>NC_143199.1:28937084-29542084 GCF_051530095.1 Phoenix dactylifera
TCTTCGATGTGAGGACTGCGTGTGGACGCCATTGCCCACTTGCATGCGCATGGAAAAAAGCCAGTTCGTGGGTCACATTTTACTTCGCTGCTTGCTGCCTCCACTATTGGATAAATGATGTCATGGTGCTAAGAATCAGAAGCAGAACAAAGAAGATTTATCAGTGCTGATGGTGTCTTAAATTCTTTTCTTCAGGCACCAATCAGAAAAGATGACATCTTCCTTCAAGGACCTGCCCACAGCTGGCCGTGCTAGATGTTAATCTTGACACTGTTTGTGCCCGGAGGCCCCTGCTTTTGGCTTTTGTTGAATGCAGTGAACTCTATAACTTTCTTTCTTTGATCCCAAATAATTGAGCTGAGCTAGGTTAGGTTCATTTTGAACTAGGTGGTGCCCCTGGCCATTCATGGCTCCCTTGTGGAGGAGTCAGGACAAAAAATCTGGCCCATTGTTGTACTCTTCTGAAATGTAGTGTCCCATCGATCTATGTATGGTTTTTCTTTTTCGTGTGCAAGTCTTCCTTTCGTTTACATATCCAACTTTAAGCTGATTACTCAGCAGTAGTGCTTGTGAAATTATAAACTGGATGATGCAGACATTCTTTCCAAACACAACAATTTCAGGTTCTTAAGCCCGACCAAATGCAAATTGATGCAAGAATGACGTAGTCTTATCTATCTACCTCTCCAGACACAATATTTTGAGTCCTATCTATGTCCGAACATCTGCCGGCATATGATGTTTGGACATAGACTTGTGAATGGATAGAGCTCGGTGCTCTTATTTTAAGACAGTAGAGACACAGATTGCTCCAATTACTAATAAGAATTTCATATTTCTTTAAACGAAGGGAAACAAATGTTTTAATCACCCTTCATTCCAATCATTCAAATTAGGCTCTAGGTAACCAGAGAGCTTTTATTTGCTTCTTAGGGTGGAGCTTAGGGTTGGGACCCCGTGGTACCATTATTTTATGGCAAGATTTTAAAATGCAATATTTCTCACATCCAATGCAATAATAGCAGTATTAACTGCAGATGATCCTGGCTATCAGTAGATTCCCTATAGCCAAAACACTTGGTGTCTTATAAAGATCCATGCGTTTAGAAGTCTTCATAAACAAATTTTAAAGTGACTCTTTATTGTATGTAGCGGTCACTAAATGAAAGGCTTTTCAATAACATGATCCTTTTGTACCATATGTTTGAATATAAGTAGTAACACTCATCCCTGACTTGATGGCCTACCACATATTGACATAAGGAGTGACCAATTTGACTATACCTCAGAAGAATTAAAGCATTTCCTATGTATAAATAAGGATGCTCGAAGGCGTATATGTGCAAAAATCTTAAAAAGATATACATCATTTTTTTCTTAGATTTTGAAACCCTAGATTTTTTTTTGGAAAAAAAAAAGAGATCCTTGCTGTGCTGTAGAAAAGATATTTTTTTTAGTTAGTTAAATAGTTCATACATTTGAAAAGCAAACTTGGTATTAGAAAAAGCACATGCATTTCAACATGCTTGAATGAATTCATGCATTATGCATCCATACCTATATACTTGTATGCGTTGGAAATTTTATTTTTTTTAGAAAAGTTCATTTTTTTTAACAATTTTTTTTTTGAAAAGGTTTAAAAATTTTAAAATCTATTCTTAATAGCTCTATATTGGATGTTTGAATGCTAGGTTCACTTACATTTATTGATGTTCAATCATTCTAAACCTATTTAGGCTTTGGGGATGATAGACTGGTCCCAATAGCTTGCTCACTAGCCTGCTCAGCTCGATCGCGCCGTGCACATATACTTGGCGTGCAAGGTGAAGACAGACTCCTGAGCATGATACATGCAGGTTATTAAAATTTTTTCCATTGAGCGGACCGTTGAAATTTTTATTTTTATGGGTCTCTTTGAGCTACTTGGATCGAGCCTCATGATCATACATAGAAGGATTCGAGCTAAACCAGATTCATCATATCTTAAGGAAGAACTTGTTGTACATGTATCTAAGAGGCAAAATACATCTGCACAAGCTCCAAGGGCACTTTCCTTCCTTATTATTTCTATTATTTTTCTTATTATCAAATTTTAAAATTCTTTTAAATTTTATTTAGTAATTATTAGTATTTTTTTTTAGAAAATAGCTTCCCGCGGCGTTTGCTATGGGCATCCACATGTTTTGGTGGAAAAAAATCTAGAACTCTGAGAAACATTTTGATCCCCTTTTTATGATATCCTTAAAGCGCAAATATAAGACCCACCAGATTTGCCCACGCCCACCATGCTTAGTAAACACAGAATCTGGAGCATTGCATCCTATTTTAATAGGAATAAACTCTTTCTGCTGCATGTTAACCCCTCCATGCAAATTTCTTTGCATTCATCCTTTCAAACGTCAACTCACAAAACCAAGTTAAGACTCTCATCAATGTATAACTTTATCTAATATCAGATTTTACAGATTAATAACGCTCCAAGAATTTCTTTCTGGGCAAAATGGTGGCGAACCACCGCATATTCATGGAAAGATTCCGAGGACATCAAGTATAGAACACTGTCAAAAGATCTCGATACAACAAAAAAATGCAAAGCAAAAAAAATACAGTGATCTAATTTAAGAACCACATATTGACATGGAGAGATCCAAATTTAAGCCTCGCCCATTTAAGAAAACCGAGCACTCCTCAGAGTATCTAGTCAAGGACGATGAGACGATGGAACTGCTTTCGCTTGCAGATGATGCATTAGTCCTATGATTGCGATGCAAGGGTAAGGATAACGTCAACAAGCAGTCATCAACTTCCTCATTTTTCATACCATGATCATCACAAAATGGTGGCGGCACATATGATCTGCATCTGTCCTCATAATTCTCCTTGGATTTTTTGCGCTTTCTGTTGTTATTAGGCATGAGAAGTTGATCCTCTAGTTTGAATACCTGTCATGAGTATAGATGGGGGGTCTGAATATTAGTTATATCCCATGATTAAATGAGACACTGTTTGAGAAATGCTTCTTCACTATGCCCGTAAAAATTGTGGTAAATTTTCTGATTCTTTCCCCATCTTCTGACAATTTTATCTTTCACTAAATCTCATCTTTTTAAAGAAAAAAGTAGCATTTCACTGCAGAGTGCATGTCTTTACTGCATGACATACGAGAATTAGTGTTTATAAATCATCAATGCAAGACGACATAGAGGAATGCATCTATGTATTAGATGAAAAAGATAAATGTGATGCTACATTAATGTTGAAGTCATTGCATAAAACTGAGTTGATATAACATTTAATTCTTTTAAGTATATGTCGCACAAAAGGAATGCTAATCACGAAAAATTGAAGTATATAAGCTATTAAAAATTTAAATCTATGTATATGAACTTTAGACTTGACTTCAGAGTAAACGCTGTGTTCCATCTAGGTGGGTATTAATGGTGATGGAAACAGGGAAGAAGAATAACACCGGAGGAAAAAGACAACAGAGAAGATGGAAAAGTTTGGAGGGAGAATAGGGAAGGGGTCAAAGGCGGGGGAGGAGTTCTAGCTCCGAGCCTTTATGTTGTACCTCAAAAGTTTCAGGCTCTGCTTCCATTTGCCACTGAGCTTTGTGCTTGGAAAGCTGGTCGCCGCCCAAGAACCCTGTTTCCGTGGCATCTTTATGCCATCTTAAGTTCTCCTTTATTCCCCTTTCCGCTGCCACGGTTTGCAAGTAATCATCGAAAGAGTACTGAGTGGCGAGCGTCTCACCATTTGAGATAGCATGTGTTTCCATTTGATTCCTATTTTTATAATGGACAAAAAGGAAGGATAAGGAAAGAGCAAAAGGTGGTGAAAAGTGAAGAAGATATGGGAAATGCCTTCATGCTTTCCAAATGCAATTACAAAGCTAACCTTTTCATGGGAAGAGGAGAGAACATGAACTGAGGCTGGAATTCCTTTTGAGGTTTCGAAGAAGAGAGAAGAGTATCATCATTTAGCTCATCAGCACCACCATCAGTATGTTCGCATGAATGCCTCCTCTCTTGAGTCTGCTGCAAACCTGATAGGATATATATTTATAATTTAACAACTCTATTTTCTCAAAAAAGAAAATTAACAAAGCTATTGACTGACTTATGATGTTCTAGAGAGCCAAAGACTCGACCATCTAAAACGTCTAATTAGTCCGTTTATCCCTCTGGAGAAATGAAATCAAAGGTGTGAGCTTCATAGTTTATGCTTTTCTCCTTTCTTTTTTGATCATTTCTTTTTGACAACACGCACAGGACAGAACTAATGCAATAATCGAGTTAGTGTTTTAAGTAGGATTAGTGGATGCAGGGTTTCAGGGTTGGTAGAAAATAGAATAGGGAGAGAGAGAGAGAGAGAGAGAGAGAGAGAGAGAGAGAGAGAGAGAGAGAGGGAGGGAGAGAGGGAGATCCTCCTGCTTCAAAATGATTATAATAAACGATAACAAATAACACACAAATTTAAAAAAAAGGCTTGTGATTAAAAAGAACAAAAATTACTGTCAAAGACGCATTCCTTATGAAACCTAACAAAAAGTTGGGAAATATGTTGATGTACCTTGCTTGCCAATGTCATTCCTCATGCTTCTATACATCTGATAGTAAAAAATACCAATTAGCCAGTAAAATGAAGGAGAAAAAATGGAGTAGAAATGACAAGATCATATATACCTGTAGATGGCTCTTAACGTGCGAAATAGTTAGTCCTCTCACATCCATCAGCTGAAGAACAAGCTTAGGTGTGGCTTCTGCAAAGAACAATGATAATTAAGCATTGAAAAAAAAATAAACAAATAACTTCCTTTTTGTAAAAAAGATCTCTAAAGACACTGATCGTTGAAACCTCAGGAGAAGACTCAGAAGCCAACAAAGAGTGGCACAGCATCACAAAGAGCCATGACTAAGAAACAAATAAGTTTGAAGGTAGCAAAAGACATACTGTCTTGGCCTCCAAGCCTCTCAATGGCACGAACAAAGCAGTGATGGAGATCAGGTGTCCACCTCAAGCGAGGAACTTTAGATCTGATGTACTGCCTCACTGCCCCATTCCTTCCACAACTCCCCATTTTCCTTCCTCCTTTTCACCCTCTCAAGCGAGCTTCCCTTATTTTGTAAGAACAAAGAAAGAAGCAAGCTTAAGCCTCTCGTTAATTCTATGCTGCTTTTCCACCACCCTCGTCCAACCCTCAGCTGCTGGTGACCAAAAATCTCACTTCAGCCATTAACTCCACCACCCTTTCCCACCACCCTCCCCAATGGGTCATCTAAATATTGCTGGGAGACTGTCCAAAGCGAAAGCAACACAAACAGAGAGAGAGAGAGAGACAGAGAAAGATGGAAGTTCCCCTGGGTAAAAAGAATAAACTCTGTTCACGAGACTGAGATCTTCTGGAAATAATAATGATTATTATTTGGACGGCAATGCAGATATAGGGGTGGCTTTTGACCCACCAAACCTCGCCATGATCACAAAAAAACGGCTGTAGAATCTCTGAGCGCTCGATTTCCCTTTTACTCCACTCACCTTGTCTTGCTCCTCCATAGTGTCCTGTTTTCCTTCAATTATAGTGCCCTATATAACACACTGACAAAGAATAATATAAGTTGTTTATATTTGATCATTGTTTTATACTAAGTCTTTTATGAAAAAACTATTTTATATTTTCTTATTTTAGATATTTTTGTGGTCAAATAGCCGGTTACCCGCATCACTGCCTTTCTTCTTCTAAAGTCAACCGTTTAGGTAGGAACAAGGGAAGCAGCACGTAGAATCTACGCCCTGTGAAGCATTCAGACTTCAGCTTAGGACCTAGTGGTTGTGACGTATATCTAACCAAAGTTAAGTTTCTCATGGGCTTTTCAAATCAATCACAGTCGTTGCCGACATTTTGACCACTTAAAAAAAAAGGAACGTATAACGGACGAGGGCATTTGGAGATAATGAGAGTTTTAGTCCTAAAGCTTAGATGCTAACCACCTTATTAATTTGCTTCGCACCCCCTTTTTTTTTTTCACCATGCATGGTGTGGAAGAAACTGCAGGATTGTATGCAACCTATGCAAACGCAACTGTACATTTCACTATTTGTATACTACTACTCCCTTGCAAACAATTAAAAGTATGTGTCTCTCATAAACCCTAGCATGCAATGGATCATCCATTCATCTCTCATGTGGTATATTGTGCATCAGTTTATTTGATGGTCCAATTGTAGTACATATTTTTATGAAACTAAATGTAGTTTTCTGAATTGCATTTTTTTTTATAACAAACTTACAATTCATCGGATCTTGTTCTTGGTGATGTAGTTTTTAATCTTATATCATACTGATTCAAATAAATTTTTATATTTTTAATGAAATTTATTTCACGTGGCGACTGCTGTTGTATCAATATGAGGCACATCATGTATGCACAGCTCATGCAATCTCTAAAATTAGTGCGCATTGCATCAAAAGGTTTTACATGAGAAGTGAAATTAATGAGTGCCCCTAGCCCCTTAATGAAATCCATCTCTTGTTCATGGGTTCGGGTGATATCTTTCGTGCAAAAGGATGATTAATCTTCTTTCGTGATGCCGATCATTCGATCATGCCCATATAGATCTCAAACTACTCCAAACTCATTTATTGATCAACATGCACAGATCTCAAGGTGATCATCGTATAATTCTTTTTTTTGGTACGTCGGCTTCTTACACCAAATGAATATGAGAACAACCAACAAAATCAGAACAAAAAAGCTGTTTAAGCGAGTTAGAAATGTCTGCCTAGTTCACCTAGAGGAAGCCTCCAAAGTGATATGCCGTGTAGGAGGGCCATCCAGTCAACAGCTGTATTTGTCTTTCGGTAAATATGTGCGGCCCTGAAAGCGCCATAGTCGCGGAAGTAGGTGCATCCTCCTTTCCCGCAACAAGATGCAAACCCCTCCGCCACTTAAAAAATTAATAAAAATAATCATTCTAAGAAGCATGGATTCCTACCTCACAAGAGGAAAGATTCTTTAATTGAGCAAGGAGCATAAAATATAGCGAAGATACCTTCCACTCCGTTGCCAAAAAGTGTCTCCTGGTCCAAAAGCACTGTGGAAATCAGAAACCACCAACGCGAAGGGCAAAGTTAGCACCAGCGTGTATGCTGTTGTTCAAGAGGAAGTACGGGCGGAGGACCGGACACTTGCAACCGTACGATATTAAAACTCCAAACTATTACTATTTCATCAATTAATAAACGATTACAGAGAAAAGATACACATTTATCAGCACAATATGAGCTCATTAATAAGACTAACAAGAAATATTTTATTGGACCCTTTGTATATATATACCTTCAAAATATATAGAATTGTATGAATATTTTTGTAAAATTATTATTTTACATGTATACCCTTTATTTGTATTTATATATGCACCATACTATAAACGATTTGAATTTATATCCTTGTAAATAAAATATTTTTTTATATAATGTTGTGAAGAAATAAATGATTTAAATTTGAAATAACTGAAATATCCTTACAGACAGATACGCAAGAATAAAATTTTGTAAGGATACACATGCAAATAGCAATTTTGCAAAATTATTAATGCTATTACGCGTATTTAGGAGGATCTACACTTAAAAAATATAATAAAAAATAATCAAAATTTAGTAAAAATAATTCAATTGTTCTTAATAAAAAATATGATAAAAAAGATTTATGTTATCACGTCACATGATCTCATGTTAATATCAACTCTTATAGAATGAATTATGTCGCTTTTACGAAATTCTCGTCTCAAAAACAAACAATAACTTAGCATTTACAAATTAATAAAAAATATTTTATAAATTTAAGCATCTATAAATTTGATATGCTTTAATCTTTTGAAAATAATGAAGAATATATATGTCATAAATTCAGTAATGATAATTATATCAAAATTAAATGGAGAATAGCATTACTACAATAATCACCTAATATTCCAATTGACCGAGTCATGATATTAAATAGAAAAATTGACAATGTGACTCAATCTTTTTTTGACTTGTCGATCCAACTGAATCATAAAAAACTTAGTAAATTCTAGCCGAATTTTAATTTTTTAAATATTTTTTAAATATACATCTTTCTAAATATGAAAATTTGTATAAATATCTTCGTAAAATTTCTATTTGCGTATATACCTTTATAATTTTTTTTGTATATCTAACCATATCGATATTTTAGACATTTTAGTTTAAGCTGTTATTTTTTAATGACGTTAGATGGTACGGATGCATATGCAAAAAGAAAAAAAAAAAGAGATATATATATATAAATATTAATTTTATAAAAATATTTATAAAAATTTATATATTTAGAAGGATATATATATATATATGTAAAAAAATTTATTTTATTGACTGATTCAGATAGGCATCGTCCACAAGGAGGAGACAAGATATTTCTCTTATCTTAATGGTAAGGATTAAAGAAAAATACACGAATTTATTACATAGAGAAAGTTGGTAGCTATGAGCAGAGAAAAGCGATCGACAAATAGCGGCGTTTAGATTTTTTGCGTCTGCTCTACGTTTTGGTGCTTCATAGCTTCAAAGCTCGCACGTATCTCCTGTTCCTGGGTCTACGACCGTACCATGATCTTCCTCGGCGCAGCCCCCTGCGGCTTCTCAGCTCCAGGATTTGTAGCAGAGTGGATTAACTTCGTTTCCCTTTCAACTGTAATTTTTTTTTTTTTCAATTCTAAATGTCTTTTCATGTTCTATGTATATGTCTCTACTTTATTATTTTGGTTTTTTTCCCTTTTTTTTGGCTCAAAATGAATGCTTTGATCATTGCATATTAGCCAATATATTGGAATATTTTAGTTCTTCCATAACTTTTATCCTATTTGTTGCTCCTATGAATGAGAGGAATTTGATTTTGTGCATTTCAGCAAAGGTTGATTTGGTTTTTAAGAACACAAAAGCTTGTCCTTGATAGGAAAATCATAGCAGCTTTCTTAAAAATGGGACAATGACAATGCTTGCATGCCCATGAATTCAATAAACCATTTGGAAGATACGCATCTCATTAAGTGCAGATACCAAATTTATTTATGTTTAACTATAAGTTTTTCTTTCTTCTCCACTATGGATTTTGATGAGTTATATTTAACTACTGCCTCATTCCACTCCAAGATTAGAATCAATATCACGGACAAAATATTAGGACTTGGCTAAGATAGACCAAACTACTAGCTCAGTAGTAGTGTTGAGAAATAATACCGCAACGGGTCCCAAATTTATCAGTTTCCTCATCTCCAATCATGAAAGGTGAATTTTATTTGATGGTGCCATTCTCTCAAAACATGCTATATTTTTGAAGTTTATATTACACAGCACAATATAATATAATGCGACAATCTAACATCTACAGGTGGATCATGTCTATGTCGTGAGGGGTCCCATAATATTCTTTTATTTTTTTGTATTTTTTATAAAAAAAAATGGTCGAACATTTTTGTTTATTACTGGGAGAGATTCATATATAGGATGAGATCTTGTGCATTTGCAAATGGGAGCTGCTCTTTTCCATATCCCACAAAAAAAAAAAAAAAATCATATCAAAATAGATTGCGGATCTTTGTTAGTTTATTAATAATCTTATTGGCACTTTTTTTTAGTAGCCTTCTAATAGTTGTTGATAGAGGGAAAAATGGGTCATCCAGCCCACAGTTAAAAGGCCGCCCAGTCTCGGCCCAGTAAACACCAACAACAATCGAATGAATCTTCACCTCGGCCCAGGGCCAGCTCGTCCTCAGAATTTCGCCGAAAACTTTACCAACTCGGAACACTCGCCGACCAAGTTCGGAATGCCTCCAAACAAACACTAACCCATCCCGACCAAGTTCGGGACACCAAATCCCCAGCGGTATAATCTGATCTTCGAGCTCGGGGCGCACCTCCGAGCACACCACGAAGCCCATGAAACCGAGCTATTCCCAGTATCTGCCAGGCCGATTTCGTCAAACGCATGACGTGACTATTTAACGAGTTCGGCCTCGTCAGCGACTGCACTAGCATACGGGCCCATGCCCACCTACGCGGCCGTACTCCACCACACTACCGCATCTTACCTCCATAACCAGCCAACAGCCATCAGACGACACCGTGACTACTTTGGCTATGCCCTGCTGTGACTGTCAACGTTCTACCATTCTTAAAAACGAACTGTACTGCACGTCACCTGCCCATATGGGCTGCACGCCATCCGGTACAGAGCCATATCCAGTCATGATGGGGGACTGACAGTACCTTCATCACCCAGGCCACTCCACCGAGGCTATAAATAGCCCGGTCAAGTAATTCCTAAGGAACTCTTGTCTTTGGCTAGGCCTACAAAACGCCACTCTAACTTGAACATTAGAGGGCCCTCACCAGAACCCCTACCAGTGAGGCTTTGTACATGTTCACCGCCCCGCGGGAGGTGATGTTTGTCCTCTTCTTCCACTCACCGGTAGCTTTCTCGACTCTGCTGGCGTGGTCACCCTCGGGCCAGATTTGAACCACAACAGTTGTTAAGAGTTATAAGCCATTGTTGATCTCATACGCTACCCTTGTTTCTAATATTCCCTCATGCATTGTTGCTAAAATTAGCATTTATTCTAAAAGCTTAAGCTCTTATACTATATTAAAATTACTACTTACCTCAAAAACTTAAGCTGGTAGGATGGAATAGATTTATTTATATATTTTATATTTTTTTATAAATGTAAACTCCAATCAAAACTAGATAATCTAGAGCTTTTTTTCCTAAATTACTCCAAGTTATCTTCAAACTTGTAATGTCATATAAACCGATATCATATATTCTGCAAAGTTGTACTGAACCCCAAACTCTCTTTTGCTATCTTTTACCATTGTTTCCATCTTTGTCAGCACTCGACCGTATTCAAGCTCTAATATTAAAAATATCATCTATTCTTAGAATCAATATCTAAATTTTAAAGGTGATAATAATTTTGCTGTACTAGTTGGAGATCCTGAAGTATATATAATTAGCTCCAGTCACAAACTTCAAGGTCAAACGGATCTTCCGAGAGGCAGCTTTTAAAAGCCTTGCTTCCCGCCGATAATCCAATTTGCATTCACGGCAAGCCCCTCTAAGATCCTAACGTATCCTCCAAGCAAACACCTCATCGGTATTTGCCACCCAGTTGCCCTGCCTCTCCGAGCACGAGTCTCAAAGAAGGGGGAGAGAGAGAGAGGCCACTGAGGGGAATGACACGTTCACAGTTAGAAGGTCATGATTAAGGAAGAAGAATAAAGCCCTTATTCTTTTGGGAGGAATTCTTTTAGCCATGGCGAGTTTGGTAGGGAGACAGAGTAGGAGCAATGATGGGAGTTCCTGCGCCAAGGAATGATGTTGTCAAGGACAGGACGGCAGATGGCCAGTAACCCACTAAACCATCCAAAAGAAGGAAACAAATAAAGTAAATGTAAAGTAAAACCAAAACTATAAAAATTTTCATCAAAGTTGGTCCTCCTTGATAAATTTTTTGAAGGATTTGTTTGTCTGGAATAATCAAATATTGGAGAATGTGGCAGAGCTTCGAGGCCGCCGGTTTTCTTGGGGCGTGCGGACCGGACGAAGAGATGCGATCCATAGCCTTTTAAAACAGAGCCCCAAGCCACTGAGGTGGTAGCCTAGTAAAAACGTGGCCTTACTTTCAATCAAATAGTTCCAATTTCGAAACACATGGACGTCAATTAAATTATGGAGACCGAATGCTCTCTGCTCAGACATGGAGTCTGGAAGGACGTATCACTCTACTAGTAGCCTCGGTGGTATCAGGTGTGACGTACTCACACATAATATTCGTGCCGGAGCCCAAAGGAGTAACCTAGCCGGACCCACGGATGGAAAGGGTATGAGTAAAACCGGCCGAGATGCCCAACACACGGTCATTTCTGCCTGCATCGAATATTTTCCTAGCGGGGTGGGGGCTGCTACGCGACGGTGGGCTTGTCCCTTCCTCCCCCTTCTCTTTTTTTAAAGCAAAAAAAAAAAGTGCCCCAAATATTAAATTATTTCACACAAAAAAAATTCGATATATACATGCATGTATATTATAATTTTTTGGTGCACGTATCTGAAACAAATTATTCATACAACTTAATTTTTTTAAATATGCATTCGGTAAATTATGACAACTAATACATATGTTATAAATACTAAAAAAGTTACTAAGATATATTTCAACAACTAATGCTGGTATAACGTTATGCTTTTTTTTTTTTTTTTTTGGATAACAATGACAATTGATATCCATTTTTCAAACAAAGTTGTGCACGTATCAAATAATGATTGTGCGTATTTTAAAAAGAGATGCGTATATTATTTTTTACACATTACTTCGGATTCAAATCATGAATCTACTAAAAAATAACTTTTTAGGGATGAGTTACCAACCAACAATACTAATAACTGTTAATGGTGATGCATACTTTGAAACAGGCAACTTAGTGTGCCTAATAGGACTGCGGATTGGGTGATTTCGTATATGGCCAATCATTCGAAAGATCCTTATGGATTGGAAAGAGGGAGTTGCTTAAAATATTCAGAGATTTACTGTTTTTTGACTTTTTTGAATATATCTATACTAGAAGTGTATGAGCCATCTAATATAGCAAAAAAAATAATAATAGATAACTCATACATACATAATTTATGATATATAAATGATGCTGACATTCTAAACAAGTTTTCAGAAAAGTATTATGCAATCACTATTTAAACTTTACGTTCAAAGGCCTCAGCGGCTCAACTCTGTTGATTGGTACAAGCCCAAGCCCATAATTTTATGCATCAGGGCTGAAGCGTGAAAGTTTGAATGGATCACATCCCCATCATAAAATTTTATTCTTTCAGTGAAGAATAGGATCACAAGTATATTTCTGTGAAGAATAGGCTCGCCGATGTGCAGCTTATTCCTCAGAGCTAGTCTACCATTGTTGGTTCGTCCTGTCTAAAGCCTTGCTTATAATGAATCCACTTTCCCGCAATCCAGTAATCGAGATGGTAATAAGGCAGAATGGAGACATTAAGGAGTGAATCCAACCAATCCATTGTTCAAAGAGTTTTTCTAGCTCGCCGTGCTGAAAAAAAAAAATGCCAATTGACCTTATAGAATGCTTTTACAAAGTCTAACTTTATAAATGACTACTTCGCATCTCTTTCTGCTGCAATATGCTATAGAAAGTTTTCGATGATAGATCGGCCTTTAATAAATGCCGATTGGGCTTCATGGACTAGAGATGGAAGATGGTTGGATAATCCGGAGGCGAAGTGTTTAGAGATGATCTTGTAGAGGCTATTGGGGAGATTGATAGGTGTTAGGTCTCTAGGCAATAACAAAATCCTTCTTAGGGATCCAGAAGATACGAGCAAAATTAATTCTGGAATTGACTAGCTTTGAAAAGGTCTAGTTTATATGATTCAAAATTTTGTGGTTCCACTTTGTGGCAACATACTGCAACTCCACTGGTTTCTTTAGAATTATCAATTTTCTGTAATAACCAGATTATTTTGGGCTCGTGGGATGGCCCAGCCTATGAGCTTGTGGGCCGGCCAAAATAGGGCAGGCCCGAACCCGCCCCGTGCCCGACATGTGAGAGTATTCTTCGTTCCTTCCTGATTTCGACAGAAATGGTGACTTCCTGAGGGCAATCCGAGTTCGATTCGAACTCAAGAATTTTGCCTATTTAACTCTCCTTCTTCTTCTCCTCCTCCTTCTTTGATTTCCTCCATCCAAATCGCCGTGATTCAAGCTCTTCTTCCTCGAACCTCCTCCTTGATTCGTCGCCGGAAAGGCTTGCTGGAACCTCGTCAGCTCGAGGTAATTGCCCCACGCCTCCATCTTTTTCTTTCTTGGTTTTAGAATTGCTGCCACGTTTGATTTGAGCCAGCAAATCGCCAGGATTTGAATTGAAACGGGGGTACCCTATTTTGGCTTATTCTTTCAGGTTTCGCCACCGCCAGCCACCGAATAGGCTGGGTTGTGCCCCCCCCCCCCCCCCCCAACCCCCAATTTTAGAAGAAGAGGGTGAGATCGGGCTCTTTCCTATTTTAGGAAAGAAGAAGAGAGCTCTCTTCTTCTTTCTCTCTTAGTTTTCTCTTTCCCTATTTCTATCTCTTCGCATGGTTCTATTGACCCAGCAGGAGGGTCCTAAATGTTTTATTGACCACTCGTCGTGCTGGCCTTATTCCGACCATTGTCGAGCACTATTAGACTCTATTATCATGAATCTCTATTGTGTTATTTATACCGTGATCTGATTCTTGTTTCATGATTTGGCTGGTTGGATTGGCTAGAGTGGACTGATCCGGATCGTCAGACACTGTTACCTAGTCGATCCTATCTGTCCTACACCTGACTGTTATCAACTACCATTTGGACCCATAATTGATAATCTCTAATATATTCTCTTGATTTGATATATATTTCTTGATAAGATGAATTGGATTATCTTGTGCGGACTAATTCGAATAATTAGGTATTTTTATGTAGTTGCCTCATATATCTTTATATGTAGATATATTTTTACAGTCAGCCCTAGTTTTGCATGGGGCTACAACCATCCGAGTAAAAATAAACTCAACGAGATCTTATACTCTAGTTTCTCTCACTTTCTATTTCTTTTTCTTGGTATTTTCTCTCTAGTTTAATCAAAAGAAATTTTGGTTAAAGGGACTCAGAGGATAGTCTTAGATTACTACGTAATGGTGTACCCTTTAGTAGACCAGTAGAGGATTATGGGTTGTTGGTTACCTTGAATAATTTCTGATGCTGATTTGGTTATGTAAGAGAACAATCTTTTGGGGAAGAGGACGTTAAGCAGGGTTCTGCATACCCCGGTCTGTAGAATGCGATATGGATAGGTGATTAGTCTATCTCGGTTGTCAGCAAAGAGATAAGAATTCTTACACACCGATTTGCATGATATAGATATTTTTGTACCTGTGTATGCATGATATGCTAATGATCGAGATAAGTAAAAAGCAAGAATAGTTTTATAATGATTTCTATATTAAATTATATTTTAATCATGTATATTTACGATTGATAATATAATGGATGTATATATGAGTATAACTTACATTTGTATGATCGAATTAATGAATATGGTACTCTAGACTATCAATATTACATTGATTGCCCCATCACATACGAAAAACGTAACCGTAGTTAGTCTAAAGCCGAAAATAAAAATAAATTGATATATGAATATGAACTAGCATGGTACGACATTTTGTTCTTTTCGAAGAGTGGAACCCAGAACCTCAACCAATCTATATAAAACAGATTTCCGATTGAGCTAACATATCAAAGAAAACTAGCAGGCGAAAGAATTTGTCAATGGAAATTTTTATGACTCGAGATGGATGCAACATGGCTCTATGCGGTAAAGCATTACGTACTATTGTTATATTTAATGAAGGGTTTTAGGAGAAGGGAATTAATTTGTATTATTATATACTTAGACCTGGAACCTCGGTACAAGTTGAAGGGATATATGTTAGACTTTTTAAATCGGACCCCACGTTAAAATCAAAATTCTGGCTTTTGAACTTAGACTTTATGGCAAGCAGCGAAAAAAAAGGAAATAAATGCACACATTTTGTCACGCCTCCAGCTTGCATAGTGCTTACGTGATGACGAAATCATCTATTCTGTTAAATATTTTTTAGCAATACTAGCTGTTAATTAAAATTTTTGATCCATTACTTTGAGAAAAGCCCTTGATATAATTGAAATAGGCATAAAAGTAATATTACACGTACCTCAATTATATCGCCATGAGTCTTTTGGGCTTTCAGGATATCCCTCGTTCTAGAGAAATACTTTTGTTAGATCCTTCTTCATACACGACCTCCGTTTTTTAACCACGGAAGAAGAGAGAAATGGAGGTACTATCAAAACCAATTTATTAAATCCAAATAATCTAATTCTGACACATCATTATTTTTATCATCATTATTCGAGTAATAGCTAAATAATAATTCAATTTTGAAAAAAAAAAGAAAAAATATATTATTTATTTTATGGTTTACACTAGATGAACTAAGTTTAATATATTTACTTTATTATTGCAAGGAGATCTTCTAAGAGTAGATTTCATTCTCCTTTCGATCTTCTACAACAATTTGTATCACAGTATTTGATAATCGAACTTTTCTTCTTTTTCTTTTTTTCTTTTTCCCATCAAGCAATGTGCATTGCACCTACTTAATGGGCCATGCTGACTGCACGGCCCACTCAAGACTGAATACTTCCGGATGGGCTTAGACCAATATTGTAAAACTGGCGGGCTATGCAGCTTGACAAATAAGCCCATTTGTGTAACCGGTCGGAGCCCGGTCCCTAATTTTTTTTCTTAAGTCCTTTTTTTTATTTCGTTTTAGATTTTGTTGATATCTAAACCTATGGGAGAAGATTTAGAGCAATAAAATATCTTTGATTAAATACACCATTCTCAGGGCCCACTCACGTGCATTCCAAGTACTCTCTTCATTTAATTTTGAAGTATACAACAAAAAAAAATCCAGCGAATCCAGTTTAAATACGGTGTGTAATTAATGCTACTGGAGACTTCTAGAACTGTCTCCCGTCCTTCTTTTCATCGAATCCATCCACTGAATGAAGCCTGGCTAGCGAGTTACCTTTATATCCCCGAACCACGCTCCTCGTACAAACTTCCATGCGGCCACACCGAACAAACCCCATCACATCCGCCCACTACGACGTCACGCCCTCTAGTCCCATCCCGCTCATCGCGACGTTGCCGACCAAGAGGCCAGATGACTTTCTGCGGACCAAACCGACGGCCGATTCAGAGCTCGCATAGAAACTCATGTGGGGATCCTTGAGAGGGTCGTGCGCCTTTCGTGAAGCTTCATCGTACGGACGCCCCATGCGGGCCCCGACCCCGGTTGCGCTGACTAATGGTCGCCCGCCATGCCACGTCATTGCCGTTAACCTATGCGCCGTGTTCTCGACTCTGTGGGCTATCGCCCGATTTTTGTCGCCGAAGCAACGCGCCAACCGAGGCCGACTAGTTATCTTGACCGGATATTTTTGAGACCGTCAGTTTTGACGGCGACCGACATATTGCCGTTATCTGCCTCGCTAATACTACTGTATTATTATTAATAAATGGCAAATAATGTGTGTGAAGATGAATAGCAAAAAAGCTTCTTGGATCTTCCAAGAAACATCATGGGAAAAGTAAGGGAGATAAATACTTGTTTGATTTGACAAAACGGTAAATAATAAGTGAATAGTGAGAAGCAAGCACCAGGGGGACAAAGTGTTTTTACTTGTCTTCTTTCCCTTTGAGAGTTTTTTTTTTTTTATTGAGTTGATCGAGTGGTCAAATTAACGGTCTACAAGTACCCGGTCGGAGTCTGCGTCCAAATCAAATCAGATCCCTTATGGTGATCCTCGAAATATCTGGCTTTGATCTTCCTGTGGACTCCGGCACGAAACTCGATGCATGTCATGCAGGTACGCCGCTCCCCTCGGTGGAGCCCATGAGATGCGCAATTTCGGGTGTCATGCCGCCTCAATCTTTCCTGTGTTCTAGAGTTTTTCCAATGTGCCGCTTTGAAGAATGGCAATATGGTTTTTCCAAACTGATCTTCGGCGGTGGCCTTGATAAAAAAATAAAAAAAAAATAAAATTTGTTATTAAAGACTACAATACCAGACTGATAGCGATCAAAGACCGACATATCTTCGATACTTCGACTGTCAATGTTGAATTTAGAGTTGCATGAGAGGGCGTCATCTATACGAGGCATATCTTCAGTACGAACTGCATCTTTTTCGAGAAAGACTTAGCTATGTTGATCGAGTGAGTTCGGAGTTGGTAGCTGCGCTACCAGCGGGACGCCATTGCTCCACGATATATGCAGACTTTTGTAAGAGTCTGACTTTTTTTGGGCCATACATATCTACAGAAAGACAAATAATACAGGTAATTGGATTGTCTCCTACGTGGCTCATCACTTTAGTGATTTTATCTGAAAGGACCACGTGTCTACTCCTCTTTTGTGCAACAGCCATCGTGTGTGAGGTGCCATTGTATCAAAAAAAAAAAAAAAAAAGATAGATGCTATCTTTGATGAACAATGTTGCTACAAAGCATCACATTTTCCTACAATAAATCTCTACGATTTCATGGCTTGCATGCGAAGAAAAACTCTATGCCTTCATGCAAAAGCTATGCAATAATACGCCATGACACTGTGGGCCATGTGTCTCATGAAGAGCCCCCACATTCCCTCAGTTATAAACTTTAGTGGATGGGATACTTGGACAGTGCTTTTTGGGTTATTTATCTGTAGATCCTTTAAATCCCTCTCAACAAGAATTAGAAGAGCTACTAAAAGATTGAACTGCCACCAACTATAGTCCTCTTGGCTGGATTTTGTCACGTAGTGGTGACATGATAATGTTCATATGTTGGCATAATGCACCCTATTGGGATTCAGTGATTCCAATAATCCTTAACCATCAAGGAAGAGCATTAATCAAGAATGCCTGACAAACATATCTGTATTTAATAATATTATGAATTCTCAAGTGGATGGCTAAACTATTGCCCTTAATCCCTTCAGCCATGTACTTCAAGATAGCTTGCCTCATCTAAATCAAGCTTCTCCTTTATATAAAACCAGACACCAAATGTGTTTCCATCGTTAACTATGTCGATATATAATTTAAAACTTCTAAAAAAAATCGAATAATGCCAATATGTTGCTACCTTCAGTCAAATTGAAATTCAAAAAGTACTAAAGTGTGATGCCTTCTAAGCTATATATGTCTGCTGGGAGACGAACATAATTGCAGATTGGGTCGCCTCTTTTACTGCTCACCACTCCGATGAAATTCTCTGGACCCGCGATGTATCTATTCCTCCATCTCTGAAATGTATCTTTTCTTCGAACTCTTATGGTAGTGCTCGCACAAGATTAGCATGAACTGCCGATGTACCAAAAGAAAAAAAAAAAAATCCAAAAAGCACCCACCTTCTGAATTGACCTAGAGATTATCATGAGCCTCAACCGAAGTTCCCTACGATCATTTACCTACAATGTGGAAGGTATATTGACCCTACACATGTCAAATTAATTTGCATCTCTTTTAAAAAGCTACTGTATGGTTTCATCACAATGAAAGGAATCAGTTCTCTTGAAAAAGTCTTTGTAACCTTTACACATCATATGACTAGGTAACTTGAAAGCCATTGCAGATTCCAGACGCGCCACCCACCAAGAAAATCCATCGGCATGAGTTGAGAGCTAACAGTCTTGCACGACATTCATGCAGGCAAACCTTCATTCCACTCTAGAATTAGTGCAAACTAAAGCACCTAACCCTTTGTCCTTTGTTATCCGCCTAACTTATTCCTCTGGCTTATTTACCAATGAAACCTTATTCTTCTTGGCTGAGCCAACCTTTGTGCTTCTTATTTTGTAGCAATCCTTTATTTAAACATCCTGTGCAAGGCTACGAAACAAGCTTGCTTTGGCAATTGCTGCGCTGTTCCGCAGATATCTAAGACCCCACTTGACGAAACCACCTCCCTTGGGCTTGTCTTGAAAGAGCTGAGAACACCTCGCCGAGGCTTCCACTTATATGTTGATCTTTTCTCCTCATAATTCTGTCATTCCAGATTGTGAGCACAAGTCTTTCTGGTAGGTGAAGCCCTCCCTTTTCTCACTCCATGGCTTGTGAGTTTGAAAAGTACAACTCATTTTGAGGTTTGTACATCTATCACTGTTTTTTTTATTTTCATGGAAGGGTTCATGGAGATAATAAATAGCTTGGAATGGAAGTTACTCTTGTGTAATTAAGGAGCTCTTACTCCATTCACTCTTGGGCTCGTTTGGTTCGCGGGAAGCATTTTCCTTCCTAGGAATACGATTCCTGGAAACAAATTCCTAGGAAGAGGATGCCTAGGAAAGTACTTTTGGCATGTTTGGTTGACCATGGGAAAGTGACAAATTTTCAAGGTGCTTATGTTTGGTTGGCCATCTACTTTCCTAGGAAAGTTATATATAATTCCTATTATGCCCTTAATAAAAATTAAGTTTTTAATGCCTCTTTAATGCTTCTTTAATGCTGAAGGGACTTTTTGGGAAAAAGTAAAAATGGAGTGATTCCCGCCTCATGGGAAAGTAACTTTCCCATGTTTCTCATGGGAAAGACTTTCCCATGAAATGTGGGAATCACATTCCCATGGGAATACTACTTTCCCTTCTCTCTCCTTTGAAAACTCCAACCAAACAAGAGGCATCTCATTACTTTCCCGTTGACCACACTTTCCCCCCTTCTTTTCCCGCGAACCAAACGAGCCCCTTGTGTTCGCCGCAGAAATCGAAATTGTAGTGGAAATCAGAATAGCCATCTTCCATGATACATCAATTAACGACTGTAATCGAAATCATAATCAGAATGGGATTTGAATACTAGATGATAATCAAGATTGGGCTTTGGGATATTAGGTTGTTTCTATTCTTCTTCCGAAATTGAAATAAGAATGGAACTCTTCTCAGTCAAATGGTTGAAATATAAATCACTCATTTTTATTCTCATTCCAGAGCCGAATTCCCTCCAACCAAATCTATGCTTAATAACTAGCATATATCTACTGCATCTTAAACTTTTTTCTATATTTTAATGAACATAATGGGGATCAATGACAATATATGCGCAGGGGAGCATGATTTAATGAAAGTCATAGTATCTGAAACCATTTCATGGATAGCAAGTAATCAATTTCATAAGTCCCAAACATTTATTATTTGATGTTGTATATTTTTGCAGTCTTAACAACTTTTCTTGGAACCAATTTTTCTAATAATATCATTCCATATTTTTACTCATTGCATTGAATGAAATGCTGCACTCCCATTTAAACTTGATTTTTTCTCTTCAAAAATCTATTAATAAACAAAGTGCGCAGTCCATGATGTACAAGTTTTCTTTCAAAACCAAAATCTTCATCTCTTTTTAGCTATGATATGATTGATATTCATCCCCGTAATTGTTTTTTTAAATCTCTTTTTTTCCTTTTTTTTTTGAGTCATCATAAAAATAATTATTTTTGAAAAATAGCAATGAATTTACTCATGCCAAGCAACTAGAAAAAGCACCTTCCAAGATTTAGATAGAAAACAACCAGTCAATGAAAGATATTAACCTTCTCTCCCTTGATTGGCTCCAAAACGATTTCAACCAATTCTTCTTCTCCCATTGTCATAATTCCAAATAGCACAGTACCCACCCAATTTGCTACAATCAAGTCGAATCCCACCTTTCCAATACCGATCACATGGACATGATTGAAATGGGTCCAATGCAATCACAAGACACAAGAACGAAACCTCCCATTCGGAAGAAGTCACTCGCCATTTGCTCAAAAACTCTCATTCTTTTAAAAAACATAGTAATGATAAGACTAAATGGCAAGGGGGAAAAAAAACCCCACATCAGCCTACTCCCTGGGCTAACCAAGCTGACCAAAAGTTTTGGCCACCCCATCCATCGCCAACCCCATTCTTTCCTTCATTTAAGCTTCATTTCTTTCTTTCTTACCGTACACGTGTCGGACTCCGAGCTGTCTTG
The DNA here is from genome assembly GCF_051530095.1 of Phoenix dactylifera. Classification (NCBI taxonomy): domain Eukaryota; kingdom Viridiplantae; phylum Streptophyta; class Magnoliopsida; order Arecales; family Arecaceae; genus Phoenix; species Phoenix dactylifera. The sequence continues at coordinate 28,958,756 of NC_143199.1, forward strand.
TAAGGTGGGTACTAATAGCTTTTTCGACAGCTCGTTGAAGGCGCACCCGTACGGATCCTTGTGTCATTTAGCGAGAAATAATTAAACCAACCAAACAAACAAACATGATATTACAGTTCGTATTCCGAGTGGGCCCACCACGTCTCGCTCCTACTGGTCACCGTGGACCCACCCGTCCGACGTGGCGATCCGTCCATCCGCATCGCCACGCCTTCACGTCAGTTCCCAGTACCCCGAAAGCTTACCTTGAAAGCTTCCGAGGGCATTGTCTTCGCTATGTGCCCAAAGGAAAACTCTATCACGGTAATTAATTGAATAAAAAAAAAAATCGACGGAGGTACAGCCATCTGTTGCTGTGTGGCATCCGCGGACTCACAAGTGATTTAGACTTTTTTCAAACTATTTATGTGTTTTAAGAGACGAATCGGATGGCTGACTAGACCGTCTCGTTTATTGTTTGATGTAGTGACTTCTTCTTATTTACATTATTTTTTTAAACTTAATTAAAAAAAATATAATAAAAAAAAGAAAAAAAGAGAGGAGGAAAGAGAGCGGCCGTCAGATTGGTGCACCCTCTCCCGTCTTTGGACTCATCCATGGTCCCAACTCCAAATCCAGTCACCACCGTCCGTTCATTCACCAGTGATCCAAATCCTCGTCAGGGGAATCCCTCGCTCCGGCGCTGTCTAATCACTTCTAAGGAAAATCTTATATGCTTATTTATAGCGAGCCACGTGGTCGTCTGCACCGTGTATTGGTGAACGTGTTATTTTATTTTATTTTTTGGTGGGTATCGTCGTGTTATCCAGAAATACCGTTGCGGTTCCTGCCACAGCGGATCACGATGGAAGCCATGGCGGCGAGGGGCAGCTCAAAGGTCGCCGCATGGGTCGCCACCTGGCGTCAGTTCGGACCGGCAGCCGAACCGACCCGGCGGTCGGGCAGGGAAGGTCCGGGGTTTGTCCAGTTGCGGCACGCCCTAACGTCTTTTTAAGTGCCGGGGGGTCTGCCCCGATATGACGCGACGGGCGTTTTCCCGACTTCCCGTGGTGGCGGTTCTCTCTGTTTCGATTTTTAGCTCTGAAGCTACTGCTTAGCTTAGAGCTCTCTCAGAGAGGGAGGGAGGGAGAGAGAGAGAGAGAGAGAGGTTTGCCGAGGCGGTTTTCAGGTGCAAGAAGCGGTTTCTCGCCTCCAGCAGCCGGTTTTCGGATTAAGGTATCGCGGGTTGCTCACTCTCCTCGGCTCGTCTTTCCGATTTCTTTGTTTAAGGGTTCATCGGATTCTTATAGATGGGTTTCATCTTTTTCACCTCCCATTTTTGGTTCTTTTCTCCGATGTAGCGTCTTTTTGATTTTTATTCTTTTCCGAAACTTTTTTCGGAAGGATATTTTAGTTAATAAATGCATGTTAATAGTTTGGTTTTATTTTGTCTTGATTTCTGCGATTTTTTTTTTATCCTCTCTTGTTTTTGACTTGGGGACGGGATGGGAGGATGGGGGTGGAGACTGAGATCGAGCTCGTTTCCGCTTTCTTGTAGCGCTAGCAGGTGAGATTTGATCGGTCGTGTTTGTCTTGGCATTTGTGTGGTTTTTTTTTCCTGTGTATGAGTACGATCGGGTGTTTTGTTTTGTTTTCGAGCTGTTAGTAATCGTAGAGACGAGTTTTGGGGTTTTGTTTCTTCTTCGGAGACTGTAGATATCTTCGACGTTTTTTTTTTTTTGCCGGTTTGATTTTTTTTTCCTTGGTGATTTTAGAGGATCTAAGTGTTTGCTGTTGTCCTCCAATGGCTTTTTGATGTCCTTTGTCCTTTTGGGCTGAGGTTTTGGATGTATCTGTCCTTCTTCCCCCCCCTCTCTAAATAGATTGTAAGCTGTTAACAAAGGGTCATTCCGTTTGTTATCTCGAATTTTCCCTGTTGTCTTTGATTTGTTTTCCCCGGGTTCCCCTGTGATTTGGTTATGGATAGATCAGAGTTCAGAGAATGATGTAACCTTTTTCGTTTTGGAGTTTGCTGAATTTTTAGCTGTTTTACTTTCCTTTCTTTTGTTTTTTCTTTTTACCTATAAGCTACCTTGTTGAGACTGACATTTCGGTCATCATTTCTTCAAGTTTTGGTTGTTTTTCCTTGCAAATTACTGTTTGATCTATATGAATTTTGCTACATTTTATGCACGTAGATTCTGTTTCAATTTATGTTTTTTTATAAAATTTATTTTTGTACACAGTACATGAATCATATTTATTAGGCAGATGTATTATTTCCGCAGAACCCTTATGATAGTTTCAGACTTTACGGGGCCTATTTTAAAGCACTATGATATTTGTTCTATAGTTCTAGCGGAGCAATCGTGTCTCCATTACCGATAAAAGAAGTGATTATTCTCTCTGTATTATTTTTTGGTTTCGGACGTTGAGATTTCCTTAATCTGGTTGTTTAGGCATTATAAAATTTAGAGGGTTTTGTGGGGATCCATATTGTTTGCAAAATGTATTATTTCAGTTATTTAATAACTAGTTATTGATGGTTTTGGAATCTCTGTGTTGCTTTCCATCTTTTGTAGTTTATGTCCTGTGTCTTTAGTAAAGCCATCCCAAGTGGATTACCGTTAGAGAAGCGAATAGCTTCTTTGGATTATTTATGGTATTAGACTGTACCAATTGCTCCATCTTTGTTGCGTTTGAATGAATTGTGGATGTTCTTAAACTCTTTTGCTAACCTCGTCCAATAAATTTTCTTCTCCATGAAACCAGTTGTTATATCCTGGGAAATTTTTGTAGCTAAATCTTGCATTTGATGTATCAGATGTGCTATTTTGAAAACATTCTATGTTATTATCGGTTGTACTTATTATCTACTGTGCTGTTTCATTTTATATGTGTTGACTTTAAGCATCTATTTATGCATGAAAACATTTACAGAGTCTTGTATGTAACTCTAGATTTTTTAGATATTTGCATTTGTTTCAGTTGCTTTTTGAGAATCATTTAGCAATGGTTTTGAAACATCTGCAGTTGTTTGCAAAGTGTGTGGTTTTATTTGACCCGTCCCTTTTGGATTGCTGTTAAAGAAGTTTTATCTTCTCTATATATTTTTGCATATCATAAAAAGATTTAGCATATGTGCTTTGGTTAAGTGTGCCCAGGAATGTTCATGGACTTTCTGTGGCTACCTGCTGTGCAGTAGATTTTCTTTAAGGTGCAATCCACAAATCTTCTTAAAGTCTGCTGGTATATCCTGGACAATTTATCAAATCTTGCATTGAACTCATCATATTTGCTATTTTGGAAACAGTTTATAGGGATTTGATGTAGGGCATTTGCTCTATTCCATGTCCTATACAATGCCTTTTATTATTATTAATTGTTGCCTTTGAATAGATAGTAATTATGCTCGGTAAAGATTCTATACTGTAGATTTTTTTTGGTTAGCATTGTCTTTCATCCTCTGTATCTGTTAGGCACCTTTTCGTGAACTAGTTATAAATAGACTCCATCAGGTTATTTCATCTAGGAAGCAAGACAATCAAGGATAATTGCCAATGTGCTCATGAAGGCACAACACAAGATAGATGGAGGTGTTTGTTCATCAGATAGGGTTTTTTATTTCCAATTTTCAACTATTTAGTGTAGGTTATTGTATTATATCACAGCTGCTAGATAGGGCTTTTTCTTTTTCCAATTTTTGCAGCTGTTTAGTGTATGCTATTGTAGTAGATTTTGGTTGTTTTGCTCTCAGTTTTTGTTGAGGTTCATACACACGTTTTCATACTTTGTTCTATTGCAGTTGCCGACATGGTGAGGAAGAGAAGAACCAAACTTCCGGGTTCTGGGGAGAGCTCACAATCTGCTGAGTCTACCAGCAGTCGTGGGCGAGGTGGGCGCCAGCATCCAGCTGAAAGGGCTCTAACTCAGCAGCAACAAGGAGAAGGACAGGTTTGGGATCCAGCACCTCAGCAGCCTGTGCAAGGAGGTCGTGGCAGAGGATACCATCAGGGACGAGATGGTGGCGCACAGCCTCGTGGTGGAATGGCACCGCAGCAGCAAGGCACCCCGGCATCTGGATACCAGGGCCCTGGTGGGCCATTTCCTAGAGGTGGCATGCCACCTCAGCAGCATTATGGTGGGCGCAGGGGAGGTGGAAGTATGGCTGGTGGACGTGGGGTTGGCACTTTTGCAGGTCCATCAAGATCACCAGCACCCGAGCTGCACCAAGCAATGCAAGCTCCATATCAAGCTGCCCAGGCATCCTCATCGCAGGCGAGTTCATCAAGGCAGCCGGATATGTCCGCTGCTCAGTTGACTCAACAGTTCCAACAGCTCTCTGTTCAGGGTGAAGCTGCACCTAGTCAGGCAATTCAACCTGTAGTTTCACCGGCATCATCAAGCAAGTCTCTGAGGTTTCCACTGCGCCCTGGGAAAGGTAGCTTTGGTGACAAATGCGTCGTAAAGGCGAATCATTTCTTTGCTGAGCTACCTGACAAGGATCTTCATCAGTATGATGTGTGTTTGCCACTAAAATAACATGTAAATCCATTATGGTTCTGATCTATATGTTCTTCCCGTTTACTTACAATCTTTGTCACATTCAATCAGGTCTCGATCAAGCCAGAAGTTACCTCGCGTGGTGTGAACCGTGCTGTGATGGAACAGCTAGTTAGACTCTACAAGGAGTCTTATTTAGGAGGCCGCCTTCCAGCCTATGATGGCAGGAAGAGCCTTTACACAGCTGGTCCACTGCCATTTACCTTGAGAGAGTTTCAAATTCCTTTACTAGATGAGGATGATGGATCAGGCACTGAAAGGTCTTTTGTTTGGAGCATAATATATTCGGAGGATATATTTATTTCTAATTTCATTGTCTGGCTGACTGAGTAATTAAATGTAATTCTATCCTTCAGGCGACAGAGGATGTTTAATGTGGTTATCAAATTAGCTGCACGTGCAGATCTTCACCACCTCGAATTGTTTTTAGCTGGGAGGCAAGCAGATGCTCCCCAAGAAGCTCTTCAAGTGCTCGATATTGTGCTGCGTGAGTTGCCTACTGCCAGGTAACTTCCATATGCCTGATATCCCACATATTGCTGTTCTTTTATTTGCCGAGTGTTGAATATAGTTACATGCATTTTGGTGCTTTGCAGGTATTCACCTATTGGTCGGTCATTTTATTCACCTGATTTAGGGAGAAGGCAACCACTTGGTGAAGGATTGGAGAGCTGGCGTGGTTTTTACCAGAGCATTCGCCCTACTCAAATGGGCTTGTCACTAAATATTGGTACTAACACTTCTTTTTCTCTTAGTATGTGCCTTAATGCTTTTGGGATGCAAACATATGGTTTGACAGTCCAAATGAACTGGACTTCAGAACTTAAATACAAAGTAAAATTTTTCATTTGAGCTGTAAAATAATATTGATGATCAAAGTAGCTCATTTTTTAGAAAAAAATTGTAACATCATAGAGTGCATTCACTGGACTGGTCATATCAGGTGAGGAAGCATGGCATGCATATCTAGCAGGTTTTGTTCAGTTCTATATCGTCAACTACAAGAGGCCCTTATGGGGTTTACCTGTCAGGGATTGCATACATGAACTCCTGCAATATGTGTTGTAGCATGATCTCTCTTTACATTCTTATAGTTATTTGCCTTTTCGTTGGTTTTAGCCAATCATTAGGTGATAACTCATAAACACAACAAAAAAGATGCTATATTATTTCACTTTGGATGCACTGTTAGTAGTTTGCCCATCCCAAACAACTAAAATATGAAGGATAGAATGAATGCTTACAGTTCATTTGCACTGTTAGTTCAAATGATATTTTATTATTTTATGACCTATAAAAATGCTTTCTTATACATAATGTGTACCTTTCTATTTTGGCCATCCCATCCTCTTCCCCACGTTAGTTGAACTTTTTTACCTTATTATAAACACACTTTTTCCAAAATCCTGAATGCTATATCCATTTCACGTGAACTGCAATGCTTTAGAACTTATCAGCCTTATGAATGTCCATGCGCTTTTGTATAACACAGGGAAAGCACGACACTATGTTCAATAAGCTTCCAAGAACAAGCAGAATGCATAGTACGCAGTATGCATTATTTCTCCACATTTGCTTCTGTGGGCTTTGCTTTATGGGTGCATGCTTAATATCTTCTTTGAAGTTGAAGACATCATAGACCTTGTTATGGAGGGTTATTTGTATGAGATAGTTGTGTTAATATCTATATGATGCTTTCTCAATCATAGTCTGATAGTGCAGAAATTTTATGTTTAATAGGCTTCTGAGAAAAAAGCAGAATGAATATCATGCAATACACTCTCCAAATAGCATGCATTATTTTCTCTCTGTGGATGCATGCTCACTGTTTACTTAGGCGTTCATCACAAAGCTGGGATTTGTTTGTATTTCATTAATAATGTATAGCATTTTTCTTAAGAATAAATTATATAGTGCATATGAATTTATTTCTTAAAACAACATCGCCATTGCACATTCTTTTTTTCACTCCTCTAATTAACTTCTTTTCCAGATATGTCATCTACTGCATTCATTGAACCACTGCCTGTCATTGACTTCATCACCCAGCTTTTAAATAGGGATGTTCAAGTGAGACCACTGTCTGATGCTGACCGTGTAAAGGTCATCTTCTGATTCTTATAAGAGTTGACTTAACCTGATCATTTTGATATTCTGGTTTAGGCCGAATTGTTTTTGCGCTCTTTTAGATAAAAAATTGCAGTTATTTTATCCTATTTTGTTATTAATTCATTCAACTTAATGGATTTTAATTAAACTAATGATTAAGAAGAGATGGTATTCTCATTAAAAAAAGGAGTTAGTGGTGCTGGTACCATGTTTGGGTGATCTTATGATCCTGCTGTTCTTGCTATACATGCATACATATACCAGATCAAGAAGGCTTTGAGAGGAGTGAAGGTTGAGGTCACGCATCGGGGAAATATGCGCAGAAAATATCGCATATCTGGTTTAACATCACAGGCAACTAGAGAACTAACGTATGGAATTCCTCTCTTATTGTCTGCTATTACAATTTTTGTTGTTTTCTTTTGGGATTTTTACCTATTACTTTTCTGACATTACTAGATTGCTAACATGAGGTTTCCATGTTCTATCTATCTATTATATTGACATGTAACAACAGCTTCCCAGTAGATGACAGAGGTACTGTGAAGTCTGTTGTGCAGTATTTTCAAGAGACATATGGTTTTACTATCCAACACACCAATTTGCCTTGCTTGCAAGTCGGTAACCAGCAGAGGCCAAACTATCTGCCCATGGAGGTAAGTTTTTATATGCTTTTGTAGTGTATGAATAAGACTGTTTTTTCATATTGTTTCTTAGGTGCTGTGTGGCATCGCTTTCATTTTTTTGTACTTTAGAATTAAAAAATAAAAATTCCATTTCTATTTTTTAATTTTTTTTAAAAAATATAAACATTTTTGGTGTAATCAGTTATTTTTAAAAATATAAATGTAGTGATGGTGGTGGAGATGGTGGTAGTAGCAATGGAGTGCAGATATGGTAGGGTTGGTGGCGGGAGCTGCAGAGGTATGGCCGAGGTTGCAACAATGGTTGCTGTGGTGCGGTAGAGATTATGAAGATGGTGGCGGTCGTGTGGAGGTGGTAGGTCGGGGTGGTGGCTGTGTTGGCGATGTTGGCGAATTGTCGACTATGTGGTGGAGATGGCGACAATGGCTGCTGTGGTGTGGTAGTGACTGACTATATGGTGGCAACAATGGTGGCAGGGGCTAGAGGTTTTGTTGTTGTTGGTGGTGGTAAAAACAACATTTTTTTATTTCTAAAGAGTATTAAGGTCAGAATTTCTTATTATCATTTTTTCTAGAAATAATGAAAGTGGTTTTTAAAAATAGAAAGTAAAAACAATAGCACCAAAGCATTTTTTTTGTCTCAGCTTCTGTAATTTTATTTTTAAAATTAAAAACAAGAAATAAAACTGATGCCAATTGGGCCCTTTGCTTGTGATTATTATTTGCTTATACAAAAACAATTTCAATGTCTTTGGTAAAAACTTCATGCTGATATTTTTCTTTTCGTTCTTTTCTGGGTAATAAATTTAGGTTTGTAAGATAGTGGAAGGTCAGAGATATTCAAAGAGGTTGAATGAGAGGCAAATAACTGCTCTTCTGAGGGTTACATGTCAACGTCCTCGTGAGCGCGAGCTTGATATTATGCAGGTCATGCATCTGGCTTAATTTCATTAATCACTTCCAAAAGCTCTTTCTAGTTTCTCTTTGATGGTAAAAATGCCTTTGTTTATTTTTGAGTATAGCCATAGTCTAGGAAGCACAGGTATTTCAAAATCATTAGTTATCTCCATATCAGATATGTATCAAATATCGATACTTGTTGGGTGCTTCTTCGATACATGTTTGATTCTAGTTATAAGTATCCTATTTTTCAAAATTAGAAAGAAACACTATGGATACTTCTTGAATACACTTGAGATACTTCCCTGATGTCACCAAACATGAGGGAAAAGTGTTTTCTTTCTTTTTTCTAATGTTAATCTTCTAAAGGTCTTTGGTCAGTTTTGGAGTCTATGATGTCATCTTTAAAATATGTAGTATGGATTGTTGTTGAATTTGAATGATGACTAAATGATGAGCTTGTGAAAAAATTGATGCTGCTGTATGCACTATGAAGTAGTACAAACTTTGTGATTTTGGTAGCCTACTGTGCACTGTGTATATATGTGGACACATGTCTGTGTAGTTATGCATATATGTATGTACAAAATATATATTTTTTGACATATCCTAGCCGTATCATGTCACAATTTTTTCAAGATTTGCCATATTAATGTACCTATATCATGTTGTACCCATAACTCATCCATATCCATGATTTATATGTTTTAGTATCTTTCAGATTTTAGTTTGTAAATAAACTTGCTTTTATATTCATTTTTATCTTTTGGGCTTTACGTATTGGTTATTTCACATTGCTATGTTGCTGTATTATTTATTCGTTTCCACTTTTAATGCAATTTGACTGGTAATATCTGTACCTTATGATGATCATAATATTTACATGGTATCCCATTGATACAGGATACACTACATGTTACTGGTTTCTTTCCTTCTATTGTGTTTTTCTCCAAATGTTAATTTCAACATGGAATAGAACAATTATAAGAAAAACCATCATGTTAAAACATCACTTTTGCCCGCAGACGGTTCGTCACAATGCTTACCATGAAGACCCTTATGCAAAAGAATTTGGCATCAAGATCAGTGAGAAACTTGCATCAGTTGAAGCACGGGTTTTACCTGCCCCCTGGGTGAGTAGAATGAACAAATCAATTTCGTTTTGGAATTACTTTTTTGGCAATGCCACAACGGAAACTTTCTATTTTGATAACTTTTCCATCTTTTAGTGATTGCATTTTGTTTGCTCTGCAGCTTAAATACCATGACACTGGCAAAGAGAAAAATTGCTTGCCAAGAATTGGCCAGTGGAATATGATGAATAAGGTATTGCGTTCAAAAATTTTCATCTCCTTGAAATGGTTTCGTCACTTGTTAATCATGACTGCTGTTCTTTTGATGGTTGAGACATCTTTCGTTAATGACCTTAGCAACTAGCATTTCCTTGTACATGTCCTCCCTGCTATCAATCAGAACCGAGAGCTGCCGTGAAACTTTAAAGCTTGTGCCGTAGCCATATCTTCTTTCATGCAGAAATACAAGCATGCCACCATATCTATAATACATGATTTTATTATTGGAATGCCTTTTGCCTTACAATCCCATTCTAATGTAGAAAATGGTGAATGGTGGGAGAGTGCAAAATTGGATGTGTATCAATTTTGCTCGTAATGTGCAAGAAAGTGTTGCTCGTGGATTCTGTCATGAGCTTGCTCAGATGTGCCAGATATCTGGGATGGTATGTGTCTGTGATTTTCCTTTTCTTGTTTGACTCTACATACTTAACATTACCTTCGACCAGTTGTCCATCTCTGATATCATGTAAATGATAGTCTACATGGATACTGTCATTTGAACTTCATGCAGGATTATTCTATAGAACCTGTGCTTCCTCCATTAGGTGCACGGCCTGATCAAGTGGAAAGAGCTCTAAAAGCACGCTATCATGATGCAATGAGCATCCTCCAGCCACGGCATAGAGAACTTGATCTGCTCATTGTAATATTGCCCGACAATAATGGTTCTCTATATGGTAGACATCCCACTCTGCCCATCTTTTTTGAACTGACTCATATGCACCTGGTTGTTTGTGGACTTTGGGATATTAACTGATGTGGTCCATGTCACAATCTTTGAATTGGTTCTCAGATTTTCAATTTATTATTGTGACATTATTTCTGGCTGTTACTTTGCCTCCATGTCAGGTGATCTAAAGCGAATATGTGAGACTGAGCTTGGATTAGTGTCTCAATGTTGTTTGACCAAGCATGTTTTCAGGATGAGTAAACAGTACCTGGCAAATGTTGCTCTCAAGATAAATGTAAAGGTGTGCATTCTTAGGCACCATTTCTTTTTTCTTGTTTTTTGTCAATCTTTTGCAATCTTGACAAGAATGTTTTAATGAAAGGTTGGGGGTAGGAACACAGTCCTTATGGATGCGTTGACAAGGCGGATACCTCTGGTTAGTGACAGCCCTACGATTATATTTGGTGCTGATGTGACCCATCCTCATCCTGGGGAGGACTCCAGCCCCTCTATTGCAGCTGTAAGTTGATCCATCTTCATACAGGAGACATGTTAAACTATTTTTTTTATAAAGAATGTTTTGGACATACGACTGGATATACTCCATCTTATTTCTCTTTGTTATGCTACAGGTTGTAGCTTCTCAAGATTGGCCGGAAGTAACAAAGTATGCTGGATTAGTTTCTGCTCAGGCCCATCGTCAAGAGTTGATTCAAGATTTGTTTAAAGTCTGGCAAGATCCTCAACGTGGAACTATCACTGGTGGCATGATAAAGTATGATTTAGTTGGGTTGATTTGCATCATTTTCTGTCACTTTGGTTGGTTTATTGTATCTGTTTCTTCCTGAAGTTCGAGGCAACTCATATAATGTCATTAATGGGTAGGGAGCTTCTTATTTCCTTTAAGAAGGCTACTGGGCAAAAGCCGCAGCAAATTATATTTTACAGGTACAATCTTTAGATGATTTTCCTTAATGCTTTTCTGTCATGCTGAATTACTAACGGTGCTTTCTTTGCAGGGATGGAGTTAGTGAAGGGCAATTTTATCAAGTTTTACTGCATGAGCTTGACGCCATTCGGAAGGTATCACATTTGGACATGGCTTTCGTCGGATCTTTATCCCAATATTGCCAATTCAACAGGTTGTTTAATGCGATTCTTTTCCATTTTAAAATTGTCTCAGGCATGTGCTTCTCTAGAACCGAACTATCAGCCCCCAGTAACTTTTGTGGTGGTCCAAAAACGCCACCACACGAGGCTGTTCGCAAATAACCATCATGATCACCAATCAGTTGATAGGAGTGGAAATATACTACCTGGTCAGTCAAATTACAAATGATACGGATAAATGATACCTATCCTGGCTTTTCTCCCAAGACCATTTTTGTTATTTCTAAATGCTTTTGTTTTTGTCGAGCTATAAATCAATGTTGGTGTGATTGTCGTCCTCCTTATGAATTGCAGGTACTGTTGTTGATTCTAAGATCTGCCACCCAACTGAATTTGATTTTTACTTATGCAGTCATGCTGGCATCCAAGTATACTTTCTCCCATCGTTGCAATTGTTTCTCATATATTTTCATTCTCCTGATTGATGTGATATGTTAAGCATATATGATGTTATATGTAAAGGGTACAAGCCGCCCTGCTCATTATCATGTCTTGTGGGATGAAAACAAATTCACTGCCGATGCTTTGCAAACTCTCACGAACAACCTTTGCTACACGTAAATCTCTCACTTTTCCTGTTGTTTTCACTTACCATGCTGTCAGCTCAAAATCCATTTCACTAAATTATGGATTGTTTTTGCAGCTATGCAAGGTGCACTCGCTCTGTATCTATTGGTAAGCTGCTAGTTTCCAGTCCTCGGTTTTATTCTTTCCTAGGAACAAATATATAGCTTCCCATTGCTGATGTTTGGTACGTCTCTCCGTTGACAGTGCCGCCTGCATACTATGCTCATCTGGCTGCCTTCCGAGCCCGCTTTTATATGGAACCAGAGACATCAGATAGTGGCTCTCTGGCAAGTGGAGCTGCAGCTGGTCGTGGGCCACGCGGTACTCGAGTCCCTGGTAGTGCAGCTGTTAGACCTCTTCCCTCGCTAAAAGAAAATGTCAAGAGGGTTATGTTTTATTGCTGAGCCATGTAGAACACCAGGCGCCTGCTGTTCCTGCTTAATTAAAGTTGACCAGTACCCTTCTTGTTGAAATTTATGGTCATTCTTGTGAGATGCAACTTGGTGTTGTAATGCTTAATGCATGGTTAAGATTCTTGTTGAATTTTTCGGTGACTTAGTTACATTGATGCCTATCGCATATTTGAGAATCTGTTATGGAAATAGCAGCATTAAATATGTTCTTGATATCCCGTTACATCTGATGTCGAATAGATGTGCATTTGAGAACCTCATGCAGTTGCCGAGGGCTGCTATTTTGATTTGGTGTCTATCCATCGTGGGGGCGAAAGGAGAAATAAACGTTAGATTTGGTGTTTATCTGTCCTTGTGCATGCAGCCGATCACGGGAACCATCAGATGTGCATCAAGACACCTAGCTGCTTTGGAACTGACTGATGTTTGTTTAATCTCATTCTGTTGAACGTTGGAATTTTTTTGTCCTAGTGATGAAAATATCTTGGTCGTCTGGTTCATGGGGCTGCTTTTGTTGTTCTGCCTAGGCTTCTTAACCTCGTTGTGCTATGTTCCTGCACAAACCTGTTTGGTGCTGCTTCTTTGAGATGTCATCAGTATAGTATTTTGGATCTGGATCTCATTGCATGTAAATCTTCCTTGTTATTATTATATCTGATTCATTAGTAGGTGTTTCAAATCCCAACAAACACATTAACAGGCTGATGTACAGGCAATCATTCAACTATAAAGCATCTTGTTTCTAACCTATTTAAAAAGCACCCCTTGTGGCTCTCCGGAGGGGCGCTTTTGGCATGAGGATCTCTTTTATGACCCTGAGAGCCCTCGGCATTCAGAGATTAGTCCAGAACGGAAAAGGCATTGGAAAGAGAGAAAAGTATCATAATTGGAAAGGAAAGTGCCGTAATATCTCACCTTTGCAATCGTGTGTGTCTGTCTTAGTGCCAAGAACGCATTGTTAGTTACCGTTCTGTTGTGAAATTCTAAGAGCTCATTTGATTCACGGAAAGTAATGAGATGTTTCTTATTTAGTTGGAGTTTTCAAATGAAAGAGAAAAAAAGTTGTATTTTCATGAGAATATAATTTTCACATTTTATGAAAAAGTCTTTTTCATGAGAATTTCATGAGCCGAAAATCGCTCCATTTTTATTTTTTTTTTCAAAAAGGCTCTTCAGCATTAAAGAGGCATTAGATACCTAATTTTTCTTAAGTGTATAATAGGAATTACACATAACTTTTTCAGAAAAGTTGATGGTCAACCAAACATAAGCAGTCTGAAAATCTGTTACTTTTTTATGGTCAACCAAACATGCCAAAAGTACTTTTCTAGGTATTTTTTTTTAGAAATTTTTTTTCCAAAAATCATATTCTTAAAAGAAAAAAAGCTTCCCGCGAACCAAACGAGCCCTAAAAAAGTGGGCGAACTTGTCATTGTTTTGGCTGTGGCCGGGGTTTTGCTTCATCCTTTGGTGCGGCAGGCCAGCTGTTGAGCCTGTTCCCTTGCTAAGAGAACTGTTTTGACCTATCCACGGAGAAGAATTGGGTTAATAATGACAACAATCTACCAGTTCATTTGTTTATTTATTGTATCTTCCTGGAACTCCCCAAATTTCTGAACTGGAGGGCGCAGAGCACCTGGATATATCGCTGTTTGGCTTGCTTCTTATCCTCCAGAAGCCATGGACTGACCCCATGTTCAATGCCTTGGTTGAATATATCTTCCAAGGGTAGCTGTCATCCCATGTTCTTATGCCAATTAGTGCATGATTGCTGAAATATCGTTCTCATCTAGTCATCTTGCTGATTGATATTACCATTCATATATCCGTTGGAGCCCGGCTGTCGACACCTTATTCCAGTAAGCGTTGTCCTCCTGGCATTTCTCGAAGAAATCTGCAATCTTGTTACTATATTCCTCTCCATTGTTGGGATTGATATGGAATCCAGAAACTCCATCAACAATAATATCTGCAGGTCCTCCTTGGTTCGCAGCAAAGATCGGCAGGCCGCAGTTCATCGCCTCTATGACTCTAAGCCCAAAAGCTTCATACAGAGCAGGCTGAAACAAAGGAAGTCTGCAGATAATTATCTTTTCCATGGATAAAATTAGATGGTGGCAGAAGGTGTGCAAAGTATAAACTATACCTGAATAAAAAGCTCCCTTAGTATCAGCAATGCAGCGGTATAGCTCACCATTTCGAACCCGATCATTCTGTGCCTTAATCCATCTTATCTGACCTGTCAATTCGTACATCTCAATCAGTGCATGCATCTTCTTGATCTCTATCTACATATATATTGCTGCTAGAGGGCAACACACTTTCGAGATGATAGCTTTAAAGGTAGAGCTCAAAGCAGCATGGAAGAGTATCACCTACGTGAGACGGCTAGACAGGTGTTGGGACTGGAGAGTATCCTCCTTGAAGGAGACTCAGCCACGGTGATACAAGATGAGGGGCGGAGGAGGGTTGGACAACTGCTGCTGTGTGACATTCGTTGGCTAACAAATGAATATAGCGCATTTCAGGCCGTGCATATGTATCGAGAGACGAACAGAGTAGCAAACTTGGTCGCTTCCTTTGCTGCTCAACACTTTTGGAGATCCTCAAGACATATCATGCAACTGCTACTCTATCCCTATGTCATCTTTTTTTCGCTTGACTGGGTTGGCAGTACTCATGCTAGATTCATGTGATTAGTCGTTGGTTAAAATATATATATTTCGGCAATTTCCCCATGACTTATGTGCTTACCGTCTGTCCTGTAGTAGCTTTTTGACCGTTGCCTTTTTAAACTTTTTAAAAGAGACCAACTGGCAACGCCGCTAAGAAAAGAAAAGCAACTAAAAAAAAAAGGATAAGTTTGTCGTGCCTGATCAGATTCAGATGACGTAAAGTTGGAATCCGGCGGAATGCAGTGAGGCCGCAGCCGGCTTGGAGCCTCGCCGGGGAGCCACCTGAAGGGCGAGACGAGGCTTGGGAGGTCGCGAGCGAGCTCGTCAGAGACGCGAGGACGAAGGGGACAGAGGGGATGAAAGCAGGAGGATGCCGAGATCAAAATTATCTTCATACCAATCCGGCTTTTCTTGATGGAGTAGTTTGGCCGTTCTTGGATGCGATGGAGATTTGTGAAAACGAATCTGGACGCGGTTTCTTTATCCGCCTGATCCTGATCGTGCGACGGGGAAGAGAGACCCTCAGGTGGAAAGCAGGATTTCAACGTATTTTTGTTCAAAAATAAAATGAAACATCAATGACATGGCCATGTATGGACAAACTCATAAAAATCTTATGCGGAAGAAAATACGCATACAAACAAATATGCGGGAATTTGCACCTGATCCACCTCGAGGCGAAATAAAATTAAGAATAGAGCGATTCAGCGCGGAATCGTGTGCAGACGCGCGCATAAAATTTCTATGCCGAAGGAAAAGGCTGCACAAAAATGTATATGCAAAAGTACGCATACGATGAAAGTTATGTACTAATGTACGTACAGCCGCATAAAATAGCTATGCGAACATACTCCGCGTAAAAAGTTGGTATGCGGACTACCACACTTGGGGCTTGCATGGGGAACAAGAAGGCTTAAACGGTTGAATGGTCTAGGTTTGGCCCAATTCGAAAACGGGCCAAACCTTTCATGTTGAACCAACCCAGTAACAATCGACGCAGCTCACAACATGCATGTTGGGCTGAGCACATGGCGTGTGAGCCCAACCCTTTTTGCATCCTTCCAACTAGAAGGTGAAGGTCAAGCAAAAATGACAGTATGAATGTTTGTAGTTTGCTCAGCCTGTTGGTATGTTACTCTCCAAGTGACAGGTCTCATCTCTAACCATTCTTTATTTAGTGATTAGTCCATAGTGGATAATTGTGCCTTGTTTCATGCCTATTAAAACATGCACAGGGACTAAAATAGAGTTATAATCAAACCAGTGGCAAAAAAAAAAAAGGTTATTAAGGACTAATCATAAAATGGCAATCAAACCAAGGGCAAGCTTTAGTTCCTCTTTGAATTTATGATGTACATATATGTAATTATACCTCCTGGGCATCCCATCTCTCTCTCTCTCTCATATATATATATATATATATATATATATATATATATATATATATATATATATATATATATATATATATATATATATATATATATATATATATATATCCTTTCCTCCCTCTGTGTAAAACTTCGAACAATACTTTGGACCAACCAAAACATGGCAAGAGTTGGAGTTCATCCAAGCAACAAAAAAGTTAGCAAGGTGCATTATACTTGCAGTTATTTTATCAACCATATATGATTGGGGCTGGACATTTGTTGACTTGTTAAGAGCAAAATATGGTCATATATCTTCAGTATAGAAGGGCACAAATTTAAGGTTTTCAGTTAGACCTAGACATTAGCTTGAATTGATACCAAGCGCCGTCCAAAATGACACATAACATACAATAAAAGCCGGGTGGCTCCCTTTAGCCTCCCCTTATCCTCAAAATGACACATGTAAATTAATTACCCTCCTCATTACGTGGATTGATGTGAAATGATATATCTCAATATGTCAACTAAATTCTTTTATTTTAATTTAAATAAATTTTAGTCCGTTAATATCAAAAATCAACCAACATGTCAACCATGTTTCCACACGGCCCGTTTAATTCGATCAGTAAATGGGCTTGGCTATGGACCAAAAATCTTTGCAAAATTGCCATTTCAAAGGCCCAGCCCAAACAATAGAAAGAGTTGATCCGCTGGTTAGCCCATTTACATCACTATCGGATACCCTACCAAGATGGCTGAAGCCACTCGGCTTTTGATCATCAAAGCACACAGATACAAGTAATGTTCCTACCATGGAGCAAATTATCCTTTGTATTGTAGCACTCACGGGGTCATGATGTTGTCGTCTTTGCATGTGATATTGTGGCCCTATGAGTATTATGAGTCAGAAGCATCCATGGGTCACATTTGGAATGTCCTCCTAAACTTAGGATTCACCTTTTAATCAAATCAATTCCCTTGAAAGCTAGTCTAAATGTCGTACCAGAAGGCATGCCTCGAAACCATATAGGCCAACAACATCGAGACAACACCAGAAAAGAAGCCCATGTGCTTAATATAATTATAAACAAGATCGACAGAGATCTATTATCTTGGCATGATGGTATTAAATTCTTATTTTGGTTTTATTATATGATGGTCCTAGAAATCACCAGCAATACGGATCGAATATTGTTAGGGGAGTTTGATTAGGTCCCCGTGAGCATTGGATCCAGAAGTCTAGGGGAACATGGTCATAGTTTCTTTTATCAATAATTTCAAGCCTAGATTCCTTGCTTGTCCTCTGATTTTCGCAGCAGTGAATATCTTGCTGCACCACCGCGTGGCCTCTTGAGAGAATAAAATGCAATCTTTGATGTCTCAGTGCTCGGAGCGGAGCTGAGGGCATCCTAAGAGAGTATCACTTACGCGAGGCCCATCCCATGAGCAGATTGTATTCACCTTTAAGATGACTCTGCAATGATGATTGGATGGATTTAGGACCCATCTAGAGCGGATGAGGAGTACCCATTGCTGCATGATATCCGTAGGCTGGTGATGGGCTATGTTGCCTTTCAGGTCAGTCATGTGTACCGAAAGGCAAATATGGCAGGTGTTGGGGTCGCTACATATGTGGTTCAGCACTCTAAATGCATTTTGTGGGAGACTATTCCTTCTTTTTTTACCTATGTTTTATGTTTTGATTCTTTTTGGATGTACTCATACTAGAATCATATGATCTATCTGGGTCCGTAGAGAGTTTGTCGTATTCTATTGAAAATATTAAAAGAAATTCGTATGATCATAGAATAACTCTCTCTCTCTCTCTCTCTCTCTCTCTCACTCACTCACTGGGTAGTAAGTTACCATGGAAAAATGATTGTATTCTATCAAAAAAAAAAAAAAAAAAAACCGCATGATCATCTCTCCAAATGTAAACTTTACCAATGGCCACTTCCTTGGGTAGCTGAATTCAAGATTTGCTGATGTAAAACTATGACCTGTGCCCCACAATATTATCAAGTACCTATAAGCATCACTTGGATACTTTGAATGTGTTGTCGGTGTGAAAAGATGGGCCTCGTTGAAAGATTGGAGTGCCCTCAACCATCGGGTTGGGTTGTATCTTTCGTGCGAAAAAATAATTAATTTTCTTTCATGATATTGACTATTGAAATATGCTCCACATAAATCTCCAAGCACTTGAAATTTTTTTATCCATCCATTTGCACATATTTCAAAAAAATTGTCGCATGATCCAACAATAGATTAGATTCGTGCAAAGGAAAGTGATTCCTTCTTTGAAAGATACAACCCCATCCTCCACCAATCTATCCTCCACAGGTAAACACAACTGAGCGACACTTCACCAACGATAGGCGTACAAAACACTTGGAGATAATACATGCAATCATAGACCATGACACAAACAAGCACATGCATGTATCATACCTTTACAGTGTCACTGTTTTCACGTGGACTCACAGAGTCATATGCCTCATGTCCGGAACCTTTAAAAACTCTGACGGTAAATGAAGAGTGTTCATCATTGATGGAGCCATGATGGTGATTTGAGAGGAGAGGAACAGGTGGATTAAAGACCAAAGCTTAATCAAGTTCAACTTTAACACTCAAATAAATGATGATATGACTCCTCAAGTCCAAACGTAACCCTCAAAAATGCCACACGTCAAACTGGTAGACTTATCCCTTCATCTAGTGGTCCTCGTAGCTGCATCCTGTTCGTGCAGTATATTCTTGATAACCCCGAGACCCAATTACGACAATTACGACAGCCCAAGTCGGACCCTCCTGCCCAGATTCGGAGGACAGAAAAAGGAGGAGGACAAGCAGACAGCAGGAAACGTTAAAAACACACTAACCTGCGCCGCTCTACGCAATCGGCGCACTTTAGCAGGGTGGGGCCCGGGTGGCGTGCACCTGCAGCGGTCAACCGCGTCAAACTGCCGGTGGGGAATGTCAGCATGGAATTATTTATTTATATATGCTTGTGGAATTTCCAATGCAGTAGAGAAAGAATGTATAGATATTAAATTATATATAGAGTTGAAACCTTAAAAACATTCTCCACGTAGAACGAAGGATAGATTTATTGTTACTGAAAGCCCCTCTTTATTCTCTCTCTTCTTCACTTCGTTCCCAACACAAAAACACACGCGTGCATGCACTCATTTGACCTCATAACCCACCATTCTCTTCATCTCCCATGGCCTCCTCTCCCTCTCTATCTAAACTCGCACAAGGACATGCTCACTTGTGTGTCCATGTGTCTGCCAGAGAGAGAGAGAGAGAAGACAGAAGCAAAAGAACACAAGAGGATAATGACAGTGCATGATTATATTGATTCACAAGCGTAAGGAGGTATCCTTACATTAGGCAGAGACGAAACAGGTGTACCAGCGCTGTCCCAAGGAGAAACATACTTTTTATCAAGCAGCGACAACATCTTAAAGAAGGAGAAAGGAAGGAGAAAAAGATGAGAAAAGAAAGAAAGAAACAAAACCCTGTTTCCAGTTTAAAGACTACCTACAGCCGAGAACTTTTAACTAAAGAAAGTAGAAGAAATGAGAGATAGGACTTCTAGGAAACATGCAGTTACCGGGACCATGCTACACTAATAAAACAACCACCCTAAGGTAACAATAACTTCCTCTACCAGTTGACCAAGTTGAGTCACTTACCTATTAAGTATTCCAGCTTCTTCTTACTGCCTCCCTTGGATGTCTTTATTACTGTCACAGATTTCCTCCGCCAAATGATCGAGCCGAGGAACCAGACTTCATTTCTGAATCCAAGGAGCCTACGTCAATACCAAGATGCTGTTCCCTTGGAGATATCCCTCCCCCCATGCTTCTGACCATGCTGTTCACCCCAAGAAAGTCCCTGGTTAATCTATCGGACCCTCCGATGCCGCTGGGCAGTAGGTTCGGGTGCAACTTGCCATCATCCATGTTGCACAAGCCTGGATCGAAGCCACCAAACCCAGTCTGTTGTTCATGTCCTCCACTAAATATTCCAGTGCTCCCATTGGCGAGGGAGTTCATAAGGTCTTGGAAATGGTTCTCATTCTCTACCTGAGACCTTGAGCTCTCTCCACCACCACCACCACCACCACCACTAAATGTGACATGGAAACCAGCGGCTTTTGATCCATTGAAGAAAGAGCTGCCAAATCCTCTAAGCAAGGAGCCACCGCTGCCGCCACTGTTGGTCGCACCCATTTGGGCAGCCTTCTGAAGTAGTGCAGTTGCCGACATCTGGGGTACTGAAGATTCATTGTGCATTGAGGTGTTATACAGAGAAGATATGCCCGAGGCCATGTGATCACTCATGAGATTTCCCGAGAAGAGGGTCGTTGGTTCACTACTTCCGTTCCCATTGTTAAAGTGATCGGAGATCAGCAGATTGGTGTTTTGGTTGCCAGTGCTGTTGCTATTGTTCATGGTGCTCGTGCTGCCACCATTAGAGAAGAAGCTGAGATTGAAAAGATTGGCAGCAGTGGCAGCAGCCGAGGAGGAAGATGAGGCATTATTGCTGTTGGCTTGGAGATCAGGGAGTTGCATCAAGCCATGGAAGGGCTTGCTTTGGAGCAAGGGATGAGTGGATTGAGGGTCGTCATTGAAGCCTTGGCTTGAGCCACCACCAAGAAAGAAGGGAGAGGAATGTGGGGGCTGAGGCTGACGGAAGGAGGAACGATTGAGGTGGTCAAATTGCGTCCCACCACCACTTCCTCCGAGGCGGAGGAGGTCGGCGGATGGGTGGTTTTGGTCTTGTAAGGAGGACATTTGGGAATTAACTTGGGAGAGGCCCAAACTCATGCTGCTGTTCCCATATAAATGGCTGCCAATGGTGCTCAGGCCTGTCGGAATCCTCGCGCTCTCTTGTGCTAACGCATCGCAGAAGGCTCTGTGAGTGATGAAACTGTCGCGCCTGCATTAGTTAAACTAAGCCGTAAGATAATTCAACTGTTTCCAATTCATTAATTAGAAGAGCACACCAGTAGAAGCACAATATTTCGATTAATAAATTTTCAGGTCAAGGTCATGAAGTCACTTGCAGTCTCGAAATGAAAGGAAGAAAGAGAGATCTTCTTAGCAGGAAAGAAAGTAAAATAGTATCTATTTCAATACCTAATCTTCCTTTATGTCCTCTTACAAATTTCTTCTTAAATATCAGAAAACCACATCAAGGAATATATAGATCCGAAGGAGACTAGGTTTAGAACAGAAGCGGAATCTTTGAAGGTACCAACCAGATCTCCAAGTTCCCCGATATAGGAACTTGGATGGATGGGGAAAGCTGTCACCATTCACCAAGAAAATTAACATATGCAGAAACAAGAGGTGTCGAGTTCGTCCACTTCCATCAAGAGGCATTTGGAAAAAGAGTAAGGGAGAGGAAACTCTCCTTGAAGTTGAAAAAGGGTCGGTCTATCTGAAGAGAAACCCAAATCTGGGACTGGCCCTTCAATTAATGCAAAGTGAGAAACTTTGCGAGAAACATGAAAACTATCTACCATCTACTAGCTCTCATTCCTTCATTAAATTCCAAATGCCATGAACGCCTTCATCCATCCCAATGCAAGATTTTTAACCAAAACCATGAAAGCCACGAATCAGTAAACACAATTGTGGGACATCCATCAATGCCCAACGCCCATCAACATCCTGCGTTCCAGCATAAGCAGCAAAATTGCAACACCTCCTTTTCCTACAACTCCTTACACCGTGAGAAAATAATGCATGTATGTGTGTGTGTGAGAGATAGAGTAGGCGAGCTGTACCCTAAAACCGAAGGTTTTGACGAAATGGGGACCTCCAATGAGCAAGGCCATGCCCACTGCAGGCCAACCCACAAGAGAACAAGATAAACCTTCGCCTAGATGTCACCACGTGAATAGGAGAGAGAAAGGAGGGAGAGAAAGAGGAGGATAAAAGTAGGCGTTGGTTTCAAGGGAGAAAGATGAGTGCCTTTTTTTGAAATCTAAATGACCATGGCAGTTCAGTTCCATAGACAATTCACGTGGGAGCAGTTCCCCGATGTACCCAGATCTTCTCTCACTCCAGTCGCCAGGGAATCCAGCCATAACAACCCTAACCCTAACCCTAACACAGGAAACCCTAATCACCAAGCCCACGGGCAAGCATGTCTGTCTTGTCCGTCTGTGTGAGTGAGTGCAGCTCAGTGTGCACCACCATCACCATGACGGCATGAATGATGATGATGATGATGATGGTCCAATCACTGATGGATTCGATGGTTGTGATGGATGGATTGGTGTTGTACCTGGAGAAGAGGGTGCCGCAGTCGCAGCGGTACTCGCGGGTGCCGCAGGTCTTAGAGTGGGCCTTCCAGTCCGACTGCACGGCATAGCGCTTGGAGCACTTGTCGCACTTCCACTTCTTCTCGCCGTGTTTGCGGCAGAAATGCTTCTTGATGCCGGTGAGGTCGCCGAGGGCACGCGACGGGTCATGGTGGACGCAGGTCGGCTCCGGGCAGAGGTACACCCGGCGCCGCTGCTCCTTGGGGTTCTTCTGACGCAGTTTCCATGGTAGGTTGTGGCCGCGTCGGTGCAGCTGAAGGTTCTGCTCCCGCTGGAATCCTTTGTTGCAAACCTCGCAGATGAAACGATTTGTTGCGAGGAGCGTCTTGGGCGACAGTGCTATCACCTCGGCATCTGGATCTGCAGTCATGATTGAATGAATGGTGATGGCCATCTCATTCGATGTACAAAAACCCAACAATTATGATGAAATGATTCGAGGCAAATTTGACATGTCATGCGCAAAAGGATAGGGATTATTGCTTGTTCTGATGTGCCAATGAAGGACCAACAGATCAAAAGTAGATCAACCCATCAAGTTTGAAGCTTAATTCCATGATTTTTTTTTTTTTTTTTTTTGTGTTCTTGGAGGATAAGAAAAACATGGAAGAAAGAAAATGGAAAAGAGACCATTTCATCAACACTCCAGTACCGATATCCAATCCATCAGACAAGCGAATTGGGCTAAAGGTACAGCATGATGGAGAAAAACTATGCATCGATTCTCAGAATTAAGAGTTTAAAAAGGAAAATCAGAGATAGGGTTTGAGGGACTAAGGAGGAATTAAAGGGGAAGTGGGAGTATGCGAAGGAGTGAGGGTGTGGATACTTGCTTGGATTTCCTGGGAGATTCCTTTTCTTTTTTTGAGGAGGTGGTGGTGGCTGAGAAGCAGCAGGTGCGGAGGAGCCCGGAGTGGACGACGATTGCTGCTGCTGAAGATGCTGCTGTTTGTTGTGGTGTTCTTCCTCCCTGATTCCAAAGAAGGGTGCCGACGACGAGGCCGCTGCCATCTCTTGGACCAAAGCAGCAAAACAACACCGCCCTTTTCAAACCTTGATGGTGTTCTTGCTCTTGGTCTCTTCCTCGCTACTTACTGTTGTTTTTTTGGTTTCTGGTAAGGATCACTGACTAGCCCAAATCAGAGCCACAAAAAAAAAAGAAAAAAAGAAAAAGAAAAAGAAAAATCCTCACTACCCAACATAGAACCATGAGGTCCCTTTTGTTCCATCTATGTATCCATCCGCCCACCCTTTCCTCTCTCCCTCTTCTAAATCTACAAGATAAGAAAAAAACCCAAGAGAGGAAGAGAGAAATACCCCAAAGCTTAGTCCATAGGGTGTAGTCTGCGGATCTGTATACTTAGCAGACAGCCCTAACCAAAAGCCTCCAAACTCTACCTCCTGACTCTTCCTACCTTACAAAAGAACAAAGAGAGAGTTTCACTCAAAACAAGCAAAAGGTAAGAGAGAGTGATAGAACAAAACAAAGTAAGCGAGAAAAAAAAAAGAAAAAAGAAAAACAATACAAACCAGTCCAAAAGACCTCTTCCTTTCCTCTCCTCCTCCTCCTCCTCCTCCTCCTCCTCCTTCTCTTTCTTCTTCCAGTCCTCCCTTCTATAGGGATTAGGGAGAGAGAACTAAGGGGTGGCTATCAGATTTCTTTCCGTTGCTTGTCATACCTTTCCCTCTTCCATTCTTCCCCATGGCTGATTCTCTTTTTTGTGTTCCCCTGTTTTCCCCTTCTTCCCCTCTATTCTTCTCCCTTTTGCACCACAAATAAGAATTCCAACAAAAATCTTTGTAAATTGAGAGAGAGAGAGAGAGAGAGAGAGAGAGAGAGAGAGAGAGGGAGGTGCTGTTGATGGAGGCTCACGCAGGCAAGGGTGTCGTTATGTGGCGAGGGGTGGGCCCCATAGGGCTGTAGACCTTACCCTCTCCCCACCTCCTCCTCCTGTTTCGTGTCTCCTCGCTGGAAGGCGAGGACAAAAGGATGCAACCTATTCCCACCCGCTTTTCTCCACCTGGTAAAATATTCACACTCCCCCTGTGCCACTACAAATGTGATAAGTAACAAAAAGTGATTATCTGAAAATAAAAGGTGACAAAAAAGTTATTTAAATAGGATGGGGATGGGTAGATGGAAGGGGCACTCTTACCCTTTTCAATGTTTCTGTACTTTTCTCCTTAATTGTTCCTCTTCCCCTCCTGGATATATATGCTCCAAGTCATTATATATATATATATATATATATATATATATATATATATATATATATATATATATATATATATATATATATATATATATATATATATATATATATATATATAATCTCTTTTCTCTAGTTGGTTGGCTGCCACAAAGAGAAGTAGAATTCAGATTCTATCAAATTCAGCCATCTATCATCCATTTAGATAGTTATGCTTATCAAAGGTATGTGATTTGAGATGAGGGAGAACCTAATTTATTTATATGTTAATTCTTTAATTAATCGCTTATTTAGTTATTTATTTATTGATAATACGGTGGGAATGATGTCACCAAGGTTAATTTGAATGCTAGCCAGCCGGGCTATGGCAGATTGGCAAATCCTTATTTATTCTTATTTCGTCTTGTATAATTAGTAATGGGACCACCTGAAAGCACCGAATGGTGGTTGATGAATATAAATTGAATTATGCATGCACTTGAACTAAAGAGGATATGATAACAATAGATAATTTGAGAAGTCTTGGTATCTACGTTTTTGCGATTATAAGATTTAGGGACTGCTTAGAACCCTATAACTAGAGCCACACGCCGCTCAAAATACGGATGCACTCGAGCTTAATTTTTTGGTAGGTTGTAACTCATACACTGCATGTAGCTCGAGCTGATGGAGAGGTGCAACTCAAGCTTTGATTTGCCAAAGCTTGTCTCATGGCCAAAACAAGCGCATGACGTGGTGCGGCCTGTTGAATGAGGCACCCTCGCTCTCTTGCTCTCCTATCTCAATTTGGATGGCCCTAGCCTCTCCATTGGATTCTTTTGTACACTGTTTGACCCTCCTTACTCTCCTTCGTTGCATGTCCAATTAGACCTCCCCCACCTTCCTTGCTCACACCTTGCTAGAATCCCTCAACCACACCATACCGGACCTTCCCAAATCTACCTTGCTTTTTTTGTTTTTGCTGAAACGGATGATTCATACAGATTTAGTATAGATATATCCAAAAAAGTCACAATACAACATATCTCGGAGTGTACTAGGTAGCTCGTTCTTTCCAACCCAAAGGGTAATCCTGTAGTGGTTGGTCATGTACGAGGCTACCTAGTATGCAGCTCCGTTGGCTTCTCTATAGATATGCATTGTATGAAAGGCCACCCTACCACAGACCAAAGCTTGAATGTCTTGGATCAGAGGGTTGCACACGTCCGCACCGCCAACCGTCTGCTAAACCTATCCAATGACCGTAACCAAATCCCCCTCAAGCAGCACCGCGCTAGACTGCAATACTCGCCAAGTATAACTAAGCCCGACCCACCTCCCTTACTCATCTTTCCGTTTTCACCACTCTCTTCAATAACCGTTACCATGCAAAGTGCCCCCCCCCCCCCCCCCCAACCCCACCTAAAATGCCCTCCAAACATAATAATTTTGCAAAATTTTGACGCTAGAAGGAGTGAGATCTATGAGAATTCTCCCATTCATGGCACTCAATCTCTAGCAAAAAGCAAACAAGTCCATCTCCACCTCCAATCTCAATCTTGATCTCATTCTCTTCTCTGTTCCATCCCTAAATTCTGATCCAGTTTTCCTTAAGCCTCATCGTCCAAATGTTGAACCTAAACCAATCACCAAACTCCAGTGGTGAGATTTTCTCCGACATCCAAGGCGTCTACTTGATCCACTCCACACCAAAGAACACTGACTGGATCACTATCGACACCACTAGAAGCCTCCACCTCAATTTCTCATCCTGTCTCTCCCACCCTCATCCCCCAGCACTCTCCGAACAACATATATAGGTCGAACCCCTACAAGTGGATTACTTGTAACTCAAGTTGTATTGTAGCTTGAACTGCAATGATGCTCTTCCTACAAGGCCCCAAACAATCGCTTCGATGCCGCTAGCTTGATGGTATGTAATGTATTAAATGCATGAGAGCAAGGATGGTGATAAAACCTCAACTTTTTATATATCAAAATTTTCAAGAATAACTTATTTCATGAATAAGATGTCAAACAAAACTAATACTCGATGAATAACCTATGTTATGGCTCTTGACCTCATTGATAGCGATAGTTAATTGAATTCGTAAAGTTGGTAGTTTGTGCTTTAGAGTGAATCCTGTAGTAACTTAATTAAAGTTTGGGTTTTCTTAAAAAAATTAGCAAGCTTCCAAATGTAGCTTCAATTCAACAAACGATCATATATGATTGGGAGAAAAATTATGCTCAGCCATGTTTGAACAAGTGCTCTCTTGCTTAATAAAGTGGCCCTTGATTCAAAAGATTTGGCACAGATTTTGGGAAAAATTGCTGTGTTAATTGTATGATTTTTATTGAAAAATATTATAATGCTTTGATGCACATTGCTCCTTTCTTAATATTATGTTCAAGGCAAAATTACATATATTTATGTATGGAGTTCCCGATTCAATGGCTCCATATGTTCCTTCGTCCGGCTCGTGAAATTCATCAAAGAGCCATAGGTCATAGTAATTATTTGCCCCTATAAAGTCATTTCTCCTTGCACTTGCAAAATAAATTCTCAATACTTTTGCTATATTTGCAATACAATAAGCTGCCCTTCTAGTAATTTGGAATACTGAAGGAGTGCAAGTGCATGTTGTCATAATTAATTAGTGAAATCTATCTTATTATCTACATATCCAAAAAGATCATGCTTGTTTATTTAATCATAAAAAAAAAGCATTCCACCATCAATAAATGATGCAAGTAAGACCAAGGGAAAGAGAAGGTTTTTATTAAATTTCATATTTCATGAGGTATACGAAGCAACCATTACATTAGCCGAGAAGAAACTGGAAATCATGAATCATGATTGCTTCTTAACAGCACAATATGAAACCTAAAAATATTTAATTTATGCCAACAATGATTTAGTATTGTTTTCTCATGAGTGCATGTTGAATTAACCCATGACTATACAAAAGGCATCATTGGCAATGGAGATCAGCTAATTATTGGAATAAGCTTAGTCTCCATTAGGGTTAATAAAAGCAATGAAGCTAAAACTAGAAACATGATCAAGACAGATCACTAGATTTGTTGTAGACTATTCTAGCAATTTGGGTAGATCTGAATGGCACTCGGGAGCAAGATCCATTACATGAAGGGTTTGGTTGTGGACCACAACTTTTGGAGATCATAATTTTCAAGCTCCATTACATAAAGGATTTTGTTGTGAACCACAACTTTCGGAATCATAATTTTCTTATCTGGTGTCCTTTATTTGTGTGCCAAGTTCTAAAATGAAGCTTTCTACAAGTACTACAAGGTGGAACCCCTCAAGGTATTTGTGGCACCTTATGAAAATGAAATTTTGATGACTTTTGAATATCAAAATGGGCCAATCAAAGTAAAAGTTTCTCTTTGAATGGAAATTTGATCGGATATATTTTACAATTTGGGAGGAATTCGATGACACGACAAACAACAAAGTTGAAATAAAATTTGAGGTGATCTAGTTACAGAAAGATTTTATCTTTTTACGAATTATTTCGGCTAATAATGATTATTTAAGAAAGTTGTAATCTCTTCTAAGTAGAAGAGAAATGAGTTTCGGATTGTAAAAGGGCGGACTCACTAATATAAATATGTCTGATAATTTTATTTGTTTAAATTAAAATATATGACTTAAAACCCTGCTTTCAAAAATTGTTAATACTCTTTCTTTGTTTTTTCCTGATATTTTTGTCCCTGATAGGATCAAATCACCTTGGGCATCATTGAAAGTTCCCTCTTAAGCTAACAGGTCTCGAATACACCATAACATGAGCCAGAGTCTTGAAGGTTTGTCATGATCACTTCTTGATCCAAAGCATTGTTCAAGTGAAAAGGGATGAAGCTGCTGTTTCACATAGATTAGTGAGACTTGGTCATTATACTGGCCAGCTGCCTTACCGGCTTAAGCCACGAGTAGGACATGCATATCTGGATGAAGTTGACAGGTTTTGTTGGTAATAAATGATACTCACATGCATTCACTAGCCCAGGAGAAAGTAATGAGATAAATAGGTGTAACGTACGTGACTGAACCATGACTGCGGGCTATATATATAGACACGTATCTCAATGTGAATTTAAAGTATAAAGCCAAGGCAGCCAAAAAACAAAAGATAGTAGGATTTTTTTTTGAGCAAAAAGAGAAAAGGCAATAGTTGAAGTAAAATAACGAATTGACGATCTGCCGTTTTGGTTCTTAGAGAGTATATATGACATGGAAAATGCACGTACCTCAAAAAAATCTAAAACTTATCTTAAAACTCTCTCTTAATAAAGGATAAGAAAAAATCATCTTACAAATGAGGACCATCAAGGCAACATGTAATGATTTTTCCACAACGTTGTTGTTTTCACAAATTTCAACACCATCATCATCATCACCATCATCATCATCATCATATCTATATATATATATATAAAACATTTTCTGTTTCGAGTAAGGGTGCATTTCCATGAATTTTCTTTAAATATTGATTAAGTTATGACATTGTTATTTTAATAGTATAAGCATGCATTTTAAAAAAAAACATGAGGATAAAAAAAAAATCATCTGCTACAATTGAGGAGCACTGAGGCAGCACATGATGTTTTTTTTTTCCAAAAAGAGGGAATTTTCAGAGTTGTTTTCACAAATTTCATCCTCATATTTATATAGCATTTTTCTGTATGAAATAAGGTTGCACTTCCATGAATTTTCTTGAAATATTAATTAGGTTACGACAATAATATTTCAATTTTATAAGCAAGCATTTCAAAACATGGGGGAAGATGAGATACATTCATCTCTGGTCCCAATATCAAAACATTCGTTGACAGAGAAATGCCACCCGCCTTAAAAAATAATGGCAAGAGACATACCCGTAGGTATGTCCTTTCTTGGGACTAGAAAACATTAGCTTTCATTAATATATTCCTTCGTAACCTACTGACCTTCACAGGAGGCAATAACAGCTTTTATTGCAAACTTTTGTCTTAATTTCCCAGTTTGGTGGCTTTTCAATGTAATGGGTCTTATTCCATGGATGGTGTGAAGTTCTCGGCTTGACAATATATGAACAGGTCCGTGATCTAACATTTGGACAAGGGTCTAATAATTAAAAGTCATGTTTGGTTTGGACAAGACCTGTCCTCCCTATATCATATATCTCTACGGCTACCAAATTAGAGATGTCAATAAGCTGAGGTCTAGGTTAAGCATAAACAAAAATTTCAATAGGCTTCCATCGATGGACCATGCTCGCAACAAAAAGATTAGGCCCATGGTTTGGACCATTTGATATCCTTAACTGAATCCTTGGCAGGTCTGACCAAATTGAACAGGAATGATGTAACATAGGTTGGGTTTTCCAAGCTTACACATTTGAAAAAAAAAAAAAAAGGTTAGATAGGCATATGAGTAATTCTCTAGTTGTATTGTTCATATTTCCATCCTAATTGAGTCCAAGTCAGATATGTACGCTATACCAAACCCACTTTCAAGCATAAAATAGTGATTTAAGCTTAGCTAAACTCTCTCATCTCCTTTAATTTGATTGTAATTCTCGGGTCTGAGGTCAGGTTCCAAATTCGGGTCCAAGAAGCTTCTTTCCTTTTCTACTCCTATACTTGTACCGATGCAACTAAAACTTTGACCTCAGTCAACAATGAAAATGGCCTTGTTGGAGATTTTCTAAGCTTCGTTCACTTTGTAAAATGTCCATCTCATATTCTTTTTCTATTAATTAGTTATTCTTGGGTAATCATGGAGTTAAAATATGATAAAAAGTAGGACATGCATTTTCATTCCATCGTTTTCAGGCCCCTCTAAATTAGGTGGACACGGCTGTCAGGGATTAATCAAAAGAAATCTTTAAGCTCCGAGCCTTGATGCTTATTTTGGCTCTTCCTTTGTCAAGATACCAAACATCAAGAGCCACCAATTGGCTAACAAGACCTGCGTAAAAGCCTAGACCTACTATTAGATCAGTATCTTGCATACCTCTAGCAGAAAATCTCATTATTGAATTTATAGGAAAAAGGAGCACATTTAGGGCGAGTATGTGAGGACTCGTGCGGGCGTGTATTTAGTTCCACATTGGTTATTCGCTGGGTAGATCTTGTGTACTTATATAGGATCAAGAAACCCAAACAATACTTTCCGGTTAGCTATTGTGGGCGAGGTCCTGGGTTGTTACAAGTATCTTGCATACCTCTCGTAGAAAATCTCATTATTGGATTTATAGGAAAAAGGAGCGTCTCAAGTCATATTATATATTTTTAAAATTATTTTCAAGTTATATACTACAAGGTTTATATGTATATATTTAATTTCATTTGTCAATGTGAAACTATTTAATTAAAGGGTGCTTTCAAGACCTATGCTATGGGACACAGCACACATTCTTGCCTACTTGCAGGCATATAATTTTCTAATTAATAAGACTTTGAGAATCTCATGAGTTCTCGACATAAAATAAGCAATACCCCCAAATGTTAGGCACCCTTAACTTCAAAAGCAATTGAGCATAATGCAAAAGTCAAATTGTTACCAAGCATGATAGTTTTTGTCATATTGACTTTCAAAAAGCCATCGGATCTCCTTTGAGTCCATTTACAGAGAAGAAAATTAAAAAAAATAAAAAGAAAGAGTTTTGATTCACTTATGCTATTTTCCGTTATGTTTATCATATCAATAATTATTATTTTTTTTAAAAAAGAAAGTGGATACATCCATATTATAATTACTCAGGTTCATTCTTTGTGATAGACCATCGAAAAATTTATTCCAAGTGTTTTGATTGCCAAGCATGACCGCTAGAATCAATAGCTAACTTGAATAACCCTGTAAGTATTTGCACCTACAGATTATTATTTTTTTGATGTAAAGGGGAGGCAATAAGGAGCCACACGACTTTTATTGAAGATTAATCATATTTGCAACAGAGATGAGTTAAATTATCAAGAGAGGAGAGGAACAGATACAAGAAAAGAAGGCTAAATATTCCAAACTAAGTGTCTGATGATCAATAGAGAAAAGAACCTCATCCAGACTAATAAGCAGAAGCATTTGTTGCCAGAATGTTCCAAGCAATTTTACAAATATTTTAACAAATAAACACCAGAATCTAGAATGGCCATAAGCTTCAAATTTCAAAAAAAACTTGAGAAAGTCTGACACAAGAAATAACCGATTTTCCACCACCAATTTGAATACCACGTCTAGTATCTCCTCTGTAGCATAATATAATACAATCTGTTGGAAGGCATAACATGATGAACAAAAGCTGTAGCTAAAGGAGACAAAGTTGCAATCCTTCAATCATTATAGAGGCTGATTATGTTTCAGAACTGCATAACAGTTGAAGGGTAAGCATGACATAATATGCTCCAATCATATTTAACGTCCAAGAGAATATCTCAAAGAAGATATAGCTGGCTAAAATCTCCATCATATGCAATCAATAGCAGAACCATACTGAAAAGGAAGAACAAAATTCTCTGTCCAAGCAGTCTGAAATGAGAGCATTTTCTACAACAAAAAAAAAAAAATAAAATCCAACTGATATAGTTCAAATTGTATTAGTTATCCACAAGCTTAGAGACAACATTCTGTATCTACATATTATTGTTTTGCCATATCTTCCTAAAAATAATTAAAAGAATTAACTAGTTTTAATTCATTAAATTTATTGCGGAGAGAAGATGGAAGTATCAACAGAAAGAGCAGTAAGGATGTTTGCCGATAACCTTCAAGTATGGAAGGGACAATGACAGAATACCTTTCCATGACTTCAAGACTCATCTAAAGAATCCACAAAAGTTTCCAGAGGACAGCGATCCATCAACTTTCCGTGCCTTTGTATCCTTATCTCGGCCAGTCCTCTCCTGCTGCCTCACATCAAAAACTGTCCCAAGTCAAATGATAATTATTTGCTTTTCCTCGAATGTTTTTTTTTCTTTTCCTCATGCCATTTCCTTTCATGCACGCAGAAAAATGCCAATTGGAAGATGGTAGCCGAGGCATAACGTGGCGGCCGTTGGAAGGGCACTGAAAGCCTCGTATCCTCATCTCTCAGACAGTGGTATTGTACGTTGCAATGATGCGACCCTCCCAATTCCCAAGTCCTCTCATACTGCCGTGCATGAAGACCATCGAAATAAGTCATATGATAATTATTTGCCATTTCCACCTATGATTCTTTCTTTATTTCTCCCATGTCATTTGTTTTCATGCACGCAGAAAAATGCCGATCGGAAGAAGGAAGCCAACATGTAACACATTGGCCGTTGTTACTGTTCTGAAGGCCGGCCTTCTGTTATGTCACAAACAGCCATTATTTAATCAGTATTTGGTTATAACAGCTAAAAAAATAACAGAAGAATACCAACTGTAATTTCATTTCCATTGTTTATCTTGATGAAGTAACGCATCATAAATTTAGATTTGCATGCCAGCTTTAACATTTTCACCTTCTTTTTTGAGAGAAGGGAGGGGGGGTGGGGGACGCTACTTTATGTCATGAATCATTACCTTTTGTTATGATACCTGTAATGAGCATCATGTTGCAATAATTCATTCCGAATTGAGCCGAGCAAACAATGACCGTCATATCGAATATTGATGTTATTGGAGTCTTGTTAGAAACTTCTTCTTTGGAAGATTCTTCTTTTTCAGAAAAAAGGGAAAGCTACTAGATGCACTCCTATGGACAAAAGAAATCACCTGCCCATCTTCCACATATCAAAACTAAACGTAGGATTCATACCCAGTGTGACTCCCAAGATGCTGGTATACTTGTGTTTCACGCAAACAGGTCTGGAAAAGAAAAACAGAGCTCGTACATTTATTATCTTTACGGGAGCTTTTTCTATAGTAATGTACCATTGAACAAACTGACTGTATGTTAAAGTTCCAGTCCTTGGGCTATTATTCTACTTTTTAGTTAGCTTTTGGCGTTATATGAGTGGGTAAACCACTCTTGCCTTGGAAAAAGAACAACACGCTTGTAAGTGGCATGTTGTTATTGGAGATAATTTTCTGGGTATCAAGTGAAGATGTACCCAAGAAAAACTGCAAACGTATTTTAGGTCATATGAAGTGTAATAAGAATGATTTTACTTTAAAATCCATTTCGAACTTCTTCTACAATTCAGAAGTTCCAAGTAAGGAATCATGTATGCAAGGAACTTGGGTAAGGAAGGAACTTGATCTTGGGCTAGATATACTTTATCTGATTACATCAATTATTTTTCTAATATTTTATTTTTCTTTAATCATTTTTTGCAATATGATGTTTAATTTAAAAATAATTTTAAATCATTTTTACTAATTTTGGGTGGATAAGTTCAATCATTAAAACTTTGCTTTTAAATGTGTTCATTAAAACCTTTAATCTCACATTAGAAG
Organism: Phoenix dactylifera; assembly: GCF_051530095.1. Classification (NCBI taxonomy): domain Eukaryota; kingdom Viridiplantae; phylum Streptophyta; class Magnoliopsida; order Arecales; family Arecaceae; genus Phoenix; species Phoenix dactylifera. Next base: position 28,993,136 of record NC_143199.1, read on the forward strand.
ATTTAATGCAAGTTAGGTTGCATCAAGCACTTCCTCAACTAGTAGCTAGTGGGATCCAAGTTGAATGTGTGGATCTTTGGAGTGCTCGCTATACATGCTCAGGCTCGGCTCAGCTAATCATACACATGCAAGATGTGTCACGAGTAGGAGACTCCTCAGGCCAAGCTGAAGGAGTTGATCAGGGCTAAAAATATAATTTTTAGTTTGATTAGATTTTTCTTTGCTGTTTAACTGGACTTAATAATAGAAGTTATTGGGCTACTCGTTGGAGTAGCTTTTATAACTAGACAAGCCATTGATGTGGCTTTATTAGCCCAATATGGCTAATAAATCTCTCGTGCACTTACTGCAACCTTCATGAGTCAGGTGACTAGCTATTAGAGTTGTTATTCGACTAGCTATTATACAAACAATATAGTCCATGCAGTATGTAGATCTTGGACCTGAGCTTTCTCCAGCTGCAATAGTTTTTTTCTCCACAAATTCCTTTCTTTCTCACCTACAATCATTATATTTGCTGCAATTTTTTGTCAATATTTCAAAAGTATTATTTCAAGCAACTGAAGCAGTCTATTGAGTCGAGCCTTCCATATGCTCATACAAGGAGTTGGCCTGAACCAAGAAATTGTTGTACCTTGAGTGTTAGAGCCATCTGCTTCGCATGCATGAGAAGGGCAATAACGCTCTAGGGCAATGCCTAGCACTCCTCCAATCCACATTTTCATATAATTTTATTAAAAGCATTTCTTCTCCTGTTATATTATTTTATAAACACAATTTTCAGTCATATTAAATTCTGAAATTATTTTAATTTACCTTCAACAATCTACGAGTGTTTTTGGATTTAATTTTTTAAAAGTAATTTATATGACTTTTAGACACAAGCTTAAGTTCTAATTTATGTATGCAAAAATTTAATCTTCTTTATGAAATATATTCTGTACATTCTGCCATAATTTTTGTGGCTAGATATCTTTAGAATCAATTTCTATCATGTTGTTAATTTTAATTTTAAAATTAAAATAATTAATTTTAAACACAAGCTTAAGTTCCAATTTATGTATGCAAAAATTTAATCTTCTTTACAAAATATATTCTATACACTCTGTCATAAATTTTGTAACTAGATATCTTTAGAATCAATTTCTATCATGCTGCTAATTTTAATTTTAAAATTAAAAGAATTAGTTTTAGTTCATCAGTGTGAATAAAAAAAGCTGAAAGCATCCATACAAAAAAGGCAGCAAGGAATCAAGGATGCTGCCCCTATGATAGAGTTGGGATCCGATGCATCTCAAAGTATCGAATACAACGACCGAATACCTTTCTACAACTTCAAGGCTCATCTCAATCATCAACAAAAGTTTCCAGAGTACAAAGATCCAAGACCTTTCCAAGCCTCGTATCCTCATCTCGGCCGACGTTATCGCTAGGAGAAATGATCACACGCCCAACTTCCAAGTCTTCCCACGCTACCGCAAATCCAGACCGTCGTAAGTCAAATGATAATTACTTGCTTTTCCTTTGACGATTCTCTCTTTCTTATCTCTCATGTCATTTCCTTTCATGCATGCAGAAAATGCCAATCGGATTTTAGGTAGAAACCAAGATAACGGTCGTTGTGAAGGCCTGCCGTTATATATATCACTAATATGCATAGAAGATTTTTCAATAACGGGCGTCATTTAATCATTATTTTGTTCGAACAGCTAATAAAATAACACGTAAAATACCACCTGTTTTTCTCAACATCTTCCTCTTTCTGCCTCATCTGCAATCTCCATTTTATTTGCTGCTATTTTTTTTAACGTTTATCTACTTTCACAGATATTATTTTCGGGCAGCTGAAGTCGATCCAATCAATATGGTATATATGATCACCTAATACACGATAGAAAGTGATGAAATCTAGTCTTAGGAGTAGTTAATATATAGTAGATTGGAGAAGAAATGAGAAGGGTGGGTTGAAGCTCTGAAATAAACTACTAGTATGACAGATTATGATTTATTTTTTAGTGAAGCATGATTGGAACATCAAAACTTGTTAAACGTGAGGAAATAAAGTTTGCGGTCGGGTAAGGGTGGAAATGGATCAAGTTTGGATCAGGACAAGATAGAAGCTATTACTTGTCAAGTGAACCATGTGTAATGCTCAAGAACTTGAGCATTAAAATACTCACGGATCTCAATATGAGATCAAGGGCTGGTTCTGCATCGAACCATATATCCAAAATCCAATAAGAGTTAAACCCAACCTCCTCCTCCTCCTCCTCCTCCTCTTCTTCTTCTTCTTCTTCTTCTTCTGGTTTCTTTCAGATTGAATATCAGAAACATTTGCACTGCAGTAGGTGGAGACAATCTCAAAAGAAATCATAATTCTCATCAGTTCGAATTTGACCCAAAAAGAGCTGCACGGGAAAGTGAATGTGTGACGCAAATTATATTTCTCATATGTTTTCGCTGTATTTTTTAGGACCTGATGATGCAGGGGACATGATCAGCTGCTAAGGCCCACTCTCGGATGCTTGTCCACCTAAAAGATGACGATGGCCATGCTCAGGGCTCAGAACTACCCAACTTTCCACCTCAAGGTGGAGAAAGTCTCACCAAATTGCCTGAATGGAAGATGTTCTTGTTGGCATCTTTATAGTTTCATCCCTCTTTGGTTTGCTCGTTCTGTATGTAGTTTCAACACCAGTTGGTACTCGTGGTCCATCCTTGTCCGGGGCAATCTTTGTCTCCACACCTGAACAGATTCTCTCCTAGTAAACAACCCTTTAGTCCCTCCCTCTCTTTCTCTCTCTCTCTCTCTCATATTTTGCACACTCATTTCCACCAAAGTATTAAATTAAGTGTTCCATGTCTAAATGGAATTATGCATAAAATTACCGATTCTTCACGATTTATATTACGATTGGCATGATTGTGGAGCATAATTAGGTGTAGAAGTAGTGCAATGAGGCATATATTAAATATCATGGTTGGGCATGATTTATGTTAGTCTCAAATAAAAAATTTACGGCATAAACATTGGATATGTGTGATATTTATATTGAGATATTTCATGTCCGAACCTTTATTTCGATTAGCAATTTTTATTTAGTCCTTGCAAATTTATTATTTTATGTTAGTCATGCATGAAATTTGATTGGTATTTTGTATATAATTAATGGTGCAAGTTTTGCACACACTTATACTTATCTTTGTATATTACTATATTTATTTTGCATAGATATAATCTTAAATGTGTACTTAACCACATAAAATAACCATCAAAATTAGAGGGTGACATGAAATTTTCAATCAATAAATAGTAAACATATAGTGGAGATCAAACTAGGGTTGGATCCCAATTTCTCATGTTATATCCATTCAGAGGTCCCGAGTTGATGAATATTTTGGCTAAGAATAACTATTTAAAACTCAGAAGTAATATAAACAGTTCAAAAAATAAAAGAAAAGAATTACTTGTTATTTTTCTCAAAAAATAGTGATATATTTGTGAAGATATATAATTGATATACTAATGCATTAATTCCCTTGTATAAAAAATAAGTATCAGAAAGACAATAATCATCAATAAGGTCAAAACATACAACATTCACAACAAACCATTTGCATCGTCTTGCATTGTTATTATGTCTGTCGATGAACATATTTTGCATTGTTATTACGGCATTCAATGTACATTCTTCTAATAATTTCTGAAGAATTTGTGAGTAATCCTATGAGTTTTTGAATAATTTTTTATTCATAATTGTACTTGAAAACATTCTAAACAAACAACAGATCAATGAAAAATTCAAAAATAATTCAATACTGTACCAATAACATGGACAATATTTTGATTACCATGATTACATCCTATCCTGGGTGATAGATCCAAGCTGGTACATTGGTGGGCCCCGGAGGCCCCGCCTATGCAATGTCCCTTTCTCGTCATACACTCATATATTAATTGCTTGTGCAAAAAATAATTATTAGAAAGACAATAATCATAAACAGGAGCAAAACATATTGCATTGACAGCAAACAATCTGCAAATATTTGCATTATTTCTGTCTTTCAATGAACATAATTTACATTATTATTATTATGGCTTTCAATGAACATTCTTTTAATAATTTATAGGTAATTTGTGAATAGTCATAACATTTGTGAGTTATTGAATAATTTCTCTACTAATCAAAAATATTCTAAACGAACAATAGATTAACAAAAATTTCAAAAAAAAAAAAACAATACATGGTCAATATTGTTACCATCATTATAGCTTATTCCGAGTGACTAGATGCAGGCTCATATGATAATGGTCCATGGCAGCCCCACCAATGAGATGTCTCTTTCTCGTGATATCCTTGTGTATTAATTGCTTGTGCGAAAGATAAGCAATAGTAAGACAATTGAAAAAAAAAAGAAAACAAAACAAATACCACTAACAACAAATAATTTGCATCTACTTGTATTATTATTATTATGTGTCGATGAATATTCTTTTAATAATTTCTGAATAATCATAGCATTTGCAAATTATTGAATAATTTACTTAAAAAAATTGTAAACAAGCAATTTATTAATGAAAAATTCAAAAATAATTAATTCGATAATATAACAATAACAATGGCTCGTACACTGGTGGTCCCCGGCAGCCCCGCCCAGGCGACGTCCCTTTCTCGCGTTGGGACCTCAGGTCCTCAACCCGTAGGCTGATATCATGCGCTGATTACTGGATTCGAGGACATCATCTCTTGCGGTCCAAATTTTGCACTGAACTTGAGGTGAGCTTCTCAAGAACTTGTGTGTCAGTGTGACCTTTTTGAAGGTCATATAGTACATTAGCAAAAAAAAAAAAAAGGTCATATAGTACACATAGAATACTTTTTGATGCAAGCGTATGTTACAGTACTAATGGTTTTGGAAAGGAAACTGTGATGCGCCTAGGAAAGCCTTGGGTGATCATTTCGTTTTTTCACCCATGGATTAAGTAAAATTTGCAATGGTTTTCCCTTTTTATAATCCAACATTATTTTCTACTTTCTCCCTTCTTCCAAGCCAACAGCTTGAAGCTCAATGGTGCGTAGTATACCGCCTGCTAGATTGAGGACAACATGCACCTCAATGTTGGGGAGGACATCTTAAGCAATAGACGCAATCACTCTCCCATTGATTCTTATTAGTATGAGTGCTTTGATGCAAGCTAACATAGGCCAGGAGCACTTTGAAACAAGATTGGTGTTTTTTTTGTACATTTCATCATTCTTCATAGTAGTTTAGGCTCCCATTATTATTGATTTTGACTATATATGGATAAATTAGGTAGAGGGTGCACCTTGGTGTAACGATAAGATTGCTCCATTTAAACTTAAAAGTCGTGAATTTGAAATATGAAAACAACTTCTTTTTTTTTTTTCTTTTTTTCTTTTTTGGTCAAAACGGCAAATTATATAGCTCTAAAGTGAGTACATCCTGCCAGATCACAATAAAGTAAGGAGTACAGATCAGAAGAAATACATATGGAATAAGACTGCATATATTTAACTCTTCTCAAACTCATCAATGATGAGAGCCTCGTACACTCCACCTTCTTTTTTTAATGGATAAATCATATAATATATTGTCCTCTGCCAGATTTGTATAGAAAGTTTATTGTATGTAGGGAAGAGAAATAAAGTGTTCTTTTTCTCTCATTTTTATTACAAAAATATAAGTTTTTTTCTATTTGAAAGTTTTGATAACTTAAGTCCACTTCTCAATAATTTTTCAATACTTCTCTAAAAAATAGTAAATTCCCAAATAAGCTAGAAAATTCATCATGCGCAAGTTCCGGTGCCTGAATAGATTGTCCATCGGATTCTCCTGCATATGGCTATGGGTGGCTATTGGGGAAGACGAGTTGATGGCAGAAGAAAGTTTAACTGATCGGAGAATGTTGGATCACCCAATTCTCAATAAACTAAGATATTGGGAACCATCTCTGGGATGAAATGAGATCCCAGTGCTATATAGGAGCTGGCTCTCGATCGCATCAATTTTTTCTCTTTTACCACCCCCCTCTATTCCCCTTCGATTAATAGTCAAGCCTATCCAGTGGCAGTTTATCTAGTATATTCAAAATTGGCCCTACTTAACCATCCTATCTCTACCACCATCATATCCCGACAAGTCTAGCTACCTAACACCACCATCAAGTTCGCGAGCTAGTGCAAACATCACATTGACATCATGCCAATGCGCATGCACAAATTAATACTTTAGTGATGAAGGAATCAACTTCTACCTTTGAGTGCCAACAATATTCAAGTGTAAAAAGAAAATTAATGCTCATAACTCATCCATCCGAGAAAGAATACGGTAAAACCCTAGAATAATTATTTTTTTAAAAAAAATTGATTTATGTCTAGATTCAAGGGATCCTTGGGGGAGATGGTTGAAAGATCTTGTAAGACTTTATTTATCACCAAAAAAAAAAAGAAAAAAAAAACATGGATGCCTTATCAGCCAGCAGTTGCCAACGTGGCAATGTGGACAACTCTGTATTTATATTTGGTGAATCCCAGATTCCTCGCCCGCTCGCTGCGATGCCCCTTTCCCCAGGGAAGCATGCCATGTGAGTCCACGAGAAATCATACCAAGTTACATCCCTATCGTACTACCCCCATGTCGTCCCCTCAAATCAAGACTACCCGGCAATTGGACCACCTTTTCCTGTACGGTCAATCATGAGACCTCTGGGCCACATAAAACTTCTATTTCATTCCTCTGCAATTATATCTTTTCCTTGTTCGAATACCTTGCCATTTGGTCTAAATTATTCTAACCTCATTAACAAAGAAAAAGAAAATTACTTCCTTATCAAATTATATACTTCATATTAAGTTTTATAAAAAAGTAACAATTCAGAATCGATGATGATGGACTATCCAAAAGTCAGGATCCAAATAGATCAATGTGATTTACTTTATAAAAATACTTAGAAACTAAAAGTTATGTATCTTGGTGGTTCTTAACTGAATCATCAAGTAAGTGTCAAAATGAATGGTTTTACTAGCACGATAATATATTTTATTGTAATTTAATAATCAAAATCTAGTGACTTTAAATCTATCTGCATTTCATGATATGTAGATTCTGATACATAAAGTAAACATTCAATTCCTACGTCCTTTTATATATTTTACTATGCTAGTGCAATCTGATATTATTAATTTTTATGCCGGCTTGATGCATAGGTTAGGAAACACTAAAATATATGAATTTTTTATTTTTAAATATTTTTATTGTATAAATCATATCTATCAGTTTGGATCTTCAATTGCAGTAGTCTATGATTGATTTATTTACATATATGTGTTTGCACTCTTATAATCATATTAGAGATATTCATTTTTACTGAACTTTTTAGCTCAGCAACCACACTTTATGCACCTCGACTATCTGTATACTTTTTCTCTATAGTAATACAAAGTTCAAATCTTCTCTACTTTATGGTGGAAAAAAAAAAGGTTTCAATTGGTAATTAGTAACATCTATATATCACACAATAGCTAGCGACCGAATGGCCCTACGACACGCTGCTTCATATAGACCTATACCGTATGAGTATTGAAATACATCCAATCATGAATTATTTATGACACAAATAGTTGCTGCTTGCCAACTTATCCTCTCCAATTCATCCCCAAACTAAAAAAAAGAATCCAACCCAAATACTAATGATTTGATGCAATTTTTCCTTCAAATTAAACAAAACAACAAAAATCACAATGCAGATGACAACTTTGGATATTTTTTATATCACCCTATTTGAGGGCGTATGTGTGTGTCTGTCTATATATATACACACACATCAGGTGTGTAATTTTTTTGAAAAAACAAAAATTACTGATGGTAGATTTCAAGAAAAAACAAGCAAAAGTCAAAAAAAAAAAAAAAAAAAAAAAGTGGGGGTAAGTGTAAAAACTGATGAGCTGAGCGATGGGGCACCCCTTGTCGTCTAGAGAATGGACCCAGGCGGTCTGCCTCGATTCCATGCCTCCTACGGCGCTGACGTGGAGTGGGCCCCGCCCTTCTACCATGCACGGAAGGGGGGTCACGGGCACGGAAGACCAGTGGAGGGTCCACCTCTCTCCTTGCGGGCCCCCCACAGGAAGAGGACACCCAAAAGAAAACACACGCACAAAAAAAAAAAAAAAAATGTCTTTGTTCATAGGAGAAATATCCGCTGCTGGTCCATTAGATATTCCTCCTTCCAATACTCACTCTATCAAACACTCTCAATCCCATTAGCTTTTTCTTTTTAATCTTATGACCCAAAAAAATGATGAGTTAAAGGTCATACCTAACCCAACATTTTGCTTTTATTTCAGTGATGTTCGAACTAGGTTCGATTCTATCAAATGGAGTATTTGACATAGGATTGGGACCCCATTGGAATTTAAGTTTTTCGATATTTAATTCATGGGATTGGATTAACAAAGATGGTGAGTCTAATGGTCTCCGTTGGAAATGCATAGAAATATAAGAAAGGAGGACTAATGTACACATACAAGATAGCAGAAAAAGAAGGATTTTAAACAAAAAAATTATTTTCAATTTGTCATATTATATACAACCATAAAAAACTTTGAAATTCGTATCTGGACTGCACATGATAGTCTCCACATATGGTCCTACATTATCTGTAAATCAATTTGTATTTATGTTGAAGATGCGATTTGATGAAATTTTTCTCTTGTTTCATCTCCCTTTCTACTTTCTCTTGTACATTGCTGTTGTCTTATATTGTTGAGGCACTAATTAAACTTTGCCTTCATGGAGACTGTGAGAGACCCTATTGAATAAAAAAAATGCTAGTGCCGTAAAAGTTGGTTAATTTTTTAGGAACATAGTCCGACCGGACTACGAATCTTCATCATATTTCAACGATTATAACAAGCGATGGATTGTTGGTGAGGATGGACTACTAATAGGCGAGGCTAGATTGAAGAAAATTAAAAAAAATAGAAAATTAAGAACCATGAGAAGATACTAAAAAGACAATAACTAGCAATCGGAGTTTCTTGGTTTAGGTTGCTATAGGATTCTAGAGCTATCTAATGAGTTAGCTTTTCAGGTTGCTCGTAGAAATTGATATTGAAGCAACATTTTTATGAAAGTTTTTTTTTGATATTTCTTGCTCTTATTTTCGCTCTTTCTAAAAGCAACCGAGAAGTTTGCAATCAAAAGTTCTAAAAATCTTATAAATATTTTTTTTTTGAAGTAAGAGGAGGTCAAAGACATTGGGTTCCTACAAGGGTTGCCTATTGAAGGGCAAGATCTGGGCAACTCAACACCATGGTCTTGGCCCATGAGAAGGTCAGTTGGAAACAGGCTGGTTGTACATTTTGAGTCTCTTAGCCTATTGGGCTTGAACTAAATAAAAAGAACATACTAATAGGCTTATTCATAGGGATGGAACGAATTCACATCTCCTTTTGTAATATTTCACTCGTTATGAACTCTTTTATTTCTAACAATAATGTTGCTTTTGTTCGATTTCGGAAAAATGCTATGAGATGTGGATTTATTCCAACAAAAGTCTTCTCTTGTTTTTCTCTCAAAACAAAATTGCCCTTGTCATCATGGCACAAGCTCGGCACATCTTGTTTGGAAATATATGCAACCTTTTCACAGCCTTTATTTTTTGTTATTTTCCTTTACCATATGAATTATTTTCAAATTCTTTCCCTTCCTTCTTTTTTAACAAAAAAAAAGTTTTGTACATTTATCCCCTGCCAAACTCTTCCTGTGTGAGTGTAACTTGTGAGTATGTACGTTAATTAGAAATTGATCAAAAAAGTCCAGTAATACTGGCTCAAACATTTGACACTGTTATTTTTTTTTACTTTATTTTTTGGGGAATGATTGGTGGTAAGTGTGACCAATATAAGCACATACTTTTTCTTCTCTTACTTACAAAGGCCCAGATAGGGCCAGGTTATATGCCAAGCCATTTGGGCTAAGAAATTGGACCCATTTATCCAATTTGCTGAACATTGTCCCAGATCCACCAAATCACATTTAATCTTAGAGACAAGTCTTTCGAATATTGTGTGGGATTTGATTTGCTGCGGAATCTGAACTCGATTTTCGTCGGTAAAGCAATGAGTGTCGTGGGATAGAGTTCGATCAGCAGAATATCCATGCAGCTTGTAGCAATTAGTTTTCCAATGTCCGAGAGCCCAACAATAATCACATTTGGGGAGACCATGACCTTGTCCTTTGGAGTTAGAAGAACAGTTGTGATTTAGATTTCAATTAGCCGCCACTACAATAGCATTAGAATTGGGAGTGGGAAGATGAAGATTCGAAGTTGGGCATGGTAGAAGCTAGAGGATCATATTGGCTCTGATACCATGATAAGAGTGGTAACGAGAGGCAAGTGAAGTTTTCTGTATTTTATTTATGCAACATGAATAGTCGTATATATACAAAGTAATAAAATCAAATCCCACATAATATTCATCAAGAATGGAAAATATATATTGTACAGAATCAAATTCCACATAATATGATAGAATCAACTTACAAAAATAATATGCATCAAGAATAAAAAAAAATACATATTATATAGAATCAAATCTAGCATAATATGATAGAATTAAATCCCACACAATATGCATCAAGAACGAAAAATATATATTGTACAGAATTAAATCAAATCTCATACAAAATTTGTAAGAACAAGAGATATGCTTCTATACATAAAACAAGTACTACTCGCCGAATCCATGCATTGAGTGAGACTATCAAAATATCATTGGCGTGGGATTTGGACTTCCAACCTCTCTCTCTAGAAAAAGAAGGTATCAATACTTGAGCGCAATGCCTGCCCGGTCTTCTATTTGTTTATTTATAAAATAAAGAAACCTGTAAATGACTTAAATGCAACTAAACTAGCAGCATTCGATGCCATTCCGGATAAAACACTAGTACAAGCATGTTTCGGCATCGATCGCCAATATGTCTTTTATTAAAATTATGGAAGGAGATTTGAGAGCTATTGTTATTTAAGAGACACCTATAAGTCCTTCAATCCATTTCACCTCAAAAGAACGTAATAGGAGGGGTCACATCCTGGTATAAACCTCACCCTAGGAATGCAATAACATGTACGGAAAAAAATTCAATTTCCAGGGAACTTAGTATGCTTCCTATTGATACCGATTCCATAACGCCGATGCAATGTTTTCTCCATGAACATACAAGATAATAGGTAGGGTCAAAGAGCGCGAAGCTCTCCAATACTTAAGTTAGAAATTAGTAAAAAGTGAGAATGAATGAAAAAAATACCAAGATAAAACTTGATAGCTATTAAGATAGTATTTATCCATACACTACTAGCATCCATAAACATATATTTTGGGCACCAATAGAATTTTACAATTATATATATATATATATATATATATATATATATATATATATATATATATATATATATATATATATATATATGCGCGTGCCTGCGTGTGAGCGTGCATGCGGGGGAGAGAGTCGGTTTCTTTTTTCTAAAAAAGAAAAAGGAGCCACCAAGGTGGTAGCCTAGTGGTACTGGGCAGCAATTCTAACCACAAGGTCCCAAGTTCGAATCGCTGCGGCGACGATTAAATTGTGGACCGGAGCTTACTACTTTGGCCACTGCTTGGACTTGTGGTGTAGGACCGCTCTTGAACCGCTAGTAGCCGAGGTGGTGCCGGGTGTGACGTACTCACACGTGGGACTCGAGCCAGAGCTCAGAGGAGTAGCTGAGCCGGGCCCATGGGTGGGGAGGGTATGAGTAAAACCGGTCGGGGTGCCCAACACACGGCAATTTCTGCCCGCATCGAACATTCTCCTGGCGGGGCGGAGGCCCAGTTGGGGGCTGCTACGCGGGGGTGGGCTTGTCCCTTCCTCCCTCCCTACCCCTTTTTTTAAGAAAAAAAAAAAAAAAGAAAAAGGAGAGAGGGGGTAGTTTTGCTTTTAAAAAAGGTTTAGATTTAATTGTTTTTATCTCTTTTTCAATGCTTGCGTCATTGATTGGATGTGGATGGTTAAGGTGAGAGACAAGATGACCATAAATGCGATATAGATCCCTTTCCACTCGAATGGCATGCATAACGTGGCCACGTTTTTCTCCATGTCAAGTTAACAATTGAAAAGGAAACAGCCTTCTCCCCAACGCACGCGCATATAAAGTATAAACGGCTGCGGTTGCTGTTTTCCCAGTTGCTGACAATTGCCATGGAGATTCTTCTTTGAAAGGACAAGACGACCGATGTCCCCCGCGTTCGCACGGCAACCTCGAGAGGCGAAGAGCCGTGCAACATGCCATCAGCCTGTGACGTCGCAACATCTTATCAGGCCCTGGTGCTGCTGTTCATGGGGTGCAACGTGCCTCCCCCTGGCGGAGCCAGGGATGGCAAATGGCAGTAATGTCAAAAGGTTCTGGATTTCTTTTATTTTGTTGCTCACCTCAAGCACAATATTTCATGTCTGATGGGCAATATCAAAAGATTACACTACTTCACAACCTAGGCATCACATGTTGTTACTTTGGTATCAAGATGGAAGAGAAAAAAAATTCTTTACATGAGCCATGGATCTTGATTGTCAACATTATTGTCGAACAATAAGTCTAGTAATATATCAAAGTTGCATTTTCTGAAAAAGTATGTCGAAATTGCTATGAAGGTGTGCCACAATACTAGAAGTGTTTCCTTGGTTCTCTTGGGCTAAGGAGATTGAAGCTTTAGCTGGCTTTGTGTTATATTTATATGGCGGTGGTTGCTTTAAATCTTATGATTTAATGATGTAACTCTGGGTAGGCTACGCATGATTAGACCAATTACTACTGGTAATTGGCTGGCAAACTACTCTTGCTATTTTTGAGCGAATATTTTCAGAATTATCTAATCATGACGAAAGAAAGAGATGCGCTTTAGGATCTTTTTGAATATTTGTTCAAGATTAGGCTAAAAATTTTTGTAGGAATCGAATCTGTTGACTCATTCAGTTCAAAATCTGACCTTAATCCCAGCCTGCAAATCTATTAGGTTGTAGAAAAAAAAAATACATGAAGGACTTTTTATTCATTCCATAAAATTTAGATTGAAAGATGTTTCGGTTGATAGAGTCCATACTAAAATAAACTGTCCAATCCACAAATTCAGCAAAAAATTCAGTCTAATAATTCTTCCGGTTCACTCAAACATGCCCGATCTTAGTAATCCATCTTTCTTTTTGTACAATTCCAGTACTACCACACAGGCCAGCTTGAAGGACACCATGCAAGACACGCGAAACTGGAAAGATCAAAAGGATACTAGTTAGTTTCTTTTGAATATACTTTTCTTTCTATCAGACGTGATTCCCACTTTAATTTTCACTTGTTCAACGTCAACAGCACTTTGGAGCAAGGCGTTCAATAAACCTGCGGTCAAAAGTGGTCGTATGGAGAAGATATTAAAGTAACATGGAGGGCCCCGTGAAACATTCTGCTAGGACCGTAAGACCGAGAGAACAGTCCTCGTATGGCCTTGCCCTGCGATTAAGCTGGGAACGACAGGCTGGGGCTTACGACCATAGAACTCTCTCTCACCAACCCTGGTTTCTAGATTCTTAGATTTTTTGACTGGTTATTAATTCGGACGTGGCTTGGACCGCCACATTGCAGTGTTCCCCTCACACAAAGATCCAAATCAAATACGTACTTAGTTGAAACTTCCAAACGTTTATAGACCTCCATTTGTCATGGCCCGAACTCGCCATCTGGTTAACCATATCAAATACTTTGTTGAAACTTCTAAACGTTTATAAGCCTCCATTTGTCATATCCTAAACTCCCCTTCTAGATTCTTAGATTTTTTTGACTGGTCAATTGGATGTGGCTTGGACCGCCACATTGCAGTGTTCCCTCACAAAAAGATCCAAATAAAATACTTAGTTGAAACTTCTAAACGTTTATATGCCTCCATTTGTCATGGCCCGAACTCGCCGTCTGGGTTAATCATATCAAATACTTAGCTGAAACTTCTAAACGTTTATAAGCCTCTATTTATCATACCCTGAACTCGCCGTCTAGTCGATCATGTGACACGACAATATTAACTCTTGAATAGTGCCCTAAAAATTATGCGAGGTCTAAAATGAATAAATTTTTAATAACTCTATAAATTTAAATCGACAGTTAATAGCTTAATAATCTAACTAAATAAATCCATCTTGATCATATAATCAAACATATTCTATTATAATTTTTTAAAATATTTATTGGTTTCAGAAAACAAACTAACTAATAACTTTGATGTTTGAACTTTATACTCAAATGATTCAAAACTATGTATCATGTAACTCTGAAAAAAAAATACAGCAGACAGATAGGAGATTTTCAGCCCAATAAGAATTTTTAGATATCCACACCTTTTTAATAATAATTAATGAGAAATTATCAAATAATTGTTACTTATATAAATTTCACACCACAAAATACCATGATCATAAAATGTGCATAGCAAACACATATTTTTTAGTGCAATAAATCACATCAAATAAATATCTCAAATTACCATATATCGGATTCGATAATATTTAAGTTCTCAACTCTGGATTACCACAATTACGTTTCCAACCCATGGTGGGGCATCAACAATACTATATTTTCTACCGTGGCAGAGCATCTACAGTACCACATTTTCGTCCTATGGTGGGGCATCAACAATGTAGCTAGCACAAAGTACCACAACATGTCACTAAAATATACAATTCAATTACATGCTTGTTATGTAAATATAACTCAGGATCATACTTTTTTACATAATTCGATGCATGCAAGTATCAAAGTCCACACAAATTAGGGTCAATAATATATGATACATAAATTCATAAAGAATCACATATACCTAACAGATAAATATATATTGAGCAATTATTATATCCCACATAGAGCAAAATCATCGTTGTACAAAATAGCTTATACATAGTTGATTAATGTTCGGAATTTCTTACCTCTATTAGTAACAAACTCAACTCAGTACACACCTTGATTTAAGAATTGGGATGTCAAGAACCCTGCTTGACATTCTTCTATCTAGAAGATTGTTCTCCAACAAAACGAAGTCCAATATTAAAATAAAAATCATAAAATAGAAACCAACTATCTAGAATCCTGGATTGGGGTACCATCAAGTCCCCTAAATCTCCCTTCCCTAACCTTTTAGTCCAACTAGAGAGAAAGGAGAAGAAAAGAAGAGTGGGAAAGGAAAGAGAAAGAGAGAAGAGATGGAAGGATAGAGAGAAGAGAGAGAAAGAAAGAGAAAAGGGAGAAGAGAGAGCTCTCTTCTGCTTTTTCAAAATAGGAAAGACTCCCTCGTCCTTTCCTTCTCAAACATAGCAATGGAAAGGCTGGTGGATAGTGACCTACAATAGCATCCGACGGTAGCAATGGCGACAATCTCGTGCAAAGGGTCGCGACTGGCGATGGTCCAAAAAAAAAGAAGAAAAATAAAATAAAGGAGAATGTCAATTCCCATCTGGCAGCTCGTTGCTCCAAATGAAAGCAACGACAACGGCTAGAAGAGCAAGAAAGAAGGGAAGAAGAAGAGCTTAGATTCTTTACCTAAGTCCGGCGAGGCCAAAAGTGTGATCCATCAATCTTTTTTGGTAAAGATCTAAGGAAAAAATTCTAAAAAAAAACTTAGAAATGGCAGCAATTTCTTAAGAGATCGGTGATGTAGCTTAAAGAAGCCAGAGAGAGTATTTTATAGAGGAGATTCTAGGAGTTTTAGGCTGAATTTAGTACACCCTAGGATTCTCGGTGTCCATTGGAGTTAGAATAAAGAAGACTCCTGATCGAAATCTTCTTCTCCGCCTAGCACGTGCAAACCAATGGGCTTAGGCTCTTCAGGTCAGTTGATTGGTTTAAAGAAACTGGGTTATCACACTATTAGTGTCGGAATTTGTACACACACACACAGAGAGAGAGAGAGAGAGAGAGAGAGAGAGAGAGAGAGAACTGAGTGAGGCATGATAACTTTTAGACATTAGACCATCACCATCAAGGCCAGATGACGAAGGTTTACATGTATGCTATATATGTTTGCAATTATCTGAGAGCTATTTAATGGAGGACTACTTGAATTAATATTTTGGATACATTTGATTGATCATGGTCTATACTATGTAGGGTGGACCATACTCAATAAACATTGTGGTTGGTGCCGACGCCGATAGCCCGGGGAGGAAGTGCATGATACACCTTCTAGAAAATTTTATGGACCGAGTGTTATTTTTAAGTTCCTTTATCATTTTACTATCTCTTCCATGTGTCTAGTTGTGAGGACCCATGCGGGGGTGTATTTAGTGCCACATCAATTATTCGCCGAAAAGATCTTGGATACTTATATTGGACTAAGCAACCCAAATAATACCTTCCGGCTAGCCATTTTGGATGAAGTCCTGGGTTGTTACAAATAGTATCAGAGCTAACTCGACCCATAGCCTATGTGGATTAGGAGACACTGCAGCACGGGTTAATAATGAAGGCTGACCACAGACCTATCGTGGTGCATGTGCTTAAATTTGAATGGATTTAAATCCTTAGCCTGACGAAAAAGTCAGAGCTTAAAGGGAGGAGTATGTAAGGACCCATATGGGCGTGTGTTTAGTCCTATATCGGTTATTTGCCGAGAAGATTTTGGGTACTTATACAGGACTAAGGAACTTAAATAATATCTTCTGGCTAGTCATTTTGGGTGAGGTTCTAGGTTATTACACTCGTAGTTAATTTATGTTAACTAAAGTCTACAACGAAGTTACCAATCTATTCCACTTGGAGAAACTACACGGAACTTTTTCTACTCACGGTCCAACATAGAACGGTTCAACTGCGACCAAATTGGTTTTTGGTAGACAAAATGATGATCTGGCTTAACAATAGCTATGTGAAGCTTCTGCGCTCATTAATGTACGGTGTAGTTCTAGCTCCTGGATATTGCAACAACGACCATGGGTTCCTATGTTCTTTGGAAGTTTATGAAAAAAGAAAAAAAATAGGTTTGTTGCCTTCCAAATGTACACGCTGCTAAAATAAAGGAAATATATATCTTATCCACGAACTTCTTATACAATTCTATTTGCTGGCATCACAATGCGTGATTAGAGAGTATACTTAATTTATCCACAGGACTAGAGTACTAGTACCCATCTCTTCATTTCTCGTTCAATTTTCAGATCCTATGTGACAATCAGGGACTGGTGCAATACATGAAATATAGGCGACTTTTTTTTTCTTTTTCAGTGTCGAACTATCCTCAAAATACCACATATAAGTATCTGTTAACTGCCACTTGGTGCAATAATTAAGAAATAAAGCTATTGTTGCTTAGCAATTTTAGCATGATGAAAGTTTTTTTGTTAAAATAATCTGAGGCAACTTCCAGTCAGTACATGCTCCTGCATTGTCTAAGATCAGTTAAAAACAATGTGGGTGAATATGACTTTGGTTTCTTTCTGATGCATAATTATCACCTATTATTTTACATCAAACGAGTGATTGTTGGTATAGCATGCGGGGTTGTGGTTGTGGTGGTGGTGAAGATGACCTTGCCATCCGATAAATTCACAAATAGCAGTTAATAATTTAATTGAACATCTATGAGAGGATCTCAACCACATGAGCACAAGGTTAGGGGCCAGTTTCCAGCTGTGAGAGATGGCGATATCTCGGATTTATGATAGATATGGATCTCTTTGGACAGGTCTTGGATGTAAGTAACTTTTTATTTTTTTGATAAATCAAATACATTAAATTAAACAAGATGTGACTAGAGACATCCATGGGAGTCAAAAAAAATAAAATATTTAAAAATTGAACAGAAAGATGAGCCTAAAAAATCCATAATGTTGATCTTATATAGTTCACCATCTACATAAGATGCCATCCAATCAGCAATATTATTAATCTCTCTGTAAATATGTAAGAGGTCATTAGACAGCTATATGCACATTATTTTTCAACAATTTTGTAATGATGCAGACAACTAACAGCGCGAGATAGATTAGAAAGCCATTTGACAACCGTCATAAAATCATCCTCTAAATAAATTTGTGAAGCCCCCAATATGAATATAACATAACTCAGTCCCTTTTAAACCATCCTCAATTCTGTTATTGAAATTATAGTATTAAAAATTCTAACACCATCTACTCAATGATTTTGGGACACCCCATAGAAGACTGCTACGTCTTCAAAGATTGGGTACAGAAACAATACGAGGAAGGCGTAATCACGTTGTCTCTTTCCCCTTTGGTCTATCAGCTTTGTCTAGGAGCCTCTTTCTCTTATGAAAAAAAAAAGCGATGAAAGACGTGCTCTAGTTCCCCTATCCTAAGGTGCTAGTGGCGATACCTACAGAACACACTAAGGTAGCTCAAGTAGTCCCCACCAAGGAATTGTTCTGGGGGCAGGAAGATTGCTGTCACGTAAATGTCGAAAGCGATTCCTCTTCTTCAAAAGAAGACCTTGGGTTCCCCGAAGAAGAACAGAACCTTCCAGCGGTAAACCAGATGCCGCTGAGGAAGGGAAAGGTCCTACCTGATCCTCGGCCGCCGTCAGCCAAAGAGAAGGGTAAGGAGATAGACATCGCTGAAAAGCTCCCTCCTTCACCTCCCGCACCAGTAAGCACTACGAGCACTTCTAATAATAGAGCTCCATCCCTCAGAAGCATCTTATTTCTATACATTATCATTAAATTGATCTAAAAAAATAAAGATGATAGCTTCCCGAAGAATATGTTATTTGTAATTAACTTTCAACCTCTGATCCATCTAATGATAGCGGTATTTTACTTCAAAATGTAATCTTCCAGCTTCATTCTTTTGCAACCAACGTGCCCAGGCTGTACAAAATTTCCGACATGTGACAAACAAAGACTATCTACTAGAAGAAAAAAAATAAAGTAATTAAGTACCACCCGTTTACCCCATCTGAAGTTCCTCGTCACCAATAAGAATTAACTCAACCGCCACATAAAATTATGTGCTCTTAATAGAAACATGCAGACAGTCAGGAAAATCAAGAGTCTGTTTTTTTCTTTTCATCATTTTTTTTTTGACTTTATTGAGTATACTCATACTGGATGAGTGTAAGTTAACTTACCACTTTTATATATATATATATATATATATATATATATATATATATATATATATATATATATATATATATATATATAAAAGAGCATGTAGAAAAGCACATGTGGATACAACATGGCTCAAAAGCTTGACTTCCCATCATGTCTTTTTCTGTGCGCCCTTAAACACTAACCAAGTCATATAAACAAGGATAAATTGACTCAATAACTAGTTTTATTCAACAATGCATGTCTATGATAACCGTGCCGGCCCTCAAGGAGGCGTGCACCACGTTGGATAAAACGCTGTCGATAAAAACCCAACAATATCTTAGGCGGCATGCATAGATCACACCAGACACCGACTTCATATCACTATACCCTTCCCCTTCTTTTTCCTTCTTTTTTTATTACAAAAGTTTACCAACATCCACTTGTCTCCTCTTAATCCAGCTACCAGACTCAAAGGCGAGAAAAGGCTAAAACTTGCTCCTGAGCCTCCGGTTGGCCGTGACCGTTATTACGGTTTGCATAACCCACCTGGGGCTTTCCTTGTGGCGCCGCCCCTCCTTGCGGCGTTCGGTTTCCCTCCGTTACCTTGAGGCCACGAGCCGTCTCTCTCAGCAGAAACTTCTGGATTTTTCCCGTTGAAGTCTTTGGCAACTCCTCCATGAACACCACCTTCTTTGGCACCATAAACCTGGACATGCTATTCCTGCAGTAGGATATGATATCCTCTTCTCTGATGCTCCCTGCTTCGCACTCTCTCTTCACAGTTAGGAAGGCGCATGGTGTCTCACCCCAGTGCGGGTGCGGCATCGCCACCACCGCCGCCTCGAGCACCATCGGATGCCGGTAGAGGATCGTCTCTACCTCGACGCTGCTGATGTTCTCGCCGCCCGATATGATCACATCCTTCGATCGGTCCTTGATCTCCACGTACCCGTCGGGGTGGATAACCCCGACGTCGCCGGTGAGGAACCAGCCGTCTCTGAATGCGGCGTCGGTGGCCTCGCGATTCTTGTAGTAGCCCTTCATGATGCTGCTCCCTCGGAGAACTATCTCGCCGAGCGAGTTCCCGTCCCGGGGAACGCTTCGCATGGTTTCGACGTCCTTCACGTCGACGTCGGCGAGGGTCAGCACGCTGATGCCCTGCCGAGATTTGAGCCGGGCCTGCTCGGGGGCCGGGCGGTGGTTCCACTCTTCGCGCCACTCGCATACCAGGGCCGGACCGGTCGCCTCGGTGAGGCCGTAGGCATGGGTGACGCGGAAGCCGAGTCGTTCGATCTTCTCGAGGAGAGGCGCAGGGGGCGGGGCGCCGCCGGTGAGGACGGAGACCGGGGCGGCGAGCGTTCGGCGCTCGGCGGGGCTGGCCTCGAGGAGGATGTTGAAGACGATCGGGGCGCTGCACATGTGGGTGACATGGTGGTCGGCGATGGCGCGGTACATGTCGCGGGCCGTCGTCGCCCGGATGCAGACGTTGGCGCCGCCGCGGGCCGCCATGCCCCATGTGAAGGTCCACCCGTTGCAGTGGAAC
This sequence comes from Phoenix dactylifera, assembly GCF_051530095.1. Lineage (NCBI taxonomy): Eukaryota > Viridiplantae > Streptophyta > Magnoliopsida > Arecales > Arecaceae > Phoenix > Phoenix dactylifera. The sequence goes on from NC_143199.1 coordinate 29,013,821, forward strand.
ATCGGAAGCGACCAGAGGTACACAGGCTCGCTCCCCACCTCCCACTGGAGGAGGAGGCTAAGGGTGCTCAAGAAAGCCCCCCGGTGGCTGTAGACCACGCCCTTCGGGGCCGACGTCGTGCCGGAGGTGTAATTGAGTGCTATTGGATCCCACTCGTCATGGAGGGGGCAAGGAAGGTACATGGGATCGCTGCTTGCGATGAGCTGCTCGTACTCGAGCTCGCCGAGCCGGATGCCGGTCGGGGCATCGATATCATCGATGACCACAACCAAAGGCAAGGGTGCGTTGGCGTCGTCGATTAGGTGCTTCAGGGCATCGCGGGCGAGCCGGACGTACTCGTAGTCCACGAAGAACACCTTCGCCTCCGAGTGCTTCAGAATGGTTGCCACGCTGGCCGCATCGAGCCGGGTGTTTACAGTGTTCAGCACGGCTCCGGCCATGGGCACGGCGAAGTGCATCTCATACATAGCTGGAACGTTGGGAGCGAGCACAGATACCTGGAATGGAATTAATATCGGTAAATTATCAGAAAATATGCGACGAAGCATTGAAAATAGCAGAAGGTGACGAGTTGTATTGCCGATGCTCACCACATCATTCTTGGAAACATTCAAAGATCGAAGGGAAGAGGCCATGCGTCGGCAACGGTCATATGTCTCCTTCCAAGTGAATTGGATCCCTTCGAACACGACAGAAGTGCGATCGGAGTAGACCACAGCAGCTCTTTGCAGAAAGGTGATGGGGCTAAGAGGAACATAGTTGGCTTGGCATTTGTGTAGTTGATCCATTTGTAACTGTTAGAATGCTGTTTGTGGTTGGGGAAGTCTTGGAAGAGGAGGTGATTAGGGAAGAGAGAGACAGAGCAAAGAAGAGGGTAGAAACGATAGGTGGTGTGAGGCAGGAAGGTGGAGGCGATGAGGGGTTTATATCGGGGAGATATCTTGAGGAAGTGGGGAAGGTGGCATGGTGGGCCCCTCGATTCGAGAAGGAAGGCCAAGGGATTTGTGTGGAAGCTCCGAGGAAAGGACCACAGAGCTTGGACTGTTGACCCGTGACAGACCCCACGGTTTGAGTGTTTCACATGAATTGCCGGGTCCTATGTCTTCCTCGGGAAAATTAGCCGGCCATGGTATTGGGTTGACCATTTTGATAAAGCATGAATTTCGTAAAACTAATGGAGTTATAAATTGGGTAGCTTTTTTTATTACCAACCACTCGAAGGTATATTTATGGATGGACGAGGCAGAGTTGCCTCGTACTTTTCAAGATGTATTACTTTTTGATTTTCTTAACTGCATTCATACATATTTCGTATGATATTTTCGTTTCAGCAAAAAAAAATAAAAATAAAAATAAAAATTTCTTCCTTTTTTTTCTTGCCTTTACTTTGGAGTTTCTTAAGTACAGTTTTCTACTCTTAATAATTTAGGGCTCGTTTGGTTCGCGGGAAAAGAAGGGGGGAAAGTGTGGTCAACGGGAAAGTAATGAGATGCCTCTTGTTTGGTTGGAGTTTTCAAAGGAGAGAGAAGGAAAAGTTGTATTCCCATGGGAATGTGATTCCCACATTTCATGGGAAAGTCTTTTCCATGAGAAACATGGGAAAGTTACTTTCCCATGAGGCGGGAATCACTCCATTTTTACTTTTTCCCAAAAAGTCCCTTCAGCATTAAAGAAGCATTAAAGAGGTATTAAAAACCTAATTTTTATTAAGGGCATAATAGGAATTATATATAACTTTCCTAGGAAAGTGGATGGCCAACCAAACATAAGCACCTTGGAAATTTGTCACTTTTCCATAGTCAACCAAACATGCCAAAAGTACTTTCCTAGGCATCCTCTTCCTAGGAATTTGTTTTCCAGGAATCATATTCCTAGGAAGGAAAATGCTTCCCGCGAACCAAACGAGCCCTAAGATTTGAACAGAGAGTTGGATCAGAAATGGGAAGAGCTCAACCGCATATATCGGCCAGAACAAAGAAAAGGCCTCGAACTTTTTTTTTCCATCTTTTTCTTAAATTAAGCAGAGTCTCGCCGCAAAAAACCTGAAACAAAGTATTTAAATTTTAAAAAGAAAATACGGCACGTCTAGATTTACATGGTTCAGCAACACGCCTACATCCATGAGCAAAGATATAGCAAAAAATTTACTATAGTCAAAAAAAAATGAAGTATAAAAAATAAAGCTATCTGTCACCAATATCTTAATCTTCAATATGCACCATCTCACCTGCCTCCCGAAAATGGAGTAAACAAAGATCTATATGAAAATTGAGTAGATCTATAATGCGGACACTTTGCTCATACACCAACCACAAATCTTATAAAAAGCTCCCGATAATTTATTCTTTTTTTCTTGAAATTTGTTAAATTGAATCATGGAGCATAGGGCAGGCTTAACAAGCAAGCATATAAAAGCTTCAAGTAGAACCGATAGCAACAAGAAAAAGGGTCTGAGACCTAAGTGCATGATTTGGTTTTGTTCCCAAGAGAATCATACTTGGCCAAAACTATATTTGGCCCTCAGCTTGTATAGACTTGGATCCAAAAACATCCAAATCCCCTCGTCCTCCCGTCTCCCACTAGGTAACAAAATCATGTCATCATTCTCCGAATGAACCAGTATGAAACGCATAGTGCCGCCTCTACCGCGTAACAAATGTCCCATGTGGATTCATGGAGAAAAGATGAAAGGCTGAGATCTGGCAGCCAGGTTGTGACAAACATGTCTCATTATCACGCCACAAAGGCGCTTGTCACAACTTATGTATGATGAAAACGGCTAGCTCACTCTGAGGTGATAGCTTTTAGCTTTGAAATTCATGCACAATCGGTGATGGCAGAAAACAGCAAGACAGTTAGTGATGCTGCCGCAGGTGGAAGCTGGAACGGTATTCTTCACCCGAGAGCCTCCACCCTTAAATTTTTTTGAAATCAACTTCGATGGATACGTGCTAGACGATGGTAGGAGGGGTGGTCTATGCTTCGTCATCAGAGGCCCAAACTCTAGGATGGTTTTTTATGGTGGGTGCTAGATCTTCGACACCTTTATTCCAGGAGCAGAGCTAAGGGCGGCGTACGCTAGTCTGGGTCATACTTGGTGCGTTCTACGGGCCAGAGCAGTCATGCTTGAGGAAGACTCGGCCACGATAATCGGCTGGATCCAGTGGGCATTGGTGGCGTGGGTGGGTGTCACCCCTTGCTCCGGGACATTCGGGTCATGGTTAGTGGCGATGTTGTTTTCCAGGCCGAGCATATTTATAGAAAGGCTAATGGAGTCGCAAATTGAGTGGCCTCGTATGTGGCCGATCACTCGGATGTCCTATGGGTTGAGAAGAGAGAGTTATCTAGAGTACTCTGAGACTTGCTGTTTTTTGATATTTTTGGATGTATTCATACTAGAAGTGTATGAGTCATCCATCGCAGAAAAAAAAAGCGGGGCTCTTGTCACTTGATACGTACCAATAACATTAGAAAATGGTGATAGAGCCATTTAATTGGTTTACATGCCATCAAAAAACACTTAAAGATATTTGAGTATTAATTCATAGGATCTTACATGACTTGGGTAATAAAAATTTCCTTTTGTCGAAGTACATAGTAGTTAGATGGATATAGATCATTTTGATTATGATCGATATATCCTTTCTCAGCGTGTTCGCCAATGAGAAGGCTCAAATTCAAACCTAGAAGGTGATATTTCTACTACATTTCTCAGAAATCAAAACAAAAGAGAAATAAGCACTTAGTTGCTGTGATTGGATCTAGCCTTGACAACAAGCTTGTCATGAGGTCTATAGTCATTCACGCTCTAATTCGGATCAAAACTAACATTGTTGTGTAAATAAAAAAAACAATATATGTTTGCCAAGGTTTATCCCTGCACAAATATATTTCCATCCACATGCCTAAAAGATAACAATATTCTAGTTGCTCTAGTATTCTTGTATAATTTCCTTGACTTCAAATTTATTTATTTATTTTTTTGGTACATGAGGAATATAGATTTTAAAAAAATTAAAATGAGGAAGAAAAAAACACATTCATGAAAGCCCACATTTACAAGTAAAGAGAGCTCCAAAGGCAGATCAGCATCGCCAACAAAATCCAAATTAAGGTTTCAACCTAACAATCAGTCACTATGTTGCATGATTACCTACCTTCATAGTAAATATGGACGGCATTAAACCAAGACAGAAATTTGGAGTGGTAATAATATCCCTCAACAATGGATTTTCATAATCTCATCTCACAGAAGTGGTTTTTATCCGGTTAACTATGGTTGACTCGCTAAATGGCATGTTTTAGTTAATTAATTGAACTCTAAATTATTGTTTTACATGAACAATAATTTGATTAATGTTTTGCAAATTAATTAAATTGAGAATGAGATAGGAAGGGTCTGTACTATGAGATTGGAAGGGTGTGTACCTCAAGGAATCGAAGAGGAATTAGGAAATATTTTTACTTCCATGTGGGAGAAAGTGGAACAGACAGATTTTAGCTGCCTAGCTTGGAGATGTGGTTGCTAATTTTATTGGAGTAATATTTGAGTTATTAAAGTATTAATTAATTTATAATGCACTTGGTTAACTCATTGAGTGCAAACCAAAAGAGAGAGAGAGAGAGAGAGAGAGAGAGAGAGAGAGAGAGAGAGAGAGAGAGAGAGAGAATCAAAGTATTCAACACATTATTTATCTTTTTATCTGAAATTCAATTGTTAGTAGAGTCTTTTTAAAATACCAGGATGTTTGGTATATGCATTACTTTAGTTAGAGGAAGCAATCTTTGATAGATGGCTATGAACCAGTATTGTTTAAATCTTAAACTCTCTCTCTCTCTCTCTCTCTCTCTCTCTCTCTCTCTCTCTCTGCATTGGTATATTTTTTCTTTTTCAGATTAACAAAAAAAAAACATTTGCAGATAAAGTGGAACTTTTTTTATTTTTTATAAATATAATATTAAATGATCTATATAGAGAATCACGAATTCAACAATATTGAGTGAAAAATAAACATTACTGTCACGCTCCGATCTCAGAATCAAAAAGTTCTGATAGTGAGCCAAACCATTCAACTCATTAGGAGATAATCTGAACTTTTGCATTACGTTCTTTTGTTCATACGGTTGCCTGGGTTTATATTTGAAAGTTTGGTTAAATAGGCTGAGGGTGGGTCCCAATGCTTTTGTTTTTTTGCAGCACTCGGTGCATGCGTTTCATGTGTGTAACCCGGATGAGGCATGCCCTAACACGAGGGTCAGCTAACAACTCCATTTCCCGGCTCTTTTGCGCCGTAAAACGCGACAAGTCCGTGTACGTACCACCATTAGATACAAAAGTTCTTAAATCAGGCATTATACTTTTCGGACTAAACATGTATACCGAGAGACCAACAAAATAGCAGACTAGTATTAGAAAAATATAAAATATATAAAATAAATCTACCTCATCCTATCAGCTTAAACTTTTAGGATAAGTGGTGATTTCAATATGGTATCAGAGCAGAGTTCCTGAGTTCGAACTCTGTCTCCGCACTCTTTAACCCTACTATTAAAAAATTTCACATGTTGGGCTAATCCATTAACAAAAAATCCGGCTCACATGTGTGAGAGAGAGAGATTTCAACAACTAGATGACAGCATATGTGGTCAGGCACGTTATGGACTGAAGAGAGAGAGTTGTTCAGGATATTATATAACTTGCTGTTTGCCGATTCTATTGGATATATCCGTATTCGTGATGTATGAAATATCTACTTTAGTAAGTAAAAAAATACAGGCATTACCATCAAATTAATAAGTGCTTGTTGAGAAAAAAAATCTAACGTTAATGGAAACATGACATGCGCATGCCTCCATTGAATAGAAACAGTCTCATTCTCTGACTCTAATTAGATAGATGGGGATTAGAGGATCCCAAACTTGTCAAGATACTGACTAGAATAAATATAGTTCCCCACGAAAGGTGTATTGTTGGCAAAAAAAAAAAAGGCCAATTTGCTATTTTAGCGGTCTTTAGACAGGTGCAAAACGATGCAATAGAAAACTTGTAATTTTGCTTTATTGAGGACTTGGGGGTCGCGCTAATCACGACAACCTTGAGATAAATTAGTGACTTAATTAATATATGCATCCTTGAGTCAAAACGATGCACATATAATTTTTGGGAGAAAGAAAACCCTAATGCCGTTTCTTGCGAAGTGAGTCGTCTGATAAAACGATGCACATGTTTGTATCAAAAAAAAAAAAAAAAATCACGTTTAACTTTATTTTTAATGATAAATTTTATATAAATAAATATTAAATCATTGACTCAAGTCTTTGATCTTACGGTCAATGGCTATATAGAGAACAGGAAGCCACGCGAGGGGACACATCCCACGCACCAACATAATAGTAGAATATTGTGTTGTATGCTTAAATAAATGATAGTTTTTGATCTCTTTGGATTAGGCCTACTAGCTCAGCGATGGACAAATCCAAAGCTGGCTAGAATTATCTTCTTGCTGTTGTTGAATGTGAAGTTGTGATCAGCTTAGCAGTAGAATGGCTCAGCAAATCAATGGGCCGATCCATGGGTCTTAATCCTTTCCCAGACCTGAGTCACTGGGTTCCTCACCCAACTCATGCATCCCAATCTTTCTAAATTTTGGACTCCCGAATTGTATCCACTCAACATCAATTTGTAGCTTATTTAACACAATTGGAGTGGCAGAAAAATTTTGAGCCCCTCGTACCCAGTCTAATGTCTAAGATCAAGAACTCCTCTAGATGCCTTCAAGCCGACAACAGCCGCTTGATTAAACACTACTCTGTGAAGCCATTGAAGTAATTGAGCGCTGGACTTCATTGTGGCTTTAAAGATGTTTTATTATTATTATTATTATTATTATTATTATTTGGTAACAGGAAGTAAGGTAACGAATGAAAGAAATGCCCTCTATATCAGCTCTAATGTAGTTTGCCAGACAATCTGCTACTTGGTTACCTTCCCTAAAGATATGATTGCAGGAGGAATGAGAAAATAGGAAGTAAATTTTCCATATTTCTCAAAGCTGGATGTTGTGCAATCCTGTTGCCATGAATGCATGTCTTCACAGTCTTCGAATCTCCTTCTAAGATAATTCTGCCATTCTGAAACATGAATATCGCAGTTTGGAGACCGCATCAAGCAGCCAGGCTAAGTCAAGGCTATGTATTCGCTGCCAAATGGAAGATTCTCTCCCTCAGTAAAACAGCATGTGGTCTAGAGTTTCATGGTGGCTTCTGCATCTTTCTCACATTGGTGGTAACGAAGAACTTTTGCTTGCTAAAAGAGACATCAGTGCTATCACCTAGTTCAGTCATCCTAAAGGATGACTCGGCCACGGTCATCAGTTAGATCCAGAAAGGTCCGAGGGTTGCTGCCGGTGACCATCCATTGCTTCGTGACATATGAATGATGATGAGGGATAGAGGTGTTGTCCAGGCTAAGCATATGTTTAGAGAAACCAATGAGGCTGCGAACTGGGTGGCCACCTATGTGGCCAACGATGCCGGCAATACCCTGTGGATAGGGAACGAGGAGCTGTCTCGAGAGCTCCGTGATATTTTGTTTTCTGACTTTATTGGATGTATTCATGCACGTGTTGTATGAATTATCCGTCGTAGCAAAAAAAAATAAATAGAAAAAGAAGAAGAAGGAGGAGGAGGAGACATCGTAGGAAGTTTACCCAGCACCAACTTCCATGAAAAATGTGGTCTAGGAACGAAGTTGTTCAGTATGGTGCTCGTTCTCTTCATAGCTGAAGAACATGTTTTGTTTCTTTCCTGCCATCTTTCTTTGTTTTATGTTGGGCTGCAGCCCAAACGCAGATGCAGAAATGCCCAATTAAAATATTGGATAACAGCAGGCGATGGCATCAGTAGAGCCCGGGTGTGAAGTTGTCGGCCCAGAGTTTGCACAGTGGAACATTTTTGGAGCTGCAAGGCCCAGTGGAATTGCCCACTACATCGACAGCCTGTGGGCCAATAATATGAGCCCAATAAAGCCTGTTTATATCCGCATCGCATTAGGACGCTTCCAGATCCACCCCACCAATTAGATTTGCAAATCCTTTAGGCCTCTTCAGAGCCAACAAATTTGAAGAATACCATGAATGAAAATGATAGCCTCAACTCAATTCTGTTTGTCATTTGTTTTAATTAAGAATACCCTCTCATCTCAAAAAATATATTAATTAATCTCTCTGAGCACAATTACGGCTCTCTCTCTCTCCTCTTTCAAAGATTACCTTATTTTATTCATATATTTTTATTAATAAGAAATAAATTAGAAGATTGAACTCTATCTTATCCTTCCAATTAAAAAATCTCAATTTTCCAGGCACTCACATTTAGCTCTCTCTCCCTCGCATTTCCACTCTCACCCTCCTCCTCTCTCCCTTTGTCTCTTTCATGTATCAACCGTTATTGCTTTATTCCTAATTACACTTTATTGTTGTAATTCATTTGATTTTTTATGTTTGTCATATTCTTTTCTTGTTTTTCATATTTTTCATGTTTTAGTTCGATTAATCGTATTTGTACTTCCATTAATCGTTTTATTTATCATTTCTAGTTTATCCTATCATTTGCCAATTAATCTACTTTCATTTTTATGCTAAATATATAATTTTTAATTATTTTGGATATCACATCAGTTATTTAGCATCTTTAATTTCTTTTATTCTATTCTACTTAACTCATTTTCTAATCTTAATTCTTCAAATTGTTTCCCATTTTTTTATCTTCAGTTTAGGTATATCTGTATCATATTATCTGATTGCATGCATGCATACATACCTACATACATACATATATATATATATATATATATATATATATATATATATATAATATTTATTTGGATATCTATTTTGTGATTTATATTTTAGTTTTACTAGATTTGCATTATAATGTTTGTATTTTTTATTTATTTTTATTTCTTATTTTATTAAGTTTATTATATTTTAAGCACTCAGTATATTTTTCCAGTGATCCGATTTCACCATTCTTTTATATATCTTCCTGTTTCATTTCATGTTATTTTTTTTTATGTTATAATTTTTTTACTTTTATATTAATTAATTTATGTTATTTCATACCGCAACTCTCCAACCGCACCCACGAAACATTCTAATTATAACACAGTAATCTTTGCGAATAATCGTCTCTCCAAGCCAACGAGCAGCTTCATCGACTTCTCCTGGGCTTCAGCCGCTCTTGGTTTGTTAATCCCTTCCTCGAAACCCTAGTGTTTCCATAATTCTATCCCCAAATCCCAACCGATTTCTCGGTGGAAGTACCGATGGAGAACGTCCCACCGCATGACGAGAAGCAGCGTCTCGTCTCGTCTCGTCTCGTCCTTCCTCGTCGGCCAGACCGCCGACACCGCCACGCAGTTCCTCGAGGTTCGATTTTCTGCCGGAATTTGTTTTTTTTCTTTTTTGCAGAAATCTGTTCGAGATTGCGGTTTTAATATCTTTTTGGCTGTTATATCCTTCTATTTTTACCGAAAGTTTAATTCCTCTCGACTTAATCGAACATTAAATGAAAAAAATGGTGTTTTTTACGTTATGGAACGTATAGTTGTTGTTGTGCTGCTGCTATTCTTGATTGGGTAACCGATGATTATTTGAAGGGTTCTTTGTCTGCCCACGGACCTGGGTTTAGAGCGCTGAGTTGGAAATTTAGGGTTTTGATGTCAGGCGTTGCGTAGTTCAGTGAAGATACCGAGCGGCTTATTTTGGATTTGAATGCGTTGTATGGATCGTACGGGCCACGAGTTGGAAGCTTGAGGAAGCTATCCGGCTGTTCTATGCTGAGAACGACAGTGATGCAGTGGCATCATTTCCCTTGCCACCGCCAGTGAATGAAAGCCCTAGGTGAGTTTGGGAGGAGCGGATCAGAGTTTTAGGGTCTGCAGTATGGAAATCATGGTATTTCGTGAATTTGATTGCTATAATAAGCTTCGCTTCCCCTTTGCACTTTGCAGGAAAAGGGAGAATGTTGGGTTGAACCAAAACATAGGGCAAGGTGCTGGAGATGATGAAGTGCGTGCGCCCTTACCGGTCAAAAGGGATACTTTGTATGAAGATGCCTCCTTTATCACCTTCGCTTGCTATTGCTGTATTCCATGAGATATAGTTGATGTGTTATTGACATGGCTTGGTTAGTTTTTAATGGATAAGTTATCATCTTATCACCATATTACATTAAAAAGAAACAGGAGGATGATTATCATCTGAAAAGCTTTATTCTAGTTTTTAATGGACCAGTCAGTTTAGTTTCTTTTTTTTTCTCCAGATTTTCATGTATTGACAGATTCTTTGTCACATTGGAAGCCACACTAAAGATCTTGGACATAGAGAGAGGATGATGATGGAGAGAGGATAGGGTTCACAGACGAAGGAAGATAAAGGGGAACAAAAAGACTAGGAGAGATGGAGAAGAAGTAGGGTTGGATAGGGACAAAAAATGGCAGGGGCTTGTGATGCCTCTCTTGTCTCCATATAAATTAGTTATGATAATTGTTTGCCAATTGCATAAAGATCCAACTGTGGTGATTATGATATGTATATTTAACATCGGGTTAAATTGTTATCAGGTCAGATCTTGTCTAAATATGTTCCATTTGCTGCATTGGTAATGGGATATGAATCTTATTGGGTTAGCATTGTGGAAATCCCTGCTAGTTTTGGATAGTTGGATCATATTTGGATTGGATGTAGCTTATAATCCAATCCATTGATAGGCTACTCAGTTGCCCACCTAGATGTGGCAGAGGATAAAATTGATTTAGGCACCATTTGGTCATGTAGATGGCTTAGGTAGGATGTAGATGCTTTTCTAAGGGCATGTTTGATGTTGCTTCTACTTTATAAAAAGTGAAGCCAGAAGCTAGGTTTACTAGCCTCTACTAGAAGCGCTTTTTTTGTATTTTGCTTCTTGTAGAAGCACTTTTTAGATAATGTTATCAAACGCTTACTTTTTTTAAACACATTTTCTTTCGAAGTCGCAAAGGCAGTTTTTAAGCAATACCAAACATGCCCTAAGTGTTAATAGCCAGCTAAAATAGTTTAAACTTATATAATTAATGTTTTAAAAAGCGGCTGGATTATGCAGGTGGTCAGGGGACTGTGTGGCGAAAATGCATTATGCAGGTTGCATTGTGGGTGCATATGTGGTTAGTATTTTTTTTTTTTTTGTAAGTGCTGTGATTTAGCAAATTAAATGTTTAAATAAACAAAACACACTATATGCAATAATAATATCAATACTTTTTTATAAGTAATAGCCATAATAATAATAATAACTCTAGCAATTAGTGTTAGTATTTAGTACTTGATTCTTAGCAGCAATAATTATAGCATAATGGATATGTTGACATTATTAATGTACATGTATCCGGTCGGCTTAAAATCCACATCCAACCCAACCATTAGCTTGAACATGCCTTAATTGTGTGGGCCTCAACAAGTAGCACATAGGTGGTTGCACAATGCTAAAAGGGCTATGTATATTATTGTACAATGATAAATAGATTGCATATGTAGTCACCAAATGCTCATCTTACTGCATATATATCCACAAAGTGCTAAGCAGACCATATTTTGGGCCATATGAGGCCTGATTCAATGTAGTAGCTGCATATCAGGTCAAGGTTAGAAAACTCATGACTTGGATTTGACCTATCCTCTACTAATTTTTTTTACTTGGTTGAGCGAACTCAGTTAATTAGACGAGTCTTATATATCTCTCCTCCACATGTGCCCACACACACATATACACAAAGTTTGCCGTCTTGGTATCGGACTCTGTACTAGTACCATTTTATTACAGTATCGGTACGCGGTACGGTACAAGACAACAAAGCGTATTGAGTGTCGATACGGTATGCTCGATACGGTACGGCATGGTACTGATAGGTACGGCAAACATTACATATACATATATATTTGTGTATGTATATATTTGCTTCTATAGAATAGTTAAAAAAAAAGACTGATATCAACATCTACAAATAACTTGAATTTAATACACTCTAATTTTCTAAGAATAATGAAGTATATACATGACTCAATAAAGGCAACTATATGCAAAAAACTAAGTGGGATAATTGTATTACCAAAATGATCATCCAACATTCTAGGTTATCAAGATCAATCATGTCCAAGCTATTTACTATAGAAAATATGCAAAGTCCAAATTAACACAAAAAAGAGACACCGCATTTTTCATCTTCTTGATTATCTATGTGATTAAACTAGTCTTTCATAAGCACCCAAAAGATTATAACCATCTTTAGCCATTATTGGTGGAGAAATAGGATCTTGCTTCCACAACTTTTTTGAGACTCCGCTCCCACAAACTCACTAATGACTCGGTTTGACTTGCCTGTGACTTAGTTTAGCTCAGCTGAGTTAAAGTCTTGAACAGATATAAATTAATTCTTTGACTTGGTCTCTTTTTTTTTGACTTACCAATTCAATTGAGTCATGAAAGACTCGACAAGACTAGGCCAGGTTTTGCTTATTTTATAATCTACCCCAAGTCATCTCGACTTTTGATTCGATAGGCTTAGTTTTTTGACCCGACTTTGCCAAGTCACGAGTTGACTCGTCGAGTTTTCCAACCTTGTATAGGATATGCAGTGCAGTCAAGGGACCACATATCCATATGCGGCTTTATGCACCACATTTCAAAATAGTGTTAACAACCATACATTGAGCTTATGAAGTAGTATGATTGATGTGGGAATTAAATGTTTAATGCAGATATAAGTGAAAAATAACAAAGTGAAGTGAAGCTATTTTTATATTCAAATGATTGCAATATATTATCAAATAGAAATATCCTTTGTGATTGATGATGCTTTTGAAAATCAGTACTAATATTTTTTTAGAACTTATATGAAATACGGATGCTTAACTTGCAAAGTGGGATCAGGGATGCTATGTGTCAAAGAGGGTCTAGGTACGGCCCTATCTAGACTTGGACTATTAGGGTGTCTGGATCTAAACTTTGACTCAAACTCTAGACATCCATCAAATGGGTTGGTTTTGGTCCAATAAGTATAAAATTGTAACATAGTGAGTTTATAGGTTGGATACAAATCGAACATGGATCAAATCCATGTGTAGAGTTTCAGGTATTGAATGTGTGCATATGTGAAAAAGTAGTGAGTTTATACCTCGTTTTGTCAACTGTTACCCAAATGGAACTGGCTTCATTTCCAGCACCTTAACTGTGGCCTTCTATCTTCTAACGGAGGAAAGGTTCATGTGATTTGAGTGTTGAGATTTTATCTGAACATATCCATCTTTAGCATTTACTCTTCAACTTGGGTTGACCGCATACTAAAAATTGCACAAAAACCTCATTGAGTTAATTCTTAAATCATGGTTTTTACCAACTTTCTTATAGTAGTAATTGCGAGGACTAAATCTGTTTGATCACAGAACTTATCACTGACCCAACAGAAGGCCATGGTTTGATGGTCCTGTTCAATAAGCTGTTGCACATAGATGGTAGCTACCATCTTTTGTGCTTCCGACTCACTAAATACCAGCCTGTTTTATATTATTCTGACGAAAGCTGTATATAGACATTTTAGCAACAGCAAGATGTTCTTGGTCACTTTTCTGGCTATTGTAATTGCTGTGTTGCTGTTGTTTGCTTTTAGATAAAACACTTGTACCAAAGTATACAGAGGCTGTGCAGACAATGGCAGCTACCTTGGAGGACACGGAAGGGCCTATCAGGTTATGTGCCATTCGTGATGAGCCTAAACATGAGAAAGTTGCTGAAACTAGGAAAACCCGTCTATCCTGCACTTCCTGAAGAACCAAAAGGAAGCAGGGAACTTCTTTGTACAGTTGGAATTCGTCTTCCTGATTGACAGAGGCTGACCGGTAAAGGTAAAAGAATCACTGAAAACTCATGACATTTCTTATCCCCTTGTAACAAGATTTCCGCGTTTTTTCTCATCACATTTGTGCAGTTTTTGTGTTCTTTCTGCTGCTTTCAATTGGAGGACGGGAAAGCAAGACCTTTCCATTTCACACTGGCAATTCCTGGCGCATCAATAGTCTTAAACTATGAGAGCAACCTAACTTCTGAAGAAGCAGGTTTGTCAAATTCAATGATTTCTCTGACTTTAGATCGAAGGGATAGTTGGCGTGCAGGCAAACTCTAAATTTGTAGCTTATCATAAGTAACTAATTTATAATGAATATTTGAGTTTTTTCTCTCCTCTTTTTTTAGTTTATGTACTTGAATTATGTGTTGATTGTAATTTTGTATTGTTTATAGAAAGACAGTTTGCTTTGAAAATAATTCACTAAATACATCCTCACATGATCGATGAAAGTCTCGAGCTCTTCATGATCTTTGCAATTTTACTGTCTTTTGGTAACACCACTGCTGCAGGAAATAGGGCTACTTGTGGTTGAAGCAGAAAAAAGCAGCAAAGTGCTGCTTCTCTTTTGAGAGTGCAAGCCAAGGGCATGTTTTGCGTACAATTTGGCATTCACTCAAGTAGGCCATGAACCAAAACGGAGCATGCATGGTTAAGGCGGTCTAGAGTTTGCTTTGCAATTTAAGGCCTCTTTGTTTGTCTGTCTGTATCTGGACATCCGCTACGGGCATTTGGTTGGCTCGAAGTGGAACCGGTTCTTGAAATGTGCTCCACTGAACTCCCCTTTAAACCTCTTTATTTATTTTTTGAGCCCCATGCTATCCCGAGTTCTAACTTTTTTAACTTGCCCTCCCTGATTTCTCAAACCATGATCTTCTAAATATTCTTTTTATAAATAGACCTGAAAGGCATTCATGCAAGAGAGGTGTAATGCTTACATGCATGACCATCACCCACATCAAAGCCCCATATATTTATTTATTTATTTTGGTAATATTGAAACTAAACCAACAAGCACAAAGAAGAAACAAGGAACAGAAGAAACACATAAAATGAATGCAGAAACTAAGGACGCACGAGAGTAACGGAAACCCATAGAATACCTATGAACAAGGACGGCACAGAGAAGTAGTTTCCTGTGGGATCCAGCCAACCAATCCGCTGGGAACGATGCAGCTAGATGTTTAACGGTTTAGGTTGCATCTTTTGTGAAAGAATGATTGATCTTATTGTGCTACTTTGCCGGTTGGATTGCACTTTATATAGTTCTCAAAGCACTCCGAATTTTTTTATTTATATGTATATATAAATTTCTAAGCAACCATTGGCCAGGATACTATCCTTCTGCTATGCCTTTATATGAGTAGCCACCAAAATTTCCTTCCAGGCTGCCCGCCATAAGAGACACAAACCCCAGCTTATTCATAGACTCTGTTACAAGAACGAAATGCCGGTGGTTCACACGATATGCAAGAGTTTTTACTTGGACATGAACATAAAATGAGCAATTTCCATGTATTCACTGACCTAAAAGTTTGATCATCAATAACCCTGTAAGTCCGGGAATCTTCTGACCTAGATGGTGTTCTAAATAACTTACGGCCAAGGTGTTCCTGGATCAGAATTCCTCCTTTTCCTTCCTTTTCTTTTAAGAAAAAAAATACCATCTTTTCCTTCTTTAATATTTGTGATTGGACTTTAAAAAAGCCTATTTGGATACTAAAACCCAACTTAAAAAAAAGCTCCATGACCTTTCATATCTTGCACGTTTGGTCCCCAGTGCTTTCACTAATCCCTGCTTGCAATTTTTCAATTTTGTTTTTTCCTTTTTTTGATTAATATCAATCCCACCTTTTTGCATGGACTGCCTAACAATTTGCTTCTTTTGACTTCTGGAGTTTGACTCATAAAGCAAAAACATACTTTCGGCTACATAAAGTGAATCGAAGGCGAGCTAAAAAAGTTTTTTAGATTAATACTTTGAGCCGAATCCTCCCAGGAAGAAAGAGAAGTGCTGTTGTGGACCTGTTGTTTGGGAATTCCTTGCGGCTTTCCTTTGTCCTTAAAAATGTTTCTTGCCTTAGAAATGTTTCTTTCTTGATTCCCCCTGGCAGGAGTTCCTCTTGGCAAGAAACCACATAATAAGCAAAAGGAAAACAATGAAAAGTGAAAAGGCTGCATCAGCGTAATTATGTTTCAATTTTTGTTTCCCTTTTCTCCTCTTGGAATCCTATGAGGTCTGAATGCTCGCATCATCGGATGAATGTTCAGCTTTTCCAAAAAGAACATTTGAGGACACCCTGCTGCAGTGCTTTAATGAACCAAGCATGATCATGGAGTGCAGACACCATGAACGGCTGTTGAAAGGTGTTCAGAGTATACCGTATAAGTATTTGATACGTGCAACATGCATGACTTATTTAAGACAAAATAGTGTTGAATAATTTGCATGCATTAGCATCACTAAAATCCTTCCTCCATTTCACCTTCCAAAAAAAAAAGAAAGAAAAAAAAAACATCACTAAAATTCTTTAGTACTACTTGTCATCTATGAAAAAGATTTCTCCCTCTCTCTAAGCATCCTAAGGACATGATTGTTGGAGGTGTGTGAGATCCATATCTCACATCGATTGAACTAATAGCTGCAACAAATGATAAGGCATGATCTCGCATGGATTCCTCGCAATCACAGTCCATTCTAGACGACAAATCCGGCCCATCAAATTAATAAGAATTGCCTAAGGTGAGTCAGAATCCTCTGCGATGCATGTTTTACACTCTGGATAGCCGCCATTCTATCTATCTTAGAGATTGATAACTATTGCTCATGTTGCGCGTGCTATGTCTAGCATCGAGCACAGCCTTGCTCGAATCCTAAAAACAGTCGACAATTATGCCTCCAAAATATTGTGGCTATTCAGAATTGTACAGTTTTTTACGCACCATAGAGGATTCAAACCCGATCGAGAGATCGCAGCCAAAAGTGCCCCTATTTTGGGGATGTGAGACACTTGGCTACTCAGCCCACTGTCCACGTCACCAACAAGGTACCAATCAACACCAGCTGCCAGGTTCTACATTGATTTCCTTGTGGATCCTGGCGTTTGGACGGTGGGTTCACATGGGAAAAGCTTAGTATCCATTGTGAAAGAGAAGTGCAAGGTGGTCTTTTCCTTCTCTCCAGACTCTCAGCAGTGTGCAGTTGGGTTGCAAGTGGTGATCATGGTGGTGCCATTGTTATATATAAAGGTTTATTGAAGGAAATTTTTGACTGCCACCTTTGACCGCCCAGGAGACACCCATCATCTGTTCTGGTTGCATTCTGTGTCAGAGCCCTCTGACTCCTCCTGAGAAGCAAAGCAGCAGCCAGCAAAGCTCTCAGCTCAGCTGTGTTCCCAAGGATCCAACCTCCATACCATACTTCCCATGTATGCACTCCTCCATCATCACCAATTTTTAGCCCACAGAAATTTATCATTGAGGGACAGAGATTTGGAATTCGAAAAGGTATTGAAAAAAAAAAAAAGCTGCAAAAAGTTCAAAAATGATTCAGATAATTGAATTATTAAAGAATACAGAGAAAGATTGTAAATCATCTGCATATCGAAGCTTGGGAGTCGATGCCAACAACAAATGCATAGCTTATGGTCCATTAACCGATTATAAAATCACTAATTGATTGAATCTTTTTATTTTAGTAAATCATATTATAGAATAGTTTAGATCATCATTTGAGTAATTTAATAACAAATATAATTTAATACTTTTTAATAAGATGAAAGATATTGTCATTATACTCCTTGCCAATCTATTTGAATTGCTAGATGTGCTTCTCCTCTTCTATCCGACCTAAAAGCCTGACCTCCTATGCAAGGCCACAAGCATACTTAGTACTGCGGAAGATTAAAGTCACTCGTAATTAGAAAGTGTCATACTAAGACTAACTACATCACAACTATCTGCTGAAAAAAATTATTAAGATGTACCGCTCTATTGCTTGCTCTGATCTGATACTTGGAATAAAAATCATATGGGGCGGGCGTCATAGAAGGAAATATGGGGTGAGGCTTCTTTTTTTTTGACATATTTCCTCTTGCACTTATCCTAAAGAGAAAATTCAAATCAAATAAGGATAAGGGCATTCTTACTAATAGGTCTGCCAGTCCCCTAACTTAAAAAAATAATAAAAAATAATAATAATAAAAAAGCATGTGTCATTCTCTTTTTCTCCTCATCAAACCTTTTCTTTCATTCTATTCCTCATCAATCAATCCTCTCGCCCAGTATGATTCTTGTTCTGATGCTTGGTGGATGGACTAGCCCTCACATGAAATCCATGTACTCTCCATTTATTGCACCAGTTCTCAAATGTACCCACAAAAGACAAGACACTTGGCATACAATGTAATAGGGATGTATAATAGTACTCTGCTTGTACTATGTGATGCAAGGATGGCCATTGTCGCACATCCTTGTTTCTTAGTCCCCATCAACCATTTAAACCGAGGCAAGGGAATCAATCACATTGAAGACAATATAAAAAGCTTATTTTGTTGGCCTACCTATATACGAAGAGAGAAAAGGAAAGAAATAAGAAGCATATGGAAACATGGGATTCATGTCTTCTTTCTCCTTGTATCGAAACTTTTTCCATCTCTTTTTGTGCAATGCATATGTGCTCGAGTACATTGGTCAGGGAAAGATACAAGTTTTAGCCGCACCTTAGTCCTGGCATGTAAACAGATGGAGTCCATATAAGTCAATTGACTCAAATAAACAAGTGCATAATAAGCTCAACCTCGGTTTCAAGAACCAATTTTCCTGAAGCAAATTACAACCCAATTGATTGAGGACGCCTCAAAGCCAAAACCAACCTCTTACATCTTAAATATCAAATATCAAGTTTGTCTGTTTAGACTTGTCTGTTCAGACTGGTGTGTCTTCATCTGTAATAAGATGACTTTTATTGACATAAAAGAAGATTCTCTAGACATCTCAAGTTGAGTTTCTGTCCCATATTGCTCCTGGCCAGGCTCACTTGCGCTCTTAGCATGAATGATACAAATAACAGTAGAAAAAAGTGAAGTTTTCAAAGACCACTCCACTTAATAGTAAGGGTGGCAATGGTAGGGATGGCAATCGAGTCGAATTGGATGCAAGTCAGGTCAAAAATTTATCAACCCAAATTCGACTTGTCTATTAAGCAAGTTAAAATTTTAAATTCAAATTCGACCTATTTATTAAACAGGTAATGCGACTCGACCCACATAACTTATTTATTCAATATGTCAAGTCAGGTTAAACGAGTTAAATAGATGAATTTAAACATGTTAAGTGGATCGGGTTAAATAGATTGGAAACAGATTAAATACATTTCAAACAGGTTAAATAGATCGGATCATAACTTGCTCCAATTATTAAACGGATTGAAGCTTCAAACATAAACCTAACCCATTTAATAAACTGATTTAGATAGATTGATTTATTTACGATTCAAATCTTTTTTTGTCAAATCTAAATCTGCTTAAAAGCATGGGTCAAATTGATGAATTGAGTCATAAATTGCCACCCCCATCTAATACTCCAACCAGTAACGTCTGCCGTTACATCGAGACAATTCTAAACATCGCCATTAGGTCCACCCAACACCGGTTCCGCCGTCAATGAAGCCGTTACGGGCGCGAACTGGGCCGCGGGTGTCGGTGCTGCGAACGGCATTCCAAGAGAAAAAAGGACGAGACCGTAATTTAAAACCCGGCGAGGGCATTTCAGGAAACGAATAGATCCTGTCACGGTGGGATCTCGGAGACGCCGGTCAAACCGATTTGACCACGGCTCTGATCGGCCAGCCAGGACTGGCATCCCGTGTCAGCGCCTTTTCTACCCCGCCCCCCTGTACGCACCGAAATCTACCGCCCCCAAATCCTCACCATCCATCAACTCTGCGGGCCCCGCAAGAAGGTGCGATCTGGGGCGCAGCAACGTGGGTGGAATGTTTGGGAAGCATTACGAGAAGACAAACGAGACCCGCACCAGCCAATGCCCTCTGACGAAAATGCCCCCACCGTCCGAGAAAGGGACAAAACGGAAGAGGGACAAAAGATATCCAGGTGTTCCTGTAGTTCGCCGTATGGATCAGGGGTACTTTTGTCATTTAGAAAAGCTGACTCTTGGGCCCCACACACTTTGACCGCGGCGGGGGGGGGGGGGGGGGGTGATAATAGGAGAAAACAGAGAAATGGAACTCAAGAGAAGAACGGCCCAGGCCCATCGATCAGGGCCGTACGACGAGTGGGCCCAAAAGTTCGGGAGTCGGACCATATGACCGAAAGAAGCACAACCGTCCATCCAATGGTCCCACAAATCCTAACCGTCCCACCTTGTGCTGGAAGTGGACTGTCCAGTTAAAGTTGTAAATTCACTAAAAAATAAGGGCATTGTAGTCATTAAAAATTACCCCATGCATCAATGGAAATAGGGCCCACCACCTGATTTTGGTACGAAATAGAAAGGAAAAATAGAAAAAAAAAAAATCGATAATAGCACAGAAAAAATAACAATGCCATCATTTGAGGCCCTTATTTACATCCGAAACCAAGAAGCAAATAAGTTGGTATGGTCCGGTCCGCTTCGGTTCGGTTGTCCTGCGGGTTGGTTCGCTTTTACCTGCCGTCGCCGTTGCGGTGGTCGGAGACGAGAGCGTGGATGGCGCCGGAGAGGTTGTTGACGGCGGAGATGAGGCCGGCGAAACCCTGGCGGCGCATCTCCGTCCGCTCCTCCTCCATACGGAGGCGGCGCTCCTCGAGCTCCACCATCTCGCGGTGGCGCTGCTCCCGCTTCTCCTCGCACGCCAGCAGCGTCCTCGCCAGCACCGTCGCGCTCCGCACGACGCTCGACCCCAGCCGCCGGAGCCTCCGCCGCTTCGCCTCCGGCTCCAGCCCCTCGTTCTCCGACGACCCCGACGTTTCCGTCATCTCCACTATAAACATTAAAACCACATATATAAAATAAAAGGCTAATATTCTAACACGTAGCCTAAAAGTTGCCAACTTGGTGTCTACGATACTAAACGAATTGGATTCAATGTTAACAATCGTATTTAAGTTTGGGAGCCAAAAGGAAGCCCTTTTATATACTTTTTCGAACTTTATATTTTGGAAAGCGGCTATTTATGTGTGAGAAGCGATAGCTTTGTATTATAAAAGAAATTGCATGGAGGAAAGTGGAAACTTTGTGTGGTACGATAGGCAAGTTAAATATGGTATTAGAATGAATCCCTTTTATTATTTTAAAACACTATATGAATGCGGATGCATGCAACATAACAGCTTTGATAGGTCAGATATTATATTATATTTTAGCTGTTAAAACGAAAACAGATATATATCATATTATAATCTTTCTATGGTTATGGATTACTGTAATGAAACGCGGGTGTGGGGGTGGTGGAAGAGGATACGCGTATCACAGGAAAGATTGCGATTTTTGTCCCACACCACCTTTTTAATCTCGGGAACCCCGGAAGCGATTCATAAACCCCACGCTTGAGAGAGCCTTTTAAGCTATTTTTAACTAGTAAAATGTCCTATAAAGAGCTAAAATGGAGGTTGTATATTTATTAAAAGGAATATACGTATGGATATAATAATTACGTGCATTAATTCTTCCCACCATACCGGAAACGGAGGCTTGCGCCGGTGGAGGTGGCGGGGGCAGCGGGGGAGTAGGGGTGACCGCGGGCGGCTGGGGCTGGGATGGCGGGGCGAGCGAGGAGGGAGGAGGCGGCGGCGGCGGCGGCGGCGGAGGGAGAGCGCGAGAGGAGGCGGCGGTGGAGACAGCGCCGGCACCGCCGCGGCGGGCTGCCCGGCGGCCGAGGACGTCGGTGAGGGCTTCGAAGACCTCGGCTGCGAGGTTGGTGGGGAGGTTGCGCTCCTTCCGCTCGTGCCGCTCCATGGCCCAGTAGGAGGGCCGGTCTCCGGCGGTGCTGCCGGCAACGGAGGCGGTGGCGCGGGCCTCGTAGTTGCGGACCTTCTTGTAGTCGCGAAGGAGGTTGTCCCACTTGTCGTTGCACTGGTTCTGGCTCCGGAGGCAGCCATTGTTCCAGCAGTAGTTCTCGACCCACTTCCACCTCTGCTCGGCGGAGCGGGGGGCGGCGCCGCCGGAGGAGGAACTGCCGCCGCCGGCGCGGCGCTCGTCGTCGAGCCGCTTGGCGGTGATGAGAATGAGGGTCTCGTGAAGCGTCCAGTTGCCCTTGCGGTAGTCTCGGGCCAGCGCCGCGGAGGAGGATGACGGAGAGTACGCCGGCGGCCGCGGGTGGTGATGGGGGTGGTGGGGGTGTGGGTGTTCCAGAAGCTCTAAGGGAGCGGTGTTGGAGGGCTCGGACATGGCTTTTTGGGCATCGGTGGTGGTCTTCGGAATAGAATAGATTATAGAGTTGGAACGGAGGAAGAGCCGAGGAAGGGACGGGGTTTCAGGGAGTGGGTGGTGAAAACTACTTTCTTTTTAGTAGCGTTTTCTTTTACATGTTAACCCCTCACCAATTATATCTTTCTCGAAACCCCTTCGCCTTTAACACCAGCTTAAATTGCATTTACGTAATTTCGAGTGGCTCTGCTGTTAACGCCCGTCAACTTTGACGCCTCACCGGCTACAACTTTCCTTCATCTCCTTGAAAGAGAAAAGGGGCTTGGGGATGCACACCATCAAAAAAAAATCCATCAAAAAAAGTGGGTAGGGATCATAACTTACGTACGTTCATATCTGTAAACTGATGGCCCGGTCTAAATTGACGAGTTTACGTGGAAGAATGATGGCTGTTAAGATGTTTGCAAAGAGTGAGTGGAGAGTTAAATGGGTGTGCCGTGTCCAGGGACGGCCGTTACGGAAATAAGGGCCAGTAAGCGGCGGAGGTTTTCATGCTACCGTTAAAGGCGAGGGATTTATGTGGCCAATTTGGAACCTCGTTATGGTTTGTAAAGAGAAAACGGTTCAATTGGGATGATGGAATGCGAATTTGTTTCACGCATTTCTCGTGGTGGATTGCTGCGTTTGTGTGTGTCTAGACTAAAGCAGGCAGAATTCTGTGACTAAAGATTCGACGGATCGGCCGGTTTAAACTTGAACCGGACCAGGCTGAATTAACCGGCATTGGTGCACTTTAATTGGCGAACTTTGGTGAGTTTAATATTTAGATGATGCAGGCCGATTCTATCATTTTGGAGGATGACTCGATCACTGTGATAAAGAAAAGTTGCCTAGGATATTTCGCGATGTGTTGTTTTTGGATTTTATTGAGTATGTCCGTACTTATGTAGTCTGATTCGCCCGCCTTAGCAAAAAAAAAAAAAAAAAGTCACAGATCGAAAACAAAATGGATGCCGTTTGGGTCCATGCCAAACCGGTTCTTGGGTTGCAAAAAATAGGTAAACTTGTTGCCCGGGTCCGGTCTAAGCTGAGATCGTCGAACCGTTCTCGCATTTGACAAGGTAAATAAGTAATGGAAACCGCGACTCAGTCTTTCTGATGCCAATGACTTTGTTGTGAACTTTTACTAGAATTAAGTGATTTGTCTTTGAAAAAAAAAGGGACGCCACTGTTTGAGAAAAGATATTCGATCATTGATCCAAACTTGCATTAAACCAAAACAAATTAATTACGAACGGGAATGAAGGCAATCCGATCGATAGCTTTGAAATTTTACTGAATTCTCTAAATAATAATGAAGCAAGAGGATGTCCTATACAAATTAGTGCAAAGATGTTGAACTATAAAATAAAGGCTTAGTAGGAAAAAATTTAAAATAGTCATTATATCTAGCTAGAACATGCTTAGGCTTTGAGTGTTGTGATTGGCTGATTGTATGACAACAGTGATGATTATGCAGTTGTTTAATGCATGGCTTACATTTTCTTTTATTGATTGTAAAATATGGCACAAAGTTTTTTAAAAAAAACATCTAGAAAATATAGATGAGAGCATTCTGTTAACAACCTGGTCGCTAAACTAGTATATTATCTCAAAACTTTGGAAGTATTTACATAAACTCATCATAACTGAACTAGTAATTAGAAGCATAAGTTTCTGATATTTATCTTGAACAAGAATAAACAAGCATTGTCTTTAAGGGCTCGTTTGGTTCGCAAGAAAATAAGGAGGAAAAATGTGGTTAACAAGAAAGTAATAAGATACCTCTTGTTTGATTGAAATTTTCAAAGGAGAGAGACGGAAAGTTGTATTCCCATGGGAATATAATTTCTACGTTTCATGGAAAAGTCTTTCCCATGAGATATATAGAAAAATTAACCGGAAATCACTCCATTTTTATTTTTTCCAAAAAAACCCTTCAGCATGAAAGAGGCATTAAAGACCTAATTTTTATTAAGGATATAATAGGAATCACACATAACTTTTCTATAAAAATGGATGGCCAACCAAACAAAAACACTCCAAAAATCTGTCATTTTTCCATTGTCAACCAAACATGCCAAAAGTAATTTTCCAAGCATCCTCTTCCTAAGAATTTGCATATCAGAAATCATATTTTTAGGAGAAAAAATACTTCCCACAAACCAAACAAGCCCTAAGACTTAGTGGTATGAACTACTCCATCCCTAACTACATCCATGAAAAAGCCAAGAGTCAAAAGCCTCAAACTTAAGGCTACATTAGAAGTAGGGAAGGGAGGAAACAAATGGATGAGTCAATATTCTTAAAGTAAACATAATCATTAATTTTTGACAATTGGATTGGTTACAACAAATTTTTATTTTCTTTTTAGGTTCACATAGAAAACGACTTGTAAAAAATGCTTCAACGCCTTTTTGGTTGCTTTTTGTCACCTTGGCTATGTTTGTAGTAGACTACCTTTACTTGCCAAATGTAAAGTAGATACCATAACACATTAATATTGCACGGCATGCACTAGCTACATGCTTGCAAATCAATGTAAACCTTGTTGGCATCACTATTTACATGCGAAGGGAATATTCCAAAAATACTCTTGTGCGAAAAGAATTAACGCACTCCATATTTTATTGATATAGTCCATTAAGCATGTCTTTAAATGACATTAAGAATTTAAATGTCTCAAAGAATTGTACCATAAGTTGGTTCTTGTAACAATACTACTCAAGATTTCTTTTTCTTTTTTTTTTACTTGCAGCAACAAGTAATCATATCTACATGCTAATGCATTATAATAAGAATTTTTTGCATGGATATCTTTCTAAATATCGGATTTTGCATGAATACCCTTCCAAAATTAATATTTGTATGTATACCCTCATAAAACTCTGTTATTGTACAAATGCCCCTAATATAACAGTTATTCTTACCGGGTTAAGAAAAATCAAATTTATATTAATTAAAAATTAAAAAAATAAAAATTACACTATTTTTCCTATTTTCTTCCGGGATTGTGATCTATTTTTATGTCTACCCATTAAGGATATTTTAGTTATTTTAATTTGAGACCATTAATTTTTTAACATTGTTAGATAGTATGGGTACATATGCAAAAATAAAAATAAAAAAAGGTACAATAGCAAAACAAGTATTTTATGAGGGTATACATGCAAATATTAATTTTGGAAGGATATTCATGCAAAATCCAATATTTAGAAGGGTATTCATGCAAAAAATCCTTATAACAAATCTCTGTTTAATAAATACTTCATGGCGATGTCATAATCATAAATTACCATGCCATCTTTTAATTTCATATAAAGGTCATTAAAGAATAATCGATTCGTTGCATCAACGACACATGTGAAATTAGAGAGGCACCATCTTGAGCTTCACATATGCATAATGTTTGGGTGTTTCAGCTTAGCAATAGAATAGTTGTTTGAGGGCGGAAAAAAGGTATCATTGTATCTTGCATTATCTTTCATATAAATACTAGTGCAAACGATTATTACTAATAGGAAATATGTCATATGTGCATCTTAATGTGTTTTAGATCACCTTGAATTAGATTTGCTTGTTGGTAACATTTTTTTTGCTTGGTAACCACAGATTTTGAATTTGATTATTGGATAGTTGCATTTCTCTTGCTAGTCTTGACATCGTTGTTCAAATCTAATAAAATTTATATCAACAATGTATCTTGACCTTAATTTCAATTATCTAAAACGATTTGTTTCTTGATAATTTATAATGTACAATTTAAGAGAACTTTCAGCTAAGCAACAAGCAATTCCTTCACCCTAACAAGTGCACCCTCCCTGGTTACTTTTTTTATTTTTTCTCTCTCTATCTAAAACTTCGATGGATCCGCCTTGGATGAAGGTACGAAAGGCGACGCGCGTTTTGTTATTTGGGACCCGTCTGCCAGGGTCGTAGCTGCAGGAGGCAGTTAACTCTTCGACATATCGGTTCCGGGTGCAGAGTTGCGGGCCTTCGTCATGCCCGATGTGTTTTACGAGTCAGTTCCATCGTCTTGGAGGGAGATTCGGCCACGGTCATTAGTTAGGTCCGGAGGGATAAGGGGTAATGGTAGTGCCCACCCTTTACTTCGAGATATCTGGACAATGATGGATGCAGGAGGAGATTTTCAGACGAAGCATGTGTTCTGTGAAGCTAATGGAGCTGCAGACTGGGTGGCTGTTTATGTAGCCAGTCACTCCGGTAGCATCCTGTGAGCTGGAGATGAGGAGTTGCCCCGGCACTTCGAGATATTTTATTTTTTAATTTTATTGGATATATCCGTACTTATCAGGTATGATCTATCCATCTTAAACAACAACAACAACAATAATAATAATAATAATAATAATAATAATAATAATAATAATAATAAAAGCTTCACCACTCACCGTGTGGTGAGTGGGGACCACACGGTGGGTTTCCAAATGGCTGTTACAGGCTGTACTCCGCGTACGTTAGACAGCAGCATACGTATAATTTCTCCAAACTATAAAAAACGCTCTACGGCGAAAAATAAATAAATTAGCATCGTGTTTTCGTTAGAAGGCTTCAATCGATACGGCGGCAAGGAATCGCCTTTCCCTCTCCTCTCCCCTTCCTCTGATCCCGAATCCCTCGTCACCCTCTTCCCTTTCTCTTCTCTGTCTCTCTCTCTCTCTCTTTCTCTCTCTCCTTCGATTTCGAATACGAATCCAAAGCCCTTCTCGCGATCGCTTCTCCCATGGCAGCCATCGGCAACAACAACATTAATGCCAAGCTCGTGAGTTAACTCCCTGCTCCCCCTCTACCCCCTCTAAATCCTCGTTCTTTTGCGCTAAATTTCTATCTTGGGTCTTTGATCCATTTGATTTTTCAGGTACTTCTTGGAGATATGGGGGCGGGCAAGTCGAGTCTCGTTCTTCGTTTCGTCAAGGGTCAATTTCTTGAATTCCAGGTATTTTCTCATTCTATGGGTTCTAGAGTTTCTGTTTGGATTGATATCTGTAGGGGGTTTGGGATTAGGATCATGGTTTTGGGGTTGAACTGCAGGAGTCGACGATTGGGGCCGCGTTCTTCTCCCAGACGCTGGCGTTGAATGATGCCACGGTGAAGTTTGAGATTTGGGACACGGCGGGGCAGGAGAGGTACCATAGCTTGGCTCCCATGTACTACAGGGGTGCCGCTGCGGCCATCATCGTGTATGACATCACCAGCACGGTGAGATCATGGCCGTCCACTTGGTTTTGCTCTGCCATTTGTTCCTAAGATTAGTTTTTTTTTTCGTTGGTTTTGAATAAATTGTTGTTCCTCCCTGAGTTACTATTTGTGAATCAGGAGTCTTTTGAGCGAGCTAAGAAATGGGTGCAGGAGCTACAGAAACAAGGTTAATGTTGTCCAAAGATCCTCCTTTTATGCTTCCTCCTACCTTTTTGGTGGAATCTTTTAAATAGTCGATAAATTTGGTGGAAGGCGAATCTTAAATTACTAGAATTAAAACTGGGAGAAGTTTGGATTTGTTTATATTATTTGTCGCTAAATTTGTATGCTAACATGGATTCTGGATGCAGGTAATCCAAATATGGTGACAGCTCTAGCAGGCAATAAAGCTGATTTGGAAGATAAGAGGAAGGTGACAGCTGAGGCAAGCCTACTGATTCCATTGTCTTGATTTGTGCAGTAGTTGATGAGACAGTTTAAACAGATGGAAATTTAGGTTTAAGACCATCTTGTGTGGCAGTTGTTTTATTTAAACCTACTTGCTGTTCTCATGTTAAATATTGATTTTTTTTTTTTTTTGGCATATAATCCATATGCACATACTTTCATCTTACAATTATGTTTTAATATGCTTTATATCTGTCTGATTTTTTTTTAGTTTCTGCATTTATTGAGAGTGGCAGACCACATAAGGGTAGTTAATGACTATTGCGAATCTATGATTTTAGGAAAATATAGTTGAATCATTATGTAGCCTGATTACATGAAAGTACATTCCTTGAATTTGTTGATAGTTTGACAATGTTGTTAGGCTGTGGATTTGAGAGTTTCCAGTTTGGTCTTTTGTTATTAAGATGGTCCCTTTGTTTATCTTCTCCATTTGTCTTTTTACCTTTAATGTAATAATCTTTCTGTTCTTATTACAGAGTCAGGATAAGAATATATAACATCCACTAATATTTCCCCCTGCATAGATGTGTATAATGTGACCTAACAGCTTAAGCGATATTATATCATGCCTTGATGCATGTATCTGGGTGACTTGTTTATGGCTTCTAAGCATCTTCTTATTGTAAGAGCAGCAAACATGGTGGGCTGACCAAAATCTGAACCAATTTCATTATCAAATTCACCTCAGCCTTCTAATTGGATATGTCCTTTCGGCATCAGACTGAGACCTGTTTCAGTGCATGTCGGATTTGAACATAGATTACCTAATTGTTTGAGCAGGTGATGTCAAGGACACCTTGATAACTTGTTGCATTCTTGCATGCTCACACAAACAGGTCAGTGCGTGTGTTCACGTGTGTGCCTTGTGTGCTTAGGTGGATTCTTTGGAGATTAAGTTGGGAAAGGGAAAAATTTATAGTTCATGTTCAGGGAAAGTTGGGACACAGATTGTCTTAGCAAAGAATACTAAAGAGATAGAAATACAAATGATAATGAGGGAAACAATTGAATAGATGAGTCAAAATCAATAAGAAAAACGAGAGTCAGCAAAATATAGGGGATGCTTGGTTTTCAGGTTTTACTAAAACATTTTCACACATAAAACTGGAGATAAGTTATGAATAATAGGTTCCCCCTGTTTTCCAGAAAACCAGTTGTACATAAAATCAAGTCTAGTATTCATTTGATTTATATGATTCGCAGGCATCCAAACAGCCTATTAGGATAACTTATTATTCTATATGATCAATTTTTGTTAATTTATGAATTGTTTGAAATGCTCTCATGAAAATATCTAAATAATTTTTTACAAATTAGATCGACAAGGACATAAAACTTACAGGAAAATTATTGATAATTTAAGAATTTTATAACACTAAAGAGAAATTTGTGAGTTTTACTGAAAATGACATTTCTGAGTGCATAAGATTAAGCAATAATGTTTAAGTAATAATTATTTTCATATTACTGGTTTCCAATCATATATTTTCTGTAGTTTGCATGTCTCTGATTAGTCAAGATTTTCCATCTCCATGACACTGGTCGCTCATTTGGCCTTGAAGTATATCCAGAAGAACAAAATATGACGTACTTGTACTCATTGCAATGCCACATAAAATGACTTTTGCCCTAGAAATCTGTGTTGATACCATTAGCTAGAGGTGGTTTCTTTAGTCTTTTAGCAACTACCGACTGGATAGGTGGTTGCTTACAGTGATGAATATATATCGAGTACGTCAGTCTATTCATTCAACTTGGTTACCTTTAGCCTTTTTTTGACATAAATGTTAGGCTTATTTTTGGACATGAGGTCTAGGATATCATCAAGCACATCTGCTTTGTCCTTAGTGGTGGACTACTATAGTGGAATTTCCCTGCATTTCATATGGCATAAACAAGAAGTACTGAAATTTTGGTCCTCGGACTTGGTTCTTATTATCTATGGGGTTTCAATTAGCATGAGAACATGCAACAGTACAATCTTTTTCATTCCATACTATTTGCAGAACGCAAATTATGACTGTACCTTGTAGAGATGATATGCTAATGTATGTTTAGTTCCCTTATTTGTTGTCATTAGAATTTATGGAGATCTTTTATAATTGCTGATGATGCCTGATGTTGCAGGAAGGATGCACATATGCTGAGGAGAATGGCCTCTTCTTTATGGAAACCTCTGCTAAAACTGCAACAAATGTGAATGACATGTTCTATGAAATTGGTGAGAATGTTAATTCTCCATTTGCCATGTTCAGAATAAGGATTTCGTCGTTCATAAATTTTACAAATATTTTTAAAATTTATGGAGGTGCACATTCATTAGGTGATTAACTGATTCTGATGTTGCTCTTATCATGGCACGTGTTCCGTGCTCCTGCTTACTTAGACGATTGATTGTCATTCAATTGCTTTCTTTTGGATGGTGCAGTAACTTGCAGGTGTCCCATAGTTGAAGGTTAATATGCATCTTTTTTTCCCTAAAAGAAATTTTAGCCATCAGCACCACAAAGGACTCTTATAATTTGGTCATGCAAGGCCAATGGGTTACTGAGTAGTACTGCCTTAGTTGCCACTTAAGGATCCTGCATATGCAGAACCATACCTTGGAAGGACTTTTATATGCAAGGCCTTAATATACCTGAGTATTGTTAGCAGTCACGTTAGTTCTTACCATGACCATTTTATAGGTTTAGTTGATAAGTTATTTGTTCACACAGAGAGCAGTAGTTTTAATTAACTGGGTGATTTGATTAAACTTAATGATTTTCATAGAGTTGAAGGAAAACTTTTACATTGGCACCCACCAATGCTGCCTTTATCGCCTTCCTCATTGTCGTCCTCCTCCTAGAGTGATTTCATTATGAGTTAAAGTGAAACTTGTACAGTGGCACCCGCCGATGCTTCCTTTATCACCTTCATCCTTGAATGATTTCATCGCGAGCTGAAGGGAAACCAATGGCACTACCGGTGCTGCCTATATCAATGCTTCCTCCTCTATCTTCTTCATTAATAATAATTACTTAATGCAGCTTATGCTAATCTTTGTAGAGAGTAATGCTTCTCTATGGCATGTGTCATGAGGGCATTGTTGTGACAAGCAGGATTTGTTGCCAAACGTGGGGATGGTTAATTATTACCTTTCCCAGTCAGCACTAGTGGGATTCACAAAGCTTATTTGTCTTTGTTTCTTTGTCTCCGTATAGACACACCATAAGATGATAAATGATTTGTGTTCATTGTGCCGAACATCATAAAATACTCTTGTCCTACGTTTGAAGGATGTTAATAGATATGTATTAGTTACAATCTGGAAAGGAAACAGAACACTCTGTTCCAACTTCTTTTCCCCCCTTTCTTTAAAAAAATTGATCAATATCATTGGAATTTAGCCTTGCCTTGGTGTTGATTAAATGACTAACCAACATCTGTTGAATCTGCTCTGGGCTATAACTACTGTTTTTATTTTGCTCCCTCAATTTATTTGTTACATCACTGCTAAAGTATAATGGCCCCTTTGTTTGGTCAATTTCTGCACTGTAACTTTGCTCGTTTTCTCACAAATTGCTGATTCTTAGTTACATTTTTTTGGTTGCGCACAGCGAGACGTTTACCCCGTGCTCTGCCAGCTCAGAATCCAACAGGAATGGTTCTTGCAGACAAACCTCCTGAGCGATTGCAGACTTCATCATGCTGTGCTTAGGTATTGACTTGCAAAGTTAACAGGTTCCAGATAATTTCACTAGCAAAATTAAAGGAGATAAGATAGATTTGTGAGGTTCTCTCTCATATATAAGAACCAAAAGATATACTGTCATGGATGCCCAACTAACCCGAATCTTCTGCCAAACTGAGATTTGCAAAGCAGAGAGGCAAAGAGAGATGTAGGCAGAATGAGTGAAGATGCACAATGGCACCCTACCCTGATATCCTTGAGATGATGATCAATGAAAACGTGACCTGAAATCTTGGGGTGGTTGGTTCGTAGCCTGTCTGATCCCTTTGATTTCTACATCGTTTATCCTCATCTCCTTTTCCCTTCCCATCTGAACAGAAGATATGCTTGAATTTTATGCTTTCGCATTCAAACAGCTGGTAAATGGCAGTTGTGAATGAGAGTCCGAAATTAATCAACTCCAGCATGTTTTCACCATAATTCTCAGTAGAACCAGGATATGCTGATTGAATTGAGTGCAATTTAGGTAGCACCATATGATTATTTACCTTAAACATCTCCAGCTGCCCCGTATCTGAATATGTAAGCTATAATTATTTTCAACTGCAAGACGTTTTTTTTTTTTCACTTTTGTTGAGTAATATAGTTATTCTTGAGCTGGATTGAATTTTTTTTCTTTACGTTATTTCAACTTTGAGGTAATCTATAACTGCATGGTTTGTTGAAGGTGAAACGAAACCACGGATGCTTTTGCAAGTGCAAGACACTGAAGACAGACAAGTTGAAGATTTTGATCTGTCCTGCCACCTGCATTTGGGGAGGCTGCCATTCCTGTTTAATATTCTCCTTTTTCTGGCTTTTGTAAATGAACAATATCATGTTTACTTCACCCAAAGCCTCAATACAAGATCGGCGAATTTGTGTAAACAGCATTCTTTAACCTATGTTGGTTTTTCTTGGATATGTTCTTGGAGAAGTAAATAAATATATCGAACCAATTTCATTTAAGTTTGCTTATAGGACCAGGATGCATTCTAGAAGGCGCCCCTCTACCTTCTCGCTGACCTTCGCATTGCTGGCGTTTGCTGCTTCTTTCTTTCTTCTTCTCCTTCTTCTTTATATATATATAATTGCCGGCGTTTGCTGCTTCTTTCTTTCTTCTTCTCCTTCTTCTTT
This sequence comes from Phoenix dactylifera, assembly GCF_051530095.1. Classification (NCBI taxonomy): domain Eukaryota; kingdom Viridiplantae; phylum Streptophyta; class Magnoliopsida; order Arecales; family Arecaceae; genus Phoenix; species Phoenix dactylifera. The sequence goes on from NC_143199.1 coordinate 29,046,679, forward strand.
ATATATATATATATATATATATATATATATATATATATATATATATATATATATATATATATATATCGGCTTCTCAGCGAGCACATCTAAAAGAAAATGGGACGGTGGCGGAGGAACAGAATTATGCTTCAGAGAAACACCCCATGAACCGAAAAGGATTCATCCAGTTCCTTCGTTCATCTCCTCACATCACTGGCAAGGTTTCACGCGGTTCCGAATCTCGATGCATAATTCAAAAGCCTACGAGTTCTATGCTAACCTGCGCCTTCGGCGCATGTCACCCTCACGGACCATTAGCGTTTTGCCATGTATGCATCAGTGGTGGTCCCCGCGCCTCTTCCATTTGAAATCGATCCTCCAAACGGCTGGTACAGCCCGTTTAAAACCCCTCATCTTCTTTCGGACAAAAAAAATATCCCTCTCTCCTTCCTCGATTTCGCGTCTCGCTTCTCTCGGTCCCTCCTAGGGTTAGGGTTCTCTCTCGATCCGCCCTACTCTCCCTTCCTTGGGCTTCCGAGGTTCCCAACTTCTTGACTGCAGCCAAATATTTAGGATTTCTAGGGTTTATACGTTTTCTTGGCCAAGAGACCATGGATCCAGAGACCGACGAGTACATCCGTGAATCCATTGAGAACTCGCTCGGCCTCCCAATCTCTGACAAGAACCTCCGCCTCAAGGTTCTTGCTTCCGAAGACGCCCGCCACCGCCTCCAAGATCAGATCTTCGTCCTTGAGGAGCGCCTCAAGGAGGCCGAGAAGCGTGTAGAGCAATATAAGGTTCGGGTTCTTTGATCTTTTGCGGCTTCTTCTTGTTCCTGGGTTTCTAGGGTTTGGTTTTTTATGGGGAAGTTTTGATTTTGATGTGGTAGGCGGAGGCGACCATGAATGCCCAGGGGTTGAGGAGGTGCATCGAGGAGAAGGAGATGGTGGCGTCGGGATATGCTGATTTGGTGAATCACTGCGCCAAATTGGAGAAGGAGTGCTCTCTGTATGAACGGGATCTTGAGAGGGCCATGGAGTCTTGCGATGAATTAGCCAAGGAGAATGACGAGCTTCAATCACGGATGCAGGACAACTCTTATGTAAGTATTAGATTCTGTTTGTTTCTTTTTCTCTTGTGCATATATTTCTTATTTTTGTGGATCAGAATAGAGGAACATATCCTGAATCCTGATATTTTAATGCTTATTTTGAGCGAAACCTTTGTTCTTTTGACATTAAATAACAATCTTGTTAACGGGAGAGGCATTTTAGGATTTTACTGTCTTTGCATTACTCTAATATCCTTATAGGTGGCTCCTTATGGAAAGAAATGTCATTTTTTGCAGTAACATGCAAGGATACTGAGTTGAATGTTGTGATACCACTGAAAATAAACATTTTTAATGTAACCCAGTTTTTTTTTATTTGAGGAAAAAATCGGGGAAGATGACTCCCAGCCGGAGTCTTCCTCCCAATCGCAGATGTCTATTGTGCCGGAAACACCGGCGATTCAAGGCAAATCGAACTGGGACTCTTGCCTATTTAAGATCCCCCATCCTCCTCTATGAGATCCATCAAGGAATAGAGTTAGAGTTCTCCCGATTCCAAACATTCTTCCCGAGGTTCTTACCTTGTTTCTCGCCGGGAAAGGTCGCCAGAGATGTTGCATATCTATGCCATGTTTGTATGGAAAATGGCATCTCTCTTGATCCTTTATTAGTAATTGAGGGTTCCATTTGACCTTTTACTTGTACTTGGTTTGCAAAGGAATGTATTCTTGAACAACATTAGAGATGATCTTACATACTCTCTAATGCTTGTGATTTTTTTAAAAATTAATGTAGTTCACCTTTTGGTGGCATCTCCATGTTTCTTCCCCTGTTTTTGTTCTCCTAACTTTAGTTATATATCATCCTGTTTTATCCGTGCTCCTGAACTCCTTTCTCTTTCTTCTGATTCCCATTTTACCTGTATGCTCACTTGTATTCTGATTATTATATGTTTGGAAAATACTGCATGCTCTAGATAACGGCATTAGCTGCTGAAGTCGAATCCTTGAAGAAGGACAAGGAAAACCTGAGGATTAATCTCCATAGAGCTGAAGAAGAGGTATGTTTATTGGAATTCATTTCTAACCAGGGAAAACTATTATGGATGAAATGTATGGGGGGGAAACCAAGGCTTTCTTTATATAAGCTTATCCTATTACATTTTATATAAGGTCAAGGTACTGTTCGAAGAAAATAAAATTCTGGATGAAGAGAACAAGAGGCTGCTTGGGCTGTTTAAGAGAGAACGACATCACCATGGATCTGACAGCAAACGCTCTGCCAGTGCTTCTGCTAAAGTGAGAAGAAAACTCAATCCCATTTTCTTTCAAGCTTTGACTAGTTTTCTGAATTATGAATTTTGTTTTTAACAGTTCATACCATACTACTAATTCATAAAGGAAATTAGGGATAAGAGAAATAATAGGGAAGCACTTGTAATACTGTCATAGCAATGATTGACTGCTGTTCCTTAGCTATATATATTGAGAAGCAATGTTCCTTATATATTACTTCAGTTCATTCTCTTGAATCATGTGTTTATCAGATCCACTTTTTGTGTAGGGAAAGCGTAAATCAAGTCAGGACTGCAGCCCTCTGGGACGGGTAATTGATTTCAATGTTGCAGATTCATCAAGACAGCCATTATCCCCTCTGCATCAGAACTCTCCTGATTCTAAAATGCATAAGAAGTAACATGGTGCTTGATCATCATTCCGCTGATCTTGAATGGTTCCTACTACTAACTGCCTGCTATTTTCCTCTTAGCTATTAATCCGAACTTGCTAATGTTGTACAAAGCATTATGGAGTTAAATTTGGAGATTTGTTTCAAGTGATAATTGTTACTTTTTTCACCACCTTACTTATGACACGATCGCTGAGCAATGCTTTCTGGTTTATCTTCAACTAATCAGAATGATTGCAAAGTTTATGGTTATTCTAGTAGGGCGAGCTCTCCTGGTACCTTGCCTTCAGTTTCTTGCAATCCAGATGTCTCCTCTATGAGTTGTAGATGGATTTTAAGAGTGCTCTTTCCATTGGAGTAAGAGCAGAAAGCAGTAGTGTGCGCAATGTGCTTCAAGAAAATGAACATTATTTTGATCAAGCTACAAGTGTAGAGAGGATAAGGTACTTATAGTAGGGGGCAGGTTACCCTGTTGTATGTATTATCATAAAATATTTGCTTGGTTTTATGTACAAGTTGGATTGAGAATTAAAAGGCAGCCATCAGCACAGGCCTTCAGACTGCTTCATGAGCTGCAAACTAATTGAAGTTGGCTCCTCTGAGGTAAAAAGATTCTTGCTTCCATGTCTTTATTTGGCTTCAGATGAAAATGATGCAGCGAGCTGTCACCGTGTATCCAACCTCTTCAAGATGCACTTTCTTTTCAGTTTAACAATGACCAGGCTGGCTGGTGTTGCCATGGCTGCTTGCACGCTCATGCTACTGATGCAAGTTTATATCAGTATTTCAAATCCGGTAACAAGTCCTATTATATTTAGTGGATCGACAACAGAAGAGCTCTCACAGAGTCAGCATGAAAAATGGTGAATAATAACAACCGATAAGCACTCTTGCTAGAGTAAATAAGGATATAATTCTTATTATGTCAATATAAAAAATTTTATCAAGGATACTTGTGAAAATTCAACTGATTTCTGAGTCATATTACTCACTAGAAAGCAGGTAGTAGGGCCAACCAGGAATTCAGTGTTCCAGGGCCAATCCCCCATTGCATGAGCCGGTGCCAAAGCAATGGGCTGGAACGCCACAAGGAACGAGAAAAATGCCATCTACGTTCACAGCGGATAAGCTTTCCCTATCTTTTCAGCAGGAATAGCACAGAAAAAATCCGTGTCAGACTAATTCCAGTATTCAAGCAAGAAGTTTTCTCTCATCGTTTTCGTAACTAAAGAGGAGAACTACCTTCAGTAAGTTCAGCACTATCGCTGCTGGGGCTGAACCAAAATAAAGATGCATCTCCATGGGAGCTACCATGTTTCCAGCAGTTGCCCTCCGGAAGAAACAGAAAGCCATCTAATATCTTTTGCTCCAGTCCATTCCAGCTCATACGATCCCAGGCTTGACTCAAGATGAGTCTTTCTGGTTCTGTGAGCTTAGAGCTTGTCCACTACTCAGCAACTCCCAGACCTCACTTCACTAACTTGAAAGTCTAATTTGCAAGTCCAGATATTAAAGCTAATAACAACAAAATTAATGTCCGGGTTACGATTATATCCGACCTCATCAAACCAAGAAATATATGTTTTGGCAACCAACCAAGAATCTCTTTTTGGTGAACAGACTGCGCCACTGTGAGCTCCTTTGATTCCAAAAGACCACCGAAGGCTTGCTAGCAGTTAGGTGACTCAAATGTTTCTTGGCCAATGCATCATCCTGTCGCTTCATAAACAGCTGCGACAGTTTACACGTTTGGAAAACCAAACCCTATGGTGGGAAAAGTGGAAGAAATTAAGCACTTGTGCAACATTAAAAATTTAACTCAATATCTGTAAAAGATCAAAATTAGTACTTACATAAAATTAGTTTATCTGAAAAATTTCAGCATACATAATCCAAAATTATCCTATTACTTCCATATTGCACCTTTCCTCCAATAAATAAAGCTCAAAACAATTAGCATCCTTTATAAATCGTGGGCTTGGTTTGAAATTTTATTCAAAGAATTGTTGAAAAATCACAAAGCACGCACAACGCACATGCAGAGAATCTGTGACCTTTGACTTATAATCACGCTGCTGCTGATTGCTTATCATCATGGTCTTCAAGATTCAAAACTTGCAGCAGCTTTGGCCAAGACTCTGGGATCCCTCCTGGCAAATCAAACTCCAAGAGCTTCCCTCGGCTGCGGTAGAACTCCTCGACTGGTTGGCTCTGCAGAAAACAAATAATTTTGTTCTAAAATGCTAGTATACAGGCAAAAAGCATTATGACATTGATACATATTCATAAAGCAAAATCTATGGTGTATTGCAACGTATGCTACATATTCCAAAACTAATATTAGATGCTGTTCCCTTCAAATCGGTCTCAGATCATGGAATTTAAAAGGTTGACAACAGATGAAGGCACCCAGATGCCTGTATGAATCACCAGGTTTTTAATGACTAAAGATCATATAGATGGCAAAGGGAAAGAACGCTCCCTCTTCCTCTCCATGCCCTCTGCCCGTCACATTCTCTCCTCCGCGTTGCATCACCATTGGTTTCTCCGTTGAGAGCCACTGATACCATGGACCCCCAACAAACCCCAAACCCTTCCCCACCCCACCAACCAGCAACCCATTGCCACCATGCTCCCAACTCCACTTCCAACTGCCACTAAGCCAACCTCCTGCAATGCCTCCACATTTACATCCTGTCAGTATGCCACCTTCCATAATGCTGTCTGCTTCACCTCGCCTTGCAGTACACCCACCTACTCCTACTATGCTCCCTCTTTTACCTCGCATAGCAATGCGCCCACCTCATCCCGCCATGCCCCCTCAATCTTTCATCATATCATGCCTCCTTTGCCTCCTGTCTCAACATGGCCTCTCCTGCTACTGTGACTTCCTCCTCCCATCTACTCCACCTCTGGCTGCCACTAGGTCCACCTCCTACTATAAGCTTGCATCCCCCTCATTCCTTGCACTACCTCACGAGTCCACTCTTCATCACCATCCCTCTGCTGCACCAGCTCCAATTGCTGGTGACCCATCATGGTGCTTCCTTCTCAGCCCCATCTCATAACTCAGTCAGTTGAACTGGAAAACTACAAATTACTTCTCTCTCTCTCTCTCCCCCCCTCTCTTGTCTCTCCATCAGTACCCCTCTGCTGCACCAGCTCCAATTGCTGGTGACCAGTCATGGTGCTTCCTTCTCGTCCCATCTCATAGTTCAGTCGGTTGAACTGGAAAACTACAAATTACCTATCTATCTATCCACCCTATAAATCTATCTATCTAGCTATCTATCTATCTACTTTTTGATCCCATGCACCATTGTGAAGTTACCAGCACAGAGACAAACCTAAGAAGTAGGAATTAGCAGCCTTTGTTAGCAAACTTGCATACTCCTTGCAGAGATGATCACTCTGATCCTGCTCCTTAAATATTCCTAGTCTAAGCTATGTAAAGTCGGTCATCCCTACCCTCCTTTCTTGTCTCTAATCTGGTTGTCGCTCTCATTCCTATCTTCTTGAAAACTGAGAATCCTATATGAGGGGTCAAATAACTACTGCGCATACACTGGGTCCGGAATAATATTGCTTTGCATCTTGTGCACCAGCCATCACCCTACAATACAAAATGCTACATATCATAGGGTTAGTGAAAAATTTATCAATGTTAGATTTCAGCAATGAAAGTTTGTGTCATAGCTATTGGTGTTGCACCAGATCTGTAGATCTATACCATTTTTAAGATTTTATAATAACTAATTGTTTTCCAAACAAAAGTTTTTAAAGAATTGGTATGAGAATAAGATTCCTTTTATTGTCTTATATGCATGGGTGAGATTTGCTTTCCTTATGAGATATTTGGATGGCATATATATTGTAAACAAATGTGTAGATTAGAAAGAATATAGCAATTTATAGTTTACTTGAAACTTATAATAAGAATTTCAAAACAGTACAAGAAAAATTGTTTATATTCAAAATTTGAGTATGCAAATACTTTGATAAGAATTGAAAGTTTGCTTGAAACTGTAATGAGAATTTCAAGAGAGAAAAAAATATTTTCTATCTAAAATATGGAGACATCAAATACTTTAATAAGAACCTAAAGCTTACTCATTGAAGAACCAGAGAATGCCATCAACATGGTGAAATGTGTTTGTTTTAGGTGTTGTTATTAATAGTAGCATGGATTCAAAATTTGTGTAGGTATAATTAACTCAAATTCATGTGTAAACGATTAAAATGACATTCAATTCAGAACTAAACAAATGAGTAGAAAAGTGGTTAACTTATTAAATTCAGTGTAGCTTAATTACATGTAGCTTAATTGCAATAGCATTTGGCGCTGCACAATTCTGTGCAAGATAGACATCTCCAATTTGATAGGTATGGTCATGAAAAGTGGACTTAGGAGTTTGCTGGAGGAGGTCATTTAAAATTCAAGGGAACATATAACCTTACATGGTTCACTCTCTCTAGCCTCCACGGGGGTCAATGCGCATGTCAGTTGATCATGCCAGTATACTACAACTATTGTTTTGATGAACCAAGCTTAGATAATGGTAGACCTAGGAATTTTTGAAACCAAATACAAAACTATTTTTAGAAATTCAGCAAGCAAACATCCCCTGCCCCCGAAAAAAAAAACAAATAAACAAACACACACATACCCACCCTAAAAAGAAAAGAAAAATCACCACCACCACAAAAAATACAATGCCTCTAGTTCGCTCCAATAAATGCTTATTGACTGGGTGTAAATGATATCTGTCATGTACAATAGTTGTCGTCAAAAGCACAACTCAACTCAAAGTCAACTAAGCCTTAGTCCCAAACTAGTTAGGGTCAGCTACATGAATCATTTGCCTCCATTCCGCTCTACTTCATCCCACGCAATTTTCAATCTGCAGCTACCCTTCTTTCCTTCTACGTATATCAAATTACTCCTTCATGATAGTGCATCCCCCCAGCCTACATTGTACATATTTAAACCATTTAAGTAGCCATTCTCTTAGTTATTCTTAATTGATATTAAGACAAATGAGGAGGGCCCCTGATCTATCAATAGAGGGAGCAAAAAACAAGCTTTGCTTTCCTTTTTGAAAATGAATAAAGAAAGAATGGTCGAAGTTTAGACTGCTCATAGTAGTTCTACCCATAGAAAAGATCATGAAAGAGGCGATAAGAATGGTACCCAAATCCATTTATGATCCCAAGTTTCCAGACACATCGCACTTCCACTCCTGAAATATGCTAGGAGCTTCTTCTCCACGTATCCTAACCAGGCATTTGACTATTTGATCGAGCGGAAAGCCGATTTATTGGGCAGAATAAACAGAGGAAAGAAAGGGAACAAACACTTACTCTTACTACTGATTTCATTCCAAAGCGAAGGAAGAAAGCTACTTTCATCTTTTATTGTCTTTTCTTGCTACTATACATCCATCTCAACATTTCTATTTTGGCCATAGTCATCTTGTGCACATGTTGTTTTCTAACTACCTAACATTTTATACCACAAAGCATAAGTAAACATATGTATATTCTATAAAATTTTCCTTTCAACTTAGTAAGCATCCTAAAATCACATAATATCCTAGTTGTGGTTTTCTGTTGTATCCATCCTACTTTGATCCTATGGATAACATCCTTTTCAATCTCTCCTTCATTATGAATAATCAAATACTAAATACCGAAAATGTTCTCTCCTAGAAACTTTGTGATCCTCAATTTTCACTCCACCCCCATCTCTATTTCTAATTTTACTAAAACTGCATTCCATGTATTCCATCTTGGTCCTACTTAAACTTGGAACCCCTAGATTGTAATGCACTCCTCTATAATTCCTACAATTTAGTTTCATCCACTATGATTATATCATGTGTAAATAGCATGCATCAAGAAATGCCATCCTGAATATATCTAGTAAGCTTATCCATAAAGAGCTATAAAAAGGTAAGAACTTAGAGCAAATTCTTGGTGTAAACCTATTGGAACTAAAAACTCACTAAAATTACCACCAATGGTCCTCACACTTGTAACCACTCTATTGTATACGTCCTTAATTGCAGTGATATAAGTAATGGAGACTCCTTTCTTTTCTAAGGCCTACCATAAGACTTCTCTAGAGTCTCTATCATATGCTCTCTAAATTAATAAAAACTATAAGAAGATTTGTCTCTTTTTTCTGTATTTCTTCATTAATCTCCGAAGGAGAAAAATAGCTTCCATAGTCGACCTTCCAAACATGAAACCAAATTGGTTCTATGATATTTTTGTGTCACATCTTAATATATGCTCAATCACTCTCCCCCAAAGTTTCATAGCATGGCTCATGAGTTTAATACCATGATAATTAGAACAATTTTGAATATCCTTTTAATCTTATAAATCAATACTATAATGCTTTCTCTCCATTCATCAAGCAACTTGTTGGTCTTTAAAATCTTATCAAATAATTAGTCAACCAAATTATGCTCACATTGTCTGAACACTTCTACAACTCAATAGGAATTCCATCAAGTCCAACCGCCTTTCCCATTTTCATTTTTTTCTTAGCCTTCTTTATCTTAGATACTCTATTTCTACATGTATACTTAATATTTCTATACTCAATGGAACTAACAAAGAATCCCAAATTGTTCACATAACTTTCATTGAATAGCTTAGTAAAATAACTCCATCTTTCTTTGATCTCATTTTCCTTAACAAAAACTTCTTTGATATATTTAACCTATGGTTCACCAATATTGGTATATACCGCCCTATACTAGCATTGAACCAAGACTCAATACAACAAACCGACCCCTGCATAGGCATACCGACATTGTACCAATGTATAGGGTCTAATACCAGGCATACTAAGCCTCCTCCTAGTCATTGTATCTATTAATTCTATCAATTTCTTATCAAGGGTCTTATATTCCAAGTTGTTAAATATATCTTACTTTTATGGAGTAACTTCTTTACCCACGCCTATCCATTAAAGTGTGAAAACCTATGCCTACTTCTCACCATATCCGGGCGCTATATGGCATGCCACTTCTACGGAATGCCTTAGCTAACCCTTGCTCACTTTCCACTGCATCGAGGTTCAATGCAGCGCATCCTTATTAAGAAACATCCCAACAATTTTCTTATATGGACGCATATTCATAGGATGCGACCATAGTTTTACGGTGGCCGTCAACCTCCCACAATCCTCCTATATCCAAACTTGGGTTCGGCTATGTACAAAACATAGCCGCATATTAGTTGTTTATAATAACCGGTTCAACTATCAATCTTTGGCTTGAACAAAAAAAATAAATAAATTTGGCAGCTAAAAATTTGAAAGCGCCTAGCAAAAACAATCATTTAGGCATGAAAAAATTGGAGGGCTTTTCAGGTATAGCAACATTTACAGCTATTTCTGAAACAATTAGTTTGATTATATGCTCAGAAGCAGGCCTTGAATATTAACAAGGAAATGTCAAGAAAATAAGCAATTCCTATGAAACATTATGAAGTCATTGTCCATAAATTGACTTGAACGGGAACAAATGATTTTTGGAATTGACTTTATATCCTTAAAAAAAGACCCTGAGAAAGGGGTGCATTACCGTTTCATGGTATATGCGTAAACGCTCTTTTACCACCTCTTCGGTATCATCAGCTCGAGTAAATAGCTTTGAAATGCACTGTGCAGGAGGTGGAAGTGGGGCCATGAACATGCCAGGTCTCCCATTCTCGCCCTTGATGTTGATGGAGGCGACGTTGAAGTTCTTTCCACACTGGCTGCAAATCCTTCTACCAAGGCACTTTGCAAGCAGTACATCTTCTCTAAGCTTAAGGTTCACAACCAGGTCAATGTCTGTCACTCCCTCCAGTATTTCCTGACATATCAGAACACATGCAAATAAGCACAGAGTATATTGCTATTCTTGAAGGCAGTGCATCAGAATTCCAATTTGCTATCAATCAGCATATAAAGTGATTTTCAAGCTGCATTTTCTTGGATTTGTTGACATTAGCATCAAAAACATGCAGGCAAATTCATGATGAGTTTGATGAGTTATTATGTGAAAAACAGGATTTTACTTTTTGGCTTTTCTTGGAACAAGGGATGGAGTTAGAAAACAGTAAATAAGAGATTCCAAAATGTTGGACAAATATTAGAAAACAAATTTAAATGACATGGTCATATGCAACAGAGATTCTAGAGGTGCTTATAAGGGCTTGGATTTGTGTGGAAGCATCAATAAGAGGAGATAAGCAAACCGAGATTAGTTGGATGACTAATACATCGAGATTTTATCTGTGGACTTCAAAATAAGTGCTAAAGTGGAGAGAGAGATGGGGATAATGGCAGGATTCCTGAGAACAAAGTAGTCGTATCGGTATCGATAGGCGTACCGGTCGCCTACCGGACCGGCCAACAGAGCACAGCGCGGGCACGGTTCCGAGCATGGGGAACTGCGCGCAGACGCACTGTAACGCGCGGAACCGTGCACGGGCATAGTTGGTCGGGCCCATGCGGGCTTATACCGCTGCCCAGGGCGCTTGTACCGGTGCAAACCAGGCTAGTTCACACCGCTACCGGGCTTGTACCGCTCGGTTCCGGCCCCAAACGGGCCGGAACCGTTTTCCACGCTTGAACCAGACCGGTCAGGGACCGGACCGATATGGTACGGGCCAGTTCAGTATACCATACCTGTGAATTACCTTATTCCAGTTTATTGGAAGTTTCAAGTGGAAAATATTCAATTACTTATTATCCAAATGATGTCCCGTTTGCAACAAGTTTGACCTCACCTTACTTCTCCTTATATATAAAGAAGACTGTCCTGTTGAGCATTGGGCATAGTCAACACCAAATGCAGATGCAGGATTTATAATACTGTCCTGGTCTGTTGAAGATGGCATAACAATGGAGAATTGTCTTAACCAGAAGAGCTTCTAAGGGGCATTTTACCCCCAACTGTATTTCAGAGATTTCAACAGTTAGGAATGGGTTCTGGTTTAGTAGTTTGTGAGGCTTCCTTTCTTCTTGACTTGAAAAGAGAAGGGTGGCAACTGGTGTTCATGCTTAAGTTTTGTTACTTTTGTAGCATACCAAAGTTTCCGAAATTGTTAAGTTTGGTACTGATGTTTGTAATGCCTTAATATACCTATTGTTGATTTAGAAAAGAAAAGATTTCTTTATCAGATTGTTCACACCAGATATCAGACCTCTTGAACTGTGTGAAAATCTTTTTGAATAACATTATTTGAGATGGTACCATTGTTAGGGGACACCTGTGGAGATTAAGTTTTTGCAATTTACTACTGATTTTTGTTGTTGGACAAATTTTGAGTTAGAGTAAAACACATGAGTGACGTCAACTTGCTGGTGGATAGCATTGCTAGTAATTTTACATGCCTAGAATTATCAGGCATTGCTGGAAATACCTTAAATCAGAGCTTCCATAGGGACAATATCTCGGATACAGATTAGGTAGCTATTTAGATTGCAGGGTACTCATAATATTTATCTTTTATATTTGACCCATTCAAAGCTTTGTATTTGCCCTGTGTTTTTTTTGTGCACAGCTTTAACTTTTATAATTCCTTACCATTTATCCTTGTTTTTCTTGGTCTTTATTTTTGTACAGAGTCACACCATCATAATGCTTTGATCAGAGAATCAAGCCCTATGCTCTTAAACATTACTATCAATGATTGATTTTCCATTTGGCTCTTTGTTTAAGGCCTCGGACTTGGTCCATGTCTAGGGATGTTGTTCTGTAGTTGCATAAGCTCAAGTTGTATAACCAGAATGTAGCTCTTTGTGACTGCCTATTGGTGTTCTAGGTTTCATAGTGGGTCTATTGTCCAAAGATGCCCTGGCCAGAACTGTACCATAGCTTGTGAGGGTTGACATCATGTTGAGATATGATCAAAGACAATCTCAGAGCTTCAAGTACCACACCTTGATCATGGAAGCCATCCCCACATAGATGGAACAAGGCTTGTGGATTAATATCAAGGAATTAGCTAGCTAAGTGGGATTGTGATTCTCTATCTACTTGCAAGACATCTCTAGGAAAAGCTAGACACCCTTTTGTTTTGAACGGTTTATTATTTTCTAGCTTGAGGCTGCAACAGTTTTAGCTGCATTGATGTGTGATGTTTGATGTCCATAATAGTCAATGACGGCAATAAGAGGACAGATAGAAAACATTTTAATACAAACAGACTTTCGAAGGTATCCAGATAGCAGCAACTGTTTTAGACCAGATTTAATTGTGGATGATTTTAAAGGTAAAATAATAGCAAGTAAAAAAGCAAAGGAGGTGCTATATTGATATCCTACTTCAGAACCAAATACACACTAAAAGACATAAAATATCATGTGAATTGGTTTCTTATGTTTCCTTTGAATATTAATTCCTCACCGCTTGTCTTATTGTTCTTGGAAAACCATCAAGAATGAATCCTGATTCACCCTTAGCTTCTCCATTTTCAAGACGTTTAGACAACAAATCGATGATGATCTCATCTGACACCAACTTGCCTTGATTTACGGTATCAGCAAGCTACAAAATGAAAATCAAACTCAATGGCATCAATCTAAACAATGAGTTTTTGATATAAAAATAACAAACTTGCACTTAGTACAATGTAAAACAAATGAAGAGATCCTGATTACTGCAATAGCATCAAAAAGAAAAAAGGTCTAGTCTAGAATGCAATCTCAATCATCTCAACAATCTCCTGAATGAAAGTAAAATCGAGTTCCTTGGGCAAAGACTAATAACTTCAATTAGAGGATTTAATTAACATGTGTTGAACTTAAGAAAAAAACCTAGTTCTTGCTTCCAAGGTATTAATTCGGAAATTAAATCTTACATCCAACAAAAAATATCAAGAATGAAATTCAAAGAGAAGGTTATAAAGTTTAATGATTTTATAATTTTTTAAAACAAACATGCATAACATCTTTATACTTCCCACTATTTTTATAAATTTTAAAACAAACATGCAGAACATCTTTATGCTTCGCATTATTCTCTAGAAAGATCCTTCATCATAAAGTTCTTTGCTTTTAGAAACAATCCTCTAAAGGTTATCATCCCAGTAATAGCAAGGCTGTTTAAACTGTGTCACTTGATAAAGCTCAGGCATTGACCTGCCATTTGAACAAATCATAAGTTTTGAGGGTCTATATTGATCCTAAGTTTATCAATGCTCATAAAGAAACATAGAAGAATATAAGGATGGGTTCAGTCTAGATATTTCATTATTTGATTTATCAGTGGTTAATATAATGTACATCATTGCTTTCCCTATCAATCATAGCACGACCACCATGCCCTGATGCCACTTTAACTGTAATTTATCTCAAAGTTCTGTGAAGCATATCTACTAAAAATTCACGTTCAATGAGATGTTATCATCCCTAAGGAAATCCAAGAGTCTCAATGTCTATGAAATATGCTCGTCACGTTACCAATGGGTTGTGTAAAGTGACTTCTTCCTCTCTTTTCCTTTTTGTTCAAGGGAAACCACTCGTCGTTCAAGGTTTCATGTTCTAGGAGGAAGACTATTTTTTACTACTTGATCATATGCTGAATAAATAATATTTTTGTATTTGGCAAGAAAAGAATTCTTTTTAGTATTCTATTGCTATACCTTCCTCAAATGAGTGCATCTTATAAGGTTACGAGGTTTCTTTATCATCTTACATTCTCTGATAGTTCTGTATATAAAAGAGATAAAATGGTGGCCATTTGAACAGCATAAGTGATGATTTTCTCATGTTCTCATATACTTATATAAGTTTGGCGCTGAAGAGAATTAAACAACAAGCAAGACAAATATAAAGGGCGTATCATATACATGTCATGCACATCAATGTTTCTGATTTCCTTGCTATTCCTGAGCAAGGTCGAGCAAAGAGTCACAACAAATTAAAAGTTGAGACCCCTTTGAAGGAACCACCAGAGCTAAAGGGAATTTGATGGTTTACGGTTAAGCAAACAATACAATAACCCACTCTAGGAAAAAAAAAAAGATAAAATTTTTAATTATATATAAATAAAATTTTCTGAGTTAATTCTTTAAGATTCAACTAATATTGTAGCAACCCCAGCTTCTCTGATGCATAATTGCTATCTTCTTGCCCATTAGAGAAATCCCAACCCTCCAAAACATTTCTAATTACCAAGATTCCATATCGGAGTGCTCTAATTGTTTTACAAATGCCTTTCTTTATATAATCTAGTTTGTCATTCTACCCTAACAGAATCCAAACAACCTCTTTGCAATCTATATTAACGTGATCAGAAACTAATCCACGCCACGCCTAATTAAATCAAAGTCATATCAACAGAAACAAAAGCTACCCCTAACACAAAAACAACAAGAACGCCACGAAAGATCCGAGGAAACAATATCAAAAAACAAACATTAGCTAAGATTACGATCTTCCAATAAGTCCCCAGACTCCCCACCATTTAGATCAGCAAGAAAAGAACAAAAACGCCATTAAACTACCTGTTGGGCGAGGAGACCGGAGGATGCGAGCTCCTCGCGAACGAGATCGCCGGTGGCGATGTGGGGGACACCGAGGAGCTGGGAGAGTCGGCTAGCGTAGGTGCCCTTCCCCACGCCGGGGCACCCAAGGAACACCCACTGCACGTTCCGGCTCCCAGGATCCCTCCTCCCTGGCATCGCCTGGCGGGCGAGGCTCGCGGCGACGCGGGTATCAGCCTCCGAGGAGGCCAGCGACGAGATCCACCTCCTCGCCGCCGCTGTCGGCCGACGGACAGCGGCGCCGGCCCTCAACAGGCCGTTTAGAGCCGCCATCGCCGAGGAGAAGGGCAGGAAAGCTCGGATTCTTGTTTTGTTTTGGGTTTGGGAGCGGGCGATGGCGAGTGGTTTTGGTTCAGAGAACGTTGGAAAACAGCAGTGACTCCGGAGGACGGCGGCGATGAAATAAAGGGGAGAGGACGGGAGAAGAAAGAAGAGAACAGGTCAGGTCACGTGTGGGTAATTGCGTCACACAATAGGGCAATGGTTTCGTTTATTAATAAAAGAGTAAATTATGGAAAGCTTCTAAAATTTAAAATAAATTCTACTTATAAGTTATATCCAATAACTTCAAAATTTTGTACTCGTCTTCCCCTATTTATTTTTATCTATTATGTTAATCTATAACTTAACAAAATATTAATTAAGTAGTTATTTTTAATATAAATATTATATAAAAAAATTCAAAATAAGTATTAGTGATATAACAATTACTTAAGAACATAAGAAAAAGAGTGTATACTCTTTTCCCTATCTACATGATTAAATGATTTTACTAACATCATTAATTTAATTGGATGTAAAGATAGATTTTAGAAATTTTTTAATGTAACAGTAATATATGTAAATCTTAAAAAAAATTATAATTTACTTTTAATAAAAATTGAGGGTTTTTTGACAAAAATATTTATTATTTTTTATCCAAAAAAAATTATAAATTAATTTATTAGATCTGATGCATGAAGGCATATGCTCGTATGCATCTCAAGTGGTCTTTTTTTTTCGAAATATCTTAGTTTATAACTAAAATTGGATTATCAAATGATTTGAAGATTAAAATATTTCACACTAATAAATCATAAAGAGACCATTATTAAAACATTGGGCCGGTCTTTGCTTTTCTGAGATATCTTATTTTCCACGACCATGTGAATCAAGCGGGTGGGTCTGCTTCATTATGTTTTGGAGATTATAGGTTCAAAATACGCACACTATAAATAAATAAATAAAAAAAAACTTCATCATCGCTCCACATGCAAAATTAAACCTTCATACATCCAACTTCTTTTGGATCATGCAATAGTAGAAACCTCATGCACCATAATGCCCATGGTGCTATGTGCTTGCAAAACCTACGGGCGATCCATGTTTTTCGATCAACTTCTTTCTGTTTTCCAAACAAGATAATGATTGGGTTCTGAAATTTGATGCATCCTCTTCCCCCTTTTTTAAAATATTCAGAAAAGAGAATAGAGTTTTCTTATTGCCTTGGTTCTATAAATGGATGGCTAATACAAGAGCATTCATCACAATTTAAACCATGCCAACTGACCGCAAATTGAGTATCTGATCATGCTTCCAAACTAGCAGCGTTGATTGTATAGGCAAGTCTCATTCATGCAAAACAGTGGAAGAATTGAAAATGGTGTTTGGCTTCTAGCGTTGCTCGGTTGCAAGCAGGGCAGGGTGATTTGCAGCCTAGAGAATTGCCTGCTTCGTGAACTGACGTCCGCAAATGGGAACATCACAATCACAACGCGCTTCACATGGAACTCGACCTGGCATTGAGGGTTTTTTTTTTTTTTTTTTGGCTAGAGCAGGCACGCCATACTACATGAGTACGAACGCATTCAATAAAGTTCAAAAGCAAAAATCATGGGAGTGCCCTACACAGCTCCCCTTCTTAGGTCCACTGAGTACCGTCCGAATAGTTGGCCACATAAGTAGCTACCTAATCTGCAGTCTCGTTGGCCTTCTTAAATACATATTTGGGAACGCTGGGGGAGATAGTATTTGCTTTTGGCTGTGATTGGTGGTAGCCAAGACACTGACATGCAACAAATTGCATGCATGGCGTGGTTGGCCTGGCTACGTGGACATTTTGAGGTCGTTGTCTTTCTCAAAAGGTGGTCAAGCAGAGTAAAAGAAATAGGCCATGGGCTTAATTTTCAGGGCTGTTATTTGGTCTGAGGTGGGACTGGGCCGTGGTTTATGAAACATACTTCATTGTAGGTGTGGGAAAATTTTTCATGAGACCATAAATGATTACAATCGAGACTTTGAGAGTCACCACAAATGCGTCTACTCTTTTCAATTCAAGAACAGAGAAGATAATAATAATAATCATCATATCCTTATAGCTCATTATCTTGAATTCTAGTGTCAAGATGGTATAGATAATTTATAAACTTTTGTTTTCATCTGACAACAAACCTGAAAAGAGTTTCTTTCTTTTCGGAAAAGTTTTATAGTTATATGATTCTTTATGAAGTAATGACAACATAAGTGAATATTATTGTAATGAATCTACAAAACATGCGGCTTGTGCAAGAAATGACCATGTAAGTGAACATTGTTGCAATGATTGTTTGGTTCAGCAATTAGACATGCATGTAATAGATATATTACTAAGTGGAGTTGTTTCATTTTTTACGTCAGACATTGGAGTCTCTTTGCTATTATTTAATAACCAAATTCTTCCCATTAAAAAAAAAGTTAATGGATTCCTCTTTTCATAGATACAAAATAATGCTTCATTGAATCATTCTATTCGTTTCAATATTTAAATTTATTATTTAAAACAGTTAAAATATCAATAAATTCTGCAATTTTTCTACACCATATATAGCATTCCGCAGAATATTTTAAAAATAGTTATTCACAAATAGTCTCTATTTATGCTACAATTAGAGGCTAGTTTACAGTATAGATTCGTGTAAAATATAAAGTAGAATTGTCGATATTGATAAGTATTTATCATAACTAATTTTTCATATTTTTAAGTTTTAATAATTTTAAAATTACATGGCTTTCACTCTACTGCAGGAATCCACTGGAAAGTCGGGCCGAGTCTGGTTCCTGGGTCGAGTTAGGTCTCAAAGAAAGCAGATCGGGTAGGGCTTTGGGCCTGGAAAGGATTTGAACAGATCATTTGTTAATTTTGAAGAGGACCATAAACAGGAAGATAAGTTCACCAAGAAATCAACAATTTGGGATTTCTCTGAAATTGACAAATTTGCCTAAGAACTGCAACGTTTTTGTAATGTTTAAAAGGGTAGTTTATAAGGCATTGGTAAAAATCATGTTACAAAACACCAATCATAAAAAAAAAGAGAGCCAATAGACAGATATAAACAGAATTGCAAGAAAGGGTGGCTAAAGATGTTTTTTTTTTCTTTTTTTTGGCTGACAAAGACCTATGTAGCATTGAGAGTGTCAAAAAAAGCACAGCATTACCATCAACAAAAACCAGATATCTCAAGGCTTGAGGATAATGAAGGCACCATTTGAAATATGATAAAAAAAAAAAATCTACTTCCATTTATTTCCAGATAATCCATGGTTTCGTTATTGATCCAGCAAGAAATAAACTACATCCTAGATATTTGGAAGGGTATCATTTCGGACATTTTCTCCCTTAATATAATCTGGAAGCGATCTGAGATACCATGCTGCAATAATAGACGCCTTCGGCAGTCTTCAGCAGCCACGATACCTGATGTATAAGCTCCATGAACAGACCCAGAATGATCAACACTTGCTGCTTCCCCAGCAAAATATAAATTATCCACAGGAGCACGAAATCTCTCATACAAATCAGCTGGCTTCCCAACCAGATCACAAGAATAGGACCCAAGGGAATCTGGATCTGTACCCCATCGAGAAACCAAATACTGAACCTGAAAAAAATTACAATTAAAAAGATTAATGCGAAGCTAAAACACCAATGGAGTGCAGCACAAACACAAATGGATACAAGTGATAGAATCTTACCGGTTGTGTGGCATCTGGAAGCATTTTCTTGAGCTGTAACATCACAAAGTTAACAGCTTCTTCATCAGATAGTTTCTCAATGTCATGAGCAAACCTTCCAGCAGCCATGTACACAAGAACAGGATGTCCTGTTGCTTTGTGGAGATTGAGAAAATAGCCACATGCATAAGATGTTGGAGCAACCATTCCTAAAACTTCTACATTAGGCCAAAAAGCAGTACTAAAGTGAAGAGCTATCTTGTTTTCATTCCCAACACCAAGATAGGAGATAGCTGAGACTTTCCACTCTGGTAGCTTAGGATCAAATTCAATCATATTTGCTTTAAGAACCCCAAGAGGAACAGTGATGATAGCAGCATCCGCTACAAAATTTGTGCCATCCTCCACAGTGATCATTACTTTATTGCAGTGTTGGATAATTTTTGTGACCCTAGTTACCATGATTATAGAAGAGTAAATGGACAGGAAATAGATTCTGAAAATCCAAGTTTCCAAAAGAATTGCCAAAATACCTGAAGTGTAAATGTGCAAATCTTTCAAGACATTTCCCTTCATCATAATCAAGCACTAGGAGGCACCACACGGCCTTAAAATGGTGATGCTATCATGCTACAATATTCAACTAGCCTTTGAAACAACTGCTACAGCTAGCGTGCAAGTACTTTCTTTAATTAAGAGTAAGATTTGCAACTTTAGTTTTCACATCCGCATCTAACAAAAAAATGGTGTCCCAGTGCATGAAAGACTCCCGCTACTGCATGGTCTAGGGAGATTCAAACGTATGTAGTCTTACCTCATGTATGGAGAGGCCATTTCCAAGTTTTGAACCTATGATACCTAGGTCCCAATGGAGCAACTTTACCATTATGCTAGGAATGCCCTCTTAACATCCACATCTAACAACAAATTTAAAAAGTAAAATCACATAGCAGCAGAGCTGAAACTAGGCCAGGCAGACCTCCCTCTTACGGTCTTACCTGAGCCTGAAGCCCTAGGCTGATGCTAGGCAGGGGAGGGGGCAGAGGATTAGGTGGACGGATAACAAATTAAAAAGGAGACATGGCCCTTGAATTCAATGGTGGGGTGAGAGAGAGAAAACGGGACATGGGAAGAGAAGAGGTGCGCATGGGGTTGAAGATGCGAGATCAGAGGAGAGGTTTGCGTGGGGTATGGGGTACAAACTCTAGGTTATGTTTTGGGTGGCGCTCGAGTATCGGACTCGACTTTGAACTAGGATAAGCTTTGTCTATTTTGCTCGGCCCAAAATTTTTCGAGATTTGGATTCGAGACCTGAGCCCGACAAGCAAGCCTAACCCAACAGGCTGTGGGCCATGTCAGGCCCATTTCTGGTCCTACAAAGCAGCACAGGCATCAATGTATGTTTAGAACAATATTCAGGAATTCACAATTTTGATGATTGTCCAAGACTGGATGAAAAAGGTTGAGGGTTGATTTTAGGCCGATAGCTTGTCCCAAGAAGCATGTCCAACTATAAAATGGATCCAAATAGGAATCAATGTCAAATCAAGGTCAATGAATCCAACCTCAAATAGGTCCAGACAAGGCTTGACGGTTATTGTTATGTTATCCAAAAAAAAATCACAGAATGGAATCAGGCAGAATGGTTCAGGTCATCCATTAACAACCACTCTCCAGAATTTGAAGGCATTCACCATCACATGCACAAGACCAATGTGAACAGCAACTAAGAAGACTAGCATAAATGCTGTCAGCAAAAAACAACTCTACACCATACTCATAAGGACAGGTTAGTTTCGAGATGTAAGAAATTACAATTTCTGCTTATTTCTTAGTTAATACGATTTCTATTAAGAAGATGAAAACACACCTGTGGTTCAGACGGATATCAAGATCTTTGGCAAGAGCTTTGATAACAGGATAATATCCCTGCACCATAAGTCCATGGCCACCAGAAAGAACATGCTCCTGTACATAAAAGAAGATGGTAACTTCCAGCAGACTAAATAATTTTTCGCAATTATTCAGCAGTAAATAAGATGGTTCCCTTGAAATTGCTATTCAAAACTGACAATATTGTGGTCAAAACCAATTCCAAACATCATTATATAGGCTTCTCAAGGTTGTGGAATAAGACAAGGTTTGCACTGGAAATATCATCAATTACTTTGCTAAGGAGGTAAGACGGACTTGATTTTTACTTAACAAGTTATGCTTATTTATGCATATGATTAAAAGTCTCTATCATAAAAACTTGGAAAACTTTCCTCCCCAGCCGCTTAAATGCCTACGCACTATAGACCATACAGGAGGTCCACCGCCTAGCCTTGCCTAGTTTGATAACCTCGGTGGTATAATTTCTCTAGAACCAACAACCTTAGAATAAACCTACTTGCACTTTCCTTGTTACTCCAGCAAACATAAACTTAGGACCAAGTGTTGAACCACCCCTTTTGATACCTATATCGATATCTTACTAGTACCGAACAATACTGTTTGGACACCTGATACACCTTTTGTTGCCGTCATAGCAATAGTAAGGTGGTACCATGTGTCAGCATGCTACCATTCCAACAAGCATACTGGTACCTCACTTTTATAGTACATCCAACAAGTGCTGGTGTCTAAATCCTTACAGTAAGTACTTTTCATCACAATCCTACCTACATTTATTCTAAAAAATCCTCCAAGGTTCACAAGTCTCCCATTAAAAGAGATTAAGTAGTAGATATGGTGAACACGCATATTTTGTCTTGTCATACATGTAACTAGGTGATAATTCTATTTTTACTCAAATAGGGAACAAAAAAGCAACTCAAAAAGCCTCAAGCTATAAGCATCAAAATTCCCATCTAAGGCCTATTCTCCTAACCAGTGAAAAGTGGAAGGTAATGTTAAAGGTGACGTGTATTCATTATCATATATTGTCAAGGCAATCATACGAAAATGACTAATGATTCAATATATGAACTCCACCATCCATGTCTAAACTAATAAGGTTTTGGATCCTATTTCCTAGATTCAATTAAGATATCAAATTGGATTAAAAGGTTTTCTGGAAGAAAATCCTTCTTTTTAGATAAATAACAAAAATATGTAAATATGTGCCTACTTATGTACTTATGCACATGTTTATGCATGTCTGACCTATCTCTTCGAGGTACAATATATGATTTGGAAAGAAAGCTTCCATCATCTTGTTAAATCGTGTTGCAGAAAGGGGAACCAACTTTGTAGCAATGATAACTTAGGTAAGTCATCACCTGATCCCAGCTTTTCAAAGATATGGTATCCACATCTGCAGCAAACCACGCCTCCATTCTGCATATATACCATTGCAACACTTCATATGCCAACACTTCTTGCCTACAAAATGAAGAAAATGTGTCAGGTGAACTCAAATACTCCACATTGCAGATCATGGCACATCAACAACACATTATAGTTACATGTACATAATTATCCATACCTTAGCTGTGGATTTCTGTCCAAAACAATAGAAATAGCTTGGAGCAGGGACATGTCTTCAGCATGTTCATCCCTTACTTTCTCTGTCTGCAGTACTCCAAAAGGTAAACCTCTAATTATCACTATAAGAAAACCAAGTAATGTGGGAGGGAAAAGAGTGAAGAATTAAACCTCTTTGAGAATTTTCTCAAATATTTCTCCAACTTTAATGACTAGCTGTTGAGGTACTTGGCGACCAGCCATATCAAAAAGTGCATAGCTACATAAACCATGAAAAAGGTCAGCATTTGATATGTAAAAACAAAATTTACTTATGCAGATGCATAATCATATTGAAATTAAATTATAATGAAGAACACAAACACTGATTTTTCATAAATAAACATAAAATGCAAATCAAATTACAACAAAGATCCACTTTGTAAATACACAAAGCTAGTTTGACTTGTTATATGCTAAACTTAATTCAACTTTTGGTGCTCATAGACTAGGAGAAGTCTTGAAACTAGAATAGTTAGCAAAATGAGCTTGAATCAAGATTGGAGGGCTCAATTTTGTTTAGGTTCACTCAGATTTTAATATGCAAGTTTATTATATGCTACAAACCTTAGTACAACCATGAGTGTTGATGGTTAAAATTATGGTTTTGAATACCAACGGAACAGGATAGTACAACTGGCACATTACCATTCCGGTTGAAAAAGGCACAAGGGCACTCTCGGGTTGCTGAAACTACAAAAAATGGGGCATGCCAACAAAGTTGGGTCGGTTATAGTTGGAAATCCCAATTCTACCGATGCAATGCACAGATCGAGCATCCTGGCCAAAACGGGTCAGCACTACTAGGTACTAAGATTGGTTTAACTGGCTTGAAGGTTATACCGACATGGTGCCTTCTCTTTTAAAATCGAGGAGAGGGGACAGGAGGCCATGCAGCATGTCCTTCCCTCCAATTACGCATCCCTGAGAGGCACTAAAAGAGGAGGGAGAGAGAAAGAGGAGAGCAAGAAGGGAAGTAAGAGGAGAAAGGGAGTGGAAAGTCTTGGCAAGGAGGGGAAACCAATATCCTAGAAGAAAGGGCTAACCAGTGAGACCCTTCTTTCCTCCATTAGTTTAAATGACAAAAATGGCAAAACCCAGGAAAATAAGGGGAAGTTATGCGAAATTTTTCTTATTTTACATGATTTTCGAATATGTTGTAGGATGGCAGCACCCTACAACATGATGATTTGTTCTTTATGAATGATTTATTTTTATATTATGAATATTTTATACTTTATCATTTATTCATATTTTATATTAGAATATTTTAATAAAAATAAATTAATTGGGAATGAAAAATTGTAGCATACATGCACCTTTACTGTGCACATGCTACAAATTTTTTTGGCTTTGATCAGACACCATTAGATCGCATCTAAAAGTGCCTAAGTTCGAAATTGTAATCATTTTTAAATTATCCTAGCAAAAGAATATATAGGAATCTATTGAAGCCCTTAAAGGAATCTATTAAAATTTTATAATATTTTAATTAATTTTTCATCAAAAAATAATTAAAAGTATACAAATTTTGAAAAATCTATAGGAATTAATAATGTCTTAAAGTCTAAAAATATTTTATAAAAATAATTGTCACGCATTTCAATAATTAATGAAATTAAATGTAAAAAAAATGCAATACACAAAGATAATTAACAACATAAATTTTAAAAATGGTGATCTTCTATTTTGTTGATTAACATATTTTTTGTAACTGTAAGTTGTGCTTAAAATCATAAAAAATATGATTAATTGTTAAAACATGGAACATGCAGTGATTATTAATAAGGAAAAAAATTAAACCACTTATCTTGTACTTTGTTTGTCGACAGCATTTAAATGTTTTTAATTATTTTAAAATAAAAATTAATTATACATTATAAAAAATATGATTAAATTTTAAGAATATGGAATATACGCCAATAATAAATATGTGAATGCTAGTTGTTTATTATTGAATATGTAGGAAAACAGATATTTAAGTTGGCATATGGCTTCGAGTAAAAAGTCAAAGAATTGGATACTGGATGATGCAATAGAAAGATACAACCATAGAGTGGATAATAAAGAAAGTTGGGTCACCCAATTAAAGCAGCATATGGCAGGAGATTAGCAAATATGTACTAAAATGCCTAGGGAGGTTGGACGAGCAATGACGGACCACTCACTCTGCCTAAAGTGAAGCAAGTGGCATGACTAAAAAAGAGAGAACCTGGAAAGGCCGCAAGGTAGCCAAATTCAATAGTTAGCCTATCAGGGATGATCGGATAACATGTATAAGTAGCCTAATCAATATATCTAGGATGTTATTTGGGCTTCAAAGTAGATAAATTGGGAGTACAAAAAGGTGATGAGACATCATGGACAATTTGGACCTTCACACTACAAGATACGTGGTACAAGGTTCGCCGAACCAGTACCAATGGTTGTACCGGCCGACGATCAATTCAGCATGGTACAGATCCATAACGTACCATTCTGAAGCATACTGAAACAAGGAGAGAGGGGGGGCGTGGGAGGAGCAGGAGGACGAGAGAGAAAGGGAGAGGGAGCGGAGGAAGAGGAAGGAGGATAGAGAGGGAGAGATAGGTTGAAAGCTATCGACGAGGAGCTCCAAGAGCCCCAAATCCGGCAATGAATCGAGAGAGGGGAGAGAGAGAGGTCAAAGGCCATCAATGGAGAGCTCAGAGAGCCTAGACCCAACAACGAACTAAGAGAGAAAGAGGGGGGGAGAGGGAGAGGGAGAGAGAGGGTGGAGAGAGAGAAGTAGAAGGCCATCGACGGGGTGCTCCGAGAGCTCCGGATATAACGATAGACCGAGAGAGAGGGGGGAGAGAGGGTGAGGGGAGAGAGGAGAGGGAAACAAAGCGACTTACCTAGGGGCCTCATAGTCGTCATCGTCCAGCAACAGCGTCAATTCACGAGGATGAAGGCAACCAGGGTTAGAGTTTTCAAATCATCCGAACTTCGAATGGGGGAGGGGACTCATTTATATCCCGAACCAAATTAATAAACTATGTCGATAACCGATTGGTCTAGTTAGGTACGCCCCGAACTGGCCAGTTCAGCATAGTTTGGCTAACAAGAAGGTGGCGAATCTGATGCATTAGGAGGCACACAACTAGAGGCAGCCCTGAGTTATGAAGAGTCAAAGGAAAAGGTAGAGACATCAGATCCATGTTCAATTCATTCGAGAGCAAGGAAACAATACCATTCAGGACCCAATAGCTAAGCATCCTTAGATAGATGACTACATCAGCAAGGACAAGAAGACCATGATAAGGACCGTCATCACCAAGTGGTTCCATTATAATCAAATCCTAGCTTTCGCTATGGTGATTAGTTTTTTCGGCAACATTATCAATTAAGTGCAAAAGCAGAATTCAACTATTGAGCTTCCTACACCATATGAGATACACAGGTCATTTTTGAACAATAAGGTTTAGGATCTAAAAAGGTGCACCAACTCATATAAGCCTCAGTATGGGTTATGTTGATGTGAAAAGGCTGGTCTGAGCCAACTAGGAACATCGTCAACTTTCTAGTATATTGTGATAGGTTGACTTTCTTCCACAAGTCCATTGATACATCTGACAAGGTCCATGATGCTGAGTACATCCTGAGGCTAATGAGGCAGGTGATTCGAGAGATTAGTGAGGGTAATTTTGTTTATGTGGTGACAAACTATGACTAGCAATATAAAAAAGAAGTGAAGGATCTGATGTAAGAGGTGTCACATTTATTAGACACCTTGTGTAGCCCATTGTACAAACTTGATGCTGAACGACATTGGGGACATGCAATATTTGAAATCAGTTGTGGAGATAGGGCAAGCTATTCAAAGCACATATATAATCATTGATCGATACTTGCTTTTATGACCTAGTATATGGGAAGAGAACTAAAAGGCTAGGCATTACACAATTTACCATGAACTACACAGCCTTGGAGAACCTCCTTGAAAACAAACCAGGTTTCAGAATAATGTTTATCTGCAGCGAGTGGATGAAGTCCAAGTATGGCAAGTCATCTAAGGGCCAGAGAATGAAGGATATTGTTCCAAGTCAGAGCTTCTAGGATAAATGTGCAGATGTGGCAAATGGAGTGCATCCCTCATATGTAGTGTTGTGAATGGATAACGGCAAGAAGTGGCCATAGATGGGCTTTCTTTACCCAAAGATACAGGAAGCCAAGGAACAAATTATTGAGGTAATGATTGAGGGGAAGGCTTCATTTAAACTTGTGCATCATAGACAACAGATGGGACCTATAAATGGGCAGGTAATTCCATCTGACAGGTATAACATGATCAAATGAGATAACCTAACACCTAGTGTTTGCTTAAATGACATATCTTACATCTCAATGACTATACATTTTGTCCTTCATTACACACAACTTAATACTCAAATCCAAAGAACCAATATAATAAGTACATAGGCCTTGATGAGGAGCTACTATGGCAATCAAGGCGGTGGTGCAACAAAAGTCAAGGGATTTGGGTTTGGCTGCAGAAGTAATCAACAAGAAAATAAACTAAATAGTGTATTTTATATCTAACTGAAATTGACGTCAAGTCTATACTATCTAATCAAGGAAAAATATTCCAGGAGAAGCGTGAAAGTTTGAGAACTAGGGCTCAACAAACAATTTCTAGGATGTCTTTAGGTACCATTAGGAAATTGTTCAAATGAGTCACTCTTCTAGTGTTCGTTAGGATTTAATGCATCCAAGGCTTATGTGACCTTGAATTATTTGGATGCGAGGGAGTGGTGGGTCCAATGAGCACCAATGCACCCAATGTGAGGAAGATTGCTTCCAAGTCCCCTTGTAGATAGTTCATGCATCTGATACAAGCAGAACCAGTGTACCTTTGCCCTAATCCAGGGCAAGATCCTTAACTACTAATGAACAGGAGACTGCATGACTTGGTTTTCACATTAAGACATGAGGCCAAGATAGAAGTACCTAAAACAGGATAGAAGAACAAACAGGAAGACCTATTGGCAGATGACTTTTGTTTGTGATGATGATGCTTCTATAGCTGGATAGCTTGTAGATCAGTAGGCTCAAGACAAGCCTATGCTAGATGAGCCCAGGGATCCTCCACAACTTGGCAGAACATCATGGAGGAGGTGAGTGTGCGTGATGTGGGCAAATGGGCACAGAAGATTATTTCACCCACCACGAGCAAGACCTAATAGGAGTCAAGATTGATCAACAATCCGATCGCCAAATGTTTGGTTCATGACGGCATATATGGGCTTTTAGGGCCATTTAGGGCAGAAGGTAAAGCAAGTCCAAAGAAAAAGCAATGACATACCAATCCATGAAGATGACGAAAAGACACCAGAGCTATCAAATCCTAGCTTGTCTAGATCATCTCGCCATACTAGTAATAATGACAGTTCCAATGATGGACTAGAGTCAAGGGTAGATAGAGTGGCCATGTAGAGGTGGTGATGGTTATGCTCAGAGGCTTGGTCCATTCATCAGGCATAGTTCACACACCACGCACGATCAGGACCATTAGGTCGGAATAAAATCTAGACATGACAAGAAGATCTTGTCCTACATGAGAGAATTCAAGGGTTGTGCAACATATGACACACAAAATCAGGGTCATGGGGATAGATACATAGAGATTGAATAATTGAGAGAAGCCATGTTTAGGGGTAGGAGGATCATATGTGCACTCCGTGCAATAGAAGTTGAGTTGATTGAAAAAAAATAAACATGTGGCAAAAGAAGATTAGTACTAGGATTCTCCAGAGCTGTTACATTGAAAGGAGTGGAGACTAGTGGAAAATCTACTATATAGTTATAGCGACGGCAGATCACATCATACGTCGGAGGTAGGTCTCATAGTATATAAGATATTCAGAAGTGGACAGTATGCCCCATTCACGTATGATCCATATGCATTCTTCCACTTATCTTATCTGGGAATCAAACATTACCCCTTACGAATATGAATATAGGCATAGCCAAGAGAATACAATGCTGCCTCCTACTATCCTAAGTAGGTATGGCCGAGCTACCAAGACTACCACACATACACATAGCCGCAGCATCAAGAGCCATAGCCAGAACACTATCAGATATTATATAACCAATAGAAATGGGGACAGTATCCAAGCTGGTATAATATCCAAGTCCAAACTACGAACAAGATCTGGATGTCCATGAGAACCATAGACACTGACACTCTACATGGGATTGAATTTATAAAATGAGTTATTATAAATTTTTTACAATATTATACTTTATTTACTATTTTTCACTTATAAATGTTGTTAGTTTATTGATCCATGTTGACTTAATGAGTATTAGTATTGATATTGTCAATCCGGTATCATATCCATTAAAAAATGCAACTAAAATACTAAAATATAAAAGAAAGTTACTCCAATAACCTTGTTGTGTATAGAAATATATGGAAAAAAAAACAAAAAAGGACTTTTTGCCATCACTATATGGTATTAGGACAGAGCCCCGTACCGTGTATCGATACAGGATGGAGTAGTATCGTACTAATCTACGAAAAATCAGGGCCACCACCTTACCTTTTTTTTAAAACCTTGGTTACAACAAAACCCTAAAACCACTTATAAATAATTTTGAACTATTCTAAAGCTAAAATACAACAATAAAGTCTAAAGAATTAAAATCAAAATAGTACCTCTCTAGATCATGGTCATACAACACAGAGTGGTCGCCACTAGTGCGGTATAATCTTAGGCCTAGACCACGAATAAATGGTGCCAAAGGATTTTCATTGCAAACACCATGTAGCCTGAATGACCAAATATCAAAAAAGTAATCTAAAGGGAACGTTGCACTGCATTTTAATCAACAAAG
Source organism: Phoenix dactylifera (assembly GCF_051530095.1). Taxonomy (NCBI): domain Eukaryota; kingdom Viridiplantae; phylum Streptophyta; class Magnoliopsida; order Arecales; family Arecaceae; genus Phoenix; species Phoenix dactylifera. The sequence continues at coordinate 29,076,284 of NC_143199.1, forward strand.
ACAATATAAATAATACGTCAGCTGCCATATGAGAACTCACCATGATGCCCCCATGTCAATAGGACAGCCAAAAGAATAGTCAGTATGCACTCGACCCCCAAGCCGATTACGAGACTCTAATAGAATGACCTGAATAGAACAAAAAAAAAATAGTTACATGACAAGCATACCATACATCAGTTTTTTGATTGTTTGTAAGTCGATTGCAAAACATTCAAAAGTAAACTTTCTAATTCTCATTTATTACTGGACAAAGTAACATAAGCAATAACTACAAATAAATACAGAATCCCCAAGACATCATTATATGAGAACATGTATTACCTTAAATGAAGCATTAGACAATACACGCGCAGCTGCGATCCCTGAAATGCCTCCACCAATCACAATGACTGAAGGGGAGGGAGGTTGTTGCCTCTCAAAGTGTGAGAGAAAAATACCTGAATCATGCATGAAAAACATTAGCAATACCATAATTAGCTACCAATATAAATGGAAATAGAGAGAAAGAGTGTGCCTGTTCATGTGATCAAACTTTACTAATTTGGAACCGATTTTACTGAGATAGAAAGTCAGAAAAGATGCATTATGTAAATCAAAGTTTTAAGTCCCGATGGGATGGGGGGTCTTGGCCATCCCATCTCGTTCTTATAAGAAAACGGGACTGGGATGGGGTTGGGACTCTAAAACCCATTCATAGGGGAGAGAAGAAGTAAGAGGAAAGAAAAAAAAAGAAAGGAAAGTGAAGAAAAGGGAAAAAGTGAAAGGAAAGAAGAATAAAAGGGAAAGAAAGAAAGAAAAAAATAAAGAAAAAAATAAAGAAAGAGATTAAAAAAAAGAAAAAGAAAAAGACAAATAAAGAAAGGCATGCAAGAAGGAAGAAAAACAAAGAAAGAAAGAAAGATAAAAATGAAAGAAAGAAAGAAAAGAAAGAATAAGGGAAGAGAGATGGAGGATATCTACAAGACCACTACTAGGATGGGGCGGGACAGTAGTGCATCCCATTCCACAGAGAAACCGGGACACCCCCCTCCCATAGGATTTAAAACCTTGGCGTAAATATCCATATGTTATTATCTAGAAACTAAAGAGACTAAATTGTTAAGAGAGAGAAAGCATGGATGGGAGAATTTAGGGTAACTGCATTTCTTTTAGTTTCTTGGTAAGATGAATTTGCAATATTATAGTCATATAGTGACAAGAAATATTTTATGCTGTCTAACAATACCGGTAAAGCATGTGAAGCCATCCATGCAAACACAAATTAAGATTGCTTGCTTAGAACAGAGGTAGGATAAAAAGATAGATTTGACAAATTATAACGACAATGTGCAACCTCCTTAAAAACTTTTTGTTGTTAGACAAGGCAAAAGTAAAAATAGATTCACTGATAATATGCTATGGCCAAGAAATGCAAATTCCTATTTCCTTATGTTTAAATTTTCTAGAATTCTCTTTCTTTTATAATGACTCATTTGATCAGGCAAAAAAAAGAGCAAAATAGCATGGTCACACACAAAAGCATCTACTGGGACAATTTTCCTAGTTCAATACCTTATGTTTTAAATGGTGCATTTGCTTTTTGACTACTTGAGTTGAGCCCATCCATTCAATGATGATGTAAAGACTAGGTTTTAAAAACATATGTTTTTTTAATCAAAAAATTAAGACTCTTTTTCTCATTAAGAGATCCACTCCTCAGGGATTGGAAAAGAAAATTTCCAGTACAAACATACATTAGTGAATTTTTCACATATCTTACTACATCTTTCAGAAATCTAATTCATATTTGTAGAAGAAACAATCTAATGAACAAACAAATATAAAAGTATCCGAGAAAAGAACCAGCTTCACATACATCAATGCATAAATTTTAAACCCAACGCGGCACCATTGACCATAGAAAGAATCAGTAGAGATATCAGCAAAACATCCAAACCATTAAAAATGGCACATTATAAACAACAAAAAAAATTTAAAAACTTTGTTTCTTATTCTAATAGAAAAATCCAAGAATCTATTAAAAAGACCTAGAAAACAAATCCAACGAAATGATATCAATCATAACAAATCTCTAAATAGCTTGTTACATTCATCGAAATAATGATACCGTAAAACATAACGGCAAGAGCTACCGACGGAAAACCAATCAAATCCCATCGTCCCACCGACCAAAAAACCATCAAATCCGGCATCCGTTACATTAAAAAGACAGCATAACAAACCCATCAAACAAAGAAACCTTGGAAAGATCGATGATTACCGCTGATGGCAAAATTGTCGCGGTCCGAGCGGGTCTGGGGCTCCATGCCGGCGATCAAAGACGGAGGTTCGAATCCCTCGAACGCCGCTTAAGATTGTATAGGATCTAAGGAAAGGTACGAACGTATAGGAATCGAATGATGGAGGATAAAGATCATCAGGCCGTCCATGAATCGGCTCGCATTCGACGAGCGAGGTAGCTTATCAAACCAACTCATGCCCTCCAGGGATCGGCAAACCGGCAACGACCGAAGGAGACCGAGAGATCGACAAAGAGATCGATCAAGATTTTTTTTTCTTTTACCTTCAGGTCTCTGCAGGTAGCAGGGAAAGAGGGGGGAGGCTGGGGCTTACATTGATGACAAGTTGGAAAGAGGAAGACGGGCGTTTATACCACCAAGATGGTAGCACGGTGAGAGCGGGACTTTAATTTCACCGGAGTGGTTCAGATTCGAATCGACGCAGGCATGTAGAAATTGGATGTCTGTCACCTAATTTATTGGATGAAATTGTTATCCCCTTTGTAAGGGGGTCAGTGTGGGGTTGCTACGCGGAAGAGGTCTTTCTTTCTCCCTCTTTTCTTTTTTTGTTTGGCAAAAAAATAAAAAAAAGGGTGTTTATTTTTTTCCATTTATTTGCGATACTGACCCTGACCGAAGAGAGGATGTTTCGTTTTGAGTATTTGCTATCCCTCATTATGTATGCGTAGAGAATTGATGCATTTGGTGTTTAGCAAACCAAAGTGCGCTTCAGTCATTTCACAAACGAAAAAAAAAGTAAAAAGTTTAATTTTATTTTTTCAATTTTGAAATATAAAGTTTTAAAAATGAAATATTAAAAAACTTGAATGATAATATTTTCTATTTTAGATTTTTCATATTTAAATTGTCAGTCTCATCTTAATAACCACCTCATAATCTCCTACTCAGCAAGAATTTTTTTCACCTCATCCACATTTCATTTATTTTAATTGTGAATTTTACTTGACTAGTTAAAGACAAACTTTATGTTACATGATTCGGTAATGTTATATAATATAACTAGTGTGTTTTTTTTTAATTATTCTATGGTTGTTTCTGCATTTGAAACTTTTATTTTTTTATTAAGAAAATATTTCATACGTGTCCTTATATTAATTCGCATACAAATCAATAGTAATCCACATTTTGTTTCCAATTATATTTTATAATTTTATAACTTTTAAGAATTCTCTCTCAACTCATTTTGTAGAATAGATATATACGTAAATTAGAGATAATCTGATATTTATTTTTATTTAGATTTTATTATTAATGTTGTTTGAAGTCTTTTCGAATTTTTGGTTTTTTGATGATTTTTTTTACAACGACTGTTCACGTTACTTTGGTGTGCGCACAGCCAACAGAGTCAAGAGAGAGAAAATGACAGAGCATTGGAGAGGCATTCTTGAGCTATGACCAAAAGATTTTTTTTGGAGTGCAGGGCTGCATATGTGACAATCCAGTCTGCAATTTTGTTTGTCTCTCAGTACACATGTATGACTCGAAAGGTGCTACAGTCTACTACCAACCATCAGATATCAGAGATATAGAACTTTTTACCGAATTCTATACAATCGGCTGCGGAACTTTTTTTGTTAAACGGTGAGGGGGTAATTTAAGAATTTAGAAAAACATGGTTGTAATTTAGGTTACTGTTGGAGGGCATTCTTGTCTTTTTTTGTGGCAACCAGAATTGGACCGCGATCTTGCGGATATTTTGTGAGGCGAGGGAAGACCGGGGGAAATGGAAAGATTTGACCCATTTGTGACACCAAATAAATTATGCAACCAAAGCAATCAATGATAGAATAATGCACATATATTTAATCACAAAAAATACAGCTCCCAGGCAAATATATATGAGGCTCCTTTCTATACTCCAACAAGGTCGCCCATGGTCTAAGCTGGCTAGATCCATATTAGGTTAGGTTCAATATTTAATAATAATTGATATTTGACACTTGCTATGCCTATAGTTGCTTTCATTGAAGACATAGCAAGTCTATTATTAGATAAAAATTATTATTAGGAAACATATTACGTAAAGATTTCAGAAGGTGACATTGTATGTTTGCATTATAAAAAACAGATTCTTTGAACTATGATGAAGGGAATAATGCTACCATGCATATCAATTGCTATGATCGAATAAAAAACATCAATCACATCACATCTAATTGGACTAGGTTCGTATTGTGTCCAATCATTGTCCACTCGATTTGATGGATAAGCTTTAGGTAAGCTAAGTGTTAAATTTTTGGTCTATCCCATCCAACTTTCATGCTCTTATTTCTTCCTTTACTATTGAACAGTGAAAAAAACTTCATAGATATCAACTCAAATTAGTTACATATTATAGCCTCGACCCACCACGTATACTTAAAAAAATTTTACCTAAGGGAACAAATTGCTTAGAATGATCTCTATTTGCAAAACTACTAATCTCTAGCGAGATATGTGGGTACCCCCCCCCCCCCCCCCCCCCCCCCCCCCCCCCCCCCGGAAAAAATTCTAGAAAGATGTTGAGGATCTTGTATGAGGTTTAGTCCAAGATAATCAATTAATGTGAGGAGGATTCTCCATCTTCCTAACAAGTGGTATCAGAGCCTATAGACGATGATCCTTGGTTAGAATTGGTGGCTCTTATAAAAGAGGTGACGTGCATTTGGAAGAATAATTAAGCGTGGAACATTTTAGTTCAATATAAATGAATAAAATGTTTTCATCAAAATTCCTAGAACATCATCATGCTTTTGCTACTGCGCCAATGTACTTCATGCTTTTATTATTTTTTGTTGGAATCATGAATTATGCCAGTGATACTCTCATCCTTCTCTAGGACAGGTTTCACATTGTTGGTTTATAAGGAGATCCCAGAGGCATCTGATCTCACAATGGATGCCATATGATTCTTTAAACCATAATATTGGATTTTATCCCATCCAGTCTTTATTCTTATATCCGGATATTCCAACAACAGATCTTGAAAAATAGAAATAATAGTTATCTTCCTAAATATATAATTATTTTTCTTAGAGAAGATTTTCTTAAACTTATCATAGTGATAATGAAGCATTATCTTGTTGGCTAGTTTCTCGTCAGCAACAAGGCATCTAATAATGTCAGAAACTTTGACACCACAAGTGCCAAATAAAACATACTTGCCAGAGTTTGAGATTTGGGAGATGGAGATAGAGATTTTTGGTGATATCAAGAACATGGTAGATGCACTTTTTTTTTTTTGTGGTACATCGATTGCTCACACTAATCTCACATGAGCACAGCCAGCTGAATCACTAAAAAGTAGATTGTACAGTAGTAGAGCAACAGAGGCATGCCCAGTCCAAAAAAACTCTCCTGAATAGTAGATGCTCTTCAAAGTTTCCATGGTGGCGCACGTGTGCCTCCACCAAACGTGCGAAGTGGCCTCAGCCGAACCATGCTCTGAACCTGATCCCCTTGCAATTTCCTAGTTCTTGTCCGTTCAAAATCCATGGCCTCCCATATCCATCTTTAGAACGGATAAGGATGTGGTGGTGGACAGATGTGCGGCGAGGATTAAAAGTTGCTCGCGTGATGAACGGGCATCGCTTTCTCATGGGGCCTCTCTCCATGTGCACAAATGCCCCGTTCACCCGAGAGTACACAAATATAAAGTTTCTTTTCTTCTTTTGCCCCCTCTCCGTATGATATATAATATGACTAATTAAGAGTAACAAGAAAGAGATATATTTTGTCTACCTGCTAATTAGCTCATAATGTTAGTGAAATCACTTTTACATGATGAATTGTACATCATCTATTATATTAGATAACTAAAAAATTATATATTTTCTTGAGTAATAGCAGCTTATATTATATTGTAGCTAATATATTTAAGGGTTAAAAAAAAATCCAAAATCTGCTTCATAAAGAATAAGAAATGATATAGGGCATTCTCACAAGAAAGGTTTGTCCATCAAGCTGTATTAGATGATTAGTAGTACGGTATAGTTGAAAATAATTGATTCAATACGTAAGATGTTGCTCGAATCATGAGCTACCGCGTCTCTCATGGTAGCTTAATGACTACTTTTTATTTTTTATTTGTTGATTGATCACCATTCTATAGCATTTTTCACAATGGCTATCGGTATATCCATAATTTAAGCATGGCGGGCAAACTAAACAAAGGTATGATGGAAAAGCATCGATGATTATAGCCATTGCATCCAAAGCTAGCCAATATAGAATTACCACAATGGCGATCCATGTGTACCTAAAACATGGTGGACTAGCTAAATGAATGTATCATATAAAAGAGTTGGTAAAGATCTTTTTATTTCATTCCTCTTTTAAAGTAGGAAGAAATGAGCCAATTGAAGTTTCTTGGTCCCCCCACAATGGGCCAAGTTAGGTAAAGGGCACAAGATAAGCTTTGGATATCGTACATGAGTTTGTGGCTACGGTCCCCCCACCAGGGGCGGCCCAATACATTTGGGGGCCTAAAGCAAATCCAATAAATGAGGCCTCTTTTTTTTAATAATAATTTTTTTTAATAAATATAAAATATTTAAAAAAATGATATAGAAATAGATAGCTATCAAGTATACTATTTTAATGAAGATATATAAATTTAATAAAAATAGGTAAAAAACTTTTTTAATTTAATATAATTTTTAAATAAAAGTAAATAAAAATAATTGCTCGGAAAGAAGGGCCATGAAACTGATTAATTAACTAAGATAATGCTTGACAATAGTGTTTACCATGTCAAACAAAAGCCGAATAGGAAATGGTTATCTCATGCCACTTCATTGTCGAGGTAATAAAAAAATTGCACCTCTCAATAAGAGAAAGTAGGGGCATTATGGAAAATTCACTCCATCCAATAAATAAAAGTCCCATCCCACCGTCTCCCCTTCAAGTGAGTACCCAAGCAGCAACTGCAACATCACAGCACAGCAACCATTCAACTCCCTCTAGCTCCTTTTCTCTCTCTACCACCCAAGAGGGGAGAAGAAACCGAGAGGAGAAAATTAAAAGAATCTCCACCCTCCAAGAAGTCCATCTCCGATCCCCCTATCTTTCTTCCCGATGGCCCAGCTGGATCAGGAGTAATGTGAGGGAAGGAAAACCAAGACCAAAACCAAAAAAGAGAAGGGATGAAAGATAAGAGTGGAAGACGAAGGGGGGAAGACGAGAATGGAAGGAATGAGTATTTGTATAGCTGCAGCATCTTCCGGTGGGGGCCTTCACTGGGCCGGGGGCCTTAGGCGACCGCCTCAGTCGCCTAAGGCTCGAGCCGGCACTGCCCCCACAAGGGCTTAGGACGTCAAAATGAGATGATGAAAAGTGTATTAACTAGATAACAATAACATGAAAACTTTAAACTATATAATTCCATCGTCTCTATCCAAAAGAGGTAGAAGAGATGGATGAAAGTTTCAACCTAAAGTTATCAATAAGCCGAAATCTCCGAACGACCAATCTGCTCAAATCATTCTTTATAATATAACAAAAATAAGTAAATAATCATAGTTATTCGTCCAGTTCTATTAAAGAATGACCCTTGTTGTGACTAATATTTATCTGATAACAGGAAAAAAAAAATAAAAGTATAATTGTGTAACGTGATCTTGTCACAATTTATGAGATAAAGAATATTTTTTTGAAGTATCATCATAATTTCAGTTTAAAATGCATCATCTTACTAGAATGAACAATAAAATGCTCAAATGACAACAATTGATTCTGCCATATAAAGACTGTACAACAGGATTATAGTTAAGGCCTTGTAAATTGTTATAATGGCAGATATAATGCTATGCAGCTATAACATGATGCATTTCCAAAACTTCTCTATGTACTATCCATATTTATTATTATTATTATTATTTTGTTTAGGAAAAGAAGGGGAGCGGAAGGGAATTAACTCCACCTACATAGCAGCCCCCACTGGGTCCTTCTTCCACCAGGAAATATCCGATGCGGATAGACAATACGCTCATACCCTTTCCGACCCGTGGTTATCCACGTGTGAGTACGTTATCCCAGCATCATCTCAGTACCAGCGGATCAGAAGCGCTCCCATTGAGTGCGTCCAGACGGAGGGCATCCGATCCCCATATTTAATCGACGTCCGCGCGTTTCGAATCTAAACCACGCTGATAGAAACAAAGCCGTGTTCCACCTGTGCTACCATCTTGGTGGCCTATACTATCCATATTCAACATGGTAGAAAAGGACTGGTCTCCGGTTGGGCTCCACAATATTAAGTCTATTTTAAATCTTGAATAAAAGTGGGATACTTTTGTGCATAAAATTTTTTTTTCCAGCTCGGCACAATATTTTTAAACTTTCAAGATGGCATCTCTTCATTCCCAAAAGCATTTTTTTTTTAAATATACATCAATATTATACAAAAAAGAATGCATTAAAGTTAGGGGAGAGTCCTTATCTACCAAAATGAAAATATTATAGTACTATATATATTATGAATAAGTATATTAATTCTAGAAATAAATGCTGCTGTTTTCATAGTAAAGAATGGGGAGAGTCCTTATCTACCCAAATGAAAATATTATTACGTACATCTCACACGCCATCAATCGCCGAATTGTATTGCGGTTGGCTACGAGTAAGATGAGCACGGAATGAATGGAGCCATGCTAATGCCAAAGAAGTTGACAGCTCGTACCAGTATCGCCGTTGCAATAATGGCTCGCCAGAAGGGGAGAGTACGGAAAAGTAATTGCGGATAACGCCGAATCTACGTCAAAGCTGAGGCAAAGCCACCAATGCTTATCCACAACAGCCCTCCTCCTCTCATAGCTTCCCGGTCCCGCAGCTCACATTCCATCCCTTTTTCCGTGTGCGCCTCCAAAACAATCTCCTCTCCCACACTCAACTTCATGCTTGTTATATGTGGGCATCATATGGAGGGAAGCGCTTCGGATCCAAAAGGTATTAGGGATAGTTTCTGAGGCTTAGGTGCATGGTTGTGGGGTGGAAACCGGGCTGTAGGCATAGATCAAGAGAATTGAGAGGACGTCTGAATGAGAATGGATGCTTCTTTTATCCCACAAAGCAACCATGGGACCATGGTTGAGAAGGAGGACCTTGGGTCCATGTCTTCTTCCTCCGAGAACTCTTCGGCGTCGTCGGACTTCATGGAAGATGCGACCTCTTCCGCATCGTCCTCGTCGCTGCTGAACAAGGACGATCATTTCGAAGGTGGACCTCTATATCGCATGTCTTCTCTCGCAGCCCAGCTTCCCTTCAAGTAAGTTCTCGCCTTCTTCCCCCTTTGCCTACCCTTGATGCCTCAAATATTCTGCAGCCTTTGATGTTTTAACTATTAATTTACAATTGATTATATTTTAATTGTTGTACGAGGAACAGCTTACATGGCCATCACAGGCTAATAATTTTTCACTTTATTATTAGATCCTATGATCTGTGTGGGCTATAGCACAAGTTGCACCAAATAGGTGGTCTTAATTAATCATAGCAATTAAGACCAAGCTATAAAAATAAGCATGTTAATTCTATGGCAGGATACTTTGCATCATCCTTTCTTTATGCACCAATATATCATTTAATATATTCCTCAAAAAAATGGTTTCTTATTTTTTTTAACTTATGCAATTTTTTTTTTTCAGTTATAGGAGAGGGCTGTCGAAGTTTTACAACGGGAAATCTCAGTCATTCACATCTTTATCCAATGTGAGGGGCTTAGAGGATCTTGCCAAGCCTGAGAGGCCATGCAGGAAAAAACTCAAGTCATCCAGGAGCTGTGGAGGGGATTTGGACTGGCAGAAATCACTGTCCCTTAAAGGGTGTTCCAAGATTATCACGAAGAAGGCTTCAAGGGGTTCCTCATTTTCACTCGGTGCAAGGAGTAGGCCTCCCATTCCTCCACAGAAATCTAGCAATTTTTCGAGCAATAACCTTTTGTTTGCTTCAAGGTGTTTCGAGTGATGCATAGAGATTAGAAACTAATCGTGATTTTGGTTTGAGTAGTTAAGTGATCTAATTTTGTTATGATGCAAGAGAAGTTGTTCGTATACATTTATGAATGTTGTTGGAGGGCTGTTTTCTAATAGCTAATACACACAATTGTCCAGATTTTATTGGGTTCGAAGTGGCAATTAGGCAGAAGTTTAAATGTTTAATAGCTAGTTATTACTTTCTGATATTTTGAAGGCAAGCTACAGGGATTCAGTTCCGTGGCTGCATACATCTCCTGTTGAAGGAAGTATGATTGACCTTTAAAAGGTGTTTCTGGTAGTGCGTGATATGTGATGAGGTGTCCATCTCTTATCAATAGTCTTAATGATAATCTTTAAAATATGGCCTGAATTCATAGCGGTGAGAGGCAATCACTTTTCTGAGACTAAGGCCCGGGGAGAGCTTTTCCAAACAAAACTGTCGGAAAAGAGTTTTTGAAGAATAGCTTTTATAAAAAATTATTTACTATTTAGTAACTATATTTCTAAAGTATTATATATATTTGGTAAACAAACTGAGAAAATACTTTTACATAACAAAATTATCATAAAAGATATTACAGAGTATAATAAAATATAACATATATTAATATATAAATATATGATATAATATAATATTACTATAGTATAATATAATAATATTATAATATAGTACTATAATATTGTATACTATAGGATAATAATTTAATATAATATTAAATTATTTAACATAATATATCAATGTATTATGATATTATGTAATATAATATTATATTTATAGTATAATACTACAATAAATGTATAAAATATTATAATTATTAGTGTAAATTAATTTTTCATCCTTTTTATGATCATTTATCTCTTTAACAAATTATCTTTTTACTTGACTAATTATAATGATGACAAATTCACTGTACCTATCAATATCATAAAGATCAGATTATTTGCCACTTACTTATTATTATTTTTATTTATATATTTATTTATTTGTTCCTTCGTATATATATTTACTTTACGCATTTTATTTATTTTTTATTTTTTTATTTTATTCTTTGAAATATATTTGTTTATTATCTTATTTATTTATTTATTCATTCATTTATATACATATTTATTTATGCATTTATTTATTTTTTTTCTTTTTTTTTTCTCTTTTTTCTTTCCTTTTCTTCTTCTTTTTTTCTTTTCTTTTTTCTTCTCTTCTTCTCCTTCCTTCCTCTCCTCCCGCAAGGCCGGCAGCACCGGCAGGGGGCCGGGCCGCGGCCGGCGGTGCCTGCGGCAGTCTCGGTGGCCACGGTTGGCCTCCTGTGAAGTGTTCTCCTCCCGCGAGGCCAACGGCGCCAAAAAGGGGCCGAGCCGTGGCGAACATAGGAGGGAGGTGGGTCGTGGCCGGCGGCGGCCGCAAGAAGCGGGAGGGTGCCCCCTTCTTCTTTCTCTTCTTCGGCACCTCCCCACTCGTGGGGGTGGCGACATCCATGACGACCGACCCCTTCTTCTTCGGCACCTCCCCATCTGTGACTAGGACATCGTGGCCCGGCGGCGGCCGCGGAAAAGGGGAGACCGACCCTTCTTCTTCCTCTTCTTCAGCACCTCCCCACCGTGGGGGCGGGGGCATGGGGGGCGGCGATAGGGGAGAGGAAGGGGGATGGGTGGGAGGAAAGAGGCGGTGAGATGGAGTGTTTTGGGAGGAAAAAAGAATTTTTAAATGGAGATATTTTAGTCCAAAAAATAGCTTTCCAACAAAGCTCAAAACAGCTTTTTTGGAAAACTCCAAAATGGAGCTTATGCCAAAATTTTTTTTTTAGTTTTCTGAAAAAGCTAAAATAGCTTTCCGAAATTTTTACCAAATACTATTTTTTATCTAAAAGTACTTTTAGAGGGCCAGAAAATGCTTTTTGGTCCTCCAAAAGCTCCCTCAAATGGGGCCTAAGACAATGGAGGAATAGTTGATCCTAAGTAGCTTAGGCATACTTAGGTGGAACTTCCTAAAAATATTGAGGAAGCTTGAAAACCTGTTAGGCTTAAGAGTGGCAATTAGGTCGGGTCGGACAAGATACAGATCGGGTCGAATACATGATAAATCAAAAATATATCAATTTGAATTCAATATTTTTATTAAGTGGGTTTAAATCCAAACTTGAACCTGATTATTTTATTAAACAAGTAACCTGATTTAATCTACAATGGGTTGAATCATGGCAAATAGTTAAAACTAATCGAGCATTGCCACCCTAGTTAGGCTCGGGTGCTTTATCACCTGGTTAGTCAAAGAGTGTATATTATACATGATATCCTGAGTGAAATCTAGATCCAGATTATCCAGTAAGCCAAGGGAAGATGAAGTAAAGAGTGCTAATCTAAAGTCCAAATGAGTGGGAAAGGCAATACCGAATGCTCGATGGAAGAAATTATGAAGGATGAAGGATGTTGGCCATTAGAGTAGGATCTCTAGTGGTTTCTTCACCCCATGATGAGGTGGAGATGAAGTTGCATTTTGCCCTAGGATGTTGGCCATTAGAGTAGGATCTCTAGTGGTTTCTTCACCCATAAGGTGGAGATGAATTTGCATGCATTTTGCCCTAACCGATGCAATTCTGTGGAAAAATTGGACTTCTCCAATTCAATCTGAATCAGAGGATTCCAACTTATAAACTATATCACATATTGATAGGACTTGGAGACTAGCAAGGGTGAAAATCCAAGCTGATATAAAGGCGGTACGGCCAAAAATATGGGCTAATATTGACCAAGACTGCACGAATTCGAAAGTACCTGGTTTCAGATGATCTAAACCTAATTACCTGATTTGCAAAAGTTACTTGATAAAAATTTACATCTATTATTATGAGCTTGACAACATCCCAAAAAAAAAAAAAATCCCAACCTAGTGTCCTAGACCAATAATTCAAACTAAGTACAATTCAAGCTGGAACTAATGCAAGCCCTAAATATGACAAATTCAGTAGCACAAAAAGAGGTCACACGTGTAGGTGTTGCTAAATACATTTGCATAGAACATCTTAGTCACCATAATATAAGATGTAACAAAAACAATACTCCCAGTTGTACCAATTGGCACCTATCACAAGAACAAAAAGCTATGAATTTTTTTTATTTTAAATCAAAACAAAGCAGTCAATTGTTTGACCATCTTCAAAATATTGCTTCTTCAAAATGTCGTTACTCCACTGGTACTAGATCGGACTCGAACTTGAAAACCTCCTGAGCAAATAAATGATCAATCTCAATCTTTGCAACCACCCCTCGTGAAAGGTCATACCTACAACCAACATAGATCAATTCTAACTTTAAAGATAAAACCTTAAAATTAACAAATGCGTACATACATACAACATACATACATACATATATATATACACACACACAATAAAAAGAAAGTTTAGTGTATGTGCATGCACCGTAGAATGTTGAGTAATGTTTGATAGCCACCATATTTTCCGATCAAAGAGATGGATGGTTAGCTGGATGGCCTAATATGCTATATAAGGCATGTCCTTCTTGATAGCCATCCATCTCGTGATGGCGGCTGGAGCAAATACTGCGGTGCAAAACATGAACAGCAAATGCTAGATGAGGGTGTACACACGTTAGAGCTATATGAATTGCCCTTTTCACCCTAAAAAAAAAAAAAAAAAAAAGAAAAAGAAAAAAAGAAGAAGAAGAAGAAGAAGAAGAAGAAGAAGCTAGATGAGTAACCTCACCATGCAACCCTGAAGAAACTGCTCATAAATGCTACATCAGACAAACATAAATCCTCGATGGTCAAAGCTGGGTCATTGATGCAGGCTTCTAAGCTCACCACCTTTCTCTTCTCCCATCTTTGCTCCTTGTAATTGGCCATGACCCAAATCTCCATCCACTCTTTCTCAACGAGCACCAAGCAAAGTTGGCCTTCACACTTCACTAATTTCATGCAGTTCCACCTCATCTCATCTTCCCCAACCTCTTCAGGCAATAGAATCAATTTCCAGGTCTCCTCGCGGATATCAAATGCAAAGATATTACCATCGTACATCCGCCAATGGAGGGCTCCGTTGACTGATACTGCTGCCTCCTGCCTGAGTGAGCCTGGAGGCAGCTGGACGTCCCTCGACCGCCTCCAAGCTTGAGACCGCGAGTCGAAGATCTCACACCGCAAGTAGTCGAACTTCTGTTTTGGCTGCGAGAACCGAATAATCTTGTACTCCAACGGTCCAGTGGAGCAGGTCACCATAGCAATCTTCTTAGTGAGATACCTGGTCTTTGGATTTGGTATCCGCCACCATTGTCGAGTTGCTGGCTTGCAGACATAATACCGGGGGATGCCGTGGTACCACTGGCTGGTGCAAAGCACGATGCCTCGACATCCCACTGCTTCGATCTTCACATCTTTGGGAAGGAAGTCGAGGAGTAAAAGTCGGACCGAGGGCGGCAATGGCTGGATGGAGACGAAGCTCGAGTGGAAGTGGTTGCGCCGCATACTCTGGATGAAGTAACCTGATATCGTCTGGGTTCGGCTGCAATGGAGGGAGGTGAAGATCGGCTCGTAGGTGATCTGACGCCATTGCCGGCACACACGTCGGCAAGCAGGGAGCGCTTCGAGTGAGACCCGGGTGAGGATCTCGAAGACGACAGCCTCAGGCAGCGTGGAGGAGCTCTCGATGTCTTCATGTCGACCTTCTTGCATGGACGCCATCTTTCTTGATCTGCAGGAAGACACAGCTGTGTGAACTCCCCAGGTACGTTATATAGTGGAGTTTACTTGGCGGAAAAGATTGTGGGCGAATCGAAGAGTTCAGGAAAACTGCACTCCTACTGGGACTTGGAGGGAGAGCGGTAGCTACGGAAGTGGAGTATTTATCGGAGTAGGATTTGTTTCTTTCTAGCCAAGTTAGGGTAATACACGCCTTCAAAGTGAGAATTAGTCATTACAGCATGGGCCATAACTGGCTCGAAATAGATTTTGTGTCCACAGATGGTCATCTTTAGTTTGCAACAATCAGAGATCGACGTGGGATAGATTTGGCTTGGGCTTTGATCTTGAAGATAAAACAGAGATGACTAATGACCAGGGTTGAAACTGGTCAGGTTGGATCCAGATGGCCTAACACAAAGCTAGCCCGAACTGGCTTCTAGTTTAAGCTTCAGACTCTAAAGTGAACCGATTACTCATCTTTGCAACGTAATCCTGTTTTACGTCCAAGAATTAGCAGTCTAAACAAAATAAGACATCGATAGGTTATCTTTTCTTTTTTCCCTCCAGCCTATGGATGCAATGTATGGATGATGGATCCGTGAACAACTTATAATAATAAAGAAAATCCAATCATTAAGAATAAACAAATCTTATCTTCTGGTGAAAATTAAAATTTAAAAAAAAAACAGTAATACATCGTCAAGCCTAAGAATGACTCATGATCCTACAGTTATCTGCTTGAATATGGTCAACGGTTTCGTAGATACTAGTAATTTGAGGAAAAAAAATAGATATGACAAACCCAAAATAGAACAGCAGCCAAATCGGTATTTCAGTATCATGACACAGATGGACACCTGAAAGAGGCGACCGATACTTAAGGTAACAGAACAGAATTACATGCTGAACTCCCTGAAAACACAAGCAAGATAACTCTCTGTATGTAGGGTTGTGTAGATGTAACAGATGGGCAATAAATACTTTTAGGAGTTGTGCAAACAGGACCTCAGTCTTTGTGCACAGATAGGTACACTAACATGGACTGACTCATGCATTGCAATGTGACCCTGATACCAAGCAAAGCCTGAAAATGAGATACAAATTTTGGGTGCCCAGGCCAAGCGGCACCTATCACTAAATTGCCGTTGGTGAAGCAGTGATCAATGGGTTCAGGCTCCGACCATGTTGCTTAGGCCAGCATCACATTAAGCTTCCTCTACAACAACATAGGCACGCAAGTACTTCTAATGTATTGTCAATTAACAGAAGAAAGAGTATACATTTTTCCATTTTTGAAAAACCATGAGTACGATGCCTGGCATGGATTAGCACAGAAGACCAGAAAGCAAACATTTGAGTAGATCCGCTTATAGATAATATAACTCATGAAAGGGAAATGCATCCCATTCGAGAGTAGGGTGTTTCACAGAGATGAAGGCGAGAAAAGCGGCAACTGAAATTATGTAATGGATGTCAGATTCATTATAGTGGAAATGCGAAGCGAAACAAGTGCCTGCTCAAAGCGTAATGGATCAACAACATTTAAATTATATAACAGATCTAGAGGCATACCACAACATTCAGCAAATGTCAGAGTCCAACCGAGCTAGAAACCATTTCATGTTTGTCTTGGGATTACCTGAAAATGGCTTCTTCAAGAATAACTAGGTAGGGTCTCAACTCTCAGGTATTATAATTGGACTTGTCCATAGAGTAAGGATGGATCATGATAGTTATCTATATGGTAATCTTGCAACCTTTGATGAATTGCCAATTACGTAATTAAGATTTGATGCAATTAAGGTTTGAGGAATGGAAATCCATGTTAGCAATATATTATATAAATAAACAAATAAATCTATAAATGCAATTAATGGAAAATCTTAAAAGAAATAATATGTATATCATTCAGTATCCAAATAATTCTATTTTAATGTAAAATAAATCTATGCATTTAATAAATTTATATCATAGAATTTCAAATCCTACAGATCTACTAATATTAAATTAAAAATAAAGGTAGAAGAATTAAAGTAGCCTAATTGAAGGCAGGTCGAAGCGCGTAGATACTGTCCCAAATAAGTATTTGCCCCCACGTACGGATCTCCCGGCAATCTTTTTCTGAGATACGACGACCCTATAACTTCTTCTTCGGCACGTCTCGGAAGAAGTCAAAGCGAACCCGATTAGACTTGCAGATCCAGCGAAGAATGAAAGAAAAGGCTAAAATAAAATATAAAAGAACAAGAATAAAAATCACAAGTGGCTAAGAGGAGGAAGAACTTTTCTTCAGAATTTTTTCAATATTTTTCTCTAATTTTTCGTGTTTCGAAAGAGATGAAATTGAGGGGTATACATAGGGGTATGGGATCAGGGGCAAAATGGTAATTTTGCGGATGCGTCTGCGGTAATTATGTTGCCAACGTTGGCGTTTCGCTGATTTTAAACGTACAAACCCGCTGGCGTTTCCTTGTTCTCAAACGCGCACGTGCATGACTGGCCAATTAGAGCCACGAGGTGCGTGGTCCCCAGCTCAAATCCAAATAACACGATTTTAAACGCGTAAAACCGCTGGTGTTTCCTTTTTCTCAAATGCGCACGCGGCCCGAGATTTGGTCGTGTGCGCATTTAAGTTTTTTCCAACAATCCCTCACAAAAATTAAAATAATTTTAAACTCAAAATAAAATGTTGGATAACTTATATTATGTAATAGGTGTAGGTACCTTTCGGTTTGAACCTTCACTTAGTGACAATTGATTACATCTATGGAGCCAAGGTGGTCTTAACCTTGAACCTCGGTCCATGGCTTAGAATAAATCAATAGCAAACATAATATAGCCCGATCTGGGTTCTAAGCGGGTTGCGCTATTATGGCCATGCGCAGGTATCTATCATGTGCTTTTTAGGAAATCAACCATTTGCCATAATCGCGACATCACGACTACACATATAGGTGAGTCCTAATAAGGAAGCTAGCAAGAAAGCTTCTGCCTCTTGGATCTCGGGCTCATTAAGAGTTATACAAACGAACTCATTCTACCGCTTGCTTTTATGAGCACTAGCGCCATAGGGATGAGAAAAACATGAAATAGTGCTCCTTTTAGTCACAATCTGATTTGTTTCTACCCATTGAATCTTTTAAGATTGGGTTTTCACCGTGGTGATCTATCTTTATGGGCTAAGCCACATCCCCCTCGACGACTCTAGAACCACTATTCTAGATAAACCTTTTGTAAGCTGATCAGCCAAATTATTTTCTGATTTTACAAAATTCAGAGCAATAACGTTATTTTTTAATTTATATCTTAATGATTTATAATGCACTTTTGAGTGCTTGTTCATTTTTACATTGGTATTTTCTTGGTTGCACTTATCTATTGCAGATTTACAGTTACAATGTAAGGAGACAGGTGGTAAAGGTGACTCGTCTACATGAAGGTCTATTAGTAGATCTCCAAGCCACTCAGCCTCAGTGCTAGTGGTATCTAAAGTTATCAGTTCAGACTCCATGGTACTCCTAGATATTAAGATTTGTTTGGTGGATTTCCAAGACACAGCAGCACCTCCTAGAAGAAAGACGTATCCTATGGTGAATTTAACATTTAGGGTATCGCTGATTCAGTTGGCATCACTATAATCTTCTAGAACAGCAGGAAACCCACTAAAGTGCAAACTATAGGACTTGGTACCCTTAAGATACCTAAGGATCCTCTCTAATGCTGTCCAGTGATTTCTATTTGGATTAACAGTATATTTACTAAGTCTATTTACATCATATGCTATGTCTGGCCTGGTATAGTTTGCTAGAAATCCTAGTGAGCCTATGATTTGAGCATATAGGCTTTGAATGATAGAAATTTTTAAATTCTTCTTAAGGTGTGTAGAGGGATCAAAGGGAATTGGAATAATAAAATTTATTGAGTATCTTGTCAACATAATGACTTTGGGATAACTCAATTCTATTTGCACTTCTAATTATTTTGATATTTAAAATTAAGTCAGCTTATTCCAAGTCTTTCATATCAAACTTATGACTTAAAAAATTGTTTTACTTCATCAATTATCTGAAGATCTGTCCCAAAGATCAGTATATCATCTACATAGAGGCACAAGATAACAAATTTATATCCAACTCTCTTATGATATACATATTCATCTATGCTATTGATTTCAAAACCAAATGTCATTATGGTTTCATCAAATTTCAAGTGTCATTGTTTAGGTGCTTGTTTAAGACCATAAAGAGATCTGACTAGTCTGCAAACTTTATTTTCTTGGCCTGGGATTACAAATCCCTCTGACCGGTCCATATAGATTTCTTCATTTAAGTCTCCATTTAGAAAAGCTGTCTTGACATCCAACTGATGAATTACTAATCTATGGATGGAGGCTAATGATATAAGAACCCTAATAGTTGTAATCCTAGCTACAGGTGCATAGACATCAAAGAAATCTACCCCATGTCTCTAAGTAAAACCCTTGGCAACTAATCTAGCCTTAAATTTATCTACAGAGCCATCAGGCCTAAGTTTCTTCTTAAAGATCCATTTGCACCCTATAGTTTTACAGCCAGGAGGAATATCAATCAATTCCCAAGTATGATTTTGGATGATTGACTACACCTCATTGTCCACAACTTCTCTCCAAAAAGGTGAGTCCAAGAATTTCATTGCAGCCTCAAAGGTAGTTGGAGAGTCTTCTATAAGAAAGGTATAGAAGTCATCTCCAAATGTTTTCTCTACCCTGAATCTTTTACTCCTCTTAGGTTCTGCTTCTACTTCTATTTCACTTGTCCTTATTCTACTAGAGTTAAAAGCTATACCGCTATCTACTCTAGTCCTAAGTGGAAAGGCATCTTCAAAATATGTTATATCTCTGGCCTATATGATGGTGTTGTTACTAATATCACTTTCTTCTGAATTAATCACCAGAAATCTATTGGCATTACTATTGACTGCATATCCTATGAATATAGCATCCAATGTTTTAGGTCCTATTTTATTTCTTTTAAAATCAGGTATTTTTACTTTTGCCAAGCATCCTCACACTTTCAAATAGCTAAGATTAGGTTTTCTATGTTTCCAAACTTCATATGAGGTTAGATCATTATTTTTAGAGGAAATCCTATTGAGGATATAATAGGCTGAAACTAGAGCCTCCCCCCACAAATTCTCTGGTACTCCTGAGCTTATAAGCATGGAGTTAACTATATCCATTAAAGTCCTATTCTTTCTTTCTGCTACTCCATTTGATTGGGGAGAATGGGGTGTTGTTACTTCATAAATGATTTCATGATCTTCACAAAATTGAGTTATATCATTAGATGTATATTCACCTCCCCTAAGTATTTTAATATTCTTTTCCTGTTGGTTCTCAACTTCGATCTTAAAAATCTTAAATTTGCTGAATACCTCATTCTTGATTTTAATTAGGTAGATGTAACAAAATTTGGATAGATCATCTATGAAGGTCACAAAGTATCTGTTACCTTTCCTGAAAGTTCTACCCAAGTCACAAACATCACTATGGATTAACTCTAATAGATCCGAATCCCTATTAACAGATTTAAAAGGCTTCCTAAGAAGTTTTGCTTCCACACAAATTTGACATTTCTCATGGTTCTTAAGATCACTTTTTGGTATTAGATTTAGGTTCATGAGTTGCTTAATTGAATTATAATTTACATGACCTAATCTACCATGCCAAATAGAAGGAGGTTCTATATTCATAATCAAAAGATTTTCATTCATTGAGGGAGATATTACATTCAACTTAAACAATCCTTCACTTATGAACCCTTTTCCAATAAACATTACACCATGAGAAATTACAACCTTATTGGACTCAAAAACAAGACGAAAGCCTTGCTGGACTAGCAAAGAACTACTAATGAGGTTTCTCCTAACAACTGGAATATGTTGGACACCGTGCAGGGACAGGACTTTTTCAGAGGTAAGCTTTAAGTCCACACGTCCTACTCTTAGCACACGCGCCTCCAAGTTGTTTGCCATGATCACAACTCCTCCACTTGAGATCTGGTAAGAAGAAAACCAGAAGCGATCCGAACAAATATGAATACCAGCTCCGGTATCAATCCACTAATCAAGTGCTTGTAAAGTCATGTTAACTTCAGGAGCGAAGAAAACATATTTGATAGCTGTCTCAGAGGAGCCAGCGCCGGAAGTCACTATGTTGACTTGAGCACTGGTTGTGAGTGGACCTTTCTTCTTAGATTGAAGAGGTGCAGTCTTCTTATAGAAACACTGGAGAGATAAATGGTTGGTCCGACCACACACATAACAGAAACGAGCACCACCTTCCTCTTTCTTCTTCTTCTGCTCCTGGGATTGAATAGGTTTTCTATTGTAGTGGTGGTTTGGGTTTCTAGGGTAGTAGGGTTTCTTTTTGAAGTTCTTACGGAAGGGTCAGTTCTGATTTTTCTTAGGAGGGGCCTTTACATTATATGCATTATTCTTGGGTCCAGTAAAGGTATTACTCCTGAGCCTGTGCTGCTCTTCAATCCTAATGGAGTTCAAAACTTGGGATAGGGTGAGAACTTTTTGGGTATGGCTCAGGATCTTAGTAAAATCAGACCAGAAAGTAGGTAGTTTATCAATCAACAGGCTACCTAGAATGATTCATCCAAATTGGTTCCATTAGCCCTAAGCTGGTGGATCAGAGTTTCAAAATCATGGATTTGGTCACTCATAGCTTTGAGTCCACCATCCTAAAATTATTGAAGTCGGAGGCCTTGAACCTTTTTACCCCAGCATCATGAAGACCATATTTGCTATCTAGGGTGTCCTAGAATTCTTTGGCACTCTTGGCTATATAATAAATATCATACAACCTCTCAGAAAGAGCACCTAGAATTCTATGGATACAATGATAATCTATCTTGTCAGGTGTCCTAGAGGGTGTGCTAGTAGAGGCAGAAGGTTCAGTGTTGAAAGAGGTTGAGTTTTGGTGAGTAGCATATCGTAAAGTAGTTGGGTTGGACCCGTTATTAACTTTAGTAGTACTTTCACCTATGGCTGAGATCAATCCCAATGTGGTGAGCCAGAACTGCACTTGGTTCTGCCACTTCCTAAAGTTATGACCATTAAATTTTTCAGATTTGGCACTAAGGTGGTCACTAGTATTTGAGGCCATAGGATCAGGGTTACAGAATAGAGACAAAAACCTAAATGAAGGCAAAAAGTCTATGTCAAAAGATTGCACTAATATTTATATTGAATTTTGGATATCTAATTGATATATCCAAAAAACTAATAGCCAGATCAGCTCCAGATCAGTGGTGGAGCACTAGGCTCACTTAAGTACCAGCCTTTCTTAGGCACGTATGCCTTTTTGACAAGCTTTTCTTAGACACTATTAGCTAGTGGATATAGTCACTAGAAATCACACAAATTCAATTTTTAGAAAAACCAAAGTGCAAACTTAAATTTGTTAAAAAGGATTAACTAATTTTTTTCATTTTTTCATTTGAATTTTTCGAATTAGTAACAATTGATTACTAAACTTAATGCTAGCAATTATTGTAATTGAAATCTAATTTGTCAATTCAATGAATTATATATATTAGAATTGATTTATTTCCTTATTAGAATAATTGATTACTAATTTAGTGCCAACAAATCAATTATTGTAATTGAGATCTAAAATATCAATTCAATGAATTATAAAATTTATTATCTTATTAGAATAATTGATTGAGATCTAATAAGTCAATTTAATAAATTAAATTATTATGTATTAACCAATTTCTGAATTTTTCGTTTGAATGAGATCTAGAAATTACTCCATGAGGAGTCCAAATGGAGGTATAATAAACCTTTTGGAGGTTAAGCAAATTGTTACCTTTTTAGAATAATTGATTATTAATTTTTATGATAGCAAAACAATTATTTTAATTAAAATCTAATTTGCCACAATTGTAATAAAGGATTTAATGAATTATATATTACTAACAAAAAAAATAAACAATTACTTCTTTGGTTTGTTAGCAATATATTATCTAAATAAACAAATAAATCTATAAATGCAATTAATGAAAAATCTTAAAAGGAATAATATATATATCATTCGGCATCCAAATAATTCAATGTAAAATAAATCTATTCTAGCACAAAATAAATCTATGCATTTAATAAATTCATATCATAGAATTTCAAATCCTACAGATCTACTAATATTAAATTAAAAATAAAGGTAGAAGAAAGTAGCCTGATTGGTTGAAGCGCATAGACGCTGTCCCAAAGAAGTATTTACCCCCACGTACGGGTCTCCCAGTAATCCTCCTCTGAGATACGACGACCCTACAACTTATTCTTCGGCATGTCTCGGAAGAAGTCAAAGCAAACCCGATCGAACTTGCAGATCCAACGAAGAACGAAAGAAAAGGCTAAAATAAAATATATAAGAGCAAGAATAAAAATCACAAGTGGCTAAGAGGAGGAAGAACTTTTCTCCAGAATTTTTTCAATATTTTTCTCTAATTTTTCGTGTTTCGAAAGAGATGAAATTGAGGGGTATATATAGGGATATATGATCAGGGGCAAAATGGTAATTTTGTGGAAGCGTCCGCGGTAATTATGCTGCCAGCGAAATGCCAACAGGCGTTTCGCTGATTTTAAACGCGCAAACCCGCCGGTGTTTCCTTGTTCTCAATTGCGCACGTGCATGATCAATCAATTAGAGCCACGAGGCGCGTGGTCCCCAGCTCAAATACAAATAACCCGATTTTAAACGCGTAAACCCACTGGCGTTTCCTTTTTCTCAAACGCGCACACGACTCGAGATTTGGCTGCATGCGCATTTAAGTTTTTCCCAACAATCCATAGTCAAAGTTCTTGATGTTTGTTCATCCAAACCTTAATCTCAATATGGATAATTGAAGATTATTTGGAAACCGAATTCTTAGATCGTCGACTTAAAAGGTCATTTACACACCAGAGGATCATTCTCTAGCATATAGTTTCATTTCAACACTAGCCTGTCAAAAAAATTATGGAGGTGAAGTTTACAGTCATTAATAGTTGCCTTCTTGAAAACTGATACAAACGATAGGGATGGAATAAGCAAAGGCTCCCCATTTTGGACTTACATATTCACAATTTCAGCAAGTCAATGCAAGTTCATTATTTTCTCCAAGAAGTGACAAGAAAGCAATATGAGACAAACTACTTCTAATTGATTTGCTTTGGTTCCTTGACACTGAAGTTGAACTAGGTGTCTAATTAGTATGGTGCCTAAATTGGACAAGTTCTCAAGAGGCTTGTGGTAGGGGTTTTAGTTGTTTAGTCTTTATGGACACCAGCAAAAGCCCATATAGTTGTTCAGAATAAGATGCCAACAAATATGAAGAAGATTTTATAAACACTCAAAAAGTCTGTTCTGAACCCTCCATTCTTATGCATGAGCCTCTATATAAGGTTAATACATTATGTATTTGGGTTCATACATCCATCACTTGTTGTATCGTTCTATATGCGTATGTTCTTTATATACTCAGCTAGGTTGCCTGATGCCTAAATAAAAGATGGCGCTTAATTAAGTTCCTACACAAGTTTGATGGTATCAGTCTATCAGAGCATGGGATACAGCTATTGGCTGTTGTTTTGTTGACACCAACCATGGGGACATCACATATGCAACAGCTGACCCCAAATTTGCTACCATTCACTTTCATGGAAACCCTGAAGAAGTTGTATACTAGATTAGACCAACAACTCAAAAACTTGTAGTTGGTCAATTGTTAAGGGCTTAGATCATTCAATTGAGGAAAGTTGATCCTACTTAAGAACCTGAGATCTGAACTTGATAGTAATGAAAAAGCCTCATAACTTATATGAACTGACGTCGGGTGGAAACTCAAGCTCGAAAAATAATTTTGCTGCATTTTTTTTGATTTTCAGAATAAAAAATGAAGGATAGAATTCTAACTCCATTGATCTTTTCCACTTGGCCTACAATAGACCTCCTAGTTAGTAGCTATGAGTCTCAACCTAGTACAAGGGCTCTCCTAAGTCCTAACCAACTGCTCCACATAAACCTGATAATGTGGTCACATTGCTGCTCTCACAAGTCCCGTTATTGTGGAAAGCAAGCAAGATAGAGGACTAACCCATGAGACTGATGATTGAGTTGAAATGTTGCAACCTGGAGTAAAGGAGGGAGGTGGCGATACAATAGCGAAAGAAAGTATTACTCTCAGAAGAAGTCTGAATTTGATTGCCCTGCAGGAATTTGGAGATGGCACTGGACTGAGAACTGCATATCCAAAAGATTGAACTTCATTACTATAATGACCCAGATTTTTGGGCTCGTGTGCCAGCCCAGCCCGACCCAAACTAGCCCAGCCTGTGGGCTTATGGGCCGGCCGAATAGGCTAAGCCTGAACCCAACCTGTGCTCGGCATGTGAGGGGATCGGGGAAGAAGACCTAGATTGAGAGTTTTCTTTTCTCCATTAGAAATTTCCTCTAGAAACGATGACTCTCTGGGGGCAACTCGAGTTCGATTCGAGCTCAAGGATCTTGGAATTGGTAGCCGGCCATGTCTGTTCCACTAAGTAAAATGTATATTTGTTTTTTTTTTTTTTTTTTTTTTTTTTTGCTAAAGGAAAAGGGGTAGGGGGGAGGAAGGGACAAGCCCAACCCCGCGTAGCAGCCCCCACTGGGCCCCCGCCCCGCCAGGAGAATGTTCGATGCGGGCAGAAATGGCCGTGTGTTGGGCACCCCGACCGGTTTTACTCATACCCTCCCCACCCATGGGCCCGGCTCAGCTACCCCTCTGGGCTCTGGCTCGAGTCCCAAGTGTGAGTACGTCACACCCGGCACCACCCCGGCTACTAGTGGTTCAAGAGCGGTCCTATACCTCAAGTCCAAGCAGTGGCCAAAGTAGTGAGCTCCGGTCCACAATTTAATTGTCGCCGCAGCGATTCGAACTTGGGATCTTAAGGTTAGAATTTCTGCCCAGTACCACTAGGCTACCACCTTGGTGGCATGTATATTTGTTTGCTAAATTCTTGGATTATGAGAAATAGTTGTCATCATACGGTGTATGCGTATCCAGCTATGCTTAATTATAAGTGCAATTATCTCCATAGAAAGCCTTATACGACGCATGATCTGCCGTCTGTTGTTGCTCCTAAACACATCTTATCCGTCTGTGTATTGAGAGAGGAGAAGGCCTGGTGCGATTGTTTGCAGAGATAACGATCGGACGCCCGCATATCATTTGAACGCGAGACAACGTCCCTTAAAAAGGGAAACGCGAATTTGAAACGGGAAGGGGTTTCTTTGTCCAAAAGCCTCGTTTGGTACTCTCTGGAAGTCTGGATGGTTCGCTGGTCTTGACCTAGGGTTTGGTGTTCCCTTCTCTGCGAGCCATGGAGAACCACCATAAGCGGAAGCGCGACGAAGCGCCGGCGAGTCCTACGGCCTCCGTGGAGGCCGCCAACGGCGGCGTAGAGATCGACCTCTCCCTCCTGGAGGCGGTGGAGAAGTCCCAGAACGGCGGCGTGGAGGTCCTCGACCTCCGCGCCCTCAAGAAGCTGGTGCTCTCCTTCGAGCGCCGCCTCCGCGACAACCTCGAAGCCCGCATGAAGTATCCCGACCAGCCGGAGAAGTTCGCCGACACCGAAATCGAGCTCCACGAAGAGATCGAGCGACTCAAGATCCTCGCTGGCGGCCCCGAGCTCTACCCGGACCTCGTCGCCCTCAACACCGTCCCCTCCATCGTCGGTCTCCTCGGCCACGACAACACCGACATCGCCGTCGACCTCGTCGGCCTCCTCATGGACCTTACCGACGAGGACGTCCTCGAGGACAACGATGAACCCGCCCGCGTCCTCGTCGACGCCCTCGTCGAGAATAACGCCCTCGAGCTCCTCGTCCAGAACCTCGGCCGCCTCTCCGAGGCCGACCCCGACGAAGCCGCCGCCATCTATAGCACCCTCGCCACCATCGAGAACATGATCGAGGTCAAGCCCACGGTCGCCGAGCTCGTCTGTGAGCGGACCAAGCTCCTGCGCTGGCTCCTTGGGAGGGTCAAGGTCCGGGAGTTCGACGCCAACAAGCAGTACGCGTCAGAGATCCTAGCGATCCTGCTGCAGAACAGCACGGCTAACCAGAAGAGGCTGGGACAGATGAATGGTGTCGACGCGATGCTGCAGGCCGTGGCCATGTACAAGTCGAAGGACCCTAAGAGCACGGATGAGGAAGAGATGCTGGGGAACCTGTTCGACTGCTTGTGCTGCTTGCTTATGCAGATGGAGAACAAGGAGAGATTCTTGAAGTCGGAGGGGGTGGAGTTGATGATCATCATAATGAAGCAGAAGAAATCTGCTTATGGGTCGGCAATCAGGGTCCTTGATTTCGCGATGACAAAGTATCCTCCAGCTTGCGAGCGATTTGTGGATGTGTTGGGCTTGAAGACGGCATTTGCTGCTTTCATGGGTAAGGCAAGTTCTCCACTGCTACCTTCTTCTTCAATACTTTTCTGTTTTTAGATTTGTTAAGGATGAGATGCATTTTAATTTATTCTCCATATCTAGATATTGAGCTAGACTGGCTTGTTTTTGCTCCTCTGCATGTTAGATTCCATGTCATAGCCATAACTCCTCAGCTAGTCTGGAAAATTGAGGCAAATTTGATGGTTTCGGTGGTCTTGGCTCTACTTTTGGCATTTCCATCCAAAGAATTATAAAAAGAACCACCGGTTAATTAAAAAAGGGAAAAGGTCGAATGCACAAAAAGAAAATGTCAATAAAGCTAATAGATGTTATTTGAATTTTATTTGGGCCTGGTTGATGTGCAGTTTCAGTGATTTCATGCTAAAATTAAATAAAACTGAATATTTTTTCAAATGAAAAGCTAAATAAAGCTTGGTTTGTGGTTTAAAAATGTAATGGATCATTTTATTGTTCTGATGGCAATCTAATGTATGACTATTTACATATTCATGAGATTGAGCGTTAAGACTGTAGAGCTTATGTCAAAAATTTGCTTTCTTTTTTTGATACCTAAAGCCACAACAATTCTAAATCTTTGCAAAACTCACAAGTTTGAGTTTCTTGCTAATAGCAAATATTAGCTGAAATTATCTGTATATATGATAATTTTAGCCCCTATAGTTAGCCTTTGCTGAAAATATGAAACTTACTTTAGATTTTGGTTTAGTTGTGGATTTCTGTTTTGGGGTTCAGGCTGAATCTCAAAACCATATTTCTCAATTTAACTGCCTTTTGGTTGTTGAATCATAAGCGAACTACTGCTTATGAAACTAGTGAAGCAATAGTTGAAAATAGCCCTTCACAGGAAAATGGTGATGAAATAAGACCAAAGAAGCAACTATTCAGAATGGGGACTCTTATAGACTTGTCACCTTCAGCTCCTGTGAATATGAGAAAACAATTTAACTCAATATCCTAAGTTGGACTTTTAGTTTTTCTGTTTAGATTTCAACAATTGAGAAATTTTATAGTTGGATAACTAGTAATGCACATCTTTTGGGTTTATCTTTACATGAAGGTCCATTTATCTAATCCCACTGCCTTTTCCTCTTAAAATTGATAATTAGTTGTGTACAACTTCATGTGGCTTGAGATAGCCCATTGTAAATTGTTTATGTCATATTGGTGACCCATGGGTGATGTTCTATAGAAAGGGACATGTTGTTGATCAAAATTTTCAGATCCAAGGCCATGATACCCTCCAAAATTCCACATTATTATATTGTAATATGTAGAGATTGATAATTACTCCTTGCTATGTAAGCATCATTATAGTGCCTTTTTTTTTAAAAGTCAACTACCCATACAAAAAGAGGCTTACCGATAACACAACTATGAGGTACCAAATGCCTTGGTTTAAAAGATGATGGTGAGGAAAGCATTTCTTTAGATGATTGGTTTTCTGCTGCACTGTTGGATTCGCAAGTTGTAAGAATAATGTTCTTGCTGGCATTGTGTGGCTTCTATTTTGGTGACTCCATCCTCATCAAGGTCTTCTAAAAGGGCTTATTTATTTTGTTGTCTCATCATTTCAATTACATATCTTCACCAGGTAGCTTCTTGATGGTTTCAATAAGTGCATATGTAATATTTAATGCCACTTGACAGGTGCCTGGGACATTTGACAAAAAACATGATGGATGTTTTGAAATAATGCTTTCATAGCACTTTGATGTAATTATGGCCCTATGCTTCCATGTTAAGGATTCAGGTCTTTGCTGTGAAATTTGTTTATAGAACTATAACTCAAACAATAAGACTGATGTTCTAATGCAAAAGAGAGTGACCTTATTGTATTAGTATCTCTTAGGTTGATGAAATCAGCATCTTTGAAGGCAACATATTGTTGGAAGGGTGATGATGTGATAAGAATGCAGATTTAAATGTGTCTAGTTTCAGAACAGACCTATTTTTAACTATCATGTAAAGTGAGATAGCATTAATAAGAATAAAAATGAAAATGTTTAGAAAGTAATAATGGACCCGCATGGGAGAAATCTACAGCCACTAGCATCAGTTATTGAACTCTTAACCTTGCCAAAAGAAAAAATTCCCCCTAGGCATAGGCAGGGGTGGTCAACCTAGGTCATGTGCTGAGATTCTTTAGGGTTATCTAGAATTTGGATAGTAACAAGAAAAAGCAGCCTGTGTATTACTTTCGGGGCCTCTGTGGTTTTCAAATATATAGGCTCATATTGGTGCTCAAAACCGTTACCAGAATGGCCCAAATTTTTAATCCATGATGTTTCATAAGGGGTAGAAGTGGATCCTAGTGAGCATTAGTTGGTGAACAATGCCCAAGCCATAGGCAGATCAGGTCTTGTTATTGGCAGCTCTTGAGGGATTCTCCCCTCTATTAGTGCCCACATGACTTTTTCTGAGGGGTCTTGTATTGTAATTGTAATTCCAAAAGGAGCATGTAATTAAACCAGGGACTGTAGGAGAGTATGATATGTAGAGAGGTGGCCTCAGATTGTGAGGAAGCATCAAAATAAAGATGGGCAAGGCCATGGATTTGTAAAGTTAGCTTGTATGTTTGATGTTTCTCATGATGAGAATAATTGTTATAATGCATGTGAATCTATAATTTCCATAATGATTTGAGTTGCTAAGATACTCCAAGATGTGTTGGTCAAATTCATTCCTTCAGCATTGGATGGATGGATTATGACATATTTGCATTTAGAGTTATGTGGTTTTGTCTTGGCAGGAAAATGATATAATTTCGGTCTCTTTCTGATAAATGCCATCTCTATTTGTTGATATTTAATATTTATGTTCCATGTGAATTTTTATTTCCTCTTAAAGCAGGATGATCTTGTGGGTTGTTTTCACATTGCTGTTTGTTGGACTGTGCCCCGTGTTTGTCTGTGTTACACTTAGCCAGAAATGAGTTCATACTTCATAGTGCTTTTTAAATTGATCACACCCTTATTCTTTTCATGCATTATTTTATATGCATTGTTTGCATATCATATTCATTCATGCATCCTTTTTTTAATTTTATATTCTATTTAGATTCCGGTGGGCAGGAAAAATAACAAAGAGAGCTACCAAGAGGAGTTAGAAGAGCGACTGATTTCGCTGATTGCATCATTATTTGGTAAGGCAAGTGGATTCTAGAATTTTGAATTTATTGTTATCTTGTATCTTACATGTCATGTGTTTGTTAATTTGCGAGTTAATTTGTTTATGACTGTATATTCCACTCGTGGAACCCAGTGTGTCTATACCATATTGTTGATCTTGAGTCCTTGACGATGGTGAAGTTGGATGAAGTTAAGTATATCTGATAAGCAAAGTAATTGTTAGGTTTGATGCAAAATGAGAGACAATTTTGTGTAGATTTGCTGGACAATATTGTTAATTACTTACTGATGTTAATATGGTAGTACATCAGGAAGAAGGCTTGTTTTACAAAGTAGAAAACATGAAAACCTGAGTTTAGAAGGAATGAAGAATCATATATAAATATGCATATGAATGACTTATATATCTTTATACTGATTCTTGATGCATCCTAGGGTTAGGTCTGCATGAAATATGGTTTGGAAACCTTGGAGAAAGGAAAATTAAGTTTCAACTAGATTTCTAGGCTATGTCCCGAAATTCCAGGAAGCAATAAAGGCATCTAAAGTGCGAGAAATCCCTAGACTAAGTTTGTAACAAAATAAAAACAAGAAGGAAGATGTTTACTGCTGATATAAAGTTTCAGCATGCAGAAACAAGGCATTAACATGCAAAGATCTCAATAAACATGTTCAATATAGCAAATCAACCACCAGAAATAGCATGTAGCAAAAGATCTTGAAGTATGCATGCTATTTAATATATAAAACTAGGATAGCAACAGATATAAATAAAGATTCGGAATAGACAACACCAATTTCAGCAAGCAAGATAAGAAAAAGAGGGAAAATAAGTGAAGAGGAAGAAGAGGAAGCAGAGAAGAGAAAAGAAAGAATGGGAGAGATGGCACCAAGAGGCTGTCAGGGAGGAAGCCATCTTTTTGTTTCCTCAACCGTCCAAGAAAAACTGACTAATTAATCCAATAAATGCTTTTGTAGTAAAGGAAGCCCTAAATAAATTGAGTTCCCTAAAATACCCTTCAGTGGTACTCTAGCATGAATAGTAGTACATCATCTAGCTATCGAAATAAGTCCTCAGATTGTTAAATCTCACCCCTTTATATTCTAGACTTGCTAAAAATTAAATTAATACAGAGATGAAAGAAGGAAAAAAAGAAGATTAAAAAATAGCAGATTAAAATATTAGGCTAGTCTAGGCTCGATGATGATGACTTGCAGCCCATTGCGCTTTGCTCGCCTTCGACCTCGATGTCTATCTTGGATATGGTCCAAGAATTCCTTTGTAAGTGGAAGCTATTCTCATTTGAGGAATCCAGTGTGAAAAGCAGTTAACTGCATATCATTTATTTTTAGCTTTGGTTTCAGAGGATGCAAAGTTGCAAACAATGTTGTCGCCTTTTACTGTAAAGGGATAGCTGTTCATCCTTGTTACATGAATAGCATCTCAATCATACAACCATGGGGATCCAAGTAAAATATCACAGGCATCCTTCAGGACTACAGTGCATCTAACTTAATTTCACCCCCACCTCCAAGGTGAATATGCAAACTACGAATCATTGTAACCATGGTTTTGTTTTATTTTGTGAGCCAATTCAAGCTATAAGGTTTTCAATGTGGTTCAGTTTTAAGGCCCAATCTCTTGACTATCTCTATAACCAAATTATCCATGCTCCCACCATCAAAGATCAGAATACTAGAATGTCCTTTGCACTTGCCCATTGTACTGAAGATGCTATCGCTTGTCCACTTATTATAACATCATGCCATTAGGGCCAAAGGCTCATTCATTGAGTCACCCTTCACAGTCATATGTAGGATTTGATTTTCTTGTTCTTCAATGTCTTCAACCTCATCCAAGTCTGCTGCTAAAGTAGTGATGGTTTTCCTTCAGGGCACATGCTGGCCATGTCCCTTCTTCCCATCGTGATGACTAGTCATGCCAACAGCCTTGCTTTCTCACTCACTTGATTAGCCGGTGCCAGTGTAATGGGAGCATCTGGACATGGCCTATGTGCAATCTCTTGGAGTGTCTTTAGAGCATCGCTCTTTTAAAGCTTTGCTTCAATCTTTAATGCATCATGATATAAATCCTCAACCGTCCAATATCAATGTCCAATCAAATTTTTCGGAATTTCTTCTTTCAGCCCATGCCTTATATTTAGTTGCCAATGTCCTTAGAATGAAATAAAACTATCCGCATGGCCTCCTCATGAAACTGTTCAGTGTAGACTTGCATGTTATCATCCTTTTGATGAAGCTTATGAAACTGAGGTTGTAGATGATGAACATAACCTGGAGGAAGAAACCTGTCTCATGCATCTGTCACCTCCTCCCAAGTTTGAATACCTCGGCCTTGTCTTCTACTATCATCCCTCCACCATATGCATGCTGCTCTTGTCAACTTTAGCTGTAGCAGATGAATTTTCTCACTTCAGTCAGCTGATGCCAATGAAAGAAAGCATGGCAATCAAAGAAAGCATTACAATTTGCCTCCCAATCTATAAAAGCTTTCAGCTGCATCTGACCTTGAAATTCAGGTACTTCCAACCTTATGTTCTTCTTTGCTGAAAAGTGATATGTACATGGGCAGGTGCTAGGTTACCCATGGCCATGGATCTATAGGTTCCACTCGAATTGTATCCAGTCAACCTGTTACATGAGATGATTCTGATGGCTCCTTTTCTTTCCATTTGACATCCTCCTGAAATTGAAGCTTTTAGTTGCCACTTGTCTTCCAGATGCTTGAATCATTTATCTAGCCATGCTTATGATCCATCAAGTTGCTCCTTATTCTCTTTCTTTAGATCAGGGTATGAAAACATAGCAAAGGGTTCAGATTTTGGAGAAAATCGAGGGATCCAGTGGGTGCTCTGATACCAAAGTTATACAATTTAGGGTTAGGTCAGCATGAAAGATGGTTTAAAAAACTATTAGAAAGGAAAATTAGCGTTCAAATAGATTTCTAGGTGCTGTCCAGAAATTCCTGCGAGCAATAAAGACTTCTAAAACTGTGAGAATACCCTAGACCGATCATCTTTTATAAGTTTGTAGCAAACAGAAACAAAGTGAAGATGTTTACTGCTGCTATAAAAGTTTCAGCATGCAGAAACAAAGCATTAACATGCAATGATCTCGATAAAATCATTCAGTGCAGCTAATCAGCCACCGGCAATAGTATGTAGCAAAAAATCAAATAGTATGAATGTTATTTGAGATACAGAATAAGGAAAACCAATTTCTGCAAGCAAGATGGGAGAGATATGATCAAGAGGCCGGTGGAGAAGAAATAGAAGAAGCCCCCCCCCCCCCCCCAAAAAAAAAAAAAAAACTTTTTTTTTCTCCAATTGTCCAAGAAAAAACTGATTACATTAATCCAATAAATGTTTTTGTAATTAAGGAAACCCTAAGTAAACTTAGTTCCTTAAATTGCCCTTCATAAGCAACTGGTTACTTTTCATGGGTATAGTAGCATGAACAGTACCATGCACAGTACTGCTGTAGTATGGGGGATCATCTTGCTATCAAAATAAGGCCTGAGATTGTTAAATCTTACCCCTATATATTCTAGACTCACTAAAACTAGACTTAAAACAGAGATAAAAGAAGGGGAAAAAGTAGATTAAAATACTAAGCAAATCTAGGCTCTATGATGATGACTTGCAGCCCATCAATACATCAATTCTATATTAAAAGCAAATGATTTTTTTGACATAGTCTTGATCAAGGATTACTGTGCTGGTACCGAAGCCCATACTAATCGGCCGGCGGCACGGTTCGGTATGCCCCCCATGCCGTTCCATGTTGGGCCCATACCGACATAGCAGAGAGGGCAAGGGAGAGCTAGAACGAGAGAGAGGAAAAGAGAGAGAGGGGAAAGGAGGAAGAGGGAAGAATGGAGGAAGAGATGATGAAGGCCGGCGGAGCACGGCCAGACACAACAGAGAGGACGGGGGAGAGGAAGAATGTGAGAGAGGAAGAGAGAGAGAGGGAGAGGGAAGGGAGAGATATGGAGGCCACTGGAGGGCCGAGGAGTGGCGTGGAGAGGCAAGGGGGTTGTTGATTTCACTTAATATATGCAAAATAAAAAAAGGCCCCGACGAACCCTTATTTTAAACGAAACAGGGATCTGGAGGGTGTAGCCTCTCCTCTGCCCCTCCATGCTACTCCCCGGCCCTCCGATGGGCTTCATGTCTCTCACTGCGCCCTCCTCTCTCTCTCTCTCTCTCTTTTTCTATCTTTCCTTCTTCCTCTTCTCCTCCTTCGCCAGTTTCTTGTTTTGAATGCCAGAACCGTCCTGGTCCGCCGCCAACACAAGTCAATACGCGCCGTACCGAACTGTTCAGAATGGTTCTGCATTCCTTGGTCTTGATTATTACATTGTATTTGACTACTTCATTTTTCTATTTTCTTTTTGTGGATTTGGCTATGGTGGTGGCGGTGGTGGTAATGCAGGCAAGGCTGTGGTTATGGAGGTGGTAGCTCTACAAACAGAAAATGAAAGCTTAGAATCACAATATTTTGTACTTGTTTTTTGGATATTTTGAATATCTTTTTAAAAATGAAATCAACAAAAAAATTTGTCAACTATGTTTTAGGTTGTCTTTTTTGTTTTTCTGCTTTCAAAAGTTAACAAACAGGAAACAAAATTATTGTCAAATGGACCTTTAGCTCTGCTTTTTCGTTAAACTAAGATTTGGGCTTTTTGTCTACCTTAGAATTTAACCCACAAATGTTGATGCATTGGTTTGTGCATTTTAGCTTTCTTTTATTTATGCCTTTGTTTACCTAATTTTTGGCACTACTTGTATCAAAGATCTCCCTTTTTACGAAATACCAAGCACTAGCAAGCCTTCTCCGATGAATATGGTTGTCTTTATGGATCAAAGTTACACCAATAATTAATTAATTATATGTGTATGTATGTATTTCGTATATAGCGGTGGAAAATGATTGGGTCCAAGTCAAATCCAAGTTCGACCATCTGTAATTATAGCTATTCATCTATGA
The DNA here is from genome assembly GCF_051530095.1 of Phoenix dactylifera. Classification (NCBI taxonomy): domain Eukaryota; kingdom Viridiplantae; phylum Streptophyta; class Magnoliopsida; order Arecales; family Arecaceae; genus Phoenix; species Phoenix dactylifera. Next base: position 29,111,847 of record NC_143199.1, read on the forward strand.
TCTGTCCTAGACCCAACCAAAGCCTCGTTCTCTGACAAGATTGTATGTTGAAAATAGAATTTTGTTCAATCGGTCGACCCCCATGTGATCTGATTCTCAACCACAACAGTGATCAACTATAGTAATTGGGACATGGGGATGTGGTGCATTTTTTTTATTTTTTTATTTTTTTTGGGGGGGGGGGGGGGGGGGGGTGTTGGGGAGGTGCAGTTTGGTCCCTTTAGGCAGGAGATCTCAGCCGGAAATTGCGCATGGAGGGGAGAGCAGAAGATGTTAGGGTTTCTTTAGAGAGAGAAGGGGGTTAGGGAGGGGGGATGAGGTATACCTTGTGGCGGATGGTGAGGAGCATGAGGAGCGTGATTTGTAACCGTCACCTGGGTAAGAATCTCATTGACATAATTAAGAAGTGCATGGGAGTGTGAGTTTAGGTGTACAAAGCATAGGAGTCCAACACAAGGTGGGAAAGTTAAATGCGGTTATCTGTATCTCATGTAATCTCTTTGTGTTTGGTTAGGGTCACGAAAGGGAGGATGGATGGGGTTGGAAGGATGGATGGCCCCCATCCACCGTTTGGTTTCAAAAAAATTTAGGAAAAATGAAGGGAGCATGTGAGGGGTGGGTTTCTGCGTTGACAAAATTACCCCTTATTTTTTGACAAAAGATAAGAGGCCCACACACCACCTTTTTTATCAAAAGGTATTTTAGCAAAATTGTCATACAAATATCATCCATTCTTCATTTCGTTCTTCCTATACCAGTCAGAGGAGGAAATCATTCCTATCCATCCTTTCATGTTTTGCCAAACACATGGGAGAATGGATGGAAGACCCATCCATCCTCTCCCTCATCCGCCCTTCGTCCAATCCATCTTTCGTACCAAACAGAGGGTTAGAGATATATCATGTGTCTTTATCTCCTATTCCATCAAATAGAATCACAGCCATTCCTTTTTAATCCACCTGCATTGCACGTGTGAAAGACATGAAACACTAGCTATTTTATCTCAAACACTTTTTTAGTCTCTTATCATTTATCATTCTTAACTTTTCTTGATTTCTACATATCATGATTTTTTTTCTTTTTTAAATATTTATATTAAATATAAATTGTTCTTGTTTCATCTGAGAGGGTTCTTCTTCATTATGTATTGAAGCTTCAGAAAGAACTCATAGTTGCTCTGTACATGATTCACATACCAATTTAGAGAGGTTTGACACGGGTTAAGTGCCAATAATAATAATACATTCTTAAACTTTGATGGATCATGCTTTGGTTAATAAAGCTGACCTTTGAAGCTGGGATTAGGTTCCTGCTTAAGCTCTAGGAAAGTTTTTTTGGTTCAAACTTCTTTCTAGAAGCAGCAAATTCTTCACCAAGTTCCACTACCATGCTTATAAGCCTTCTGGTTATTTCAATCAATCTGGATTCCTATTTTTTTTACCCCATTGAATACAGGTAAATTAATTTTTATGGTAAATCTATTCAATACTGACATTTTAATGCTTGGACACTTTAACTTCCTGTTATCTTCTAGGACTACGTTCCATATTCCTGCACCTCTACCTACTCCTACCTGAAGCTAGCGTTTTTTTTTTTTATCCTTTGGTACGGCTATTCATTTGTATATCATCGCTATAAAGGGGACAATTTGTAGGTTAAATAAAATATAACAATTTGTACACTCATCTCATCTCTTAGCTAGTTAGCCTAGAGGAAATCAATCAGTTGATTACAATTGTATGATCTGCTTTAAAATTCTTTTAGCTATTAGTTCATTGGTATTGAGAAATTTTATTTAATTTAGTCATCACTGTATTGTTTAAAAGTCAAAATTCTTATTTGTCCAGTTTAATCTCATTGATATCCTGGTATATGATAATTTTCCATCAGGTGGTATTGTGAGAGGTTCAAGAAGGGACAGATTGTTAAGCAAATTTGTAGAAAATGAATGTGAAAAAATCGACCGACTGATGGAACTCTATATGCGGTAAATTTCCAAAATCTTGATGACTTCTTTACAGAATCTTTGTTGCTTGAGTTTGATTTCTTGATACTGATGTTTCGACTTGTTGCTTCTCCCATATGATCAACTGTCATAATTTTTAGGTATTCTGACAGAGTTAAAGCCGAGTCTGAACGACTTAGTGGACTTGAATTGGATGATTGGGAGGTCACTATCTCATCTCAATTTAAAATTTGCATCAACATATTACCTAGGGTTAAGCCTGGCATCTGGTCACTCTTTATTTTTATAGATGGATGAAGAGGAGCGTTACAATCGAAAACTGGAAGCTGGGCTCTTTACTCTTCAAGTAAGCACTATGTTATGATGGTGCACTGCTGTTATTTTTCTCAAGCATTTCATGGATTTATGCGTTTCATCTTTTTAAGTGAGACACTTTTCCTGGTTTCCAGTTGATTGCAGTTATTCTGGGCCATCTCTGGTGTTCTGAGTAAGTAGAGCTCAAGCAACTTTTATTTGATCAATTAATTCTGAAACAATGTCCTAGTCTTAATTTTAGATGATGGTTATATGTAGGCACCCACGCATGAGGGCAAGAATAGAACTACTACTTAGACAACAGAGATTGTCAAAGAAGGATGTGAAGGATATACTTCAGGTATGCATTCTTGGAAAAGCCTTTTATTTAATCACTTCTTCCATATCAGAATTACCTTGATTTTTTGTGTGTCAATCGATTAGGGCTATCACTAATAGCTTTGATATGTTTTCTAAAGTGAAAGTTCCTGCTAGTTAATTTCTGTTTATGGACTTTTCGTGGTTGATTAAACTTCAGGTTTCTTTTGTATTGTTTGAATGACATTATAACTATCATATACAACAGTATGAGAACTTCACGGAATAATTTGCAACTCACTTTCTGTTAGTATCATGGATGTCATGGTGAAGTGCTTTTCCGTTTTTTTTTTCCTTCTTTTTTGAAAAAAAGAGGAGAGATGGTGGATGACCCAAGAACAGGAATTACTATTCCCGCTCTCCTCTTTCTTCTGTCCGTTCTTGTAGACTGGAGTCTTGAGAATCTAATTTTATTTTCTCATACGATTTGACAATTGTGTTAGAGCACTATGGTCTTCTCTCTGGGGAGATTGAAGTATGCCTATGTGATGCCCTTGGGTCAAGAGCATTCCAATCTCTCCCCACTCTTTAAGATGCGGAGTTCAAGAGTTGGAATCATTTCTTGCTTCCTCATCCTTCTCATGGGTGTCCTGGCCATACATGCCATGGTAGTCTAAAAGTGTTACATAAGATTGGAGTGCCTTATACATAATGCTGCACTTGGGTTGGAGAGAGATCTCTATTATTTGCATATGTGCAGTATAAATAGCGCGCGACATGAATGATTCATGTGTTAATATGAGAAGAGTATTTTATGGATGATTGTGGGTATCACACTTGACGCCATTCTGATGTCTCCCCCTTTTGCATGCACGTCCCTTGTATAGCTATGAAATTAAGTTGAAGCATTGAAAAAGCAACGTCTTGGCTAAAAAAAGTGGAAGAGAAATGGTACTAAAGTAGGAGCTGCATCCTGTAAAACTGAATTTCATGGAGGCCAAAGCTACAGCTTTTCTGTATGAATGACTATAGTATCACTTTTATATAGAACGGTGCACTTGGTTAGACATAAGAGCTTCTTCAAATTGTCATCCTTGTGTCCAAAAAGTTGATGTATTGTCCCTTTTTTTCCAGAAAAGCTAGTCAAATTTCTCATCTATTGGCTTGTCACCAATGTGCTTTCCATTTATATGCCTCATATTGCAGGAATATCATGATAATATTGGAGATATGGATGGACCTGAAGAGAAGGAGCGAGCGCAAGCAAAGATCCAAAAATTCATTGCTGCATTGTGAGTTGTACCAAAGCATCAGTTGTGGGGATTTCAATTGTGGAAGTGGTATTGAAGGCTGTCCCAAAGTCCGAGTTCTGTCCTGGGATGCTAGTGGATGTTAACATGATGATATATAGCTTTAAGAGTTTTAAAATATTTAAACGTGATAGTAAATTCTAAGCAGGATTGCGTTGTTTGTTGAACTCAAAAGGCATATTATTGTTGAGAAATCAATGCATAACCTAGGAATTCCGGCATATCAAAGTGAAGTTGCTTGAGTGTCCACACCCATCCGGTGTTGCATTTCTCCCTCCAACATAGGGAAGTCACCTTACGCTTCTCAGTTTTTAACTGATTAGCATTGTACGTTTGCTTATTTATGATTCCAACATAATTATGTGAGAATCAAGCTGTCTACGTAATTTCAGATGGGGCTTAAAGCATCCATTTTTTGATGCTGAATATTATTTTTCATCTGTTTTCGCTGTCCTTCTGCTGGTATTTTTTAAAGCGGATCCACAAAGTGCTGTTGTGCTTCTGTGCCCAAGACAAGTGAGCTGTTGTGACAGGTCAAATGAAATACTAGCTCTGGAAAGATCTTTCTAGCAGCGACACCAAATGTTCTCTCCCGTGATTCTGTTACTACCCTGTTCTTTCTTGACTATTTTGTTAACTTTTTTCTTTTCCATCCGAAAGCTTTACTTTTCCTTTGCTGTGAGTTTCCTTGCAAACAAACAAGCCTTGATCTCCAAGTTCGGTGATAAAATTTTCTTAGCAGAATTCCGCATACGGTCATGCATGTGGTGGCTAAATTCGCTCATCTTGATTTTGTTCACTTCTAACAAAAGAAAGTAAAAGACCATGGTTATAACTATAACCATTCAATCTTACTCCCAAGAATGTAGGATTGTGTCTGTGGATCAGCATTCACCATATATTTCTACCCAGAACCATCCAATTTTTAATACTATGCAGCATCCTATCGAATCACAATAGTGATGGGACTCGAGCGGAAACCAAAATAAACGACTGATTTTTTATGCCTAGACATAATATTTAGGAATCAAATAACTCAAGATTTTGATATGGTAATCACCATGCTCTTCCATTACCGTTCTCCTTCAATCTCAAAGACTCAACTGAATACTGACTGAACCACTCCAGGTCATGTATTTAATGAACCTTGCCCTATAAATTACACTAATTTTGCAATTTCAGTCTTATAAATTTGCGCAAAAACCAGATGTGCTTACTCCAAAACAAATATTAAAATTAGAAAAAAAAAGGAGAAAAAGTACTAAAAGGTAGGCTGTCGTAAGAGTATGACACATTAAATAATTCTGGCCACGATCATTCATCCGTCAGGGCGGAGCCTTCTTCATTGGTTGTCGATTGAAGGTAAAGCCGAGATTAGATTTTAAAAATTGGGATATTCTCGTTCCTTCCTAAAATGGAAATAGAACTCCATTCAGCCTCATCTTTCAGCCTTTCATCAATTCGAAGGCCACAAACCACACAAATAATACCTGACACCATGGGCTATAATTTAGGGACGGAGAAACATTCAAGTTTCAAAAAGATGTGTGGAATTAATCAATCATTGCTTTCAAAAAGTTCTCAAAATGCAAAAAGTTTCGAAGAAATAGAAGAAAATGGTTGATTTACCAACTAAAAATAGCTAAAATATCCTAAATAATTCAGTGGTCTGATTTGCAGAACAATTGATCGGCTCTTAGGTAACTTAAACCTCTTGACCAAGAGGACTAACTACGAAAACCACAACAATACTACGATAGGCATCCCAAGCAAACATGCCACATCTCATGTTCATACTTCACTCCCATCATAACTTACCAGCAGATATTACAGTGGCACCCACCTTCAAAGCAGTAGGTGCTGAGGAAGATGGTAGAAAGTGGTTTCGAGAAAGCATAAATGATAAACTAGAATAGCACAATTTTTTATACAGATTTACGCACTATAGCTTTTCTTTTCCATCAATCGGTGGTTTGCAAACACTAATGCCACAAGTACAATACCCAGGAGGAACTCAGCCTGGAAGTCAGAAGCCAGAACCAAGGGCCAGAAAACCCTCAAAAGTTAGAGAAGATTTTGAAATATTATAATGAATTATTATAAGGGATGATATAATAGATACACCGATCCACTACTGTACGCAAAAAACAACAAACGAGGACCAGTAAAGCGGGGAGATTTTTTTGTGAATAACATATCAATTATTCATTGTTAAAGTTATAAGCTAGTAGATATTTAGTTAATTCCCCCCAAACAGCTGCGACAAGGCTCAAGTTCTGGCTATTCAAAAGCAGTTCTTTCACCGGCTACAAGACATTTTTAAATTTAATGCACTGTCCCCGAGAAAGACTGCATATCCTTGGTGCCTAAAAGAGTACAGACACCAACATTAAACCACAAAATGCGACTCAAATTTCATTTATTCATGTCAGGTACAAACTACAGTAGCAACATAGGATGAAACCAACTATAGAAACACCAAATAAAATATTGTTTTGTTTTTGAGTCAAACATGGGCTCGCATAGACTTGCTAATAAGATGTGGCAGGACCGTTATCCTTATTTCAGCCTCATAAGTCTGTCCAGGTGCTCTTTCATGGGGTTCCCATAGCTTATCATTCTCAACTGTTACTATGAAAAGAAAAGCATACGCAAATTTTGTGCCGTATATAAATCAAATTATATTTATGAAGCTAAAGGTGGGAGAAATATGTACAAGGACTAAAACAGCCAGAGCCAGAGTACCGAGCGAGCAATTTGCATTTCCCATATAATTTACAGCAGAACTGGAGCTAAGAAATTAACGTACTAAGAACCAGTTCATCAGATTCCTAACCTCTTGGTACCACATTCAGAGCAGAATTTAGAAGTCTCCCTCAAGTAGGGGGCACCACATTCATCACAAAACTTTGCAGGACTTGTGGGCTGAAACAGAAAGATCAAATGGATCAGAAAAAATAAAAGGTGGGGCATAGAGCATCTTTCAATAGTTGCTGTGGGGTAGCTTTAGTGTTATGGCATGCATACTTTCTCCCTTCATTTTGTCAATAAGTACTACTAGAAAAGGGTATAAGCTAGACCCCGCTCAAACATATACGTGTGCACAAAAAAAAGCCACATATAAACAGAAAGAAGCTATTTCATTTGAAGGAGTAATTAGATGGTTGCAAAATAATGAAGACTGTAGACCAAATCATAGTTATTAAACCATACTGGCTGTCCTAACTGATGACTGAAGCCCTAGGCAAATGTGGGCACTTGAAGTTATTAGAACTTGGACATGTAATGCACAGGGCAGCATATAGGAGGAAGCTTGGGTTGCTTAAGGAAGAGAGAGCTGTAGCATCATATGGCAATATGAGATGAACTGTGGTACCAGGATGTCTGATTAAGTGCTGTAAGAGCAGCGGAGTCACAGAGACAGACAAACAAAGAGGTGCCTAGGAATTCTAGTTACAAGAGAGTGAAACTAAGTAACACAAATGTATCCAATACAAATATTATATAAGTTATATTTTAAAATATATTCCAAAGTTCCAGACAACAAAATATGAAACTTCAACAATATTTTTTTTGTGCAACAATAAAACACCTGTCCAAGGTGGACTATAACATCACATTAATACATGAAAAATTTCAAACAAGGAGAAGGATATTTGACAGATTATGAATAGTATGTAAATGCCATTGGTTCAAGGGGAACATGATATTTTATGGATCAATGTTATTTCGTACTTCTAAGTTTGAATCCACACAAAAGTTGGGTCAAGAAAGACAACTCTGTCGTGAAGATAAGAGGTATAAACAGGATATATCAAGTGAATGTGGGAATTATGTTTCCTCGGTTTATGTAACCACACTAGTTCATTATAGTTGCAATTTAATACAAGAAATCATTAATGCATACAAGAATATATAAATAATGTAAAGCAACACTATTTTATGGACTTCTGTCTCCACTATCTAAAGCATTATCTGGAGAGTATCGAAGAATGTTTTTCCTGAAAAAGAGTATATACCGTTTGGTCGATATTACACCCCAAGTTCCCTTTATGTTTCTTCTTGAAAGTCTACTATTATGTGAAGTGCAACTATAAGAAAAGGGAAATCATCATTGCTTAATATGTAGCGTATTGTATTGAAACAAAAAGCACTTTGAGTTATCTCAAGCAGTAAAACCATCTATAAGGTGACACAGAGTTGAAAGGGTTAAAAGAGCCTATCAAGTCACTGATCTTGTCTACTGGATAAAATTAGGCTAATATGGCTCTAAAATGGAGTAGAGCAATGTTTCGTAAAGCAAACAGGTAGAGCTTAGCAAAGAGGGGCAAAAACACATCAAGGCAAAGGCAATAGGTGATGCGATGTTTTAGGTGGATGGGTGGGTGGCCTGTTTAATTCTTTTGAATATTAGATTCACAAGAAAATTTTCATTGGAATAATTCAATAATCAGTAATTGCTTGAATATCATCTGTACAGCATTTTCTTGTAAAGTTCATTACATAAAATCAACGATGTACTTTAACATATTCATGACCAAGATAATAAAACAAGATAAATAAGTAAATAATTACACTCTCCAATACTCTAAGAGGAGTAGTAAATCTGCATCTAACGTAGAATCAGCCATTTATAAACAATATGCAGCTCATATCATGTCCTAGTAGGACAAGCACAACATGAGTATGTGTTTAGAACTCAGCATTGCAAGATTTTAATCTGCATAACAATAAAGGGTTTGTGCCCCTTGATTTCTACTTTTAGTTTTTGGGACTTACAAGCAGCTTTTTGGCATATTGCTTAAAGTTTGAATATAACATCTTAGAGCAACTGAATGCAATCCAATACTCTTATTTCAATTTTAGAATGAAAAATCATTAGCAAAACCAGCTTGTTAACCATGAATTATATATATATATATATATATATATATATATATATATATATATATATATATATATATATATATATATATATCGCATTTTAGAAGTTATGTCAAAAGATCGAAAGATAAAATCTCACCAGCAAATGCAAACGCCCTCCAACATGACCTCCACAAAATGATTGCAAGCAAGCCAGATGTTGAGATATAGTCTGTGATTGATGTTGGTGAGGAAGATCTGATACATGAGAAGAATGTGTACACTGATGTATGTGAGATAAGTGGGCAGTGTGTTGATTTTGCTGAATGGTTTGGTTATTTGTTTGATGGAGAGGGTGAAACTGAGGCTGCTGTGGAAGTTGTTGCATGGGATGTTTTGAAGGAGACTGCTGCAAATTTTGCGGCTGAAATAGAATAAAATGCATATTACTAGTCATCTGCTCCCAAATCGAAAGCACATATACTGTTATATCTAGAAAGAACAATAAATTATTAAAATACATGAACAAGTTCATTAAAACATAATGACAAATCAGATAATGAGACTTACATAACTAAAATAATGCAAATCTAAGCAGAACAAAAACCTTCTTAAGTACCTCTTATTTTGCATGACACTCTTGTAGCTGTAACATTGGAAATGTAAAGAATATTCACTTTCTAGTGCAAGAAATAGTTAACATCGATGTTCTAAAAACCAAACCAGACCAGATGATTGTACCAGTTAAACCGCCGCCCGGCCATGCATCTGGTCAGAGCAAGCCTTTAAAACCATTTCTACTGAAAAACTGGATTAAACCGTGTGAACTACTAGTTAAACAGGTGATTTATTCAAACAATTCCGTGTGAACCGGACTGTTTTCACTTTACCCATAAAATTCCTTGTGGGATTGGGACTAGTGCATGATTGTGGGCTCTCCCTTCTACATGCCACACTACACTTCTTTGCCTTCCTCCAGAAGTGGATAGTGGCCTCCATGGTCCCCGCCTCTCTTTCTAGGCAAGCCAAACCTCGAGCTCCACCCACAACCTCCAGCACCCCCCAATCAAGTACCACCTTCCTCCCCCACCGGCCCCCCCTCTCTCTCTCACCCCTCAACTCTCAATGCTCAAGACCTCAACCCTTGGGCTTTAGCAAGAGTAGCAAAGAGCAACACCACAACCCACAACCTCTCCATGACTTACCCTAGCCTTAAAGTAGCAAGACCTTATACCTCTAGCTACAGCAGGAAGGCCGTGGCCATGATGGAGATTTTCTCTATGAAGTTTCTAAATTTACAAATAATATATAATATATGATTATAAATATGTAATTTAAACTTAACATATGTATGATATCTAGTAATTAATATACTTATAATATTATGATGATGACATAGTTCAGTTCTAGTTGACCCCATAATTGAACTGGTGACCCATGACCTGGTCATCTTCCGGGTCAATCAACAATCGAAGCTTTAAAACATTAGTTGATATAATTAGATTTCACTATCAGAATTTTCAGTGATTTGTGAGAGAAAAATAGCTATCAGATGGGCGTCAGGAACTAAATCTAATGTAATATACGTAACCCCAAAGTGGAAAACAAGTAATTTATTCGCCTTTATATCATATAGATTGGTGAAATTGGAAGACATTTTTTCCTTGGTAAATAAGATCTCCATTCAAATTGAAAGAAAGGAAACTGCTGCTCATTCTAATCCTCTCTCTCGCTGCCTTAATAGCTCCCTGCCCCTTCAAATATGTTTTCTTTAGCTCCAATTTTTCTCCATTTAATCCTATTTCTATCTTTGTTTATTTTTATTCTTTTTCTACGCTTAATAATTGCACGTGCCTATGGACTGATACCTCTAACAACTTCAAATTAATTAAGAATTTAAGCCTCTGAAATCTATTCACATATTAAAAGATATCAGTATTAGTGTTGTTTAATAACTAAGCTGCAATAGTCCTTTGCTCAGTAGATCAAAAATCTTATGTGCGAAGTTCATGCCAAAATCATGTGTTGGAACAAAGATTTTTTTTTTTTTTAATAAGCAACCTTTCTGGTTCAGGAGATAAACAATACCTTCTTGAATTCTTAGAGATGTTTTTTGTAGACATATACGTGGATAAGATAATTTAAAACTGACACTATAAAAGAAAGTCGTCTCACAGATGACAGACCCTTCTTGCACTTGATTGGAAGTGATTGTTCTAGAAAATGATTTCATCCGCAATTTCAATTACTAGTATTTGGTACGTGCAATTCATGTGAGAAGAAGTAACAATGGTCATGAAACCCTCCAAGAATGAGGAGCAGGCTGAAAACTTTTATGTGGGGTGAGGCCCACGAATATTATTATTCGAACACTCTCTCTTGGAGGCCAACTTCAAGCAGAAAGTTCAGCCATACAAAGCCCCATGTTGTACATGGTAGATGATTGATGAATAGTCTTACTCATATTTAAGAATATGAAGAGAGACTGTTCTACGCCAGTCAACTTCAGTTAGTAAAGAAAATTCCATGCAAAAAATACACTTAATATGATCAATGAAGCAGACTCTTGTGGGCAACGAATGTAAGCTCGTAGAAAGAAATATCTGAGAGAGAAATTTGTAATCTTGTAATAGAACCTTACCTCATTTATAGGACGGAATCCCGTGGCATTAGACAATGAAGAAGAACTATCAGGACCTGACAAGGCCTAGTCAAATGTAAAGGAGAAAGAAATAGCAAAATTAGATGCAACTTCAATTAAGCGTGCAACACTTGGCATCTAAAATATCATGCAGAACTTACAGCCAACCCTGGGATGTTAGAGACAGATGGAGATGCAACCCGCCTGTACTTATGACGGGGCGAGTAAAATTTATAATCTCTTGCTGAGATAGCAACCTCATGCCGACCGGTCAATCGTTTGAACCTAGCATACACAAGATGGACAGATAACCTGATCTTAATTCACATCATGCATTTAACAGTTTATTAGATGAGTCAACAAGTAGACAAAAACGATACTCTCGCAATTGTTATTGTAAAAGGATAACCTGTCAATGACTGTTTGTACAAAGCTGATGATAAATCCTACATTTCATGTATCATGGTGAGTGAATGTGTTTCATGATTCAAGAAAATAAGATATTACAATAAAAGTTCAAAATGATTTTGTATATGAACTAATTAAAGAAGTGAATCTTTGGTTATGTTATATGCCCTACTGATGGACTACTCAATCTCAACTTTGATGAAAGTACGCCCCTAACTTGAAGCAAATTACTCTGACTACAAATTACTATGATTTACACATAATGGAAACAATAATTTCTGCAAAGTTGGGTTGAATCTGAACAGCTTTGAAGCTTGAATTTTATCCATCAACCATCAAAGATACTCCATTGATACTAATTGATGGACCTCCATATTAGTGACATAATAACGGAAGTTTGCAAACTTGTATTCACTTAGGGGCTGGATAGATGCCTAACTCATATTCATGTCATATATCCCACGTGACAGGGAATAGGGTGAAGACAGGGAAAGGTATGAGTTATTGATGATTGTTACCACAGCCCCAAGATTTCCAAATCGTAAGATTGCAGGATCAATGCCTTCCCAATTCCATCTAAGTTATCCTTCACCTCATCTCCTTGACCAAATCCTACTCACGTTCATGAAATCACAAAGATATGATAGTTGGGCATCCATGCAGCCCCCTCTCCCCCCCACCCCTTTTTTTCCTGAAAAAGCTTTACATCATCTTTTTAAGCTTTAGCATCAATTTTGTCATGGCCTTGTATCTAGGCTAAGGCATTATTTTTCTGTGCATCCATGATGACTTGTATTATCATTAATGCAACCAGTCTGGATGGACAAGTGATGAGAAACATAAGGATTACAATTCAAACATACCACTCTGCATCCTCGACAGTCAGACTGCTTGGTTTCTCAATGATCACCAAACCATTGACTACTACAAAGCGAACACGTTTTTCCTCATGTACCACTAGCTCGGGAAATCTTGTCCTTGTTTCAAAAGAAGTTGCCAATTCTCTTCGCCTAAAGCGAGAAGGTCCTACAACATCAGTAGCACAAAATAATTAGAAAGATAACAAGTTAGTCAAGAACTTTCTTCTGAAGCTTCTTCAAGTCACCTTTCCTAGGAAACTTTTTTGCTAGTCTTCTATACAAACCACCAGCTGCTTCAAGAGCCACCCCAATGTTCTTCTCACGAATACCACCCAAGGAAGCAAGACGCATATTCACATCATTCACTAAGGTTTCATACAAATTTGCCACATACATCAGTGGTAAGACGAACCTTGGGTCACCTTCATATTGTATTTCTCGTGCCTTTCTTTTGTTTAATTTATCATGCCCCTGACCATAGTCAGCATCAGCAGAGTCTGCCACTTCAACTACATGCTCTTTGATAAAATGCTCCACAAAAATTTGCAAGAACCTCGCCCTTGCAGTCTCTATTGGTGAAACATCTGTCCCGATGGTTGGAAGTAAATCGATCATTTGAAATTAGTGGGAAACTAAACATAGTGCAGTTAAACTTAAGTGAAACATCCATGATAACTAGAAATTGCAAAGTGCAAAAATTTAATCGCCCGGAGAAGATACCATCGATTGTCAACATGTTGTAAGGTGAACTTGAAGACCTGCCACTATTTTCAATGGCAGATTGGTCTTCGTCAACTCCGACACCATGAAGGGGAATCGAATTCCTATATGATCCAGATATGCAGTCCTGGCAAATTTAACAAATAAAATGAGCAACCACTTAGGTTCAAATCGAATAATCTAATAACAGTCCAATTTCCATGCAAAGATCAGAAAAGATCACAGCCTTCGACTGACCACAATTTAACCAAGAAAACCTTGCATCCTATCATTTCCTCCTACCATGATCTCGGGTTCAATCTTTCGGTAAAAATTCAAACTATTGATCAAAGTACAAAAAGATTCAAAGACAGGAATTAGAGGAAAGGGAAGCATACCACGGAATTAGATTCATCGTCATCGTCCAAGCTGTCTTCAGTGACGGCATCACGATCGACATCACTGATCCCCTCAATCTCGCCTGGGCGAGCGTCTACCGTGTTAAGATCGTGCAGCGAGCCGCTGATGAAAGAATTGGCCGGTCTCAAATTATAGTGCTGCACCGGAACTCTAGTCCCCATCGATCGACGATCTCCCTCGAACCCTAGTGTCAGACGCCTCCTCCGCCACGAGCACCAAATCCTAGCAGGAAGAACTCGTCCCGCCCGTGCTCCCTTCCACCTTCTTCCTTCTTCTCGATCGAGATGGAAACCCTGCAAGCCATAGAGAAAACCCTAGCGCCATTTTTTCGCTGTGTTTCGGAAAACCCTAGGGTTTCCTGGCTCTAGTTTTGAAGTAAAGAGAAACTGCGATCCAAACCTGAGGCCGGGGGCGAGCTTCCGCTTCTCGGAGCCTGTCTCCAAGCCTCTCACTGCAAGCTTCCGCACCTGCTTCCAAGCCGACGGCTTCCCCTAATTCCCAAAAACCCGCGCGGCCATGGAAAGACTGCCCCCGTTCATACTAGGAAATTACCAATCATTGGCACGTGCACTGCACGTGACTGGAGGAACTAGAAAAATAAGCTAGCATTTGATTTTCCCTTTAAAAAAAATAAAAAGCATTTGATGCATTGATGTGATTTTCCACCTAGATTTATTAAATGTACTTTTATTTACATACTTGTTTCATTTTTTAATAGATATCGTAGTTCATGATACTCTCTCACTGCAATTTTCAACCAGTATTTCATTTATTCTGATGCAACAACGGTAGATTGAGAAAATGTTTTATACTTATATGAATTGAATGCAACACCCATGATTAAAAAGGTTGGGCTTTGCTTTACATGCATATAAAACTTGCTCCTATTTTATTTATATAGTTATTCCATTTTTTGATAGATAAATATAATATAATAAAATGCAAGGTATCATAGTTCATGATACTTCCTCACTGCAATTTTCAACCAAGATTTCATCTATCCTAGTTATGATAACAACAATTGACTGAATAAACGTTTTATGCTCATGAATCGAATGCAAGGCCCTTGAATAAAAGGGTTGGGCTTTGCTATACATGCGTATAAAATTTGCTCCTATTTTATATACATTTTCTCTAACAAGTCTTCTTCTTTTCCTAAATATAATCTCTCTTTCTACCTTTATTTCCAATGGAATGTCAAATCAGTATGGGTCTATTTGGGTAACCCACTTGGGCATTGGCTCAAAGTAACACTGCATCCCCCAGCTTGAATCCTACAAGATGGAAAAAAAACTTTCTTTACTTTTTATTCATGCAATTTCAGATATCTTCCCGTGCGGTGAATCCACTATTTTCTCACC
This sequence comes from Phoenix dactylifera, assembly GCF_051530095.1. NCBI lineage: Eukaryota > Viridiplantae > Streptophyta > Magnoliopsida > Arecales > Arecaceae > Phoenix > Phoenix dactylifera. The sequence continues at coordinate 29,126,987 of NC_143199.1, forward strand.
TACTTTTATGCAGAATTAACCTTGTCTCGTTCATTACCTTTTCTCTTATTTGTAAAAGAATGAGGCAAAAATAAGGGTAACCCTAGCTATATTCATTTCAAAGAGAGAATATAATTGAATAGAGGAGCACTTTAGTAATGCCCAAACTAAGGGGAGCATCCTACTTGTGAGGCCCAATAGTCCCACATCGGAAAAATTCATTCCAAAGCCTGGGCATATGAAGCGGGTGTTTCTAAATCCTGCAGACGTGTTTTGGATGGAAAATAAAACCAGGAAGGAGTGAAGGACGCTTGCATGAAGCTCCGGAACCGGACAATATCTGGCAGGGAAGCCCCGTGTTCCCCCTTCATGTGGCCCCCACGTAGGTACTGGGTGTCGCACGTGCCCCGCAGAGGCGGGGGCGTGACATTTGGTATCAGAGCCGAGGACAACTCTTGTCTGATGGTGAAAAGGGTATGAGGCCCAATAGTCCCACATCGGAAAGACTCGTTCCAGAGCCTAAGCATATGAGGCGGATGTCCCCCACGTGGGCACTAGGTGCTTCACGTGCCCCGCGCATGCGGGAGCATGACACTACTTATGAAGGATAGCCAAAGTGTCCATATAATGAACTAGATTGTCAAACATGAAACCCTTTCGAGAGTTCTTGCATATGCTAAGTTGATTAGAAGTATTGTTTAACTATTTCATTCCTTGCCGGTTTGTGGTTAGATAGAATCCTGTTAGTATTAGCAGTGGTTAGTGGCTATTATCAAAGTTGGCAGCAGTTGTTGGTATTAAGTAGACCTTGTATGAGATAACATATAGTTTTGTCTCTCATGTTTGAAGTAGAGTAGTCCTATTTTTGTTAGGAGAAGGGTGCAATCAAGCCAAGCCGAGTCGAATAGCTAGAAGCTTGAGCTTGACTCGATTCAAAATTTTTGAGCTCAAAACTCAACTTAAAATTGATTGACCCTTAATATTCAAATTCGAACTTGACTCGATATAAAAAAAGATACTCAAGATCAACTTGACTCGACTCAAATATTGGCCCAACCATACTCGAAGATATCAACTCACTATTGATTGGACCAGTTTAGTCGGTTATAGTCATTACAACCGGCATTGCCCTAAAAAAAAAAAAGAATGAGAAGAAAAGGTTCCAAATTGCAGAAGGAAGACAAGGTTCCTAAGTTATGCGACATACCATTAAAATCATTATTGATCCTTATAATAACTACAATACTTGTTATCTACTTAAAAATAACATATAAAACTTTTATATTTTAAATAACAACACTTATAATGGTATTATAACAAAAATAATACATAATAACAGAAAATAGCAATGATATTTTTTCCTTCATTTTTCATCAAATAAATAACTACCTTTTAGAACGTGCAATCATCTTTCAAGAAAAATTTAATGCAAACGAAAATTTAAATTTTGAAAAAGTAGTATTTTATTTGAAAAAGGTACAAATAAAAAAAAGGCAGCTATTTATATTATAATGAACAATATATTTCCAAATCGTTATATATATATATATATATATATATATATATATATATATATATATATATATATATATATATATATATATATATATATGTGTGTGTGTGTGTGTGTGTGTGTGGAGCATGACTGGAGGGGTACGAAACCGTTATAACGGCCGTTATAATAGCCGTTACAACGATTACAGCACTGTTATCTAGTTGAAAGCGGGTCGGATACAATTTTACGGTATCCGTATCCACATCCGATTCAGAGCGGATTCGGATATAAATCTTTGCGTCCGACCGGATCCGGATACGGGAAAAAAGCCGGATACTATCTTTGATTTTTCCGGGTTGGCATTCGGGTATCCGTTTAAATATATTAAGCGTGTGTATATAGCGCATAGGCTCGGTCCGGACCCAGGCGAACCCGACCCTCGTTCGAGCGATCCCGTTTCCAATTCCCTTCTATTTCCTCTTCGAAGTAGCGTCCGAGGGCGCTAGGGTTCGTTCCCCTTCCGCACCCCTTCCCTCCTCCCAAGCGGCGACCGGCGATCGGCAACGAGTGCCCTTCCCGACCGGCGAGAGGAGCATCCAACCGGCAATACAAGCATCCAAGCGCGATACCAGGTGCACAAATTTTGAATCTTTGTCTCTTTTTTTTTCTTTTTTCTTTTTTTTTTCTCTGTTTCCGTGTTTGTTTTGATGATTCATTGGCTGGGAGTTGGGATGTTGTGGGGTTTTAATCCACGAGGTAGAGTGGATTTACTCGTTTGGAGGGTTTTTTTTAGAGGGGTTTACGAGAGATGGATGACGAACCTGCGGCATCCGGTGGCCGTCATCACGGATTTGGGTGTGCCTTGACGCTGTGGCCTTGATGCCAATTAGTTGATGCCTTCTCCATCGGTGCTGCGTTTTCTTTTGGATTCTTTCTCAAGCCTGTCGATGGTTCCCATGGCAGTCAGGAGTGGTAGCACTAGTCCAAGTCACGGTGGGGAAATCCTTAATATCTTTTACTTTTTTCCCCATTTTCTTGTGCTTTTAGAAAAGGAAACTAGGAATGGAGGTAGAGTGATAGCAGATAAGGATTTATAGGATAGAATCTGGGAAGCAGAGAGTACTGATTGCTTAATAAGTTATTGATTTTTAATCTGGAACTATTGGTGCATATACACTGCACGGAGGATGTCCAATGAATAATGCAGCAATTTGCTAGTAGACAGACACATTAAGCAAGAAATATTGGGAATGATATAGACACGTAAGATATTGGAGATTGCATAATAGTGCTAAGGGTTAAACTAAGAGTGAGATGGAAGTGTCTTACTACTAGCCAAAAAGTTTTAAAAGGAAGATGGACATCTAGTGGCTTGCAAGAATGACCCAATGATCTCAAGGATGTATCATTGTGAGTCATAGAACACCATTGTCAACTGTAGGAAGCTTATGCCCTTTGAAGACTAGTTTTTCTTCATCCGTTTTATTTTTTAATTTAGAAAGGGACAAACCTGCTTCATCTCCATCTTCTTCTGTTATTCCTTTTGGTTCTGAGGGAAATCTGTTTTTTTGATTATAGAGATAACTCAGGTATGCCCTCAGTTAGAGTTTAACATGAGAAAACTCGTGGCTTTCAACCCTCTAAAAACGTGCTTCTCATACCTTTATATCCCTATGAATGATTTGATGGCCCCTGGTTATGTGATCCAGGATCCTTCAATTTGATCTTATTTGTTTTCTCACAGAAAGTTCCTGTGTATTTGTTGTCCTAGAAACAAACATATCCAAAATCTGTAATTACTTCTTTGTTTTTATGAAAAGATTGTATACCCATTAGAAATTCTTAGAGAACAAAATTTGTAAATACTTGGAGCAAATATCCATATAATGCCTCTGCAATCTTCAACATTACAACTTCTAGCAACTTTTTTCTTCCTTCTGTACATATGCATCTAATATTGTGCATTCTTCCCATAGGAATTTCTTGATTTTCTAACTACTACTTATGCTGCTTGTGCAGATGTCTGGAGAAGAGGAAGAGAATGCTGCGGAGCTAAAAATTGGTGAAGGTGAGGGAGCATAGAGCCAGATTATAAGCATTTTAATTTGTAAGAATTTTAAGAAGTATTTGTGCCAACTGTGAGGTTAGGCATCCATTATTATACATGTTTGTTGGGTGGAAAATTGTAATTCCTACAATGGCTACATAGTTGCATGTTCTCGCATGCTAAAAATTGTATTCAAAACAGTGTTAAAGTAGGTGCAGAATGGGTAAATGCTCATTTTTACTTCGATTATGATTTTGAATGTATTTCAGATTCTAGTCACAGAACAAAAACATTAACAGTATTTCTTATTCCATAATTATATGTTAGCTGTATATATCTACTTTGTGGTTTCTGAGCAAGGTCAAATCCTCTGATATTGAAAGTTCTGAAATTGAAAGTTCCTCAAAATATTTCACTACCTTTATCCCAGTTTTGCCGGATTCACCTTTCTTTTGCAGCCCTTCAACTTGTAGTCAAAATCCTTACCTTTCTCGATCATCAGTGCCTATGTTAAACCTGTTTATGTCATCTTATATGGTTCTCCATTGCTTTGTTTATTACTAATACCACTTTCAAGCTTTCAATGGAGCACTTATTATGGATTCCACCCTCCTAGTTCTATTGCTTTATCTACCTTCTACAGTCTTGTCTTTGCTATACTCATACTCTTGGGCCAGTATTTTGACCCGCACATAACCTGGTCTTTTGACCAATATTTTCATTGTGTAGCAAGTCTTTGTGATATTTTGTCATTATTTGAAAGTTAACTACAACTCTATTAGAGATTTTCTCATCCCTCCTTCATTCTATAGCAGAATTTGTGTAAGGTAGAAAACAATTTATTCTGTGCATCTCTACCCCCAAATTTAGCTACTTTTCCAAGTCCACCATATTCTTTCTTGTGCTTCTTCAGGTAAAATCTTTTCCAGATTGACCAATATTTTCAGACTATATTGTGGAGTTGCTTCCAGGATTCCCTTTTTAAATTTATTTATTTTTTTTTGCTATCAAGGCAAAATTTTGATTATAGCATTTCTAAAGCATGTATTGGAGCGCAGGGTACATGGTTGATTCTTAGCTAAGGCCTTTTGTTCTTGGGAGTTGTATTGTCTCTCTATACTTAATTGCTCCCTCATACATGTTTTAATACTATCAACATGGTATTTAATATGAATCTTATTCTAATTTCCTGCCAAATAAGTTCTTTTGGCACTTAACCATGAAATCATTTAGGATCTATAATAAATGTGCATTTTTTTGTTGTTTTTCCATTAATTTCTTCAAAAATAGACTCATCCATTGAACTCCATGAGTAGACAGAAAGTTTATTATCCAGCATGATTAGATTTTGAAGGTAAATATTATAATTTGTATGTTTTCTTTATTCTTATGAGTTTGTACCACAAGGCACCCTTTTTTTACTCATTTTTCTTCTTTTGTACATTGTATGGTATCTCATGTTATAATTCCTTACCTATTTTCATCCTTACTGACACATCTTCTATTGAATTTATCAACAATGTCTTTCAACTTTCGTTATCCTTGTGTTTGGATCTCCTCTAATACTGTATTCTTGAGTCTTGACTTTTGACATTCTCCTCATCTAACAATTGGTTATGCTCTTATGATTTTATAACATTATTGCTTATCAAGATTACTCAACCATCCCCGTTATTTGTGAATCCAATGCTCCAAATTCCTATATCTCCTTCTTAGTGTTTGCTAATGTATGAATATATTTATCACATTGTTTATTTTGTTCTTACCCTGTTCTAATAAAATTAAACACCACATAATTCACCTTACCTCTTATCCTTCCTGATAAACCGTAGATTTGTAAATTCAGCTATTTTCTTGGCATTTAAAAAAAAAAGATTTTTTGAAGATGCCTTCTAGACCTTTGCATTCCATCCAACAATTTATTTTGCATAATGTTTTACCAGAATTAGAAGCTCTGAATAAATCTTTCACACCTGTGTTGTAACCTCTGGTTGTCAATTGTGACATTACTTTTACTATAATACTGTGTTTTCCTTCCCCTATCTTGATAATGTGGCTTTAATTATGTCATTTGTTTCACTTTCAGATCACCTTATGTTTTTGATCTTTCCATATTTTACTTCTCATTTCGCTCTAACTATTTAAATCTTCAACTACCAAACTGGTGCACAAGCTCCTTGAGTTTATTATTCTACAATCGTTGCATATCACTTATTTCGAGAAGAAAATAATCTGTATAAATTATCCTACCAAACTTTTTTTATAGGTGCTAGGGGACTTGTTCAATTGAGGATTGGAATTTGGTTTCTCATGCTAAAAACAAGTAGAGTTAGGTGCTAGAATATTTCAGGGTATTAAATTTGCTTATTGGGGCAAATAGCTTGTAAGTTTTGACACCAAAAAAGGCTGTTTGTGCAAATATGTGTGACATTCAGTATAAGGAAAGATGAGTGGAAGGGATGATGTTAATTTGGCTTTGAAATTTTGAAAGACATTGTTAAGGAGGATTACAGCTTAAGGCTTTATAGATTAAGAGTGAGAAAAGTAAATGAAGTGAAATCTCTTTAGTAGATAATATGGAGAGTCTTCATTTGAAGTTTCTTGAACTTTTGATCTTGAGACTGTAAATATCATTATGAAGGGAGGGGAAGTCGGGGTTGGGGTCTTATTTGTAGGAGAAACTTCCATGAAGATGGAAACTTTTTTATTCTCCTAAATAAAAAGGGAGAAACTTTTTGTGTTTGCTTCCAAAAAATCTAGAATAATAGATTTTAAAGATAGCTGATTGCAAAAAATGGGAGTTCAGAGGATCATTCTTTGATTGGGTTTTTCTTTCAAGGATGAAAAATCATAAAATTTTGGAGGGCAGTTGGTTGTGGAGATAGCTGGTGGGAGGCCTTGATGATTGAATAACTTCAAATGTTCATCTGGGTCAGCCGTCCTTAATAGTTTTATAACCTTCTCAACCTCTCCAAGAGAGGGATGATATTTGTACTTGCCTCTAATCTCATCGAAGGATAATCAATTTGACCACTTATTGCTTCATCATTCATTCACATCGTCCACCTGTTTTTTGTCCGTTCCTGATGTCAAATATCGAGAAGCCAAATGCAATGTGGTGGGAAGTCCAGAAAGATAGATATTTATATGACATTCAAATAGAAGATTTCAAAATTGGAGGTGTTTAGAGAGGCATAACAACGTCTATTAGATTTTTGTTCAAGCAAATGATCATTTTATTTGGCAGGTAATCACGATTGATCCATTCCATATGGTTTTTGATAATGATTGCCTTATTCGAGGGAAAAGTGGTCTTTTTGTCCCTTGAGCAAACATGTGCAATTATTCTGGTGCGATGCCTTTGTATTTTGAGCGAAATATTTTGTTTATTATGCATTCCCATTCCATATGCTTCTTGTAGCTCATCTAATGCACATAATTGTTATGCTATTTTGATGCTTAGTAAAAATACTTAACTTTGCCACTGTAATCTCCAGAGTTTTTGAGGGCAAAGTGCCTGATGAATTGTGAAGTTGCACTTATTCTTGACCGTAAATATGAGCAGCTTCAGCAGCTGTCTGATGATCCTACAAACCAAATATCACAGTGGGTGTTGACCAGTTTTAAATTTACTCAACTTTCTTTTCTGTTTGTGCTCTCATGGCTACTCTTGGGTATTTCACCGAGTTCTGTTTTTCTATTCAGGGTGTTTGAGAAGTCAATGCAATATGTGAAACGCTTTAGTCGCTACAAAAACCAAGATGCTGTGAGACAAGTTAGAGAGTATCCTCCTTTTAATAAATTGGTTGGGGGTCTTTGCGCCCCCTCCACTTTTCTCGAAAGAATAAAAAATTTCCAGTCCTTCAATTGTTTTCTGAAGTCAGAAAACAGAGGACTAGGAAGAATGATTGTTAAAATTTCCGTTTGTCCTCAAAATTGATTTTTCTCAGTATTGTGAATTCTTAATTCAGTTATCAGAATCCTAAGTAGGTACCAATTGGCTGAATTTGAGGTATGGATGCTGTGAATTAGTGAATAGTTTGGATGCCAGGATCATTTAAATGAAAACGGCACTAATCACATGCTTTTCGTTGGGATTTGCAGCTTTGTGTGCTTGGCAATCTTTGCCCTGAAACTGTTGAGGAAGCCATTGCTATGGTCCCATCTATTAAGGTAATAGCAATAGGAACCACTTTATCGAGTAACTCTTTTTTATTATTTGTTCCTCTTTTGTTTTAACCTAGTTGTGATGTATGATGTTTTCCCCATTCTCAATATCTTTGAATGGATATCTCATTCCTATTATTGGTTTCACACTAGTTAAAAGCCTTTACAAAGTCATCTTCACTTTCATACTGTGAAGTTTTACAAACAGAACCTCCATTAATACACTTGCAAGTTTCTCCAGGCAGGATAAAAGTTATTTTTTTCTAGAGGGGCCTTGTGTTTGCTACGTAGGGGTATTGTAGTGAGGTTTCAGGTGAAGATTAATTCTTAAATACACTTATATTTGACATCATTTAGACCTACACCATCTCACTAACATGTGAAACCTTCATGAAGTAGGGGGAGGGGCTCAAATATTAGTCCAAGGGTGCAGGCATTGGAGTTGGTAGAAAGAGGTGTATTGCTTTTGGTCACCATTGTGCACTTGTTTTTGTAGTTCTGTTTCCTTAATCCAATAGGCTCGAGTAAATGCTACTTGACAAGGTTGTTAAGATATTCCCTTATTGGAGAGAAATGTATGCTACTTTGCCTCATTTTTTCCTGGCACTGTTGCTGTAAGTCTATGTCCATGCATCAGGGGGTCCTTACAATATCTATGTTCGTTGACTCGATTTACCAGAAATTTTGCTTATGTTACCCATGTAAAGCTAGTATCACACTCTTTGCAACTATTATTTCCTTGGTGTATTTTAGGTAATATATCTGTGCCATTTTTTCATATTTTTTTCCCTCGGATAAAATCCAGAACAGAAATTATTTTCAAGTATAGACTCTTTTTGAAACATAGGGGCCATTTATTTTTAATTCTCTTCTATTTGGCAGCGCAAAGGACGGATCCATGAAGATGATGCAATCGAGAAAATGCTAAATGATCTCTCTCTGATAAAGAAATTTGAATAGTGCAATCATGTCATGGGCATCTTGAACTCGTACAAACTGTCTTATATTGTTGCATGTTCCAAGGGGCATGTAGTGATCAGTCTATGTATTGACAACTGGTCTGCAGATTGAATGGATCCATTGGAATATTTTGGGCAGGAATGTAGAATGAATGTTGGTATTTAGTAGATAGATATTTGGTAGCTATGAGTTGTGGCCTATTGTTAAATCTGTATCGATGAAATTCTGCTCTCAATCAACCGTTACAGGAAGCGTAAGCATAACGTTGGCAGTCTTCAATATTTGGATATTCATTTGAATTTTATTCTGTATATCTGGATTCATGCTTAAGCTGGCATAAGAAAAAACGTTATGAACAATTACTGTATTTATATGCAAACCTTACTTAGAAAAGCTACATATCTGATGTATCGCTCCAATTTCTCCCGTGTCCTAGCTGTACGTGTGTTGCCAATTTAAAAGAGTGCCATGGTAATGTTACAGGAGCTATTGGATTTTTTAGAAGTTGGAACCCGTTTGGTATTGCCTTTTTTGTACCCCCTGTTTATGCTTTCAAAGGCATGCTGACATCTAGTGCTTTTAGTAGCAAAAATTTATTGCTTTCAGAAATTTTGTATACAAATGCTATCTTCAACGGCAATCTCCATTTAATTCTCTGCTAAAAATAAAAACAAAATGGTACCGGCAAAGGCTTTAATTTCTGAGTTTGAATGGGACCATATGCAAAATAGTTTTTCCTTTCTATGGATCTGCAAGCTGCAATTAATATGAGAAAAGATGTCAATCCATGGGGGGAATAATTTGCTTCAGTTTCATCAGGTAACTTGGGCAAGTTTTGGATAAGAGAGAGTACCGGTCGGCATTTCGTTGCTGGGGTTTTTATTAAAAAAAAGAAAAAAAGAAAAAGAAAAGGAAAGAAGGGACATCATTGCTGGTGCTGGGATTTCAAATAAGAGGATGAAGTCACGGGCTTAATTTCTACACTAGAACTCTAGTTATTCCTCTCTTCATTGAGGGTATATTTGGTTGGAGAGGTTGGAGATCGAACCCTGAAATAAGAAAAGAAATGAGTTAGCTTTCATTTTCGCCATTTGGTTGGAGAGAGTTCTATTTTTATTCCGATTCCGAAAAGGAATGCCCCAATTTACTAAAATCTAATACTTCCTTTTCTCCTATATTCAAATTCTATTCTGATTCTTTTTCCGGTCACGAACTCATCGGGGGAATACGTGTCATTTTGATTTCCGTTCCATTTCATTCTAGTGATTCCGTTCGCGAACAAAACACACCTTCAATCTTGACACCTTCAATCTTGACTTCTTTCCTGCTTCTCTTCATAACAACTTAATTCAATTTTGCTCAGGTTGTGTGGAAATTTCTACTATATATTATACTTGAGTAAGTTTTCTAAATCCATGCTGAATCCTTCAGCCAAAAAAAAAAATCCATATCAAATCCAAAAACAAGAAAAGGAGGACTATGAACATGTCAGATACTTTAGAGATTGAAAGAAAAACCTGTTTACATATGTAGATTGATTTTTTTTTGTTTTCATTCCTAAGCCTTATGTCTTGGATTGGTTAATGGGTTCTACGCCTCCAATGCCACCTATAGTTGTTATACCAAATGATCTAAACTGAAATCTTGGCTGCATCAAGGTTGGGAGGGTTGGAGGTAATTGGAGGACTACTTCCTGTTATATAGTCCATTGCTACCGTCCCTTCTGCCAAAAGGAGGTAACGCATGTTATTGATCGCATGACTATGATATGGGTAGCCACGCATTGGTCAAGTTGCTTCGGCCTATTTAGCACTGCTTTAAATTGTACAACTTTGACACCCTATGGATGGTAAATAGATGAAGTCAATCGTATGCTTAATTTGAATGGAGCGAAACCAATACCATATGAATTTATACATGCAAAATCTAGCTTAGGGCCTGTTATCTACCAAAACTCGGATCAATTCTACTATGTTCTAAGATCTAGATGAACCTCAATCATAGTTGTTTAGCTACTTCTAGGAACAGAAAAAATAAGAACAGGATATCAGCCTTGCCCTTGTGCCAGTTGCTTGCATGCACGCACAAATTCGTTCCTCGTATAAACTCGATCATAATCGTTTAGCTAATTCCGAGAACAGAGAAAATAAAAGCAATATGCCGACCTCCTTGTGCAATTTCATCATATATGCACATGCACGCGTATGTGCACACCCCACAAGCATCCACATGCCTATGTGCACACGCACGAACCCCTTCCTGGTATAAATTGGTTTAAGTTTGTGCGAGAAACCTGATTGAATTTTCGATAGAAATCGAGCTTGTTAACCTCCTTAGTCTATTTTCTACTAAAAGTCTATGTTAAACTATAGAATGAAAATATCTCCCACAAAAATTAGGCTGAAGAGGGATTGGGTTAATATAGACCTTGCTTAAATAGACTGTGTAATCCATGATCCTATAGAAAATCCATCCCAATCTTGTTGGATTTCCTAAATAGATCTTTAAACTATAAAATTATCTTACCTCATTTTTCCCCTATAGAATGATAAATGTTGTTTAAACAGTAAAAAAAATGTTATCTGATTCCTCCCTTCCTGCCATTTTTTCGAGAAAAGTATCTCATTGAGCTCCATCCGACAAGCATAACGAAGCTCCCATATAAGCTACAGAAACTAGATTTGAGAATCACAAAAATACCCAGATTGGGTGATTCATTACCTTATCCTTTTGTTTCACTGATAAACAAAATCATATCTTTAAAGGCAAATAATACAGTAAAAAATTCTAAAAAGCCTACATGAAAAGACTGCAAGCCAACAAAAAGCTACACAATTTTATGGGTCATCCTTTAGACCATGTCTACCTTCTATCTTCCATCTCCGACTGCTGGCGAACAAGCATGATAGAATGAAAAGGCCCTGGCACTGTTCTAAAAAACATCAAGCGCCACGAACACTCTCCAATAGCTTCAAAAATTACATGACTGAGGCCTCCTCAATCATAGCAAAACAAGCAAAAGCAGCCTCAATTTACCTACACACAACAAAGCAAGGCAGCAACTTTTTTAGCAAAGTCATCCTCATCATCAGACTCATCTACATCCTCTGCGTATACATTCTCATCATATTCAGTTTTCAGGTCCCCGCCCTCAACAGCCTCATGATCAGACTCTCCATATCTTTGGTCATAGTATTCCAGCTCTTGATCTTCCATAGCATCCACTTCCATATGATCTTTTGGTTCAAATGTATCTTCTTTAGCTGAAGAACGACCATCGTAGATTGATCCCTCTTCTTCTTCCTCCTTGGCTGTTCTATCCTCGTGTTCTTCAAGGCAGCTGACATTGTCATTGCCATCTTTCTTGGCTTCTACCGGAAGAATGGACTGCACATCTGATAAAGCAGCTGAAACAGAACCACCTGCTGCCTCTTCTCCATCTCTTCGATCAATTTCATCTCCACTGCTTGCACCACTCGCAGATGCTGCATCTCTTTTTCTCTTAAGAATGATGCTCAGTGGCTTCGGACCTTCAAACGAGAGAGAATCTTTAGAATCCTGAAGCACCGCAACTTTTGCAGACTTCATATTATTCAGTTCTAGAGGAGCAGCAGCACTAGTACTCTTGGTTGACAACTCTTGAGAATTCTCCATAACCTTTGGACCTTTCAGCTCTGCAAGACTCTTTGGACCAGCAAAATCTAGGGAGCCTGTATCATCTCTTCTAGTTAGCTTTACCACAGTACTCCTTGCATCTGCAGGGAACTCCTCATTTGATCTCCATCTTACTCTTTCATGATGTCTCCCCCGATAATTTATTGGTCTGGCTGGTGACAATCTGCCTCGAGGTCTTCCTCTATTTCCGTCATTCTCAGATCGCAAATCATTTGGGATGTCAGGTGAAGACCTCCCAGAGAGTGTTATTCTTCCTTGCAGGCGAGTGCTTATGGAGCTCCGAGGAATTTGTCTTTGATTTCTGTGGGAATGATGACCATGCCCTCTCTCCTCAATATAGCAATCATCCCTCTGGTAGGGCTCACCACGGCCATCAGGGCTAACAGCCGATATTGAACCATTAAGTCTTCTTTGCTTCAATGGTCGACGACACAAATCTGATCTATCCCTCTCATTATGATTGGCATCCCTCCACCTCCTTCCAGATGGTGGTCTTTCCAAAATCCTCTCAGAAATTCTGCATGACTCCCAGCCATAGGTATCATGTGCCTGTCCATAGTTTTTTTCCCAACTGTGAACTTTAGAACTATGCCAAACGAGTAATTTATGAAATTTATCATCAACTAACAAGACATTGCTCTAGATTTTATACAGCAGCAAGATCAGAAAGAGAATCAGTCAAGCAGATTATAGGGGAAACAATAAGGCATTTTAAATCAGTTCGAAGAATCAAATTTTGAAAATCAAAAAAAAAAAAAATCATCAAAGATATGCGTTAAAGGTTGATCTGATTTATCTCAAATGACCACTTAAGCCAATCATGTATTCCAAAATCCAATCAGGCATCAGTTCCCAAGATTCATGCACGAGAACCCAAATAATATACAAAACCGATCAAATTCAACCAAAATCAAGTTAAGATAGCACCAAAAGAACACGAAGCAAAAAGGAGAATCAAACTATAACATAACAAGAACAAAAGGTTTGAAACAAGAAAGGCACCTTATTGCAGGTCAATGGCGACGCCAGGAAGTACACGCAGTCGGTGTTCCTCTTCAGCGCCTCATCCTCCGCCGTCGACGGGCGGATCCCCACCCGCCCACCGCCGCTCTTCATCCCCTTCCTTCTTGTCCCTTTCCACACAAGAACCCAACAATCGGAACAAAGATCGAGCTGCTCCGATGGCGATCAAAGACGGAGACCGAGGCGCAAAAATCCGCAGATCAGGGCAGAGAACAGGAAACAAACGGACAAACGGATTCAATAACCAGATCGAGGCATTGGAGGAGACGGTGGGAGGAGAGATTGGGTATCAAGAATCGAAGAGAGAAGGTTTTTGATTTATGCGAGGGTTTTCAAACTTTCTTGGAGCCTTTTAGCCTTATATCATCGACGGGGCTTAGCCGGAGCTTTACACTTTTGGCAATGGCCTACCCTGTTACTAATTATTACTTTTTACCACTAATGCAGAGAGAATTTAGATATAAAGGGAAAGAGGAGGGGTAGGTTTTGTTATTAAGTGGTGGGTTGGGGGTCTATTGTTGTGGCGTTGGGAAGAGGTGTTCCCGCCCGGCCAAGATGACGTTGGAGTCAGCTTGGTGCGCGAAGGGGGTGTCACGTGCCAGGGTTTAGGTGGTGTTCCGATTCCGATTCGGGTTTGGATTTGGTCGGGTTTTAACTCATGTTTCTTTTCTTGTAGTCAGAGTCGGATCCATACACGGAGTGCACAACGACCCGATCCAACGGTCTTGCCGGTCAAAACCGACCGAAACCACAAGTCCAATGCTTTTCTTCTTCTTCTTTTTTCCCAGTCCAAAATAGGAAAATTAAACTAGCTGGTCTCAACGAGACCTGGTTTTATGGTTTTCAAACCAAATTTGCAATTGGTTAAAGATTCTGTTAGTCTTGATTTTTTGTTAGTGTCTAGATGCTGAGGAGATTTTAGAAGATGGTGGTTGGTTGCGTATTGTATTTCAAATGTACATTTTCATGAAAATAGACAGAATATTATTTTATAGAACATTACATCCATTAATCATAGTATTAATTTGATAAGAGACATGATAATATTTTAATAACACTCTTTATGACAATGATAAATGTTATTATAATATTATTTTAATTTTTCATTACAGAGTGATGTAATATATTGTGATATAATATAATATTAAAATATTATAATAAAAATACAATAATATAGTATAATATTATAATATGATAATATTACACTATTGTAATGTCATAATGTTATGATATTGTAATATTGTAATAGCATAATAATTTAGTATTATGCAATATTATATTTCTAGTCTTATTAAGTAATATGTGACCATGTAGCAGCATCATAAAAAATGTCAGCATAAGATGTCAATGCAATATGCATATATTTCTATTCCAGTATATTACCATCACCGCACATATTACAAAGAAGATATATAATATAATATGATAAATATTTAATATTATATATACTATGCTATTTGTATCATAAATAATAATTTCTTGATAAGTTTGTCCATTATGTGTATTATATTTCATGATTATATATGATTAACCATGCGACGGTATGGATCATTTATGACAAATTGTGGGCTCCAAATTGAAGCCGACTTGATGATTATTATAAGATCAAAACTATTTACTAGTACGTATTGCAGCAATAATATCTGAGTTATATCATTATATTAGGATCGATTGTTTCGCATATGGGCGGATATGATCCATCATACATGTACAAAGTCCAACCTAGAGGTCAGCCAAGTCCTAAAAGGGTATTGGTCCACAGGAAAAGTTATTTGTAAAGCATAAATTGCCTGAATGATTGGGTACGTCAACGGCCGGAAAGAAGACTATTATCCAAGTACCGAAAGCCTTTGGTATTTGGAGGTTTGAAGGAAAATAAATTTGCTAGGTGAGATGGTCTCAGATGTTGATTGATGATGCACATACTATGATCTATGACTGGTAGAAAATACATTAAAAAAACAAATATAGTTATAAAAGTAACATACATTAAGATAATTATATAGTTTGATTGTAATCAGTACAAGATTATAAATAAATTGACGGGTAATATATTCTATTGTAATCCAAATTTTCTTGTCTCATTGGATTCACGTACAGTGGATTTTGACGGTCGGAAGGCAAAAGTTGTCCAACTTTCACAAGCTGGTCTCGTGTGGGATGTTTGGAAATCCAGGCTTCCATCAGATACTACAAAAAAATTATGCGGTTTTCCAGTAATCCTTTTGGCCAAAGCCGAGTATTGGAGAGGCAAAATTAGCCTAAATCCGCGATGCATGAATGCATGCCGACCTTTGGGGAGAAGAAACAGGCCAACTCCTGGATGCAATCTCATGTTCTGAGGGAAGATTTCTCAGAAGCACAAAAAGAGAACTGAATATCCAAAACACTAGAACCTACAAGGTCGTTGCTGATTATGGGCAGTTAATACAAGAAATGAGTCGAGAATATTAATGGTCACTGAGCAAAATTAAGGACAGCAAGTACTTATATAGAGACTAATACTGCAGAAACTGATTGTGAAAGCAGAACGATGGAGTTCTAACAGCAGATGCTGTATTGTATCCATATATTACAAAACTAGATTTTACCAACTGTCCTCTGCTCGCCGGTATGCAAGACTTATGATGCTGATAGCATGCTCGGAGGATGCGTTTCACATACTAAGGTGAACCTGCAAAAATAAAAACCAATCGAGCAAGATGTTACCGAAATTGTCAGGCATGAATGTAAATATATGTATGTGTCCATAAAATAATGTTCATTTTTTTTTCTGGTTTTTGTATGCCCAATCTTAATCATTCATCTAAATATTTCAGAGTAAGCATGAGCATAAACATTCTTCAGCACTGATATGTTAAGGTTCGATATTAATGGAAATCAAAACACCAAGACAAGAAATTATAAAAGGGGTTTTAGAATTAAAATTAGTGAAGCCAGCTGGACCTATGCCGGCCAGTTGGCACTCCTCTCCTTAGCAGAGAGGTCCTGGATTCCACTTTGGATGGTGGCAGGCCCACCATTTTTTGCAGGAAAAACAAGTTGAGCCAGTCGGTAGTAAGTCACTAAGTGAGGGATCAAACTAATGACCCAATTGTATATATAGTTCAATAGATTGGGATTTACTACTCTAAGATTTTGAAGAGTTCATTTGAGCATGATGTTGATTGCTAGTCTCAATCATGTATAATCGACCCATAATTCAGGCCAAACATCACCAACCTTGCCATGGCCAGTGCTCCCATGAGGTACAAAGCCATACATACACAGAATATAAGCTTTCTTAATTATAGATAAATAAAATGTTCTACCATCAAGAATTGACATCTTTTGAATGTCTAACTCTCCCAGAAAAACTGTGCTATATTCTCCTATATCATGTCAATTATACTATCGCTTATTGCTTCAGTATCCTAGAACATACAAGGTTCTACAATACACTCCCAATACCTGCAGCTGTTGACTAGAAAAACTAGCATATATCATGCAAAATGGTTCAGCATATGCAAAATTTCAATACTGATTGGAATCTTCAAACTCGCCTTGACAGCTACGAAGTCCAGACTTTTCATTAATAATAGAGCAGATTCTCTAAAATGCTCATAAAACATAAACTATCTATCAGGACTGAACAAATTTTATCCCATGCTGCTATCATGAACATCACAATTGCAAGTAGTTTTCTAAAAGAAACAGCAAGTCTAGGACATGGTGGATAGATTAGATACAAGAATACTTGAGAAATCTTAGCAGTAGCATCCGCAAAGGTACAGTAAGGAATTCATTTAAGAGTTTTGTGATGTTCAACACATGGGCCAGAGACAGCCTTGGTGACAAGGGCGTTCATATAAATGGTTCCAAGGACAAAGGCAACGGGCAGAAGGGATTTGAAAATAACAGTTATCTTAGAGGATCTGGGTTTGGATACAATTTAATACCCAACTAGTATTTACAAAGCCAATCAGAATAGATAGGATAAAACAGTTGTTTACATGAACGTGGAATGCTTTCATTTGCAGATTAATATTCTTACACCTAGTCATCTGATAATAGTAATGAGCATCATGTACTCATTTAAATCATCAAGAGAAGTTTAAATGATTTAAGATGCTAGCCTCTAAGTTAAATTCTATAAGTGATCAGATTTAGCATGCTTGAAATATGCTATGCCTCACAGGAACAAGCCTAACAAAATAATGGTGATAATATGTTTCCAGATTAGATATTATACCCTCAATTTGCAAAAGATGCTTCACATAATAGGTCGCAAATTGCAGGCATCACTCATTTAGTTGATTTAGGAACTTTTTCCAGTGATCTGCTCATAATGTTAATAGTAGTCTGAATCTATTTTAGTGCCAAAACAGCCCAATATTAACTGCTTCACCTCCTGGGGAGTTTAGCACCTCTAAAGGGCTGAAGATTTGCAAGGCATGTATGATGCAATTTAGGACATCACATCTAGCTATTCTATGACACCCAATTCCTCAAGCAATAAATCATATTTCTTCCTTATCAGAGTATCGCATAATGATTCAGAGAGCATTCAAGGATGTCTTTAATTTTTTTGGTTATGAAAAGCAACGCCAAAAGTGTGATTCTGATCGGAAAAGTTTTATAGTTCATCGGATAAACCATTTTTGATTTGTATATCTTTATCAGGCTACTCTTGTTCAATTGATATGAGACATTTCCTAGCTGCATAACATTTAATAGTTAGTTTATTTATCCATAACTTCTTCCATATGGATGGAACTGGCGAACAAGGAAATGTAATCTTGTACTCCTCAAACTCCTCGTGAATGAGTTTGCCTTGATTACTTTTCTGTCAGCTTTACTATTCCTCCCTGAAAATGTTGGGACAGTATTGATATGCACTATATTTTGACAGGCTTGATCAGAAGTTCAATTTGTGTGAAAGATACATGTCCACACGATAATTAATTCCATTCAGTCGTTGTCCTGTGTTAAGGCTTGTGAGTAGAAGTTGCATGGTTGTGGATGGTACTATGACAGAAGAAGTCTCATGCTTGGTTGAATAGAACATTATACACTACAAAAAGCAAGTAGCCAAGTGCAAGATAACAATGAATGACTATACTCACATGTGTGCAGATATAACATGCCATTTTTTGTTTTCTTTCAATTTGAGATGATTAACAGGGCTCAGTTGCCTGCTTTCCCATCTCCTGCACATCCTCAGGTGAAAGTATCTTGATATACCACACGTTGTTCACAAATGACCTGTGTTAAGGGCCAAATAAATTTGTTGTATCAGAGAATGTATAAGCAAGCAAACCAGCTGCATAAATACATAAGTTGCTAGAAGCTATATTCAATATATATAGACCGAAGTATTAACTCTTGAAACTATTGAACATGCAAAATGCTACAGCATTACATGAGCTAGAGCCCAGTGATTTCAAGGCAGTTCTTAGCAAAAAGAAATACTTAATCATATTCCAGATCACCATAACCCTGTTATTTTGGAAAACAGATTGCCAGGTTGAAAACCTAATAACCTAACACTTTACTCATCGTATTGAACCTTAACTTTCCTCTGTCTTTCTGTTCTGGTCATCGATAGAATAATTTAATAGAAGAATTATATTAGAAAACCCACACCCGTACCTCTTCTTAATATTTATATTCGCTTAAAACTTCCTTCAGGGTTGTGAGCTCATACTTTAGCAATTTGTATATATGAGAATAAAATTTTTAATACTTGACAGTTGATATTTCATTATTTTTTTAATAATTACTCTTATTAATTGCTGCCAATAGTTACTTTTTCATTCAACTATAATTCATACTAGAGTTGACGCCTTGAATAGCAGAATCCGTTGCTTTAGTTTGTCACCTAACAAATATGCTCTAGCGTAAAATACCGCACACGTCTGTTACAATTTTTGTTAAGCCTATTTGTAAAAAAAAAAAAAAAAAAAAAAAAAAACACTTGTCCTATTATGCATCAGTTAAAAAAGGGCGAATTCTCCTTGATAACCACACTTCTCAACTTAAAACTAGTTCTTGCTAAAATTTCCAAAGGATGATTTTGTATAAAAGATTATAGCAAAATCTTTAAGAAAAGTAAGAGAAGACCAGAGTTTTTCATTATAGCATGCTGCAGACACAGAGGATCAAACTGGGGTGCTTGGTCATATTGAGAGGGACTACTGTTTCCTAATTCCGACTCATTGCCAAAGGAGTCTGTCACTCAAAAACCCTTGTTTCTCTTTGCTCTCTTGACTAATGAGAATATTAGACTCCCTTTTGGGAGTCCTTTGATGTTGGGACTCCAGTAGAGTATCCAGCCTGTTTTTATTCTAAGCCTTCAGACTGTATATGCAAGGAATTCTCTCAGGTTTCTTTTTCTGAGTTGGGATGCACAGTGGTAGCCAAGCTCCTCTTTTCTCTTTTTTTTTCTCTCTCCACTTCTGTTCACATGCTTGAGAGGAAGCATCTAAGGAGCCAAATGAAGTAGTACAGTCCTCATAAGTGACTAGACACCTCTTCCCTTCTTCTCCTTTCCATTTTGAGACTCCACTAGCGCAATATTAACATAGCTGGTCAATTATTGAAGACATTATGATGGGAATTTTCACAACTAGAAAACTTGCAATTTTCTTCAATTAGATCTTGGCTGTCCACTTGGCAGCTTGTTGATGATGGAACCTCCAAACTATAACCCTTGTTGCAGTACCAAAGTGCAGATCTTTCCAACTGACAATTCTTGAAACAATGTAACTTCCAATAGGCAGTTGCATCATGATGGGGATCTTTGATACAATGTCTTGTTGCCTTTCCTTTCGCTTTTCCTATCATGTCTGCCGATTTGATGTACTTCTTTTGATGTGAGTTTAGATTCCACTTTGCTAAGACCTATGTGGAACAATTTTGGGTCTACCAGCAGCATAACACCAAAGAGGACTTCTTTGAAGCTAGCCTCCAAGACCACTTTCTAGGAGCATCAACCCTTATGGATATTCATCGGGTTTCAGCCCATAGACTGTTGAGGCTTAAAGTAGATACCCGTACTTTCTTGCAACATTGACCTAGTCTCAATTGTAAGGATGCTCATGGACCACCTGGCTCCCAGATGAAAATATAGACAGTACCTGGAGAGTCCAGAGTACCTCCATCTTACCACATTTTCCTGAATTATAAGACATTCTGAATGGATTTTTCAATGTTCTTTCACAGATTTTATTGCAAATAAGAAAAAGAAATACTTTTTTTTGGCCAATTCTTATAACTGAATCGCAAATCAAGGCCTACAAAACTCTTCCTTTAGTTAGTTGTTTCATATCATGTCCAGTCTGTCGCTCTTTAATCTTTTGAATCTCCAACCTTTGCTTGAATTTCTTTCACATTTTCCTGAATTATAAGACATTCTGAATGGATTTTCCAATGTTCTTTCACAGATTTTATTGCAAATAAGAAAAAGAAATACTTTTTTTGGCCAATTCTTATAACTGAATCGCAAATCAAGGCCTACAAAACTCTTCCTTTAGTTAGTTGTTTCATATCATGTCCAGTCTGTCGCTCTTTAATCTTTTGAATCTCCAACCTTTTCTTGAATTTCTTTCACATTTTGTCTATCATCCTTGAGAAAGTAATTCCAGAAGTCTTTAACATTTTTACCACTGAGTGTCCTGAGTCAAAAGGCTATCTATACTGCTAGTTTCCATTTATCATATATGTTTCCTTATTTCCAGACATTCAATTGATGGACACTCAATGACAGCAAGCAGGTTCTCTAGGAAAGCTATATGACAATGGTCACACTGAATTACATAACCTATAAGACAGATTTTCTTTAAACAAAGAACAACTTGAACAGCAGATATATCACAAGCAAGCAGAAAGCATATTATGAAATTTCAATCAAATTTCTGAAAATGGAACTTCTAGCTTAATATAGCTACAACTGTTTTAAGTATTCTTACTCCCATGGGTCGTCTCCAAGGAGAAGCACATCATTCTCCCTGTCGACAAAAACAAGCTGCCAGCCTGATCTCAGAGGGTCTTCCAACCGACCCTTAATACCAAACATCTGACTCAGCTCCTCACGTAGTTCATCATAGCTGTTGAACCGGGTGATGTCCAGTGATCTCCCTACTGATCCCGACTTGTATACCTGCATATGGAAACCAGAAGTTTTAGTCTGAAAGATTTGGATTATAGCGTCTTGGGAGGATCTTTCTTTCTCCTCTTACCTTGACAAAAGTTTTGGTTGTTGGATCAGCCTCTTCTGCATTTTGCAGCACACCAGATGACTCTTTCAGGCTACCATAAATAGAATTTTGAAGACTTGAGGAAGCATATGGCATTGTAGATATATCATTGTCAATAGAATTTGTGCGTAGACCAGGAACTGCATGAGAGAGGAGGGAGGAAGAATCTATATTAACACCAAACAGGGTGTGGTTCTGCATATCTAAAGAACTATTTTCAGTTCCCACAGAGCCATCCTTCCCAGGGAATGATGGAAGCAAAATTGTGTTGCCAAAAGTAGTGGACTGTGACATCGTAAATTTTGGTTCCCATGTTTGCTGATTCTGCTCACTCATCATTGGTTGACCAAGTCTTGCTAAGTCCAAAATATTTGAACTTCCTTCTGGGTAAGCAGAGCCTAACATACTCTGAACACAGCTAGATGTCATGACTGTTGAGAAGTTCACACTTGAATCAGGAAATTCTAATTTTTCGCACAACTGCAATGGCAGAGGTGACTGCAGTTGTTGCACATGAGTTCCAGGTATCTGATACGATTCTGGGTAAGTGTGTGTATGTTGAACCTGCTTCTGGTTATTAAGTGATTGCTGCAGTTGCTGTTGTAGAACGTTGTGTGTTAGGATCTCTGAAATTTTTGGTGACCGAGGACTGATTATCTGTTGCTGACATGCTTGCTGGATGATTTGCTGCTGCGATGATGGGCTGGTACTGTAGGACTGTTGAGGTAATTGAAAAGGTTGCTGGAAGTTTAGAAATTGTTGCTTTAGATAATGGCTACCTCTGATATCTGGCAAAGCTGCTGCAGCCATCGCTTGATACTGATCATGATCATTTCCCAGCAGTGTAGATTCCATTCTCTGTTGAACCCATGGGCCCATACCAGGTGACTGAAAATTTATCGACTGAAGGCCTCGGTCTCCAGAACCTCCTCTCAACCACATCAAAGCATTGCCCTCATCTTATTTGTAATAAGAAAGAGAAGAGCAATATAAGAACAATGTTGATTGGGTATTTTTTATTAAAAAGAATTAAAAGTTCTTCATGCTAAATTAGATGCATCACTTTCTAATGTGAACAGAGTGGATGTTAATATTGTACAAGGACGGACTCAAAGGGAACAATCATGACAGCTTTCACTATCAGTTTCCTCTAACACGTACAGAAAATTGCCAGCAATAAGAGACAACATATAACCCAGGACCTCACCCAAAAAGGCTAAACAGATAGTATTTTTTGGATCTCTTAGTCCTATATAAGTACCTAACATCTTCTCAGCAAATAACCGATGTGAGACTAAATACATGCCCACATGGGTCCTCACATACTCTCCTCCATTTAAGACTTGACATCCTCTTCGGACTAAATATGCAAATCCATTCAAATCTAAAAATAAGTACCACAATCGGCCTGTGGCCAGCCTCAATAAGCCCGTGTTGCAGTGTCCCCTAGTCCACAAAGGACAAAAGCCGGGTCGCTCTTATACCATTTGCAACAACCCAGAACCTCACTTAAAAAGTTTGGCTAGATACTATTTTTGGGTTCCTTAGTCCTGTATAAGTACCTAAGATCTTCCCGGGACTAAACACACACCTACATAGGTCCTCACATAACAAAAGTGTGACTCATTGCTAGCTTTCTACTGTTCCATGAAAATACCAATTTTACCATTTGACATTTCATTTGTCATCAATATCTTGGTAGAATTCTCTCCTAAACTGACATTCCATTTGCCAACCACTCTGCAAAGCCCTTACCATGTGAAATTCTCTTAATCCCTCAACAATCTATTTAAGCATTATTCAACATGACTTTGCAGGAGTCTGTGTTTGCACATTTTTGCCATCGTATTGTTACTATTATACATTGAGGGTAGAAACTATTTTCCTTGTTTTTGGTACTGTGGTAACTCCTGCCACCATGGTGATTGCATCCGGTATCGTATCATCTAAATATATAAGCCTATATTCCCATTAGGGGTCCTACACATAACATGCTATTTTTCCATATGTCCAATGTAAAATAATTAGTTGAAACTCATTCTTGATATATCGTAATTTACAATATAAATAATCTCACTAATTAAAGTACTAAGTTATTGTTAATTAGATACCAAGTCGCAAAAGAAACTACCTAATAAATGCAAATTGAAGGACGAATCTATTGAATGAACAATACAAAGCATCAAAACCGAGATCATCTTACCATGAAAAGAGGGTACTCCAGGATACCAAGGACGTTTAAGCCTGAGTGGAAACAAAGATGGATACATGGGAAAGGTTGTTAAAGGCTCAATTTCCCATAATGAAACTCTAGGTGGTCTCTCACCTGCCGTTGATTCATCCCAACCAATCTGTGTTATTACAATGATATATAAATTCAGTAATTAAGAAATTGTCGAATATCCAGGATTGGATTAAGATAAGCAAAAACCACAAAAATACAAGTGCTGAAACAAATATATATAATATATATATATATATAGAGAGAGAGAGAGAAGAGTCGGACTACATACTTTCTAGGAGTTAACAATTTATAATCAATCATACACCATCCAAATTGAAGACCCAAACCATTGAACACACTACAAAAAAGCCTATAAACCAGAATTCATATATTTTGGTGGTTTCTAACCTATGGAACAAGTTGTTCAAAAATAAATGAACTATCAATTGCACTAGTGTGGTAAAATATATGAGAGGGCACACAAATTAATATCCACTTTATCGACCATGATCTATAGATCTTAAAACAAGAACGGATATCGACTCAATAGGTTTTGATGATTCGATCATAGTAAAATATAGTTCATCATGACATCAAAATTGTCCAATTTGACACCTAATTGATGATTAGGTTGGAGACTACCAGAACACATGAATTTTGGTTTCTAAGCATTTTTTTTGTAGCGTAGATCATGTTCAGCAGTTTGGATTTTAAATTTGGATAGTCCATCATTAACTTTGAACCGCTAACTCCTTTTTCAAGGAGTTAAAATAAAATGTGTAGTCCAACTCATATACATACATGCATATATCTATATAATTGAAGATTTTGAACATAAATGAGAAGTAAAGGAGTTAACTGAATTTGCATAATACTGAGCAGTAAAGACATTAAAAGGAATATTTTGAAGTTATAGCAGAATTATTCTTTTCATGCAATGTAAAACATAAAATAATATAAATACATTGAGTAACATCAATGGAAGTGATGGAGCTATTATTCTAAACATGCACCAAAGTAACTATTAATAAGATCTTGAAGTAGCAGGAGCCACTTCCTTATCCATGATATTTCATGTACATACCTAGCAAAGCTTAGATAACATTAGAGGTAACTATAAATAGGAAAGCTAGGTGAATGAGGATCTATAAAGCTGACCCCAAATAGTTGGGACATGGCTTAATAGTTATGGTTATGTTTAGACCTACTCAGCTCTAATAGCTATGTGAAAGAAGGACATGACTTGATAATATATGACTTACTGCATATTTGTTTTCTACAATTTATGTCTTTGAACAGTTGCTCAATGAAACATGTACAAGCGCATTATATTGTTTTACCACTCCAATCATGATGAATACTAAATGCAACATAAGGAATAAAAAAGGAACTGAATCAATCAAAATGATGTCTGATGAGTGGTATATTTTAGCAAATAAAAAAATGCATTATTACTATAATAGGCATGATAACTAACACTAACAACAGAGAATACAAAGTAAGATACTATCTCACCATCACAGGCACACACACATAGAGTAACTGGAAACAAGAATTCTTTTCACAGTTAATATATAGCCCCCACCATCAGATATAGCACTTTGTTCAAATCAATTACTAGATTCTTCATCATAACTTACATATTGTAATTATCTCAAGGGCATATTTTAATAAATGTGATGGACCCAGAGCAATGGAGCTCCGATACAACTCTTTACCTTAACTGATCTCCAATGAGAATTTGGCCAACGTAAAGGGCCCAAATCACTTATTTCTGTTATCGTTCCCATGTACCTAGATTCAACATTGCATTCACATTAGAACTTCTTTGAAAATGAGCAAATTGAAAAAAAAAAAAGGAAGCTAAACCCATGACAAATAGGTTTAATGAGAGATGAAATGAATATAAAAAAGATGACTGCATAGCGATCAATATGTCTCGTATGTTGCAGATGTGTACTACACTTTAGAAGTATTTCTAAAAGCAAAGAACACATCAAAAAAAATTATGCCAAAACACTGCTACCTTACCTACGGACGCTCGACTCCTCAGTCTCAAACAGCATACGAAAACGCATCCCAACTGACACACGAGTGTGAAACACAGCCTTAACATATTTTGAAAGTGGTATCACAAACTCAGATGGACTTGCCCTACAAAAATTCCACAAATGTAACACTATTCACTAGGACAGAAGTATGACCAGGAAAAGAATATTCAGAGTATTTGCACTACCTTGGGTTATAAAAAATGGTGAACCGACTATTTGTAGCAGCAGCATGAGCTGCAGCAGCAAGAAGTCCTATGTGCATGCTATCACTTGATAGAACAGACGAAGGCATTACAGTTTGTGGTCGACTAGCTCGTCTGATACCCAACAAAAGCTGATTCTTTTCATTCCTAATGCATAAGATACATGGAAGATTAACTCTCAAGTACCCCACTCCAAGTATAACAAGAAGATTACAAGATTAAAGCAAACCATATAAAAAGAACTGAGTCTCCAGCAACAAGTCTCTTGGCACTAACAAACACGCTCCACCCTGTAGTAAGAAGATGCCTTTTGGGTTGGCCTGCAACGAGAAAAATGTAGCAATGCACCAGTCCACAGAATAACTTGTTTAAAGAAGATTTTGTTATTATGTTATTTTGTAGCGTGATAATTTTCAAGGTAGTGAATGGATAAATGCTGATTACCCAAATGATCAATTGGTGATTTCATGACCCAAAACAGAAAAACATATTCCTTCCCTCATCTTCATTATGATACAAAATCAACACAGGGGAATAATAGACAAAGAAGTGTCACACTCCAACATCATACTAGCAACAAGGTGGTACAAGATATTGGTTACAGTTTAAGTGAGTTAATATAAGCTGCTGGTATGTTTTAAATCAAAGCTATGATGATGTGCATCCAGCAGACCAGCAGCATCCTTTAGGATATGACAGACAACGTGTTAACAAAAGCTGATAATTTGCTGGTGATATATCCATAAAACATTCATATGATATTCAGTAGTACACAAAAGTGCTAATTGTTCACCACCCACAAGCTGAAGCAAAGAAAGTTATTGATTGATTGATTAAATGTTTATCCACAATTATTATCTTTGAGGATGGAATTCCCAACATAAGTAAATCAGAATAAGACAAGCAGCTATTAAATGGTCCAAGGATTCAAACTTTGGCAAAAATCTATCCAGACTGACAAATTATTAATTGGAAGAATATGATAAAATGAGGAGTAAAGAAAAGAAGCAATGCCTGTGTGACATCTTATTTCATGTAATCTACGACCTCACATGTTCTCTACATGCATTTGAACTCTCCTAATTAAAGACAGCATATATATCTACATACATACACTCCTGAAGCATCTTTGAAAACCACTGAAAACATCATTTATGAACACAAACCATGTCTCTAAAAGGTTTCAGAAATGCAACTGTAACTTGAACCTGATGTATCTCATTACTATTTGCTTAGTTCGACACAGAATCTTCATGGAAAAAACATTCCAATATATAATATAATCATGATGACAGTCACTGTAATCATATGGGTAATTCTCACTAAAACTTGATGACGAGGTTTAAAAAAAAAAATCTATCGGAAATTGATGATCATGCTCTCCTACCCATCTATTGGTAAATTTTCAACATGTGCCTATGATTGTCCATGTAAGATATTGAATAATTTTCCTCTAGCTTGCTGTACTTCAATGATCTCTTTGGCATTTTTCTCTTTCAAAAAAAATCTAGGTCCTGATAATACCTAGACACAAGCACCAATAGATCACTTGCATCTTCTAGTACAAAATATAGGTGCATGATCTGCCCAACCTTCAAATCTCATTTCCCTTTTGCTCTTCTGCCGATCAAGTAGACTTGAACCACTGTAATTGATGTATGCTTTACATCAGCATCCTCCTTCTAAGGAACTTCAGAAGCTTTAAACAAAATAACCGACTTTCCAAGGCAAGTGATTATTAACAAGCTCATGTGGTCCACAAGAGAACATCTTTGATTTCATCTTTGGAAAACAATAAGGGCACATGACTTCTCCCTTCTGAACTGTGGCATAAACATTTAGAGCCCTTTGGTTTACAGATGGTTAAACTTGGGATGTCTACTCTAATTCTCAAGCAGTATTAGTTATCCATGTTCAGATTCCCTGAGACAGAGGAGGTCTGAATCGAAAAAGTGGGGAGAAATAAATCTTCCCCACTCTCGAGAATATACAATTCCGTCCCTCTTGCAGAACACTTTAATTTGGGGATTCATAAGTGATGTTTACTAGCATAGGAGATATCTCACCTTCATACTGAACACTGTCTTACCTAAGATTTCTCACAATTTATCCAAATGAGTTTGGTAGATCTTTAGTTGTTGATACTGATGGAGACAGAATACGTCTGAATCGAAAAATGGAGAGGAATAAATCTTCCCCGCTCTCAAGAATATACAATTCCATCCCTCTTGCAAAACACTTTAATTTGAGGACTCATAAGTGATGTTTGCTACCATAGGAGCTATCTCACTGTCATACCGAACAGTCTTACCTAAAATTTCTCACAATTAATCCAAATGGGTTTGGTAGATCTTTAGTTGTTGATATTGATGGATGAGATCAACTAGATGGTCCTGTATAACCATTTTTAGCTTCATCTCTGTTATAATGGATTTAAATTCTTGGACAAGTATTTGGAGATACACTATATATTGGAGCATTCTTTTGTGACCCATGAACAACACTCTAGCTTCACATTCACTGTAATTTAAAATTCCATTTCACCATGAAAGTACTAATTCTGTGGGACATGTGAAGATCATGCAGTGAAGGTAATGAAGGAAAAATGAAGATATATGTGTTGAAATAAAAGAGGGAAGAAGGATATAGAGGGGGTAAACAATCAATTTATCAAAATCTCAAACATCCACTAATAGCCCTCCTATTAGGACCAATTGTATATGAAGATTTTCAATAAAATAAAATCTTTAAGACACTTCTATGAAACCAATATAACTACTTAGTTGGAACTCCATTACAGCAGAAACCTACAAATTAATATACCTAACAAGAATATAAGTGATAGTCAGAAGAAGTCCACCCCTTAATTCTCCTGAAATATTGAACCACTTATATACCACAAATCACAAGAATTTGATGAGGGCCTTGAAGTAGCAGTCGAGTCTCCTTGAGCTTTTCCAACAAGTATAAGATCATATAAATTCAACACTCGAGTATCAATAAATGTTTCAATGAAATTTATCTCTTCATGCTACACCGCAGCTGATTCTGACATTTCGATCTCATAGACCTCTGGTATCTCACATCAAGATCAAATTGTACATGCCCTACAAAAAGATTCTCAAGTACAGACTGCTAAGTAGATACCCTTTAACTTACCTCGGAAAATATGCCTGAACTTCCACTCAACATCATGGAGATCCCGAGCAAGTAGCTCCTGAGCGGGTGGCTGCTGTGAGAAATCCTACAGACAGACAAACAGCACTATCCCATTAGTTCTATTTATTGCTGTTGCCAATATAACGAGATCAGACAAACATACAGTATCGGCATAGTTATCGCACCAGAGGAGGAAAAACTTTCTCAGCTGCACGTCGAGGAACAGAAAACCCTCCATGAGTACTGGTATCGCTCGCAGTCAAAGTCTTGCAGAAGTAATTCGTTGGCTGCTTGCTCATAATACCCAACTCAGCAGGAAGGTAAGCATCATTCAGTTCTTGCTGCAAAAGTAACAATATTCGTCAAGAAATGAACCCTAAAATAGAAAATTATCCAACTCGGAAATCAGGTTTACCGGGTTTAAAGGCTGCAAGGTCATCTGAGCGTAGACCTCATCGGTTTCAACATCTGCCTGAAATTTCACGACCAATCAGCACTCTCTAACCTACATTCTCTGACATTTCCTAGACAGCAAAAAGATAACCTCAAGCACTCACATGCATTGTAACATCGTGTAGTTGGCAAATCAGCTGTGGAGGCAAGTTTGGATAATTGGGGATTTGGCCCTCGACCTCCTTGTTTGTCGATGCAGCAACCTTAGTTCCAAAACCAAGATTCCGTAAAAACCATCAAACAAATTCCTTCTAATTTTAGAAAAATCATTTCTTTGAGTTCAAATAAATTTCACCTGCTCGCTGTGACCCTGTGGGAAGTAGACAACTCGAGTGCCGACCGTCGGTAAGCAAACAAGCGGGCCGGCGCAGGCATGCCAGAGCTCCGAATTCAAACATCTCTTCTCTCCTCCTACCACAACGCACAAACCAAATAATCGATTTCCTAGGAATAAGAAACAGGAGCAGCAGCATAAAAAAGATACCTTCTTGCGCCTGCTGCACCAACCCGGCGGTGGAAAGCTTCATCTCTAAACCCTAGCCTCTAAAACAGCTCGCAAGAAGAACACAAGCTCACTTCTTGGAACCCACCCCACTTCCGCAACTTCATCTCCCGTACCAATTCAAAGAAAGCTCCAATCTTTACTCTTGGAACCCACCCCACTTCTTGAAGCACTTCCCCTTCTCAAAACACCGGCATTCTAGAGAAAATCCAAGAAACAGAACTCATCAGCTGCCAGACTTCAGCTGGAACCAAACTAGGGTTTTGGAGCGCAATCGAAACCCAAAACACTAAAACCGAACTCAAGCTGGTAAACCGGGGGGGAATTCTTCCAAGAAATAGACGCTATCCGAGCTCGGAGAAGCTCTCAGCATCGGAGATCGCCATGGGAGGTCGCTTCCGAGCTCTCTCCGTACGTTATGTGAATGATTGCGGAGAGAGAGAATGGGAGAGTGATCTCTCCGGCAAATTAGTTTTTAACCTTTTTTTTCTCTCTCCTCAAGATCTTCTTTTAAAGCAATTTCTGGGACGGTCGGCGCCGGTTCAGAGGTTTTCTAGCAAACAGACTGTGAGGCCAATATGGCCTCTTTGATAGCTTTAAGTACAATACGGTCGACCACTTGCAACATCAATTACCGCCCCTTTTGCAGAGGAATTGGCGTTGGCGAGTTCTAAAGTTCAGTAAATGACCCAAGTGTTTGGTCCAAACTCTTGGATTAAGATTTCAAGAACCGAAGGAGGTAGGTGGATGGGTATACGTTTCCTACATTTGGATGTCAATGATGCAACCATGTAGAGACTAAAGATTGATCCTGATGTAAAATTTTGGGTAGAAGTCTCAAGGTGCAGGGGAAGGATCGCAGTGAGGTGAAAAGGTGGCCATGCATTGCTATAGCTAGCTACCTTTCAAAGAAAGCAAATAAATTAATTGATAGGTCACGACTAACTAGTATTTTAGAGATAATCTTGGAGGCTTTCTACGATTCATGTGTCATCCGGAGAAGCTATGCTTTTCAAACTCAAACTTCCATTATGGTCTATCTTGCATGGCAAAAGAATCAACCTAAGAGATAGTAAAAACTAGACATGTTAAATAGAAAAGATAAGCTAATCTCCCTTCTCGTAGCAATACTAGGATGTCTAATACCTTGAACTCCAGGTTTACGATCCTTCGCTCCGCATGAGGAAGTAGTTCGAGTGATGGATCGATTTTTGTTGCCATTGCACATAGGTTTATGTTAGCAATCCTCCCAAACTAAATTGGAACTAATCAAATTGCAATCAAAAAGCATGAGGAGCATGTTTCCTATTGTGGTTCATTGTACGCACAACCATCTAATTTTGTTTAAACACTAAAACGTAGGAGAAGGGTTCCAAGCCATGTGAACTGTTCAAAATGCTCTACGATTGCTACCTTTCAGGCAAAGCAAATCAATATCTTCCTCTTGCATTATTTCTGAGATAATGTTCAAGGCTTTCATTAGTTCATGAGTCACATCGAATAGGGTATGCACTTTAAATTTCCTTAGTGACATGGTCTATTCACATGGCAAAGGAACTCATGTTAGCTAAACCCAGTGCTTCTAACATGAAATAGCCAAGATACTCCCTCCCAAGGGCAATGATGCGATCACCGATGCCCTAATCTCCCAGCATACGATGCTTCATTCCACCAATGGAAGGTGGTGAGATCGATCGGTTGCGGTACTGGTCCCAATTGCATATTTGCCTTTTAGTATGCACTAATGCTCCTACAGCAAATCCATGAACCAATGTAAAATTGTTAAGATTCCGACATATCAACACAGTAAGTACCACTACGATATACATAGATGAATCAAAAACCTTTTTGCTATATCTACTTTAAAAAGTCTCCTATAGACATCACCATTCCTGCTGATCATGGGTGTTCAATTCTCTCTTTCTGAACCACACTTTGGATCAGGATCGCTTGTGTATACTACTATGCACATATTTAGGTTTAGCTTACGCAGGGTACTTGCAGCTGTCCTCTACCAAAATTTTTGACGCAGGATTATTCCCTTTGGCTATTGAAGGTTTGGCCTTCGGGATTTTTCAGGCAAAAGAATCATGAACATCTCTGGCGCAGTCTCTGCAACAATGCAATCATCTTAAACTAGTCTTAAGGATGAGAAAACTGCTCTCCTTTCTTCCTTTTCTTTCCTCCTTTTCTTCACACATTTGCCCATCCTCCTGATAGTAAATAGAATATGATTTCACTTGCCATGGTTTCGGAGCTTTTGCCCATGACTGCAGTTTAGGAACCCATCTTTTGGTGACATGCAGATAGGGAGCTAGGGGGGGGAGGGTGGGGAAGGAGTGCAGAATAGGGAGACAGGCTTTATAGTTGGACGTATTTGGAAAGACGAACTCATAATAACCAATAACCTTTTACAACTCAAAGCAGGATCCCTGCATGTACCACTACTTTTATGCAGAGGCTGTCTCCTAACACCTCTCTTTATCAGCTGCAGCGCCCAAGGACCACTGTTCGGCTTCCATTGCATACTTATCCATGGTGACCCCCAATCCATTCCTACCCCTACTGGCTTCATGAACTCATCTCACACCCACCATATGGTTACTTCAGGACCACCATCTGCTACAAAGTTCCAACATCAATTAAGCACGCTTCGCTGCTCCATCAACTTCTGCCACATCTACTCCCCAAGTTTCCTGTGTTCCAAGAAAGATCCACCTATGAAAGTTCACAGGCCAAGCACAAGCTGAGCTAAAAGTTCTATCATGCGTCGCATTATCTGAAAAATGCCATATTAGCAGGACTCCATGTTAATAATCTTAACAAAAAGTAATAAGTTCCAAGTGCTAACTCTGATGGTCGAGGATAAAAGGTCTGGATTGAGCTTAGTTAACAGTACTGCTCCAGTTTTCAAAATCTCCTTCACCCTCATCCACAAGTTGGCCGGCCCACTTAATGCACTAAAAGTTGATATCAACTTGAGCTGGTGTCCATCACGACGACAGCCGTGCGACCGTGACAGTCCTCCTTGGCCCACCTCGAAGAGAGCACTGAAGAAAATAGAGATGATTTAGTCGGGGCATGGGGTGGCGTTGGTGCAGTGAATTTGGAGAGCATCATGCGAGAGAGAGAGAGAGACAGAGACAGAGACATGCCATCTCGCCCTCAGGTCAAAGAAAGCAACCAGGACTCCATCATGCGGTCCCTGGGATTTTGGCTCCCATGATCTCACTTAGCACTCCCGTATCCTGGATAAAGCCTTGCTCATGGTCCCCAAATCCAAGGTAGATGCACCCCCACCTCTCTCTCACTGAATCATTTCACCATGATTCCCACCCGGTCCCTATGGGTTTAACTTCAAGACTGAGCCCCCACCAAAAAGTGTGGCAAGGGGAAATAGGCGAGAGGCGGGGAGACGCAAAAGCTGAGAGAGCTTGTGCGGTGTCACTGCGAAGCAATGAGACAGTGTGGGCTTCACTGAATGGCGAGGACCAGTAGAAACAAAGGGCTCTAAATAAAGGTTCCCTGGCCTCTTAGGAAAGATTGGAGTACAACGAGCTCCTCTTTCTCCAGAAGATCCAAATGAGCTTCAGCAAATATCTGTACGAGAAGACAACCCAGCACCTACTCATTGAAGCAATGAAACCCCTTAGCTCCAAGCGTAGAGGGTAAAAAAGGAGGGCATATCACCATGCATCGGTTTCCAAGTGAGAAAGCCATTTTAGCCTCATTGCTAAACCTGGTAAGGCTAATCTATTATCTCGAAAGCATGGCTGTGCGTCACATCATTATTTGGAGGCCTACGATACCTTTCGAAATTTTATCTTTTGTCTCAGCAGATGCGTTCGTGAGTAGATTTAGATATGAAGTTTGCTTGCCTGGTTCTTTCTTTGGAGAAAAGAGAACCAGATAAGTAGTGTGCTTTTATTAGCTCTTTGAATTTTGTTGGATGAGATACATGAGGAGAGAAAATTTTTCGCAAAAAAGTCACTTCAACTTTTGTTATTATTGCATGCTATAAATTTTTTTTACTGTTGTTCCACCTGAGGGGCAAGATGAGAATCTTCTTTAATACGTGACTAAGACTTGCACCACCAAATTGGGATCCTTCATGAAAACTCCACCATGAGAACATGGGATCACGTGGTTATGTTATAGATGTTACAGGTTCGAAGCACGCCATAGAAGATACTCAATTTAGAGTAGAATTCGCTTTATCTAGATGCAAACAACTGATGGCGATCTATCACTAAAATACAGCAAAACTCTTACGTATTTTTTTGAAGTGCATTTTAATGAAGAAAAATCAAGTTAGGATCCAAACCTACCAAATCTAGTTACATTAAAATCAACCAAATAATGTGATGAAAATTTCTCGCTCAATCCTCTCTTCTCTAAGGAAAATCCTTAGAGGATGTGATGGAATTGATTAACTTAATGAATTATAAATCATACCTTGATTCGCTAAATCCATCTTTAATTGCGCTTTGGGCTTTGAAATGCATGTGCAGCCTCGATCACCGGTGATCTGAACAAAGATTAGCGAGTAATCTTCTGGAGAGAGAGCTCTTAATGCGTGTTTTAGAGAAGGGGTCTGACAGGCTATTTATAGCCCTCTCCAGGGACCAAACGCCGTGATTAGTTACACCCGTGAAGAGTCACCCCCCATCAAGGCAACCTTTCACTGCCGTGCAATTACCTTAATGCCCTTGTGATTATCAAGATTTACGAAATTCAAGGGACACTTGTCAAGATGTGGGTTCTAATTAAACGGGATCAGGGTTTAATTAAATAGGATCCAACAGGATGCACTTGAGTTCACTTAGTATTCAATTTACTCTTCTTAATTTTTGCTCTATACGCACTTCTGTTATTCAAATTGATGGAAACAATCATCTCCTTCTCTATTTACAGAAATGGATATTTAGGCATCCTTTTGTTGGATACACCCCATCATCAAATGATTCATCAGATCAACTAGTGTTGTGACCCTTGAAATCACCATCTAATTGGATGCACATGATGCATGTGAGAAGAGAAGGCATCCTTTCTTTTTATCCATGCATGCATGTCTGCATGGTTTTAAGAGAGGGGAGAGAGATAAGGGGAAGAATTAAACTTTATCTATCAAGTTTGTTCGAGTATCTAATATAAGAATTTATATCTAAATATATTTTATTTAGTTGTATGTAGAATTGTTCTTAACACATTAATTTTTGGAATTCTTTAAATAATAAACTACCAAGACCTATATTAGGGATGTCAATAGGGCAAATTCGATACGGTTGGTGAAAAAATTGAAACCGAAACCGAAATCCACGACCTCTCTCCTAAAGCCGAAATTGAAATTGAACGGTTTTTGAAATAAAAAATTATAGCCCCAGCAAAAGTTAAAACCGCAAATTGAAATTGAAATTGAAAAACTGAAAATCGCCTCTCTTCTTACTAGCTCTTCTGGCAATGTAGCTTTGAAATTACGATCTACATTGAGTAAGATAAGAGGCTAAATTATCTAATGGCCATTCTCATGGAGTTAGTAATTTGAATTCACACTAAATATAAAGGATATTAAAAGTATTGGATATCGGGTGTGCTCGTTTTCATGTTAGATTATGTGTTCGATATCGGGCTCTATTTCGAGTTCAATTTCTGATCGGAGAATCACCAAAATCCCATAATCGACGATAAAATCGAATAATTTTTAATTTCAAACCTATCACCGAAACTATCCCTATTTAATTAAAATCATTCCATTTAGTACAGAAATGGATAAAACATTCGAGCACCTATTCCTGTTGACATCTCTAACCTACCTATATGTCGGCCGCATGTATTAGAGGTAGAGATCAGCTCTTTCTTTTTGTTTTTCATTCCAAACAATGGTGCGAGCACCAAAGAACCATTTCACAGAATGGTGGAAAAATTATCCACATCAAATACGTAAGAAACCACTAGCCAAGATTCAGACGTAGAATATGCTCCCAATAAAAAAAAAAAGGTGCAACCTATTTGTGCCATTCAAGGATACGTCAAGATCATCAACTACTCAAGCAATAGTACCATCACTTTAACTTCAGATAGTTTCAAAGTTAGCTTTTAGGAATGGCATCTAGAGGGTGGCCAGAGGAGCTTATAAATTTGTCCATTTTATTAGTGCGCCAAAGAAGCGATTTCTTAAATCGTACCGGATAAAGCTGATGGGCTCACCACATTTCCCTATCGCGCTCTAAATGCGAGAGTGAGATGCGTTGCTCCTTCGTGGCCTCACCGAGTCATATCATTGGACCACGGCAACATCTCTCGAAGACACCAGTCCAAACTAATTAAGCTCGTTATTTCTCACAATCTCGAGCACCTCGAGGTGACGTCCAAAAGTGGGCTCGCGTGGAGTGCTCTCCATCGGCCGTAACCACGTTGCCCATGAACAGCTTTAGAAAAGCTTGCACCATTCCAAGCTACCCATACCTTCCAAAAGGTTAACAGTAGTACTATAGATTAGATAGCATCTTTTGCGGCTCACTACTTTAGAAACTTTATTTTGGACTTGACAAATCAATGCATCTTTGATGTATTGTCTTCTTTTTTTTGACTTTATGGGCTGCACTCACATTCGTTATGTATGAGTTGTCGATGTACCAAAAAAAAAAAAAAATAGCTTGCACTATTTTCGGAACTTGTAGGTTGGATATTCAATGTGAGGCAAGAGTAAAACATTATTATTTCGCGCAATGCATGCATGAAAGCATGAAGGGCTACGATTTTTCCTCACGTCCAATGAGTTTGTTTTACGTAGTAGATAGATAGGGAAAAAGGGGGGTGAAATTTTTTTCCAAACTTCAGAAATGTAGCCTAAGCATCATGGGTGGAGTTGCATCTTAAGAATTTGCGTTATGATAGTAGAGATAGATGGGAAGTGGATACATAGGGGATGCCACGTAATTAATGTCCCATTAAGGTATTTGCTATGGAGTATGGACCGAGCACCCCTTTTCCCATGGCTTGTCACGGGTCTCAATTGTCTCCTTGAAGAGATCCTTCAGCTAAACCAATCTTGATGGGCCTTGCAACTCCAAAACAATGAGCTGTGATTTGAGTTTTTCTGGGCTCGTTTGGTTCGCCAGAATATTTTCTCCTACGAATATGATTCCTAAAAAGCAGATTCCTAAAAGAAGATGTCTGGAAAAGTA
This sequence comes from Phoenix dactylifera, assembly GCF_051530095.1. Classification (NCBI taxonomy): domain Eukaryota; kingdom Viridiplantae; phylum Streptophyta; class Magnoliopsida; order Arecales; family Arecaceae; genus Phoenix; species Phoenix dactylifera. The sequence continues at coordinate 29,164,349 of NC_143199.1, forward strand.
TTTTTGGCATGTTTGGTTGACAATAGAAAAATAACAGATTTCCAGAGTGCTTATGTTTGGTTGACCATCCACTTTCCTGAAAAAGTTGTGTAATTCCTATTATATTCTTAATAAAAATTAGGTCTTTAATATCTCTTTAATACTGAAGGGCTTTTTTGAGAAGTAATTTTCGGCTCACGGAAAAGTATCTTTTACATGTTTCTCATGGGAAAGATTAACCCATGAAACGTGGGAATTATATTCCTATGGGAATACAACTTTTCTGTCTCTCTCCTTTGAAAACTCTAACCAAACAAGAAGCATCTCATTACTTTTCCGTTGACCACATTTTCCCCTTTTCTTTTCCTGCGAACCAAACGAGCCCTCTGGTGACATGTTCTGTCTGAACTGAGTTTTTTGTCGATGGCCTAACATATTTTTTTCCAAAGTTCGCCGCTTCAGTATCAGACTCCATACTGATACCACACTAATACAATATCGGTACAATACGGTACAGAATTTTTTAAGCATACCAAGTGTTGGTACGCCGTCCATACCGAATACTGGTACTGAACCGATACGGTACATCCCGTACCGCATGGTTCGAGCCGGTACAGCATACACTGCTCTTTTCCCATGCTATCATTTGTTCATAATCCCTGAGAATTTGATTTTGACAGTAAATGTGTATTCCTGAACCTTTCTTTTTCATTAGGCATCTTTTCCCGAATCTTTCTTTTCCCATGCTATTATTTGTTCATAATCCCTGAGAATTTGATTTTGACAGTAAATGTGTATTCCTGAACCTTTCTTTTTCATTAGGCATCTTTTCCCGAATCGTTCTTTTGTTGAATGTAACGGTGTCGGAGGTGAAAACCATTTAGGCCAAACAATTTGGAGGAATATGAGCAGGGGTATCATGCATGGGCGGGCTATAGCTCAGTTTGACATCCCCCCATGAGCTTTTCAAAACTAACAACTCGGAAGAGATGGCTTAAAAGTTCAATCCTAAAGTTGGCATGGTAATCTACCTTTGCTCAATCAACGCAATTATAAATCGCTTGTACAATAATCTCAAAGAAGAATCACTTGAAATATTTTCCCTAAGAAAGTGGCTAAAGAAATAATCGCTAGTCTCAGTCTGCCCAGAAACTCACAAACAGTTTGGCAATTGGGAGCAATTTGGCTGCAGGTAATGATTCAGAATTCAAGGGAAAATGCAAAAGATGCAGACTAGTAGGAGACTATCAGCCATCATCAACACAGAAAGGAAATATCAGTACCCAGTTTCCACTGAGTTGTGCAGAATCTGAAATTAAGGACAGTACAACCCTAAATACCATTATCTTTACCCACTAACTGCATGCATATATCATGAATGAAAGGAAGAGAAAATATCTCAACTCTTTACATCAGCACCTTCACAAGCCCAAAGATCATTATATATTCTGTTGTCACAGGCTGCGGTTGAGACAGACTACAATGGCCAACATTGAAAACAAAGTTAATCTAGCATCACTCTAATTTAGCCATCTTTAGATGAAAAATCTGTTGGCCCTGTAAGACATTTGCTTCAACAGGCTCGGAGACTAGTGTTGAATAGAGGCAAGTATGCTTGAAAAATGCTGTCCATCTATTAATGAAAGCCCAAAACTTATTTCCCTTTTATCTTCAAGTCATCTTAAGTTGTTCTTTGACAAGTACTACATTCTTAAGAAGAGCCTTCATCACTCAGTGAAACAAAAAAACTCTCGCAACTAGCGCTTTCCCTCCTATTTGTCCGGTGCTTTCCGCATCTGAAAAGCAGGAGAGAAGCTAGTTCAAATGTCATCTACCACCATTCCACAATCATGAGAGATGACCAATAGTTTCTTGAAGTGTGGAATTTTTTCATATATATTCAAAGATTTCAATTATAAGGATGGAAGACCTGTTGAAGTATCATTCATTGTCACAAGCTCTGTTCACCAGCTAAGGTACAAGTTAGATGTGCTTGACTCCACTAAGAGGTGACGATCCTGATTTTCCGAAGGTATGGTTGAGACAAAATTTTCTTTTGTCCCCATCAATGCACACCTAGGTTTTTCATGCCTATTAAATATTAATATGCTCTGCGAACTCCTTGCATGTTTTTAGAAACAGATATATACCGGGATGACAACAATGCTTATATGAAAAAAAGAGTAACACTCTGGCAGTTTATAAAAGAAAAATTAACAATTCACTAAACATATTCATATCTCCTTTACATGGAGGTGAACCAAATGGCTAACACTGAAACAAATTGGTGCTCCCGGTCACAGGTGAACCAAATGGTTTGCAGTACAAGTATCTGAAGGATGCATGCTGGGCCCTGACATTGTATTTTGCATCAAAACCACTAAATTAACAAGAATTCTAGAATATTTAGACATACCAGTTGCACAGCTGCAGTGAAACAGAATTAAGAGCACCAATTCCAGCAAGAAAATGAGGAAGGAATGTTGCCAGTTCTTCTGATGTACTCTGCTTGTTGAGCCGTCCTTGCAGCTTGCTGGTTTCTTCTGGCCTCTGCTGCCGCACGCATTTCCTCAGCTTTATGCTTTGCAGCTGCTACCTTGTTCATAAGCTTTTCATGTGCACGAGCTCTCATCCTCTCCACTTCAACCTGGGAAAAATGAGCATCAACATCCAACACATTGCACTACTACAAAAAAGAAGACATGCGACACTTGAATAATTTTTTTTTAAAATCATCTGCCATTAGGTCATAACTATTCACATCCCCAACATAACAAGTCATGTAAAAGAATCATATTACATTAACATGTTTCTCTCATGATTTTGCGAACTGAAATTGGTACTCACTTGGCCCTAGATCCTTAACGTGCTTTATCCTTTTTCTATATTATCTCAACTCTTGTATTCAACGCTAGTACACATGCATCCTTGCCTAATTGATATAGATTTAGAATGATGGTACTCACTTATATTATTGCAAATACTTTTATCACTGCACCCTTCTTGAACCTATCAATTTATTTATCTTGGTTCTATATCTTATTCTTTCTCAGAAAAAAGAGAAAATAAAAAAGTGTCAGTTCTCTTTTATTTCTGGATTTCCTTAAATAGTTGGCTTTCCTGCTGTAAGCCCAAAATGTGAATATATGCATAGATATGCATATATATTATCATTGTCTTATTTCTGACTATTTTTGTTTTGAAGGTTTTAAGAGATAGATAGCAGCATTGTTTATCACATTTACTCTTATAAACCAGTACCTCAATTAGCAGCTGGAATCTTCTAGGCAGGGGTTGCACCTGCTCTGAAGCTCTCTAGAGTCTACCTCCTACACCCACATCCTGAGCTCTCTCTCCCCCTACCATGTGCTCTGCTCCCCTAAACCGCAGGGAATGAAGGTACCACGATATATCTCCAATTATTTAAAATCTTCCTTGTTTGCAAAATATTATTTAACAAGCTAGTCCATCAAAATTAGCATAGCCTCTCCAAGAACTCCCTCTCACATCACCCACTGTCTTTGCGGACCCCCTCAAAATATTCCAAGCACCATTCCATGCCCATGCAATATGATCAGAGATCTAGAGATGGATAGAATAGAGAACTACCTGAAGAATAGTAGAGATGTTGTGGATGGTATTCGAACATTACATGTAAATTCTTCCAAAGGTGACCGCTTAAGCTTCTAAAAGATATAATTTTTAATCTCTTCTTATTTTCGCAAGAATTATTTAATCTCTTCTTGTTTTTGCAATCTACCTTGAAGGAGCCCTTTTAACTTCTCTCTCACATGCTATTTTATGGTTGAAAGTATTTCACCTTAGCACCATTATAAAGGAATAGGCTTCCCTTTTCTCTTAATTCTTATTTGGTCTATAGATCTCGTACAACCTTTCTAAATAAAAATAAAAAGAAAGCAATGAACAAAAATGGTCATAAGATATGTCAACCAATTAAAATGACAAATAAAGTGAAAACAGATCAATGTTATAATACTGAAAATGCATATTGATCATGATATGCTAAATTCTAACACATCAAGTTTTTTGCTCCATGTACTCTTGGTAAACCTATGAAAATTGACAGCTCAGTTTTCTATTCTGATAAGCAATAGAAATCAAGATTACTGAAATAACTGAAGTTCTCACAGTGAGCAAGTAACAACTATCCTCCACGTACACTTTTGCACTGTCCCTTCAGTGTGTCTCTGTAGATCGATACAATAGAATACAACTACATATGGAAAAACAACTCCTACTCATTGCCATATGGTAATAAATTTTACCTCAATTTTCCTCATTTCAGCTTCAGTTTCTGCTTTCTGGTGATTTTCCCATGCTTGGATTTTGATTTCTTCCCGTTTAAACCTGACAATTCATTATCATCATGAATTAGAATCCGCCAATAGCCAATGTACCAAAAATTACTCAATGATCAAGCATCAAATACTCAAAGTGACCAGAAATGAGTGACCTAAAGCACACAATTTGCAAAAAGATGATAAGACAGACAGAAAAAGCAGAAAAGTCTAATGGTATAAATACCTGGCCTGATACTTGGCTTTCTCTGCCTCCTCCCAGGCTGCTGCACGCATCTCAGTAACACGTTTTGATTGGTCAACTGGCAGAATCTTGAGAGAAACGGATGCATCCCTTTCCTCTTCTTCTTTGCTTGCCCATGCAGCAATATTAGTCTTACCTAGTTGTGCGCCAAGAATCATTATTTCTCTTCTAGTTTTCATTTGCAACTCCTTTTCACTCAACTCATTCTTGCTATCCCTGTGGCTGTCAGATGAACCAGTAATGTTTGCAGCAATGTTTGAATTTGGTGCAGCTCTCTGTGGAGTTGTTGATCGAGAAGAAGTAGGGCTGCGTGTTGGTGTTGAGGCTCTCACAGGAGTTCCTGTCCGAGATGGCTCTTGGCTAGCCATAGGAGTCATTTCTGTGCCCATATCTCTCATAGACACCGACCTGTCTGTTGATGGGGGAGTAATAAAGGTGGTAGCAGTCTGAGGTAATGTAGAAGAATCGTGACGACTAAGAGAAACTGCAAAAAAAATTACGATTAAAAGATGTCTTCAAATGCTCTGAGCTTGATGAATATTCCAATGAAATCCAACGCTCTCTCTCAAGGGGGAAAAAAGACAGCATTTTAAAATTTCCATTCTAAATTATCCAAGGAATTAAATCTGTTTATACCTCCTTTAAAATATTTTGCATCAAGATATTCCAGTCAGCAGTTTATATAAAACTTGAGAAAATGATTATGGACTTCATGAAACCTGATTATGGACTCATATGCAACAAGCAATGGGAATGGATTAAAATATTTTTTAAAAAAAGTTTTTCATAATCAACTCAAATTACTTCCTTGCACATAATTAAATTAAATTTGCAAATATGTTTTTCTAGAACTCCTTAAATTGCTCAAAAATTATAATCCATGGGGCATTGAAATGTAGAAAACACACTCCAGACTTAAATTTTGAACAGATATTAGCATGTGCACTCTATGAAGCATAACAGTATAATATAACCGATCTCTTTACTTATTCTATTTGACAGCACCATTCATCAATTCATTAACAAAAAATAAAAAAGAGCATACATTGCTTACTGCATAAAAGAACCAAACATAACGAACCACACAAATATATATTGCTTACTTGCTGAATCTGCAACCTTCTCAACAATAATCCCAGGCTTGGCACATGAATCCACCACCTGGTAAGAGTTGGGGACCAAATTCATAACCTTCTGCCCACCAAATCCTCTCTTTTCTTGGGTTGGATCAATCCTCTTAGTGTCTGCATCCTCTGTAATCTCTACAACCACCTTCGTCGAAGATTGTCGGCTACCATAACCAAACTTCTCTGTTTTCTTCGGCTGCACTCCACTAGGTTTATAAGGCCGGTTCAAATTGGGGCTCGCAATCCATTTCTGTGCATCGTCCCATTTCGAAGGCGCCGGTTTTGAGAATGGTGGCATGAGAGCCGCCCGGTGGGGAGCGCGTTCACCCTTGTGGAATTCGAAGGCGGATGGCACACCGTCTGAATCAAAAGAGTCTTCCTCTTGAGATCTAATCCTCGAACTCGATAGGATTTGATCTGTAAATCTGTGACCACTCATCGTCTCCAACGAAGTAGAGCATTCAGGGAGGGAGCTCACCATGTCCACATCCTTGCAATCATCCGAAACACTACCACCTAATCACATTCATGGCGGCTCTAATCAACTGTGAATCCAAAGCTTAGATGTTTCAAAAAAATCTCAGCCAAACAAGAGATTTTTTTTACAAAGAATCTTACATGTGTCATCGATCTCAGCAGCAGTTGCCTCAGATCTCAGCGAGAACTTGGACTCCATCTCCTCCTCTTTCCTCTTCTTATCCACTCCCAAAAGCATAGCTCGAAGCCTGCCGGGAGAAAACCCACCGCCCTAAAACACAAAAAGAAGGACCAAAAAACTCATCAAATCCAAACAAAATCATGCCAAAACGCATCCAAAAAAAAAAACCACAAATCTTTCTGCATTCTTCATCAGATCTCACACTCACCCCCACTCCATATCTCTCTCTTCCACTCGCCCATCTTCAAACAACGACAGAATTTACCAGGATCAATAGAAATCCGACAGAGCATGCAGAGAAATCGAATCCGAAGACAGAAAAGCAATAACCCGGGTCCAGATTCGGAGTGACATAAGATCTCAGACACAGAGAGAGAGAGAGAGAGAGAGAGTACCGGAGGAGATGGCTTCTCGATTCGTTCGTAATCCATGGTGGAAACGGGCTTCGGTGGGTTCGCGAGCTCCAGGAAGCGGCGGAGGCGGAGGCCGCCGAAGGCTGGAGTTGGTGGGCCCGGCGGTGCCGCCGTTCGCGTCCGCTTCTCCCCACCGCCGCCGTAAATTTGAAGAGGGCCTTCTCGAGGTGGATCTCGAGCACTGGTACTTCAACTCCCGTCTTAACTGAACTCAAAACCAAAATAAATAGACCTGGAATGTCACGATATTACGGTATTGCCACTGTGCGTCCTTTCTCAATTCTCAGGCATCGATACCACCGCTTTCGAGGGACATTCGCATTAAAGCTTCTGTTGACCGGTCAAAGTTGGGGTTCCATCATGAAACGGGAAACGGGAAACGACAGTATGGGATTTCTCGAGAAGAGACAGGAATCCTGCAGGGATGCGTTGGTGACGATGATTTCGAGGTTTTGCGTGAACAAAGCATAATGATGTCACAAGTCGCAACTTGGATTAAGTTGGGTTCGATCATCATACGTGTATATTTTGCATGAGGTTGTCGGAAAAAGTGTTGACTGCCGAGGATTTCATTTTGAGACAAGGTTCCTGCTCCTGCTAAGATGGGAGCCCCACGGGATATGGAACTTTAACTGCAAAATCCGGGGAAAATATTGGTTTGACCTCTCGATTAGTACCTTTATCGGATAAGATAGAATGCTTCAGTCTGCAGTTTGATAAGAAGAGGATGCTCACAACTAATAACCTCAAAAAAATAGAAGACATGGTCTTCTCCTGTTTGCCTCAGAGCTTTTGGAAACACTTTTTGCTTCAACTCAAAAGTCCTTCGTTTCCTGCTGAATTAGATCTTCTATGGACAAGTTGGAAGAAATCTCATTTCAGGAAAGAGCTTCATCTTGGTTGGATAACATTGCCTTTGCCAAAATCTCCTGGATTCTTTGGCTAGGAAGGAACAGATGAATATTTCAAAACGAAAAAAATTGGGAACGGGGACATAGTTCTTTAGAAAAATACTCAGAATTCGAATTCTAGAACACTTGAAAAGCAAGCTTTTAGAGAGGATTGGAGAAACTATTAGAAAGCATCAATATCCTTACTAAATATTGTTGATCTATCAAGATGCTTTGTAAAATATTTAAATCACATAAAAAGAAAATCTAACAATTATAATAAAATAGTGGTAAGAAAATATCTGGCCTGTGAGGTGTGAGAGGCACGCCAAAAGACGCACTGTCCTAAAACCGTTGTTGCCTCCCCACGTGCAGGTATTGGCGGTCAGCGACGGCTCCAAGATACAACCCAAACAGCTCACAGCGGGCCTAATCTACAGTGCACGTCTGTAGTAGGCAGATTACCTAGTCTATATCGGTTGCCCAATAATATAGAAAATTGTAAAAGAGAGAATGGTGGTAGAGAGAAACAATGAGAGGAAGAAGAAGGGTTTTGTATTGTATTTTTTGTTAGATACAAGGAATGGCTCTTTTATAGGCCTTTTGTCATCCAACCATAACGGTTGAATACTTATGGCCTCATTAAGGCCATAATGAAAGATAATGGGAAGTTTTGAAACTTCCAAATGGAATTTGAAAAACTTAAAGATTATAACAACTCTTTTTTAAAAAATTTGGGGGTTACAAATCTTTTTTATTTACACAAATTCCAACAGTCCCCCACAAGTTTCAAAACTTTATAAAATCATATACATATATATAGAGAGAGAAATTTGGGCAGCTTTATACTATGCAATGGGTGCAGGTGTCTTCCGGACTTGAACCTACACTTAGTGTTGACAGTTCTAACCTGAAGGATCATAGTGAACTAAGTCTTAAACTAGACCCTTTGGACCAGATTTTAACATGCCACACACATAGTATTGATATAGACTTGGTGCGGGTTAGCGCTATTTATGGCCATGCGCTGAATCTTGATTCTCATGAGAGTTATTAGAGAACAGCCCAATTCTCACGGTCGCGGCCTCACGACAACTCTCATTTAGGTGAGTCCTCCAAGAATACATGTGACCTGTATCCTGCAGGAGTATGCCTGCCTCGGGCTCATTCAGGGTAACACCCTTCCTAACGTCACATATCAAAGCACTATTGCCATAGGGATGAGCAGGAGACTCTCTCCTTAAAAGTAGTGCTGAAATGAGTCACGCAATATGGATTGTTTCTACCCATTGAACCTTCTTCATGGGATCTCCAATCATAAAGGTTGGGTTACCTCCCTAGGTGACTCCCTTATGGGCTTAAGCCCATCCCCCTCGACAAGTCAATGACAGCTCTCTTAGAAAGAGCTTTGGTCAGCTGATCAGCTATATTTTTCTCAGATTTTACAAATTCCAAAGATACAATATTCTTATTCAATAGGCTTTTAACTGATTTGTACCTCACTTGCAAATGTCTATTCATTTTCTTATTAGTATGTGCCTGCCTTACTAACTCTATTACTGCCTTACTATCACAATGTATGAAAATGGCAGGCATGGGTTTATTAACTAAAGGCATGTCAAGCATCAAGTTCTTAATCCACTCAGCCTCAGAGCAAGTTGTATCTAAAGCTATAAGTTCTGACTCCATAGTACTCCGAGAGATAATAGTTTGTTTCTTAGATCCCCAAGATATTGCTGCTCCACCCAAAAGAAATACATACCCTGAAGTGGACTTTACATCCATATTGTCTGTTATCCAATTCGCATCACTATACCCTTCAACTACATTCGGAAATCCCTTATAACACAAGGAGTATTCCATGGTTCCTCTAAGATATTTAAAGACTCTCTCTAAAGCAATCCAATGATCTTTGTTAGGATTATGAGTATATCTACTAAGTCTCCCAACAGCATATGCTATATCAGGCCTAGTTTTATTTGCTATGTATAACAATGATCCAATCATTTGTGAGTACTTCAGTTGAGATACTGGTTCACCATTATTTTTCTTCAAATGCACATTTAGATCATATGGTATTGATATAGATTTACAATCAAAATAATTAAACTTTTTTAACATCCTTTCTATTGTACTGGTTTGATTAAGAGTAATTCCATTAGGTGTTCTTTCCAACTTCATTCCTAAAATTACATAGGCTTCTCCTAAATCCTTCATGTCAAACTTTCTAGAAAGATAAGACTTAACATCATTTACTATCTCCAAATTTGTCCCAAATATTAATATATCATCAACATAAAGACATAAGATCACATGTTCTCCATTACTCTCTTTGTAGTACACACATTTATCATATTCATTAATCTTAAAGTCATATTCTAAGATCACCTTATCAAACTTCTCATGCCATTGCTTAGGAGCTTGTTTTAAACCATACAAGGATTTAACTAACTTACAGACCTTATGTTCTTGACCTTTAACTACAATACCTTCAGGTTGCTCCATATATATCTCTTCATTTATGTCTCCATTTAGAAAGGCAGTCTTAACATCCATTTGATGAATCACTAGATTATGCACTGATGCTAAAGCAACTAAAATTCTAATCGTAGTTATCCTAGATACAGGTGAATATGTATCAAAGTAATCTATTCCTTCTTTTTGTATAAAACCTTTAGCTACTAGTCTAGCTTTGTACTTGTCTATGGTTCCATCAGGTTTTAACTTCTTCTTGAACACCCATTTACACCCAATAGCTTTATTTCCAGGAGGTAAACTAGTTAACTCCCAAGTGTTATTTTGAATAATAGACTCTATCTCACTTTGTATAGCTTCCTTCCAAAATGGAGCATCTAAAGAAGACATAGCTTCCTTATAGGTAGTAGGATCTCCTTCTGTTAAAAAGGTATAAAATTCGTCTCCAAAATTTTTCTCTATTCTAGACCTTTTACTCCTTCTTAACTCTAATTGTGTTTCTGGTTCCTTAGATGCACTTGTACTAGTGGAAGGTTTATCATTAGTAGATGATTTATCTATTACTTGGTGTGAAATTTTATTTTTATAAGGAAATATATCTTCAAAATAGGTAGCATCTCTAGATTCTATAACTGTGTTGTTTGAAATTTCACTAATCTCAGAGTTTATAACTAAGAATCTATTGGCACTACTATTTTGAGCATACCCTATAAAGACAGCATCTATAGTTTTAGGCCCTATTTTCTTTCGCTTAGGCTCAGGGATTGCTACTTTAGCTAAACACCCCCACACTTTCAAGATTTTAAGATTAGGTGTTCTTTTCTTCCAAATTTCGTAAGGGTCTTATCATTATCTTTCACAGTTACTCTATTCAATATGAAACATGCAGTAAGAATTGCTTCTCCCCACAAATTCTCAGGTAGCCCAGAACTTATCAACATCGCATTAACCATATCCATTAAAGTTCTATTCTTTCTTTCAGCTACTCCATTAGATTGAGGAGAGTATGGCGGAGTTATTTCATGTACTATTCCATATTCCTCACAGAAGATGCTAAAATTAGTAAGGGTATACTCACCTCCTCTGTCGGATCTGAGTTTCTTAATCTTTCTTTCTAATTGATTCTCTACTTCGGTCTTATAAATCTTGAATTTATTAAACACCTCATCTTTAGTTTTTATTAAGTACACATAGCAAAATTTCGAACAATCGTCTATAAAAGTCACAAAATACTTATTTCCTGCTCTAGTAGGTGGTCTGTTCGAATCACATACATCACTATGTATGAGCTCTAAGAGTTGAGTGTTTCTTTCTACAGACTTATAAGGCCTTTTAGGTTGTTTGGCTTGTACACACACTTCACATTTATGTTTAAAGTTTAGATTGGATTTAGGGACTAAATCTAGATCCATCATTCTTTTAATTTTCTTTAAGTGTACATGTCCCAATCGTTCATGCCATACATTAGAAGATTCAACATTGAAAACACTTGAAGAGATAACTTTAACTTCTGAAAGTACATTTAATTTAAACAACCCCTCACTAATAAATCCTTTCCCAACAAATACATTATTTTTTGAAATTACAACTTTATTGGATTCCATAACAACCTTGTATCCTTGTTGGACTAAGGATGACCCACTAACTAAATTTCTTCTGATTTCTGGAACATGTCGCACTCCTTTCAAAGTTAAGATCTTTCCAGATGTCATCTTCAAATCTATGTCTCCAACTCCAAGCACACGTGCAACAGAGTCATTACCTAATGTTACACTTCCTCCACTTGATTTCTGATAAGTTTTAAAATAACCATGATCAAAACAAATATGTACATTAGCTCCAGAATCTAACCACCAATCTTTATTTCCATAAGTAAAATTAATAGAAGAAGAACTAAAGTTATACCTAAAGGATGGCTCAGCTGAATTCTCTTGATCCATCAACATATAGACTTGAGCCTTTGGATCTCTTTGATAGTGATTTGACTTGGGCTTCGACTTATACTCCTCATTCTTCTTGAAGAAGCAATCTTTCGCCATGTGATTAGTTCTCCCACAAACAAAGCATAGCCTTTTCTCACTTCCTTTGCCCTTGAATGTTTTATTATTATTATTATTACGGTATTGAAAGTTTTGGTTTTGGTTAGAACGATTGTGGAACCTATTATTTTTCTTGAAGTTCTTACCCCTATGTTGGAAATTATTTCTCTTGTAAAAATTCTTAGTATTATTTTCAACTAGGTTCACCTTAGGAGTCTTTTCATCCTCTTTCTTAGTATTGGCTCTATGTTTTTCCTCAACTCTAAGAGAGTTTATGACTTGGGTTAAGGTTAACTCTCCTTGTTTATGCCTAAGGGTCCTAGCAAAATCATTCCAAGATGATGGCAACTTATCTATAAGACATGAGACTTTAAAATCTTCACTAAATTTGGTTCCCTTTTTCTCAACTCCTCTCAGAAGTTCTTGATACTCATGAATTTGATCTCCCACTAGTTTATTGTCTACCATTTTATAATTATTAAAATTTGAGACAGTAAACCGATCAATGCCAGCATCTATCATCCCATATTCAGCCTCTAAAGCATCCCAAAGTTCTTTTGCACTTGAGGTAGTGGCATGATATACATCATAAAGATGGTCAGACAAAGCACTAAGTATTCTATTATAGCAGTGGTACTCTACTTGCTCATTAGTCATTTGTGAAGGTAACTCTTGATTAGACCGTGGTTCCTCTATTGCAGATACAAGTCCTAACACAGTCAACCAATATTTAAGTTGTCTTTGCCACCTACGAAAATTTTGTCCACTAAATTTTTCAGGCTTAATACTATTAGCTTCTTCCATATTTGCCATTCTAAATTTTAAACTCTAAGTTTTTAAAGTTTAAAAAGGGCAGTAGAGTATTCAACTGTGAGGAAAAATAATAACAATAATGTCACTAATGAATAAATTTAAACAAGATGTTCCTAAGAGTATCTCTTAATAATATACTATGTAACAATAACTTTACTAATAATTGTAAAGGAAAACAACCCTAATGTCACCAATTAAATTTAATACTTATATCTTCACCAAAACTATTTTTTTTTAAATCAGAACAGTAAACTTTTTTTTATATATATTAAATAGTAAACTGTTTTTTTTTTTAAGCAGTAAACTATTTTCTTAATTAAAAACAGTAAACTATTTTTTATATTAAAACAATAAACTGTTTTTTTTTAATTAAAACAGTAAACTGTTTTTTTTTTAACAGTAAATTGTTTTCTTTGATTAAACAGTAAACTGTTTTTTTTTTAATTAAACAGTAAACTGTTTTTTTTATTTAAAACAGTAAACTGTTTTTTTTTTAATTAAACAGTAAACTGTTTTTTGTTGAAACAGTAAACTGTTTTTTTTTGTTGAAACAGTAAACTGTTTTTTTTTTTTAACAGTAAATTGTTTCCTTTGATTAAACAGTAAACTGTTTTTTTTATTAAACAGTAAACTTTTTTTTTTTAATTAAAACAGTAAACTGTTTTTTTTAATTAAACAGTAAACTGTTTTTTTTTGTTGAAACAGTAAACTGTTTTTTTTTGTTGAAACAGTAAACTGTTTTTTTTTTAACAGTAAATTGTTTCCTTTGATTAAACAGTAAACTGTTTTTTTATTAAATAGTAAACTGTTTTTTTTTATTAAAACAGTAAACTGTTTTTTTTTTTTGATTAAACAGTAAACTGTTTTTTTTTTTTGTTAAAACAGTAAACTGTTTTTTTAATTAAAACAGTAAACTGTTTTTTTTTTTTAAATTAAAACAGTAATATGTTTTCTTGATCAAAACAGTAAACTTTTTTTTTATTAAAACAGTAAAACAGTAAACTGTTTTTTTTTAATTAAAACAGTAATCTGTTTTCTTGATCAAAACAGTAAACTTTTTTTTATTAAAACAGTAAAACAGTAAACTGTTTTTTTTTTTTAAAATTAAACAGTAAACTGTTTTTTTTTTTATTAAGCAGTAAACTGTTTTTTTATTAAACAGTTTAATATTAAAATTGAGAATCTAAAGCTAAACTATATATATATTATTATTTAAAGTGTATTCAGCAATGATTTCTATCAAAGATGAACAAAAACAGTGTTCAACTATGCATCTTGCAGAATATATAAACATATAGATGAAACAATATAACAACGGTTTTAGAATGTTGATCTATCAAGATGCTTTGTAAAATATTTAAATCACATAAAAAGAAAATCTAACAATTATAATAAAATAGTGGTAAGAAAATATCTGGCCTGTGAGGTGTGAGAGGCACGCCAAAAGACGCACTGTCCTAAAACCGTTGTTGCCTCCCCACGTGCAGGTATTGGCGGTCAGCGACGGCTCCAAGATACAACCCAAACAGCTCACAGCGGGCCTAATCTACAGTGCACGTCTGTAGTAGGCAGATTACCTAGTCTATATCGGTTGCCCAATAATATAGAAAATTGTAAAAGAGAGAATGGTGGTAGAGAGAAACAATGAGAGGAAGAAGAAGGGTTTTGTATTGTATTTTTTGTTAGATACAAGGAATGGCTCTTTTATAGGCCTTTTGTCATCCAACCATAACGGTTGAATACTTATGGCCTCATTAAGGCCATAATGAAAGATAATGGGAAGTTTTGAAACTTCCAAATGGAATTTGAAAAACTTAAAGATTATAACAACTCTTTTTTAAAAAATTTGGGGGTTACAAATCTTTTTTATTTACACAAATTCCAACAAATATTAAATTAGCCCTGCTTTAGATAAAGTCAAATGAAAGCTCTCTTCTTTGTTCACTTGGTTAAAACTTTGGTAATTTTTCTTCTTGTTCAGCCTCAATTGTTTATTAAGGTTTCACATAACTTCTTAGTTTCTTTTTGGTATTCAACTTTTAGTCTCCTTAATTATCTTCCTTATTTTATGCTTCTCTTCTTCCTTTTCTCACGACTATTTGTCTACCAGCTTTCATCTACTGAATGGAGGTGATCAGGTCATGCATTAATCTTCTCTTCAAAACACAAAAAAAAAAAGCAAACTCCATTTACTATTGCATGTCGCAATCGAATTTGATATTGTGAAATTCAAAACTATGAATGTTTCAAAAAAAGAAAAATTTCACAAATCTCTAGAAGACAATAGATTATAATTCTATCATAACTCCTCAAAATAGTTATTTTTTCAAAAGTAAAATATCATTATAGAGTGAGAAAATTATAATTATAATGTTCATCCTATTAAAATTTTATAATATTTCTGCACCAAACTAAGCTTCCATGATATGTTATAACAAACCCTCCATCTAAATCATTACAATGACACTATAATAAAAAATAATAATTAATAATAAAAAAATAACAGTAATATCTTTTTGCCTATTTTTGAAAAAACTTATTTTTTTAAAAAAATAATATTTAAGAAATATAAGCAAAGGCAATATCCATTAATGTTATAAGGAGCTGCTGCAACACTAAATAATGTATTATAATAGTCGTTATATTTTTTCCGTAATTATTTATATATATATATATAGCTGATGGGAGGCCCCCCGGTTATAACGGTTATGACGTCCTTATCCCTTACGCTGTAACGGCATCATTATAACCTCCGCACCATACGCAAGACAAGGGTAGTTACGAAATTTTCTAAGGTTGCAGGGGGTATTAACAGTTTTTTGGGGTCCGCGGCCGGTCAAATTCGGTCCTCACGCTCGTCAGCCCGTCATACGCTTCACGCACTCTCTCTCCCCTCCCTCTCCGAGGTGGTCGTCCTCTATCTCGACACGTGTCGACATCCTACCGGATAACTACCATCCCAATCCACTTTAACTCATTCACCATTCCGTACGTACAATCATCCCTCTACTGGGGTGGGTAATTTTAGTCAGGCACCAAACTTACACCCAAAGTTGCACATAGGAGGAACGCATCTTACGTGTGTGCTGGGTCTCTTCGGGGTTCTCGTTTCTAGGGTCCTTGTAAGGGCCCTCAGAGACGTCTTGGATTCGCCGAGAGCGGTTGGTGGATTCAGTCCACGGAATAATGGTGGTAGCGGGGTCGGGCAAAGGGACGTCACCTTGTCTCCAGG
Source organism: Phoenix dactylifera (assembly GCF_051530095.1). Taxonomy (NCBI): domain Eukaryota; kingdom Viridiplantae; phylum Streptophyta; class Magnoliopsida; order Arecales; family Arecaceae; genus Phoenix; species Phoenix dactylifera. The sequence continues at coordinate 29,180,538 of NC_143199.1, forward strand.
TGGAAGTGATGGGCGAAATGAGCAGTCCATATTAGGGATAAGTGAAGGCAGTGAAATGCCAGCGATCAAGGTTGTAGCATAATTAGAATAGAGCTTTATTTTTATCGATACGGTTTAAATTTGAAACACATATGTCGATTAAATATTAAAGACCAGATGCACTTCACTTAGACATGCTCGGTGAGAACACTATCTAGTCCGGCTAGCACTGAGGTGACATACTCACACATGAGATAATCCACGGGTTGGAGAGGATGAGCAAAAATTTTTACCTGCATCGAATATTTTCTGGTGGAAGGAGGGCCCAGTGAAGACTACTACACGGGCGAGGTTTCCTCTCTCCCCCTCTTCTTTTTTACCAAAAAAATGCCAGCGATGTGATTGGCCGGAAGTGATGGATACATCTGCACCATTGTAATGAAGATTATAGAAAATTCGATGCAAGATTGAAAACATTGGTATAATAGTGTACCCAAAAAAAATATTATTTATTTTTTTTAATTTTATATATGTATCTAAAATCTATACAGTATATAACTAATATGAGACTAAAAATAGATTTGTACGGATCCTTACATGTAACTAGCTTATAATATTAATAAAATTATTATAGTAATTCAAGCATGTTATAGTTATATGCCATTCAAGCATTTGATGAGCTAACCACTCCAGAAGTACTTTTTGAGTTGGAGAGAAGGAGTTGTCTAGTGTATTCCCGAATTATTATTTTTTGATTTTTTTTGGATGTATCCATATCCGAACTATATGAATCATCCATTTCAGAAGAAAAAAAAAAACATTTGATGTATAAGTCAAGAGATTTCATCTTCTTCTTTCCTCATTTTTCTTTTCGTATTAGAGTCTTCAAAAAACAGCTTAACTAAAAGATGGGTAAAGAATAAGGAAGGAGAAAAAAAATAAAGAATTGTGACGTAGAAGAAAATATTTTCTATTTCCAGAAGATAATATGACGAGAATTATGAAGTAGTTTGGAAAAAAGGTCCTAACATCTATAATTCTTATGCTTAATTTCATAACCAAAAAAACAACAGAAATGAGAACGATTTTCTAATTTGGTACGCTCATGAGATTGTAATTGCACAAAATAATACATCTAAAAAACTTGAGTAAGGTGTAATTGGGAGTAATGACAAAAAGATGCTCATAGGGAGGTTAGTTACCGATGAGTAAAGAAAAGATGTAGTTAATAGTATAAATAGCAATGAAAACAGTTTCTCCCCGAAACGTTAAGGCAGAAATAAGCGAGGCATGCACTCTTTCCAATATGTGCCCGTGCTTACCTTTTAACCTTCTATCTTATTGAGATGTGCCCGGACAGAATGCTGAAGAATAAAGCTTTTTTGTTTCAAAAAAAGTAAGATAATTCTGTTCTTCATACTCCATAGCATTATCGGTGTGAAAGATTTTAATTTTTTTAAAAAATTTGGGTTTGAACCATTTTGGCAAAGGTAGAATAATTATCAGGTAGTTAACTGTGCATAAGATAAAACAAAGTAAAACAAGAAAAATCATTGACAAAAATAATAAAATAACATGAACTGTCTATTAGTACTAACAAGAGATGGATCCCAAATACCAGAATATACTAAATCAAATAATTTATAAGAGATAGTATCACTATTAAAAAAAGATAATGTGGTTTGTTTTGCAAGTTGATAAAACTGGCAATCAACATGTTCGTTTCACAATACCTAATTTGCAGATAGAAATTAAAGAATATAACTGACAAAAAAAAAAAACCCAAACAAGAGTGCCTGACATTTTGAGAAGAAAAGAGATGATATCAAAGAAGCTGCGGTGTTCAGGTCTTTTGTCAGGAAGACAACAAAATGCCATTGTAGGTGAAATGAGTATCAATTATTGAAGTCTATCTATATATCTCTCTATATATGTATATATTTATGTGTATATATATGTGATATCCAGAAGGAATGACATTATCAAAATCAGATTCGCTCACCGGGCAATGCCGATTTAATGAATCAAACAGTTTCGCTTGCCTCTTCTTGGAGATTTTTTTTTTTCTTTTTTTGAGAAAAAGTTTCACTTGCCTTTTCGTTTAAACTTTCTAGACAGAGAGGAGTTCCATCCGAGGCATGGGGCCCTTGCTAGTTTACCGATGAGGGCAACTGGACCTTGGTATGTGGATTCATTTAAGACGAAACGAGGCTTGGAGGAACCGCTCAAATCCCTCAAACGCTCGTCTCACGTTTAGGCAACCGTACGGGGGAAGAGGCACGTGAAGCTCTTGACGGTGTAGTAGTACACTAGTACTGTACTAGTATATGGGCCTCAAACAATGAAGTCTAAGCTACAAACAAAATTTATTTTGAACATGCGGACAAGGCATTTTTTACTTTAGCAATCATAGCCCTCGAGATCCTGGATTTGAGTCTCTATTGGTGCATCCCCAGATATTTAGAACCAAATAAGGGGCATCATCTACCTTCATTTTGGATCTTGATCAAATGCCTTGAACTTGGATATTTACGTAGGACTAAGAAATCCAAATAATATCTTCCAGCTGGTATTTTATGCCTTGATCCTGGATACTTATGCAAGACTAAGAAACTCAAATAATATCTTTCAGCGGGTATATCAGGTAAGATCCTAGGGTGTGATAATGAGAGAATCCTTATCTCCTCTTCGCAGTTGCCTATCATTTGATTCAAAGCAAGGTGTTCGAGCTGGCGATTCAGTAAGGCTGTCCTAGCATTGGTCGGCAGCCCAAGTATACCATCTCACTATTTTGAAAGTTAACCTTGAGTGAAAGCAAAATTCAGCCTCGGTCTCCTGCGTATGCCTAACGTTCAAAGCGTTGGTTACAAAGGCGGGGACCTGAGAATGTCCGTTTAAGACTGGTAGTTCATATGACCCCTTTAGAAGTTAGTAGATATTCAACACACAAGCTTCTCATGCTCCCGACACCACTTCCAAGCAGCTGCCATTTCAGAATCCTTGTGTTAAAGGTCCACAACTAATTGGTATGTGAATCTCTATCAGAAACTAATGTATCTTGTTGTTTATTATATTGCTCTTTAATACATTTTCCAACTGATAACTAGGCTGAAACTGGTATCTTGTTATTGATCACATTGCTTGTTAATGTATTTTCGAAGCAATAATTAGGCTTAGACTGGCTGAAATGTGTTTCTTTTGGGAACTAATTACATGCCAAATGATGCACAAACCAGCTATGATCGTGATAGCAGGCCTATGTGGATATATAGTATGCAAAACACTTCATATGATGCACATCCATGAACATGCATCTGATATTCAGTAGAATGAGAGAATGTCTTTGTTCCATAACACAAACCACTATGAAGGAAATATCCATAAGAATAATGTGCTGTAGAGTCTGTATGAAGACAATACACACGGACATGTCATCTCCATTAAGATGGAAACTGTTTTGATTGGCAACTCTTCTTCCTTGATGCTTATATACATCGATGCACGAGAAACAATTTCTTTATGATCTCATGCTGGCAGTCAAGATTATTCGACTGACACGATGATCTCAAGTCTTAACACGGTTTGTTTGGCAGTAATTTTGACCAGTTATAAGTTGACAAGAGGAAGAATTCAATGAAATTTCCCACCCCACCAAAATCAAACTTATTTACTGAAAACAGAACTTATCATTTTCGCTCTCAAATATACTTCCAACATATTCAGACAAGCAATACGAATGGAATTTTGAATATTCACCCAAACTGCATTTGGAAGAAAAGTTTACTTGAAGTAAATAGGTCAACTTACTCCTATTCCTTTTTACTCTGAAATAAATTACTCCAACCTACTAATTTATTCATGGAATAAATATGATAAGGGAATTTGGAAGGCAAAAAATGTGTACCAGCTTTTTCAAAAATTTCTATTTTATCTTTTTCAAAAAGTGGTTTAACTCAAGTATTCCAATAAGTGTTTGGCTGAAAAGGGATTGGAATAACCAAGTTAAATGACTTTCACCCCTTCTTATTCTGCTTCCAAACAAAGCCCGAGTATTTTGAAATTCAGTTCATAACAGCCAACAGTGAACAGTGAACCGACAGATATTCACTGTAAGACTAATATCTTAAATGGCAGTGATATAACACAGAAAGAACCAATGGTTAAGAAAAGCTTAAATTATGCATAAAACAGAAATAATGCTCAGATGATCTCAGAAAGATCATATTAGATCCACACTAGCTGTATACTTTAGAGGCGTAGGGCCTCAAACATGTGGAGATGTTGTAAGATGGACCATGCAAGGTTAAACCAACAAAATGCATTGTTGTTACTAAAAGGAATACTATACAGACCTTGCACAACATTATTCCCATTCTTTGCATGCTCCCTAGAAGCAAGCAAATCCTTTGACCAACATTTGCAGCCACTGCAGACCACCATTTTAGGTTTTCTCTTTCCTGCAAACTTCTGTAAGGAGGAGCCCCAGCTTTCAAAAGCTCATGAAGTTTAACCAGGGCAAACCAGTGATGTAACCCCGGAATCACTGAATGGGGTGATACTGTGTGATCCCGCGCTTTGGTGGGAATTTCCTCAGGATGAATAGGACTAGAGATGAAGGAAGAATTTCAACAAGCTGCAAAAATTTACAAAAGAACCATCAATTGTCATCCATATAACATTTTGCCTTCTCAGATAATGTCAGCTAAAAACAAGCAAGCAACAAAACAAAATACCAAATTTAGGTGGGTAGGAACCATATAACTACTAATTAATGCAGATGATTAATTCAGAATTAATCATAACCAACCAAGTTATACAGAACAAGCTTACTCATATGTCATCTAGACCGAATCCTAACCAAGTGCATTAGTAAGCAAGGGAGTCCAGGTAAAAGTATCACCCACGATCTAACTGGGTCATTTCAAGACAAGCCAGACTTAGATCAGCCCTTGGCTTAGTGAAAAGGGAGTTCAGTTCACAAAGAACGAGTTCAGTTCACAAAGAACAGCACGACAAGTTAGCCATCATCTCAAACATATATGAGCAATGAAATTAATGATGCTACCAATACCCATTGCTATAGAAGGATATGCGTCAGGGTTTATAATAAGGTTGACCTTGTTTAGTGTAAGTTATCTTAAATTACAGTATGACCCAAAGTGGATCATCCCATAACCCATTGATTTCACTGCAAACTTAAAACCATTTCTCTTCTCATAAAAGCCAGCTAGACAGAAGCAAAGCAGTTGATCAGGAATTTTTTTGCAGACTTCCATTAACTGCAAAATCATACATTTTCTGCTAAAAGTCTCTATTTCAACTATTCCCAAAGTATCTTAAAGTAAATTTGAACAGTTGCAACTCTCAAGGACAACTATGTTTCTTCAAAAAAGTTTAAGATATATAAATTGAAGCTTTAAATCACCTTATTATAAATAATATGATCATACAAAACAAAAGAGATGACAATTTCATCTGCAATAACAGTGTGTGTCTTATCACCATCAAATGAGCAGCAATTGATGTGTTTTCTGCCCCAGTTTTTGCTACAATGTAATCATACATATGCTCTTCATACATTGCAATGTTGAAAACCGACCAATAATTCTAAGACTGACTTGAATGAAAAGTTTGCTCTTGGGGAAGAGTTCAAGGAAGAAGAATGAGTAAAGCTGGAACCATGACTATGTGTACGCTACATTTAAATTTTATTTAACATGTAAATTAAGCAAATGTAATTGTTAATTTTTTAATTTTCAAATATTTATGATAGATGGTGAGCCTTGACGCAATGGTAAAGTTGCTTCATTATAACCTAAGTTTGTCGGGTTCAGTACACGGAAACGGCCTCTCCGCACAAGGAGGTCAGGCTGCATACATCTCACCTTCTCCCAGATCCTATGGTGGTGAGAGCCTCGTGCATTAGGATGCCCTTTTTTATTTTTATGACAACATTGCGAAAAAGAATCACCAATACATATTAAATATTAGACCTAATAAATTATTCAGGCATGGGTTATTTCATCATATTTAGTTTTAAAGATCTTTTGCTAATGTTTCTCAAAAATTCAATGTGAGCAAACATGTGAACCATTCACATGTATCTGATAGATCTATAGCTGATGCTGAGATATAGAGCTTCTCAGGCTCAGGCAATGTGCTACCAATAGACAAGTACTGAGTCTTTGCACTACCATAATACTCAGAGATGGATAAGTGTCAACCAACAAATTAAAATTCCCAGCCAAATAGAACATCTCTACCCTCCCACATGGATACTTTATTAAGACACCTAGATACACGAAAAGTGCATATTCATGTAAAATCATTGTTAACCTCTATGTTTAGCTGCTTGCCTACACTGGTACTATAATGCTTCATATCGATGTATAAACATAGATCAAGCCCGTACCAGGTAGTACAAAAAGTTCAATATTGGATGGTTCAGAACATCAAGATCTGCAGCCTTATCGAAGGCACTGAAGCACATCTGCAGAACAAATATTAAATTTGAAAAGGTAGTTATCAGCAGATAAGGATCGAGACATTTAGACATTGGCCAATGAGGTATAGTATTCACACCTACCATGACACATCTCACCAAAAAACAGGAGAAACATATAGTTGTGACATAGCCGACCTGTAAACATAAAAGTGGACATAAATAATTAAAATAAACCAAAGATTCTTGAAGCAAAAGCTCAGTTACAAAAAACAAGAAAGACAGTCTAAATGTACCTCTTGCAACTTTTTGCGTCGCCCTTTGGACTCCACAGGAAAGCGTCGCAACATTAGGAAGAGTCTACCGATAAGAAAAATATTGATTACAAAAATCAAAGCTGGAAGGATATGCACATAAACTGCATAATTTTTAATATCTCTATATTGTATCATGAACTCTAGAAAGCATGCTGATTATATCAAAGAACTAGTCCACAGCATTCTCCATGTGAAACTAAGCACAGCACTTGCTTTCCTAACCAATATAGCTTATCTTTTTACATGATCTAGACGGTTCAGCAAACACGATAATGTGCTTCGAAGCAGGATGATCCATATCACCAACCTGGTGGACCATCCTTTTCCAATGTTTCTGGGGCATGGGCATATAAACTTTTTAACATGTTATAATCAAAGGATAATATAATACAGGTTTATGTTTATCCTTGAATTTTCAAATGCATAAATATGTCCATATTCCTGGGATGTTTAGCTCAGTATGAAGTATTGCAGAATTAGTGCATAGTGATACAATCAGCAGAAGGAACAGAAAAACAATAGTATCATCAAATGAGGTCCTAGCCCATGTCACCATGACATGGCAATACCTGCGATATATCTATACTAAATGAATTTATAGAACAGCTTTGAAGAGATTGTGTCAAGGTATCTACAGTAGGTATTTATCTTAAGAAATCTCTTGCATGTACTTTTAAGAACAAGTTCTAAACTATATTTCATAAAAAAACTACTATCTCATGAATATTGAATGCTACAGATACGAGAGACTGGTTTTTGTACGAAACAAGGAAACATATCTATACTACATGAATTTATAGAAAATTGCAAGTAACACATAAAAATAGAATGCAAGGGGAAACAAGGAAACATAAGATAGACGTTTAAAACAAACATCAGAAAGTTACCAAGCGTATATATCTTACATAGTACAAGAATTGTACCCGATAAGAAGATTTGTTCCAAAAGAAAAAACAAGAACACTCAGACAAGCACATTGTATGAGCATCCTAACATTATTTCCTTTCTAGCTAGCCAGATCATATATAAGTAGAATAACTCTTTGCTTATATTAGTTGTTCTGTGCATGCAAAGATGCTGTATGATGAGTCCTGCCGCATGATGAGTAACTACCAATAAACGAGCATGTGGATATCAAGATCCATCAGACTATGAAAGCATGGAGATGAATAACATATGTCTCACCTCCCTCCATACAGAAGAAAGATAACGGCGGCGAACAATGAGACACCTGCCATTATAGATACTCTCACATTGTTATAGGTTTACAATAAACAAACCGTATTTCAGCAATATATAGTCATGTGTAGAAAAACCAAGTAATCAGAGCCATACCAGAAAAGAATATCTTGGATAGGATGACCAAAGGTTGGATAGGCTTCCACCATATGAGCAACCACAGTGCAATCTGTAAACAGTTAAAATGGGAATCATCCAAGCATCCTATGCTAGAGCCATCCTAGAAAAATTTTACTATTATTTTGAACTTGAAAGAGCATGATCCCAGAATATATATCCCAAAAGATTTTCTTAGGCACATAAAAAAGAAGCAAGTCATCAATATCTTTCAAGCAATGGTTTCACTCTTCAAAAGTAACATATTTTCCTTTATTTAACATATGGACGTTGGTGGAAGATTTTAATGACAAATGAGCATGGCATGTATCAGCCAGCTGGCTCAACATTTATCCAGATAAGATCTTGGCATGTTAAAGTAAGGAGGTTTAAATAAGCCACAATGTGTACATCATAATCATGACAAATTGGGTCCAGAAAACAACTTTTATTACTGGCCAACTCGCTGCAGTAACCTCATCCGGAATCATCCAAAGGAGTACATGTTTTCCAATGCAAATAAGGATGTTCATGCCAGTGGTTGGGTTGGACATGGATTTCAAGCTAGCAAATATGCACATATAACAATGTCAATATGTTACTTATGCTATAATTATTGCTACCAAGAATCAGATACTAATTAGTAAGTGCTAATTGCTAGATCTATTGTTATTAAGATTGCTATTATTACCTGTATATGTACCAGTAAATGTGACCCAATATGCATTATGTAGTCACGTCACCGCCAGCACATGGTAACTACCCTTCAAAACATCGACTCTTCGTATGTGCCTCTTTCAGAGTATTGGCTTGCATACAAGAAGAGTAGAGAAGGGAAAAGATTTATAATAGGAGGAAAAATGCCTTCATCTAGAGATCATGTTCTCATGATTTTCCCATTTAATCATAATGATAGCAAAAACACACCAGGCATTTTATCCATGCAGTCAAAGCTATTTTCAAGCATGTTTCCTGCAATTCCAACGATGGCTTTAAATTTTAGTTGACTGTAGATTATTCCATGTTATTCTCATTATGAATGAGTATTTACCCACAAAGTATTGAGATGCAAATTGTTGGATGCATTTCAATCACCAAATGACAATATCAAGTTCATATGCACATTAATTGCATGGCTACTGAAGTCTGCAAATGGAAAATATTCTAGACAAGTATTCTGTTTTTAGATTTCAATTCATCTACTGTGATGACAATAATTATAAATTTCCAATAATCAACCCTCAGAGAGAGAGAGAGAGAGAGAGAGACTACCAACAACACAATGCACAGAATCATGACCCTACTTTTACCCCTAGCATCACAATAAAGAAATCATCTGCCTCTCTTGGAGTTTCATTATTCATCATGCAGAGCATCAACTATGTCCTTACCTGAATAACATAAACTGCTGCATTAATTGTATAGAAAGTGAGCCTAAGCCCTTCAGTAGATACTGCTAGTGCCTGCCATACATTGCATTTCAAAAATTTAATATAAAGAGAAACTAGGATAGGATCCAGAGTCCAGACTAATAACTTCAAAAAGAACAGAAGTTGAAAGCCAACCTGATAATATATCTCTGCCCAAAACAATACCAAGAGTGCATAGGTAGTGAAGAAAGCAAGACCCGGAAGATCGAGAAGAATATGCTGGATGATCTGGAAAGAATAACCAACAAAAGCTATAGCATAAATCCACTACAAATAAAACACCACGGGACGAGGACGGGAAAGAATGAGGCAAACCTCAGGCTTTAGTCGTTGCACACTCCGGCGAAATACAAAGACAACTGACCGAACTGCAAGGAACTAGACTTTCACCAAAAGAAGGGGGCTCAGCACATTTATATTAAATTAGTTAAGATGGACACTTACCCCCATTGACGAGGAAATTCAAGAAATGAAAAACCTTTTGTGTTGTCCAACCAACCTCCGGAACTCTACATTCAATTCTTAGCAATTGGATCTGCAAAATAAACCACCTCAGTACCAAATGATGGTCACTACAACTTACAATCCCAAGTTCACAATTTTTTTTAAAAAAAGCAGTGCGATCGATCAAATAAAGCACTCCTTTCACAAAACGCAAGTGGTTGTGATCAAATAAAACTTTTAGAAACAGTAAAAGAGAATTACAATCGTATTATTTATCTTTATGCTCCAAATGTTTCAAACTTTCGGTTCTGACTGCGAGATTGCTTGTGTGTGAGAACAAATAAATACCAACCCTATGGATTGTAACAAGAAAAGAACAAGTTCTTGAACCCTACATCACAGGATTGAAAGCATAGCACACAGCAACCGGTTCTAAACTTCTTTTTTTTTAAAAAAAAAAAACAAACAAAGAAAGAAAGGAAAGAAAAATCGATTTGAACTTATCCATGGAATTGATAGGAGAGATATAGAAAGAAAGATTACGAGAGCGACAGCTGAAACGAATCCGAAGAGCCCAGCGAGGGTTTGGAAGATCCGATCCTGCCACAAGGTCGAGTCGTTCACCTCGGCCCACCAATCCCAGGCGTTCTTCAGCGAAAACGCGGCTACCGACGAGTCCATCGGACTCGCCATGGACTCCCTTCCCGGAAAGCCAAATTTTCCCGCGACCGGAGAGGGGCCTGGGCGAGCGGAGGCGTCGAAGATTCGAGAACTTGAGAGGGTGAAAATAATCCCCAAAGAAGAGGGCAAGAAAAGGGAGCGAAATGGCTTTCGATTGCAACAAGGTGAAACACCGTGCGGGCCGATGGATTTGGACGGGATCGATACGTGTCACTGGTGGGATTCACAGCGCCGACTTGATTATTAGCACGTGTGAGCCGAACAAAATATTCTAACTTCTTAAGAATAATGACCGCCGAGGATCTGATATCCGAACTCGTCAGGGATCTAAAGGCACGTTTGGTTGAAGAAAGAAATCAGAATGAGTTAGTTGGGATTTGGGATAAATCTCATTCCCATTTCCAAAAAAAAAAAAAAAAACCCATCCCCTAAATCCCAGCTCCAGCTCCCTCAAATATTCAAATTCTATTATTATAGCCAAATGTCAAAAATATCCTTAAATTTTGATTCCTCTTTTTATTTCCATTTCGGCCATGCACCTTAGCGAACATTTAAGAGAATTCTGCCTCTATTCAGTTCCAAGGGAGAAAAAGTAAAACATGAGATCAAGTTTTATTAGCAAAAAAGATTTCTTTCACCACTACCATACCATATGATACAACAGGATTTCTGTTGTATGTTGCGACTGCTCCACGACATTCAACATCTGCTAGGTGAATGCATCTCCCACCAGGCCTCTCATGTTTATAGAAAAAGCAATAGTGAAGCAGATTGGATGGCCTTCTACACGGCTCATCATTCCGGCGACTTCATATGGATGGACCAAGCTTTTGTTCTGTCTTCTCTGCTGTCTATTTTATTTTCTGACTTTTTGGGCACTGCGCATCTCCGTTATGTGTGTGAGCCGTCAATGAACCAAAAAATAAAAAAATAATAATGATATGCCAAGGAAAAGAATAATTCAAGCATTATGGTTGGCCTTTATATTATTGCACTTGTAAGCCAACGAAGGGCCGCAGAATTATCAGACTCATCTGTTGATTTTAGATGCAAAAATGCTTCATTATATCCGTTCTCTAACCACACCAGATGCACATCATCACTGAGTACTCGGTTTTTCCTGTGAGAGTTTCTTCGCATGAAATCCGAGGTCCATGGACATACTCAACTATTATGTCAACATACAAGGTTGTCACTTGAGTACAAATATGCAATAAAGTTCAGACGATGCTGATACAAAGGCAAATACGTTGTCATGGTGAGATTTCAAACAGTCAACTCCGTCCTAGAAACTAGAATACCATCACTATCTGCGTAAAGCCACTCACCATCACATAGCCTCGTTCCAGCAATATTTACTGGGACGTGCTTTTCTCCAATTCCCTTCTTGTTGGCTTTCATTGGATGTGAAGCCAAAGCTCTCACCCCAATATCACAACCGTTGATCTCGTCGACATCCCTTATGCAGCCATTGACCAGTATACCAGCCCATCCATTGTTCTGAGCTTGTTGAACAGGGTTGCCACCCAATATAGCACTGCGCATGCTTCCGCCACCGTCAACAACCAGAACTCTACCATTACCTTTCTCCTCGAGGAATTCTCGCACAAGAACATTGTCCTCGAAAACCTTGAGAGTGACAATGGGGCCAGAGAAAACCTGCCGCCGCCCGTAGATTTGGAAGATCGGCTGAAGCGCACGAAGCTCGCCATTCTGGATTAGGTGTGGATGTGCGTCACAAACTTCAGCAGTAGCCAATGGTAAAGCAGCCATACTCGTTTTAACCTACAGTACCTTTGAGAAAGAAACTTTTAGGATCAGTATCAAATGGTTGCAATGGTTCCTTTCAACAACAATCATCAGAGGTGCAGTGCTTTCAAAGATACCAAAATATGAAAGTTGACAACCATGATATGTGAAGATACAAGCAGATAGAATCACATCGATGCCCTCTCTGACAGCAAGAAGGGAATCACAATTAGTTGAACCAACAGACCAAAATCGTTGAGCTAATTAGCACAAATATTCCACATGGCATGCCTAGCTTAAGAAATCTACAGTTCTCGTGAGCTTCATTGATGCAGAAGAAGATTCCACCATCACAGAAGTGAAGGCAAAATGCCTAGCGAAGTTTCACTGAAGCAGAAAAGACCTGCATTTTGTAGGCCAAGGTTTGTAGCGAAAACTTACCATAAACTCATTACACAGCTTAGCAATCTGTATATCAACATTGTTTCTAACCAGAGAGCTTGCTAACATTTTAAAAACCACCAAGAATCTTGCAATGCTTATTCTTATATCTAAACATAAAGAAGTTTGTTTCACAGCATGTTTGAACAATTCATTGAGCTGCAAATACATGTGAATCTGCAAAGCAAAACCAAGACCAGAAAAGGGACAGTTGCAGCAATTATGTAGTCGGCCTCTGTAAATTTGGCCCAGCCCATCCAGCCCTGGGAGGCATGGGCAGAAAGTTTTCACCCATCTGACTGGGCCGGGCCTGAAACCCACAGCCCATTTAAAATTTAGGCTGGGCTCAGGTTGGCCAAAAAATATATAGGGCTGGCCCAATCCATCCTGAAATAAATACATATTTTATAATGTGTTATTGTTTATATTTCCTTAATATAAAATATTTAACTTTAGATAAATATTTAATCTCAAACCAGAAACAACAATCTCTCTCTCTCTCTCTAGAGGGGGAGGGTACGGAGGGGGGGAGGGGACCGAGGGTTAAAGGTCTCCATCTCCTTCCCCCTCAACCCCAGCCCCTACCCTGATACCCCCTACCCTCTCCTCCTATGACTCTCACTCACACCTCCTCCTCTCAGTGGGCACCACTGCAAGTTGCTCCTCTCTCTCTCTCTCTCTCTCTCTCTCTCTCTCTCTCTCTCCCCCTCCCTCCCTCCCTCTTGTACGTGTGTCATCCCTTCTTTTTTTTGATTGAGCAGATGGATCATACAAGTTTAGTATGGATACATCCAGAAGAGTCAGCAAGCCAAGATATCTCGCAATTGCACAGGAATGCTAGATATGTTCTCTCAAACTGTATTGTCAAAGTGATTTCTTATATAGAATGCCACCTAGTCCACAGCATCATTCGCTGCCCAATAGACGTGAACCGCATCAAAGAAAATGAAGCTCCTGATAAACCTCCAAATATCCAATAAAATGGGTGCACTCTAAGTATGGACTGCTTACTTACCCATCCCACCACTGTACTAGAATCCCCTACCACTATAATGTGATCAGCCCACAACACTGACCTCGCAAACTTGATCCCATCCCACGCCCCTCTCAATTCAGCAACTGGAACTGTGGTGGCATATGGTTGGCAGCCACCTGCAGCCACAAAGCCTGAGTTTGGACCTCTAATCACAAAGCCTGTGCCACCTCTTTTGCTACCATATGACACTGCTGACAAGTTAATCTTGAGGTAACTAGAGGGTGGGGGCTCCCAGGTGATGTGGATCATCTGAGGAGGCATAGGATCTGCTTTCTCATCCCTCCTTTCCCACCTCCCATTGTAGCACACAAGGGAAAAGGATGGAAACCACGAATGTTGCTGCCGCCTCCTCCTCCTCCTCCTCCTCTCTCTCTCTTCTTCCTACTCTCTCTCCTCCTCCAAACCCCTTCTTTCTCCCCCTTGCCACTGGCACCATGGTTGCCGTCCTTCCCTTCCAGTCTCCTTTCTCTTAATCGTGGTTCATGCCCTTATTAATTGGGTCAAGTTGGATTGGCCTAGTGCATTCTCAAGGGCCAAACCAGGTTCAAGCTGAATATTTAGGCCTGAACTTGAGCCAGGCCAAGCTTAGGCTAGGGCTTAGACCCTTGATACCTTGCTCCCGGTCCGGACCATGCACAGGTCCCAAAAAAACCAAAAAAAACTTTAATAGCAGACAACCTAGATTGGTTATACTTGTCAGCCGAGCAAGAAGCCTAGATTATACAAGATGTGCATTACACAATACATGAGATGAACATGGCTAAAAAGAGGTCACTTAGATGGGCCAATTGCAAGAGTACGACAGACTTGAAAATGACTTCAAGGATGCGATCATATCAGCAAAAGAAAGCTGATGAAAAATTTATTGAGGTGCATGAGCCACATGGTCATATGATTACATCCTGCATGATTTAATCCATACTTATAGACACAAGTAAAATACATGATATCTACTTTAATGCATATACCTTATCAGACCTGCAAATCATAAACCAAATATAATCTACCAACAAGAAAAAGCATTATTGGTTTAATTAATTGCTAAGGGCCAGAGATTGATTTCCAGTAGGCATATAGGAGTTCTTTACAGCTACTAGATATAAATCATTAGCACGTAGATATAGAAATGAAGGTCATCAGTTATAAGTACAATATTGAATTACTTAATTCAACATAATGTTCTAAGAAATTACAGGAACTAGCATATTGTATGGCCTTTTTAAGCAATTTTAATGAGTATCTGATTTCACACTTTAGTTTGATTCAATCTTCTAATAAATTAAGGAAAGGTCCTTCTGCACTAATATCTAGTTGCACTCAATGAGGGCAGAAGTTGGTGCTAGCATCAAGAAAACCTTCAATTAGTTTTAAAGTGTAAAGATAACAAACGTAAGGACCCACAATGCTCTAGCCCATAAAGTGGAATATGACTGAAATGAGTTCATCTACCCTTCTATGATCAGGAGAACCCAATTACCTTATCAACAGACTTGGTGATCTTTGGGATGGAGGTAGTCTTTATATGAATATGTTATAATTAATGACTTCTAAGAGTAAACAGACAATGTATAATATGAATATGTTATAATTAATGAGTTTTAAAAGTAAGCAGACAATGTATTAATAGCATACCACAAGTGAGATTATATACTCTAATTTCAACTGTTGATTATTCCTTCCTTGATAGTTAATACATAAGAATAAAAATGTGAGTTATGATAAAAGACATAGTCATACATTTCCTGATAGAAGGTAATTATTGTCACTTCGGAAAATAAAATCTTGATCTTACAAATAGTGTTGCATGGTCGATGCTAGTTGACAGCAATACTCAAGTTACCACAAAATATTCTTTAAAAAAAAATCAAAAATCAAAAAGACCCGCAACTGCAATTGGTCAGTAACAGAGATTAAAATGTAATATGATACTGGATTCTCATTCAAATCATCAGGCTGTTTATTTACTAGTTCCTAAAACCTAAGAAATTAAGATTTTACATAAGAATTATTATATTAGGTTTAGTTCATCCATATGTTTGCAGGATGTGTAACCAAATGTTAGTCACTAAATATCTTATAAAAACCCCAAAAGTTGGCTTTTATGAGATACGCAGTAGCCCATGCTTTTTCTCAAAGCTTATTCATGTATGATCTCGACCTTCCTAAAAACCAAATAATCATGCCTAGTGATATCTTCTTAACTTAGGAACTCCTTCCCCTGTTCCACCACACTACTCTCATTTTCCTTCTCTCCCTTGCTCCTCCATCCACAACATTTTTCTCCTCTTCTTTCTGTTCCACCTCTCTTCTCATCTTCTCTCCTTCATCCAAACTCTCCTCCTATACTCTGCCCCTCTCTTCAACCTCCACATATCCTCTCTTTTCCCTCCTAACATAGCCCTGTTCTATAACCATCTTTTTCCATTCCCTATAGAAATCAGAAACTCCCTTACTATATATACTTTTTGATACCACAAAATCCTTCTCCAACCTAACTATAGTTGCCAAAATTGGGGGCGGATGCAGACGCAGGTACAAGTGCAAGTGTAGGGAAGCGGATACCTTAGAATCACTTCTCATAAGAAAGCGTTTGCGAAGCAGGTGTATCTTTCGAGATTCTAGAAAGATTCTAAAGCAGGTTTGTTACGTAGAACGAAGATTCAGCCATCAAGAACCTAACAACAAATTAAATAAAACAAAATTTGACCATGTTACTATTACTATTCAAAAACTTGTTCTTATCTAAATCAGATTTCACAAAATTAGTCTTCATAAAACCAGCAAAATGAAGAGGCTCTTAACTTGATAAACAAAATACAAAGTTAGGAACCAAACTCAGTATCAAACATGACAAAGAGGTGCAGGATGGGAGGGCAAACTTAAAAAAGATGTAACTTGATCTGACCTTGTATCTATAAGCCAACATTCTCTCTGATTTTTTGAGCAATAACTCTCCCCAATATTTGTGTTTCTATTTTATCACCAACTGACGCTACGAGTTTTGCCAGCTTTCTGTAGCTATACGATTAGCAAAACTACACCCTAACACCACTTATAATTCAAAGAATGTCACCTCGACTTTCCAGAACCAGGGCATAGAATCCTTTGATATTAACATTTTTACCTCTCATGTGAAATTCTGCACAAACAAACATTTACCGATCTTGCTTCCATCAGGCCCTCATTAGCCATAGCCATAACCAATTTCTCCGGATACATCAAAGTCTCATTTCATGCCTGAAAGGCTCATCTAGAAACTTGCAACTTCTATGGTTGCATAACCTCCAAAAATGAATTCCAACTCTTATACCAAATAGATAAAAATCAAGAAGATCATCTTACATTCAGCTTTCCACAATAGAAAGATACAAAATTTTCCTCAAGAAAACAATGTAATAAACAAGGAAAGATTGTTGAGTTACAAGGATGCATCTAAATGAACTTCAAATTGGACCCTGATGATCCATTGTCAGGTTCAATATGCATGCTTCTCGAATTGAAATGATGCATTAATTAACAATTTATAACAGCTTGCAGGTTTTGTAGGATATAGGATTTGTTTAGACGAGGAAGCATGAAAGTACAACATTCTTGATTGAAAGGGACCTACTTTTGTAAACTATAGATTTCCCAAGCAATATATACGTCGACAAGGCCGCATGTCCTTTGCATGGAATTATATGGCAATGCCAGTCGCTTTACAATACAATCATTTGAAATTGACTGACAGTACCAGAATATATAAATTTTTTTAAACTTTAGAGTTGTATAATTAATAAACCACAAATTTTAATTTATTATATCAACATAATGATTGTTAATATATTACCAGTCTCCATGGTTTTAACTTCTTTGGTGGTATAACTTCAAAAGTACAATCTTAAACTGATTCATCTGATGCATGATAAGCTCCCTCACACCCAATCAAAATGCAAAAACAAAACCATTGTATTTATGTTCATGACCATAAGTATGCGGCATTCATATTACCATCACTGCATCAAAATGCTTGATGAATGACACTAAGATCAGAAAATGGTGTGCAATTGACGTCCTATTTAGTCTTAACTGAATCTTCAAGAGCAGGCTAAACCATAGCATAACTTCCATTCTCCTTCTTCAGATTGTCGACAAAAACAGATTAATAGAAAGATCATATTCATATCCCAATTCTTCGCCTTCTAGAGTGGTTTAACTTCTGAAAAAGGACTTCAACTGAATGCCCAAAGCAAAAATAGGGTTCACATATTGGCATATGTTACCTAAAATGAGACAAGATATAGGAACAGATTTGCAATGAGAAGGAATTGCCGCTAACACAGGATCATGACAGTAGACACATATAGGAAATGGGAAGCATCTATGTACCAGATTGAACTTTGGTTTAACTATGTCATTGGAATTGGGAACACGATATCCAAGAATTAAGCAATACTTGGGTATATCATTTAGGAAACAAACTCAAGTTGCTTTCTAACGATAATGTGAATCATATGTGAAGGGCCATAAAACCAGAGGGAAACATGTATCGCATACACAAAATTCATATTAGTTGGAGCTACTTACCCAGTGTGCATATCACCTTCAGATTCTCATTCCAGTAATTGCTTCTTAACCACATCATCGCCCTAGTCTGTTTTTGAATCTCCAACTTCAAGCAGCCACTCCTGATTCGGGTATAGTGATTTCGGGATAACTTTCATACATTTCACATGATTTTCCTTAATGTATTCAAAAACATTTCCATTTTCCACATCTGATGCATATTTTTTCACCTTTTGCTGCTTTCACTTGACATGACACTTCCTGCTTTCACCTTCTGTTTCCAAAGTGGCACTCATGGAGTATGAAGCCAAAACCCCTATCCTTGCAAGGGATGCAGGATCTTAATTAATCCACTCACCTTCTTAGTTGCCAGAAGTGGGTGCATATTCGAGATTCTGGGAAGATTCCGAAGTGGGTGCCTTACCCTAGGTAGGGCTACTATTCTTACCTTCAATGCCAAGCATCTTACCGGTGGATTAGCTGGACATCGACTATAGAGAGCACAAATATTGAGTCGAAAAGCACACACAAAATGCATATATAAAGAAAAGAATTCAATTCAGGATGTCAAGAAGATAATCATCTAGACATAAATCTCAATAATCAATTCATTAAATTCATCATGAAGTAAGATAAAAAAACATAAGCTTGTGACAAAAGAATCTAGGTGAAATTTTTCATATGAAAATGACTTCAAAATGCTATCCTTACACAAATAATCTTGTTCCGATTATTATTCAAACCTTGCATGTTCTAGAATCATGTTTTCCCTATCTCTAATGTCCCACCAGTCCTGCCGCGTCCATTTGCATGCTTTAATAACTGAAGTAGCACAAGATCCCATAATCCCACACGTTTGGGATAGTTCGTGATCACTTATAGATGCTGAATCTAAAACATATTATTAAAAGAAAAAAAAATGCCAACTTTTGGCAAAAAAGAGAGAAATAACCCAATAATCATTCCAGCAAAACATCACAAAATAATCATGATTCAAAACGATATAACTATGATTTTAATAGTTTAATAAAGAACCATGCAAACGCCCAAGATCAGCACAGCGACCGTTAATCCTCTAAATTAACCAGCTAAAAATCACAAGAAACTGCCAAAGCTCCTCCAGAAACCCCAATAATCACGAGATTTCTGACCAAAAACGATGATTACTGCTCGCATAAAGAGATTAGATATAAAGAACGATATTAAGGTCAAGAATGGCGATTTGAAATAACAGGATCGCAATGCTTACCTCCAGACACAAAGGTCAGAGAGCGTGTCGGAGACCGCCGTGCGGTCGGATTTCGTGCGACGCGTGGTGCGGAATCAGAGGAAAAAGAACAAGGCAATCGGGGAAGGCATCCGCCTCCGCTTGGGGCCTCCCGCTTTCTTTTTCTTTTGATTAAATTACACTTCGCCTCTCAATTTTGCTCCAGTTCCATCCAAGCCCCCCCTAGTTTTAAATTTTTTAATTATTTTCTTTCCAGTAAAAGAGGCCTAAACTTAATCTAAGACAAGGTAAAAACAAGACCCTACCGACCATCACAGCATTAGAGTAAGTAGGTATGATGCGCTGGCTAAAGGAGGACTCACAAAGTTAAATCCAAATGAGCTTAGAAGGCCAAGTAATCCGCCACCTCATTACCCTTTCTATTGACATGAGTAGCTCAGAAGGTCCAAATTCTTATGAAGTCACCCTCCAATCAAATCTGAATTAGATTTCTTTGATCAAAAATCATCATTCCATCTATCTCCATCAACATATTTGCAAGAATTGCATCATCTACCTACAATATTATTTTGATCGTGCTGTATTGTCTCCTAGTCCACATAGACTATAGACCAAGTTTGCTTTGATACCATTTGTCACAACCTAAGATCTCGCCCAAAAAATCTAGCCGAAAAATAGTATTTATGTTTCTTGATCTTATATAAGTACTCAAGATCTATTCAGTGAATAACCGATGTGGATTCAAACACATATCGGTACAAGTACTTACATTATATAGCTAAAATTTTTTTACTACAAGAAAAAAATTTAGAATGTAAAATAGAGAAACTTGGAAGAGAGGAGGGAGGGAGGCGGAGTTAGAAGAATCAATCAAGGAATGCTTGATGGTGGATCGGAGTAACTTGAGATTTAGCTAAGAATATTTAAATTAGAAGGGATCTGGTTGAAATTGGGCAAAGTTAAGGGATGAAAATGTAATTTAAACTTTTCAATTGCAGTGGAGACCATGAACGGGAGGACCGACCAGGTTCCCGGATTCGCCGATTTGGGTATACATGTCGGGCGGATTAGGAGATGGTTGGCCTGCGCTGTGTTACGAGCCAAATTTTGGATCCTTTGGTTACGGGACAGGATGCAGCTTTTATTAGGTTGTTGGATCTCAGATCCGATCCATGAACAGGGGGCGAGCCAAATGTTGGATCCATTGGTTTCCGGACAGCAACAGCTGATGCGGCGAATGATTGATTTGGCTTTTAATGGCAATATTATTATAAAAAAAAGATATGGAACAAAAAGTACATTTTATTTTCATTGATTAGCTCTTTGGTGGGGAAGACTTTGTTTTTATCTCTTGTACATTGACTCTAACTATTTTGGCAAAAGATCTAGAAAGAATCTAGGAATTATGGTCTGTTAATATGTGGTTCGGACGAAAAAATTAACATAAGGGCACTGTCTTGCCCAAGCTAAAGAGGCCTAAAATTTTATATGGTCTCAAAGTTAATTTATCAATTACAAGTCATCTCTTAGTGCAGAAGTAGGCCCAGATCCTTAAAATTTGTCCCAAAATTTTGTGGCAAATCTTATGTTCCTCCTTCCCCTTTGATTTTCCTGTCTCGTGCACTTGGATCCAATTTCAGAAAGCAAAATTCCAGGTCTTTTGTTGAATTCCCCAGGCTTGGGGTGCTTTCCTGGACCAAAATTTATATCTTGCCCTCTTTTGTTCACAGAGCATTGCAGCTTTTAGCCTGTGGGGATGCAGCACCGCCATTTTCTCCATCTATATTTACAGTTGAGGAGAAAAACATAAAAAATAAATATTGATATTTCCAGTGATTCTTCCTTCTTTTCTTTGCTTGGTCTTGGAAGGCAATCACTCCTTTTCTGAACCATAGATGCACTTGAAGTCCATCTGTTCAGCTTTTCTTAGTCCGCTCTGACTTTCGACACGGTTGCTAGTGCATGTTGGTCACAGCAGTCAATAAGTATGCCATTTCTAGTTCAGAGATCAGTACTTACTAGACTCCACCATCAACTAACGAACTCGGTTCTTGTATCCATTTTTGTTGTGAATTACACTTTTTACACAGTTGCTTAGTCGACTCGGTCTTCAGCTTGACCAACTACAAGACTAATGAATTGATCTACCGGTTCATCGACTGATTGACTTGATGCTCATCCTTTTACCTTTGCGACTCTGCTATCTGATGGGGGCTACCTCTCTTGTTTTCTCCATGGAGGAAATGACTATAGTTGGAGCTCCCTGCGCATAATTATTCACGATGAAAGATGTGTGCCTGATTTCCCAATTGATATACAGCATCATTGCCAAAACCTTAGTTCACCAGCATTTACATTAATTACGCAAATCTTCAACACTGACATTTATGTCTTCACATCTCCAAAACTTTAGCTGGATCATAAAAATAACCACCCAAAAGCATCAAAACGATTACCTTTTAAGTCCCTAGACCAGTTATTGTACCGTGATTAATATTCACCAAACGTAGCAAAAGATAATCTCCATACACCCAAAGAGTTAAAGTGAAAAATAATTGGATGAAAGAAGACAATTCAGTAATAAATATTGCAAGCACACTCAGATAATATCGTTATGTGGCGGCGAAACGAAGCCAGGCCTGAAAATATTCAACAGTTCCCTGAATCCCTGCTCCACAGTACTGAGTTTTAGATTTTACAGTGGACATTCAGCATTTAGATCTCACATCACCTACCCAAGTACAAAGCAATGCAATGCTTTCTCTATAATGCTTCTACTTCACTGCCCATTGCTCATTTGCTGAGATAAAGTAAACAGTGTGATCATGAGTTCCTCTGCAGCCAATTAATAGTTGCATCTGCTGTGCTGTTCCCCCACAAAACCTTTATAAAAGTAGCTGAGCTGTTCTCCCACCAAACCTTCAAAACTGCAGTTAAGCTCCACCTCTTTGGTTAATGGTAAGTGTGTAATATATCAGGATCATGGACCCCATGCTGGACCTGTAAAACAATTTCAGAAATGTAAATAATGGTGGAGAGCTAAATCCAAGTTGCTTGTTTCTCGTACATAAATCAAGAGGAGGGCGAGTATTGGGCAATCATATATTCCTCTTATATCTTCATGGAGGAGCCTCAGCATTCAAACTGTTTGCATAAAACTTCAGAATCTGTTAGATATCAACACCTCTCCATGAGTAAAGCAAATAAAATCATGCATCAGCGTCGATCCTAGATATTACAGAAGTTTGTGTTGCACAAATTCTGTTCTTGGAAAAGAATGGGACTGTGGGGTACTAATATTTTCAATGGAGCTCAACCAAGGAGACCAAAAAGGCAGCACAACGTTTGCAAGTAAATATTAAGTAGATGCAGCACTGCAATCAAGTTCTATTCCCCTCCTGACTCATGTAATGCATTTCAGCCTATCGTTCTTAGGATTTACCTGAAAGGTAACAACCACGGGAGCCATCACCATTGGAGGGTCTTTCTTGGATTGAGAGTCACAAGTAGAAGGACCAGCAGACCAGAAGCCAGCCACACATCTACAGAATACCCTTCAAGCAACAAAGTTGATGAAGGGTTCCTGTGTATGATTGTAGCATTCACCAACATGGTAATGAGATATTGCAGGCGACACTCTGAAAGGTGCGGTTAATGAGGACACATTGATACAATCCCACATATAACAGTAGAATGTTTCCTAACTCTTATACCCATTTTTTCCTTTTATTCTGAATTTAGTCTGGAGGGTCGGGGCCTGGTACATCATATCTAGATCAAAATCTTTGTGGGTCTGAGAATCAAAAGTTAAGTCCAGTGAGGCAAGGAGTGGAGCACGAAAGCACTTTTGATGCCTGCTGGGAGTGATCATGATGAATAATCTAAGGGCACCATAGTTCATTAAAATAAGTCCAACTGCTCAATCAAATAATTTCTACTTTCCCCCTTCAAGGCACCAGCTCCCAACCATGAATAAACCATGATTAGAAAATTTAATAAGCAATCACATGGGATAAGGATCCATGATTGAACAGATGCACTAGATCAACCATGGAAACCAGTTCTCCACTATCAATAGTAGGCCCAAAATGAGTTGATGAATCTGAATTGACTAGACAACCTTGCTACAGTGAGGAGTCTTAATAGCACTTACATAGTTGCAAAGAAGAGAAGAATTTTCCTTGGGTGGATGGTTGTTAAGCGACTGAACCTCTTATTCCTTCCCTCTCCCAAGTCTGCGAGGACAGGGCTATTAGCTGTAGATGCTACAGATAGAAGAGTTTTGTTTGGTACCAGGGGCTGCTTCAGCTGCTCCAGTTGAGAAGGCATCACTGTACACGTGGAAGGCAATCAAGTTCAAAACCAAGACAGCATTAATGCTATTTCACGGCCTCGTGCCAATGACTAAAACATCAAATTCGAAATGATATCCATTTATGGAAATGCATAATTAAATCCAGATGGTTGAGGGTGCATGAGAATGAATTTATATATCAGATTTATGTTGCAAGATTTACAATATGTTACTCAAGGGCTTTTAATTTGAAATCTAGAACTCAATTGGATGAGAATTCATCAACATGAAGTTACACATCAGATATATGCAGTAGGATTCGCAATTTGGTAGCTTAGAATATTTCAAGCCTGAATTGGGGGGTCATCAGGTAAGTTATGTGGATTGGGGCCTTGATGCATGACGCGAGGTCTCAAAATGGCCAGTATAGGGAAAATATGGGTTCTGTTGGAACCAAGATCGCATGCATTAGAACCATGTAACAAATTTAGCAGGAGTATACCATATAACGAAAAAGATAAACCACCACCTACCCACCCACCTTTTCCATGCTAACAGCATGTGCCCCACAGTGATTAAAAAAAATGTTCAGGAAAAGACAATGAACTTGTACCTTTAACTACAATCTTTTTGGATGCATCATCTGTTTCTTGCTCCTCAACAGCCCGTCTCTCCATACGGCTTGAACCCTTACGAGAAAGAGCCTTCTGTAGATCACCGCCCAGCAAAATGTCATTGTCAGATAAAAAATCTTGCATAGAGCTAGAAGATCAAAGCAGAGTCAGTAATACATATTTGTTATGGTAAGTAAAAGGTCGATAGAATAATATCAAGAAGGAATCACTCACAGTCATCTTTGGACTTCCAGAGCAGCATCTATCAGGCTGCTGTGTCAGACTTTCAATATCCAAAACTACATTTCCCACTTTATTCATGGCTGTAATCTGGCTCTGTAAAAAAAAATGAATGGCATATTCAAACGATAACCCGGAAGAAGAAAATAGTGTTAAATTATGAGTAGAAAATTGTAGTGGTAATTGCTAGTAAAACTTTGCAATGGTAACTAGGTTCTCATCTTTTACAATCACACACTAGATGAATACTTTTGCAAACTTTTCACACATCTTATTACAGTCAGAAGACTACTTCTATAACCACTAATCTAAATTATAGAATGTACCACTTTAGAATTATCTGTTCCCACTTGCTATTCTTAGAATCAATAATCCTAATCCAGCTTCTTTTGTTTCAATTTAACATAATATATTTTCAAATGGCTAGCTTCTTCCATCCCTATCTCATCATTGCCAACCAGGGGCCTTCCTGGATTGCTCCCTCGTATTTTTATATCCTATTTACCCAAATTGTAGCCTGCTATAAATTGACTGCACATGACCAAACCATTATAACTAGTGCTTTATCCTTGGCAGCCAAAAACTTTTACTTAAGAGTGCCACACCTGCTTCAAAATCTTTCTGAAAAGTTCCTCCTGCACCTGTTACTCAAATGCTCTTCTTCTAATTTTTTGAGAGAGACCCATATTTACACCAGAATCCACTTGATGCTTCTCCACTCTACTAAATTAGATAACTAAGCATCTATCAGTTTCTCCTTATTATTCTTCACTTTATGTTTCTGTTATCACAGTCCTTGTAGTTACATTCATCATTACGCATATCAACATCATATTTATGAAACTCTTACAGACTGTAGATTTGAGAAAGTTACTAGGCCATACAGAAACCATAAACAAATTCAGTCATATGAAAGGGTCCTATAAGTACAAAATTTTTTTCCCCTTACCTGCAGTAAAACCCCATCCATTCTCAGAGTTCCCAAGGAAAAGCTCCTGAGAGTAGAGTCCACATCAACTGCCGGCAAAGATTAACAGTCTAATTAAAAAAAATTTTACATAAAAGAGAGATTTTAAAAAAATATAAACATTTTGGCAAGAGGCACAAATAAAACCTGTCAATTATGATATCTCATCTCATCCACTAAAGTTCCTATGTACCAGAGTATAGATTGTATGGTGCATTGATTAATTATATGTGCAAAATTAACATGATAACACTGTTGACCGATCTTTCTAGGCCCATCAAGAAGCCTATCAATCCAAATCAATTAAGATTAAAATGAAAATCTCAATCTTCTCAGCTATATCTCTATGAAATATTAACAAAAAGAAAAAAAAGTTTTTGTCACAGAAGAAGACAATGACGAGGATAAGGAGTTCCAACATAGCACGGGAAAGAAAAGTTTTTTTGTTTTTTCCTTCTTACAGAGATGAAGAAAATGACATGGTCTGGAGAAAGAAAGACGTTGGATTCTTTCTCTCCATTATTGGGAACAAAGAAAAGAAAACAACAGCGCTAGCACAGAATCATCTAAAACGATTATTTTCTCCCCATCAAATTCCTTTCAGATTTTTCTCACGAAAAGAAGATGACCAAGCGAAGAAAAAAGCCTCCTTTTTTTAACAATAGAATGCAGGTTGCTGCAAGAAAATATATAGGAAAAAATGACAGAGAGAAGAAGAAAGTACCGAATGTCTGTTTAGCCTGGGGGGAAGGGAGAGAAAAAGAGAAGCGTCGATGACTTCATTAAATTTAGAAGCTTTGCAGGGAGAGAAAGATGTCAAATGGCAATCAAAGCTCCTCAGAAATCGATCACTCCGCGCATTTTAATGAAGGAAACAACTTTTTTTATTCAAAGAAATCCAGCGGATGTCGCAAAGAACCACATTTCTCTTCTTTTCCTAAGAATCTTAAGCTAAAATACCAATGAAGATAGATCTATCCAATAAAAATCATACCTTTTGTTCTCACTGAAAAATTGATCGATTGAAGCAATAAAATCAGACCACAAAAGCCGTTGGAGACGGAGCTCTGCAGAGAGGGAGCCACAGACTCGGTGAGTGCCTGCTGCAGCGAGGGGTCAGGTGTCTCGCTTTGTCCCTCTGCATCCCTTTTATAAGACTCTCTCTCTCTCTCTCTTCTTGATTATTATATGCTAATAAAAATGGATATGTATATTAGAATAATCTGAAACACAAAAGCTAATAATAATGCTAAAAATAGGTATGTATATTAAAATAATTTGAATCACAAAACAAATTATACCAATCTGACAGAATATATCATACCATAGCAATACGGCAAGCTTACCAATGCTCGATACACCAAAAAAAACTCTATACTTTATTGTATCGATATTGTTTTAGTGTCGCACGAATACAAATTCGGTATCAACAAAAAAATTAAATTGCTCTAGAAGAAGAAAAAAGATGGAGGAATCAAAATGATGTGATAATATCAAAATAAAACCTCGCTCCATGGGTAAAATGTCTGTAGGTTAGGTTGGTTCAAGCTTTAGCTGTGTTCACTCCTACCAATCTATAGCTGAGAGTTGTGTTGGTGACTTGGACTAGGTCTTGGTCTTGTACAACATGGGGCAAGCCTAGTTGGTCTCATTTAAGAATTCCAGCTCAGAATCAACTGACTCTTTCAATCACCACGTTTGAGTCAGGGGAGATCTAAACGTAACTATTGCAATCTTGGAAAAGTCATACGCCCAACCCTCTCATGACAATATTTTTCCTATTTTTTCTTTTATAGAACGGATAGGTCATACATATCTAATACGAATACATTCTAAAAATTTAGAAAAAAAAAATATCCCAAAACAAATATAAAATAAATGGTAAATAAAATATCCCAAAATGGAAACGAAAAAAATGCTGAACTTAATAAAAAGGCGGGCAATCAAAAGTTACACCATTAATTATCTGTTATTGCTCGAGGTGCAAACTCTGTTCCAGAAAGATTTAACTTTGAAGATGTGCGGGACGTAAATTTTTTAGTTTTAAAATAAAAGATCTTTATGATCCATTTATATATAAGATTTTATGTCATTAAATTATTTTCCCTGCATGAAATATTTGGAACTAGAGAAATAAATACCATCCTTGGGCTGGTAGGTTTGGTGGGTAACATTAACATAAGAAAGAACAATGTCAAGGACGGGTACCCTAAGCATGGGACACTGGCTAAATATTTAGAGCACCGTCGGTGAGGCCAAGGGGGCCCTTGACATTGTTCTTAGCTACCACTGCAATCAACCTCAGCTCTACCAACCAAAACTATTCTATTTGCCTCGGTTGGTGTTTTCTCCCATACCAACCATTAGCAACAGAGGGAGTGCATACATTTTTAAGGCCAAAAACAAAACTTGGAAGCTGAAACGACCTTAGCTTCCTCACAGTCACAGTTTGTGAATAAGACAAAGGTGGAAATTTAAGCTAGCAGAATCCTAATAAGATAGTAGGCAGTAGCCAGTTGGTGCATTAGTAGCAGTAGGTAGAGTTACTCTTTATGAAACAAGAGTTTCTATGGCAGAGCTGAGGGCTGCGTGGGCAGGTTTTCTATATGCAATAAAGTATCTCAAGACTTTCCGCATCATTTTTGAAGGAAATTCATTGAGATGACCCATATCTTTAAGAAATCTAATAGTACTGCTGATTGAATGCCGATTTATATGGCTAATTATATAGGAACTACTTTATCGACTTCATTTAAAAGCCTATAAGTACTTTCAACTAGCTAGGTAAGGACCATTACATGCTTCAAATAAATGAATGCTGGATCTTCTAGGTTCCTTTGGAAGTTCCCACTGGGTGATGGTCCCACAGATATGGGTAGTCTGGAACCCTTGTATAGAAGATCCAAATTCTCGACTAAATTATGTATAATTAAATAGTTTGTATTGGTTCCAAATTATTTTACTGCCATTCTGTTGTTTGAAGCTCACAAGATGATCTCTGATCTCTGATCTCTTGACCCTTGAGCATAGGCACGTATCTTGTAGGCATGCGATCCTTTTTCTTAATAGAGCTTTTTGTATGTATATCCTCCAAAATATATAAAATTGTATGAATCTCTTCAGAAATTTGCTATTTGTATGTATATCCTCATAAAATACTTATTTTACATATATACTTTTCTTTTACTTATATATATATATATATATATATATCCATACTTTCTTTTTCATCTCCTTTTTCCCTAGTTTTCCTTCTCTCATCAAATCACATTCTGACTAGGTGTCACATTGCCATGGAGACTTTGAGGCTCGTTATCTTCTTTGCATTCTGTTTCCTATGGTGGTTGGCTTCTTTGGAACATGAGGAATGAGTGCCTATTCCATCAAATGGCTGTTCATCCAAACCGAATTGCAGATTAGGCTACAAGGCTTTCATCGGAATTTTCTTGGGCATCCATTTCACCTTTTGTTCCTTCTTTCTTTCATAAATGGTACCGGAAAACCTTTTTTTTTAAATACTTTTTTGTCGTACTGTTTTTAAGTTTAAGCAGTTCATTTGGGTGGGAATATAATTGTCTTCCCTTTCATAATTGGTTTGTCTGATTAGCTCCTAATCCTCAGATTCGATGCCTACGACAACAACAACTTAATATTTTATAAATTACTAAAAAATATTTTATTAATCTAAATATCTATAATTAATTTAAATTTGATATACTTTAATTTTTTAAAAATAATAAAGAATATATAAATGTCATATATTCAATAATGATATTTATATCAAAATTAAATGAAAAATAGCATTATAAAAGGATCACCTAATATTCAACTTGACCGAGTCAAGATCTTAAAAAAAGAAAATTGACAATGTGACTCGATTTTTTTTTTGACCGTCGATGTAACTGAATTTAAATTTCTTACTTCTAACTCAAATCAATAGATCAGAAGAACTCGGATAGGCAGCATTGAAGTGCCAAAGTATAAGAATGTGGTTAACAGCAGGATCAAAGTCTTGCCGGGATTGTGAACAGCATTTCTGCTAAACCTTTACAATTTATTGGCCCTTGTTGATCGTAGGGTTAGTCAGCTGCTGCACTTCAAAACATAGACTAGTTCTGTAGAATTGCACCAGGGATTTCGATCACCGCTTGTACGAAAATCCTTAGTTTTGTCTAGATTCCAAGTTTATCAGCTTTTCAACTTCACAGGTTAAAAACAGTAGGGTTCTCAGCTTTTGGGTGACAAAGAAGGCCCTCTCTTGGCAGGTTGGCAGCTGCGGGGGGTCGGCGGACGCCTGGTCTCACTATTGTAGGGGCAGAGCTTCGGGTGACATGGGAAGAGTTGTCATATGCGAGGAAGATTCTCGGTGCCGAGCGGGTGCACCTTGAGAGAGATTCTTCTGTAGTAATTGACTGAATATGAGGTCTGGATAGGTATGGAGATCGTCACCCTCTCATCAGAGCATCTCGCAGATTGGTCCGGAAGATGGGTGATCTCCAGGTAGCACATATTTTTTGGAAGGCGAACCGAACAGCAGACTGGGTTGCTTCCTTCGTCGCCCGACATTTTTGGGAGGTCCTCTGCACTTCCATAGAAGATATTTCCTATTCCTTGTACTCTTTACTTTCTGTTGATCTGGTAGGCTGTACTCATGTTAGAGCTATATAAATTACCGTTTTCAACAAAAAAAAAAAGGCTCTCTCTTGGAGGTGCGGCTCCCACAAAGGGCAGAGTGACAAGAATCTATAGGGGTGTAAGAAGCCAAATTCGGTTTATGCTACAACCTGGCTTGGGCATTATACTTACCATATGATGATGCATTTGAATGTGTTTGCGAGGGTGATAGGATGGGAATGGCCAAGTAAATTAACATGGTTCAGCCATTAGGTCTATATAGCAGGTCGGCATGTCTCGATCTACCTTTGTGTGGTTTCTGTTATTTTTTTTTTCTTTTTTCTAGTTTTTTCGTTGGGACGCTATATATACTCTTTTGAACACTTTTTTTTTTTCATCTAGGCATCTCATTTTTCGTTAGAAATTTAACCAGGCTGGTATTTCTCTCTTCATTGTAGAAGAGGTGTTGTGTTCCGTTTTTTGGATATATCTCGAGTTTTAAAAGTAAACAATATTCATGCAAGACTATCCTGCAAATGCTGAGCCCTTGGCCTACCTAAGATATGGTCTTTTTAATAGCCCATCTAAGTCCCAATTTATGGATCTCTCAGTATTCTCCCATAGGATTGGGGCTAAGGGAGTGTTGGGGTTGATATAATATATGCTTAAGCATGCTATCCAATTCACAAATTCCATAGAAAATCTAGCCTATTTCTGCTGGATTATTATCGAAAAAAGCTTCCTATGAGCAACTTAATTTTGATTCAACAAATATAGGTTAACACATTTCAACATCAATCAATGCAATTTAAGAAAAAATTCAGGTAGATGAAAGGAATCTAAATTATACCAATAAAACTGTTTTTGCCAAGAGGAATTATTACATCATTGTTCGCAATATATGCTTATACCTTGGGACTTGAATGTTTGAGTAATAGACCATGAATACTATATACATTAGATGAATTTCTTAGGAATTTAGTTAGTATCCATATCTCAAGCATAAACTTAGACTAGTCAATATCTAACATAGACTTGGGCTACCCCATCGAAAAATGTATACATATATTTATTCAAGGATGATTTGATATCTTTAACGTACATACTATTTCTTGGGGAGAAGGTAGGGGCTGGGATAAATAATGGCGTATCATCCCTTTACCAAACTATTCACTCTAGCCATTTTGATGATTGTTTTTTTTGAAAAAACTGGGGCTAAATATTGAGACGCAGAATCTATTTCTAAAATATTATAGCTAAAACCACTTCAGATCAAACCAAACTAACCTGAGGCTTAGCCCATTCTAAAATATCCTCAATAGCTTAGAGGTTTTCTATTTAAAAAAAACGAAGAAAGGAAAGAAATAAAGTAGGAGGAGGAAGTAATTTATAATACGCCCAGATTCTGAAAAATAAACGAATGACGCACTACGCCCATACATTCTTAAATTTTCTAAGAATGTATTTGGAAAATCAAGCACTATGGATCTGGATCGTCTATTAGAGTCAGGTAAGCAGTCCATTTGGATAAGGCCTATATAAACACACACACACGTCTCAGCCATAATTATGTAAAAAAAAAAAAAGAGGAAGACTTCTATGGATCTTTCTTTTCTTCCTGTAGCCCAACAAGCCCACGCATGGGATTTAGACTAAAATTAGATAGAGTTAGGAATCGAGTCAAGTCGGGTCAAAAGTTCGCCAACCGAATCCAACCTATTTATTAAAGATGTGAAAATTTTAAATTTGAATCCAATCTATTTATTAAATAGGTAACCCAATTCATTGGCATAACTTATTGGTTAGATAAGTCAAGTCACGTTAAATAGGTTAAACAAATTTTTAACGGATTAAATAGATTTAAACAGATTAAACATGTTCAACAGATTAAGTTAAATTGGTCAAAAATATCCATGTTTAACCGTTTTAAAAAGTTAAGTAATGATCTGATCCAATTATTAAATGGGTCAAGACGGGTTAAATCGGTCAGGATCTAAACTTGAATCCAATTTATTTAATAAGCATGATGGGTTGATCCGTTTATGATTGAAAATTATTTATGTCAAATCCAAATCTACTTAAAGCAGGTTATTCATGAATTAGATTGGCGGGATTTAGCCGCATTGTCTAAAAAGATTAGGCTTACTGGCCTTTTTTATAAAACGGCCTATAAATGGTGTATAAATTCGAGTCTACGGGGCAGAATGGAAGTACTGCCTTTGAAGTCAGAATGAAATTATTCTCACACCATCCGTGAACCAAATCTTATAACTTCTAGGGTGAAGCCCATTTGGGTGACCCATTAGCCGGCATTGCAGTCGAGCTCGATTGGGTTTAAGTGTTTTAATTAGTCCAGTCGGGCGCCAGTAGGTGGAACATAAAAGATTTCTAAATTACACCTTTCTCGATACATAAAAGTAGTTTAACATGAAGCTTAGGATAGAAGTTGGTTAAGAGGTGGAACTTGAGCATCAAATCAAACCACTTATCAAAAAAAAGAGAAATTAACACCAAATCTAACCAGAAGATCCATCCTTTAAACTGAATCCAGTCATTTATGGCTGTAGCTGGGTCGCACCCTGATCTCCTCACCCACGGCGTCTTCCTCGAATCGCAGGGCCCCACGTCATATCACGTAGACGTGATAACCAATCAGATGACTCCCTTGTTCTGACGTCCGCCAACACGATGGCTTCCATCTGCTTCCAACTAACGCTACGGGGCCCAAGTCCCTTACCAAACTTTGGATTGCAACGTGGCAAGAGAAGATTGGTAAGCCGGATGATGATCAGGAAACGAGGAACCGTGCTTTTGTGACACATGTCCAAGGCACCCCTAAACGCACCCAAACCCCCACCCAGACCCTAAATCCGACACGCAAAACCTGTGACCTGTCCTTCAAGTGGGACCCACACAAGCCTGGAGATCTGCCACGTGTGAAAGTCCCCCAGCGGCACTCTTGCCCTCATTAAAAGTCCCACGTGTGGGCTCACCACGCCTGACGCGTATTAAATGACCATCCCCCCTTCTTGCTTTCTCGACTAAAAAGCAGCTTGGAGCTTTCAATTCCCTCACTCCTTTCATGAGCTCGCTCTCTCTCTCTCTCTCACTCAATCCTCTTCTTCTGCTAGCTGGCTTTGATTCCCATAATGCTTGTCCCCATGATCCACTGAGACGAAGTTTTGACGTTTTTCATAGGCTTAGATTTGCTCTTCTGAGCTCCTGCATCTGGTTTGTTCTTCTCATTCTTCCAAGTTTCTTCTAAAATTTTAGCAGTTATAAAGAGTTTTTCCTGTTTGTTAGAGTTGGGTGGCATGGATTCGCGCACGGCCATGGAGATCTGGAACCCCATTGGATCTCATGCCGGAGAGAGAGACGAAGGCTGAGAACGACTGCAATAAATAGGGGGGCCTTCAATGTCCCGATGTTTGAGTACGGAAAAAAACCGTTTTATTTATAGCTTGGAAAGGTTGACAAATAGGAAGAAAGCCATCTCTGAGCCCAGTTCGCGTGAAGCCATTTGAATGCTCGGAGATCGACCGAGTCCCCCACCGAGCTCGCTCGGTTGTCTTTCCCTTTCCTGGAGAAGCTATGTGACTTCAAGGAGAAGCCATCCTTTTTTCTGATACATGGCGGCTTTCAGTACACTGGAGAGTAACCTCTCGCCGCATTGATTTCCATCTACTTGTTTCTTTACTCTTTTGCTTGTACTCGTCTCCATGGAGCCAGAGACCATCTCTCCGAGGTGTTTGCTTCTCTTTCTCTTCTTCCTCTGTTTCTTTCTTGCTCACATTTCCTCTACTAGAGCTAAATCTAGCGACGCGGAGGCCCTTTTAGCTTTGAAAGCCTCCATTGATCCCTTGGACGCCATCCCGTGGCGGCGAGAGGCCTCGCCGGAGCTCTGCAATGGGTGGTACGGAGTTAGGGAGTGCGCTTATAATGGGAGGGTCACCAAGCTTGTGCTCGAGTTCCTGAACCTCACCGGCACCCTAACCACGGAGATCCTCGCTCCCCTCGACCAGCTCCGTGTCCTCAGTCTCAAGTCCAACTCCCTCTCCGGCGCCATCCCCGACCTCGCCCCTCTCGCCAACCTCAAGTCCCTCTACCTCAACGACAACCGCTTCTCCGGCCGGATCCCGGCCACCCTCACCGCCCTCCACCGCCTCAAGGTCGTTGTTCTCTCCAGCAACCTCCTCTCCGGCCCCATTCCAGTGGCCTTCGCCGGAATCCCCCGGCTCTACACCCTCTGTCTTGAAAACAACCTCCTCACAGGCGAGATCCCGCCCTTCGACCAGCCGAGCCTCCGCTACCTCAACCTCTCGAACAACAATCTCTCCGGCGAAATTCCGGCCACCGAAGCCCTCGCCCACTTCAACCGCTCCTCGTTTCTCCACAATCCCAGCCTCTGCGGCACCCAAATCAAATTCCCCTGTTCTGGAAAACCGACCTTTCGGCCCTCCAGCAGTCCAGAATCCCCCACTTCTTCTGCCACCAATGCCTTCCCTCCTCGTATCGCTTCTAATCACAAAAAAAGCAGCAGAAGAAGACTCGTTGCCATCGTCGCCGGCCCCATCGCTGGAGCTCTAGTCCTGTCTGCTTGCCTAGCATTAGCCGTGTGCTTGGTGTTCAGAAGAAAACGGCAAAGAGTAGCAGGGGGGAGTAGAACTCGGGGAGTTGGAGTGGACAAGTCCTTAGAAGAAGGCGGAGGAGGAGGAGGAGGAGGAGGAGGAGGAGGAGAGGAAGGTGGCGGCGCCGGCGGTGAAGGAAGGAAGGGGGGGTTCTCGTGGGAAGGGGAGGGTCTTGGAAAGCTGATGTTTTGTGGGGGTGTCCGGGAAATGTATAGCTTGGAGGAGCTGCTGAAGGCGTCGGCGGAGACGCTGGGAAGGGGGACGGTAGCGAGCACGTACAAGGCGGTGATGGAATCCGGGTTCATCGTGACGGTGAAGCGGCTCAAGGACTCGGCCCGGCCGGGGGTGGAGGAGTTCCAGCGGCGGATGGAGGAGCTCGGCCGACTCCGCCACCCCAACCTCGTGCCCCTCCGGGCGTACTTCCAGGCCAAGGAGGAACGCCTCCTTGTTTACGATTACTTCCCCAATGGCAGTCTCTCCTCCCTCATCCATGGTATGCTCTCTCTCTCACACACATTCATTTTTTTTCATACACCACCCTGAATTCTACTTTTTTTGGTTTGGCGTCGCCTCTTTTTAATGTCAAAACGGTGCACCACTGTGTTCACCACCACATTCCCTAAGCAACGTGGCAAGAGGTGATTGGTATGATTGATGGAGATTGTGGCATTCACTTGGTACCCCCCTCCCCTCTCCGAGCTACAATGGATGGGGACTTTTGTGGTGTCATAGAATTTTTTTTTTTTTTTTTTTTTATAATAAGCAAACGTTTTCAGTTAATATACTTGGCGTCTTGATGAGTGTGTAGTATAAGATGAGCCTGGAGGCTCATTTATGCTGGCCGAGATGCATGGTTTAAGAAATTCCACAGAGTGAATTAAATTCTTTCATGTGGCGTATGCAATGCTGCAACGTGACACGCACAATGCATTGCCACCTTTATCATAATTATTATTACTACTACTTTAGAAAGGCCCAACGTGTGATGCACGGTGGACTCAGATTTATAAAGGCTGTAGTTGTTCTGATCACGTACGACTTTTGTGCTTGCATATCTACAAGCCTATCAGTTATCAACTTAAAAGTGGCCTTTTATAGTGAAAGGAAATCAATATATTGTAATTTTGAGCATTAAATTTAGCATTCTAGTGAATAACCATAACAAGATACAAGAAATAGGGTAACGAATCTCCATCCATGCATGGGTGGATAGGTTTGTGTCCTGCCTGCATAATTCATTTTTGTTAATGCAACAAGAATCTTAGAACTTGTGACATTAGATTTACGGTTTTAGGCCCTATTTGGAGAAACTGTTAGTAGTAGAGCTGTTGGAAGTAGAGCTGTTTGAAGCATAGCATTTATAAAAAGCTGTTTGCTGTTTGGTAACTACATTTTTAAAGTGCTGTGGTGCTTTAACATGTATTTGGTAAACAAACTGAGAAAGTATTTTTATGTGTCAAAATGACCATAAAGAACATTACCAATATTATATAATAGAACATAATAAAATATAATATATATTAATACATAAATATATGATATAGTATCATATTAATGTAATATAATATAATATTATTATAATATAGTACTATAACATTATGTATTATAGAATAATAATTTAATATAATATTAAATTATTTAACATAACATATCAATGTATTATGATATAATGTAATATAATATTATATTTATAGTATAATACAATAATAAATATATAAAATATTATAATTATTAGTGTAAATTAATTTTTCATCCTTCTAATGACCATTTATCTCTCTAACAAATTTTCTAGCTAGATGATAAAATTGGTTAAATAATTACTAATATTTTTATTTATTTATTTATTTAGATCAGATTATTTGCCATCACTCATTATTTATTTATTTATTTATTTATTTATTTATTATTTTATTTAAATATAGAAGGGTCGCTGGCCATGGGTGGTGGTCGGCATAGTGGCTGCCATGATGGGCAGCCACGAGCTCCTAAAACAAAAAAAAAAAAAGAAGAGGTGGAAGAAACAGAGGCGGCGGCGTTGAGAGGAAGAAGAAGATAGAGAGAGAGAGGGAGAGGATGGGTGAGAGAGGAAGAGACGGGATGAGGATTTTGGGGGAAAAAGTGTGATTTAAATGTGAATATTTTGTTCCAAAAAATAGCTTCTCGACAAAGTTGAAAACAGCGTTTTCGAAAAGCTCCAAATTGAAGCTTTTTTCTAAAATCTAATAATTTTTTAAAAATTTTATCAAATATTATTTTTTATCTAAAAATATTTTTGGAGGATCAGAAAGTATTTTTCGACCTTTCAAAAATTCAGATAGGACCTCAAGACCACGGAGAGCAACGAATTATAGGGTAAGGCAACTCAACCAATAATGTGATACACTTGTTTTCACAAATTTAGATTGTGTAAGGTTTTCCGTGACGTCTTATCAACGTTCCTTGTCTCCTTCTCCGGGCTGGTATGGGTGCTGTCTCAGGGAACGTACGTTTGTCAGCAACGAGACTGTTAAATTATTCCTAAAGTGAGAAGAGCAGCAGCAGTCTTTGTTCGTGCCTCCGGATAAAATACAACTGGAACAAATCACGAGTAATATTCCAAGCCCACAAAGTCACAGAGTGTGGGGTTTGGGGTCAAAAGATACTGCCGTCCTTGCCTAGTTATCTGACCAAATTAAAACATTAAGATCCATAGTCGTTATCATTAGATGGCCCGCATCAAAGTAAGAATGGGTAGTAATACTTGTTTGGCCTGACCTGTTTCAGCTCTGTTGTATGAAATTATCCCTTGTTTACTGCCTTTTCTGGCGAACCTTTTTGATGAGCAAGGCCATTGCTGGGACCTGTCTGTGTGGTTCATGCATTAGACCACTCGGGAGAGCATTGCACTAATTTGGCTCATTCCCTTTGTTGGTTTGCTTCACTCGCTCTGGTGCTCTCTCATCATCCTCCTCCTTCCTTTATGCCTCCACTTCCCCTTAGCTACCTTCACACTCCAGGCAAAGTTCATGGGAAGGGGGAAAAAAAATTCAGTAAGTATAGATTTCGCAGATAAGGAAGTATAGATGATTATGATTTCAATAAGTATTTTTGTTGTTTTAATCGACGTATGTCGATTTACTTTCTCCTTGGTGAAGAGAGTAAAATTAAAGCACAATCAAGGCACATATATTTCTTTTTTTCTTTTTTTTAGCTGAAAAGATATTTTCTTTTTAAATAAACTTATCTATAAGAGTGAAAACGGAGAATATACTCTCTTTTTTTCGGTGTTAATAGACTGAATTGGCATGGTATATTGTCATGTTTGCTTGTTGCATAAACGATTGCGAACAAAATAGGGGGATATGTACCCAAAAAAAAGAAGTTAGGGGGATGATGACTGATGTGCGGCTGTGATTTATTTCAACAGGATCTCGGCCTTGTGGGAACGGGAAGCCCCTCCACTGGACGTCGTGCATGAAGATCGCTGAGGACGTGGCGGCCGGCCTCCTCCACCTCCACCAATCCTCCCCGCCCGTCGTCCACGGCAACCTCAAGACGTCCAACGTCCTCCTCGGCGGCGACTTCGAGTCCTGCCTCACCGACTACGGCCTCGTCCCATGGCTACTCCCCTCCCCCGACGACGACGTCCACCTCCCCTCCTCCTCCTCGCTCTTCTACCGCGCGCCGGAGACCCGCCACCCCCGCTCCCGCTCCTTCACCCCTCACTCCGACGTCTACAGCTTCGGCGTCCTCCTCCTCGAGCTCCTCACCGGGAAAACCCCCTTCCACGACCTCGTCGAGGAGCACGGCGCCGACATCCCCCGGTGGGTCCGCTCGGTGCGCGAGGAGGAGACGGAGTCCGGCGAGGAACCGGTCTCCTCGGGGAACGAGGCCTCGGAGGAGAAGCTGGCGGCGCTGCTGAACGTGGCAATGGCGTGCGTGGCGGTCGACGCGGGGCGGCGGCCGACCACAAAGGAGGCGCTCAGGATGATCCGGGACGCGCGGGTGGAGGTGATCGTGTCGTCCAACAGCAGCGAGCATTCCCCCGGGCGGTGGTCCGATACGGTGCAGAGCTTGCCGAGGGAGTACGGCCCCGAGCATTTGACTTTCGGAGAGAGGGATTGATTTGGGTTTTGCTTGGGTTTTTGAATTGTTCTTCTCTTCAACGGTCAAGTTGCAGAGTCACTGATTCAGTGTGGTGTGGTGTGGTGTAAATCTTTAGAATTTAGCGATTTTTGTTCCCCCTTCATTTGTTTTCCTATTGGATTCTGCGACACAGTGGCTGTCTGATTACTATGTCTGGATTCGCTAGTAGCTATCAAGAGCTGTAATCCCTCCAAAAGCTGATATTTGAGAGTGGATACGAGAGCGATAGATCTGATATAAATAAATAACATTACTGTACAAAGAGATACATCCAACTGATACGTGACCCCTTGGAAACTTTGGAGGACATAATGCCCTGTCCTCATGTTTCTGCAAGGGACAGCCATGTTTGCTTGAAAAGGATATCTCTGAGCAAGTGGTATTTTGTATAGTGTGGAATTATGGACCCATGATCCAGCAAAGAGGAAGATAATTGCTAAAGAGCAAAGACAATGCAGCCATGTTGCTCGAACCAAACAACTTACGTGCATCTGTGCACGACAATAAGAGCAAGTACGGACTGGTACTCCAGCTCAGAGGCAGATGATGGCTAAGCGAGCAGAAAGAATACAGCTACATGTCTCGGGGGGGTTAAAATGCCTATGTCAAAAAGTAGTGTAGTAGTGAGAGTTACCAACTGATGGTCCAAGATAGAGAGAGAGAGAGAGACAGTTGCTGAATGAAAGATAACGATGCAGATAGTTTTCTGGCATGTCCAATCATGCACTATAATGGAGAGAGACTCCAGAACAGGAGAGAGAAAAAAAAAAGCATTAGGAAATCCTTGGTTGCAATTACATTCAAAAGGAACAGAAATTTGCTGCTTCAGACTAGCCAGTCTGTTAACATTTGCTTAATTCCATGCGATATGACAGGCAGCCAGAATTAAAAACTTTAATATAAACGATTGGGCAGGCTGAGATGGAAATTGGCATTGAACAAAACATTTTTGATGCACAGAAAGGAAGAAAACATTCAAGAAGCCTGTGAGAGACGAGCACGAGCTGCAGCTCTTTCTAATGCTCTTGAACGTTTGGCTTCCATGCGGGTGGGTCCTTTGCTCTTCTGTAATCTGACTTTTGCTGGGCAATGTCACAGTATTAAGTGCAAGTGCTACTTGATTTTGTGGCTCTTCCAGAGATCTAGGCTCTGGGTTTACTTCAGAAGCAGCTATGCCTTGTGAAGCTTGAGAAGGTTCCTGCTGCAAGTAGTGGTGTGGTTCCTGCAGTTGGAAATGGCATTTTCAAAAAAAGAGGTGCTATATTCTGGACAATTTTAGATACGAGAGATTGTAATTGTCGTGCAGGTTGAAATTTACGGTGTCCTATATATGAGGTAACAGAAGTTGTAAAAAGACCAAGGTAATACATGGTGAACAGAAAATCAGCACATATCTCTGATGCCAGTCAACTTGTTTTCAACCTTCACAATGTAAAAACTAAAGACAAGAGGCCAATATGACTAGCATGAGAATAGAAAAATTTTAACTCCCTGATCTGCAGAAGAAAGATTCACTCCAAGATGCAACTTGAACTTCAAGGTCAATGATTGCAATCATTATTGATCACCAATACTTTAACATGCTTAAAGTTGGTCCATTGTGCTACTATGAGTGAAAGAAGAGTTCCAACTAACAAGAAAAGTCATTGAACATAAAGTAGCTTTTAAGCAGCGAACTCTAGCTTACAAGATCATTCAACTTACTCGTAGACTTCATGCAGAATAAGGGCCGTCTAACTTTGAATGAGTTCGATCTGATAATTCATGTTTTCACCGGAAAGTATATAAATGCTTCAAAAAATATTGTTGGTTATCAAATCATTCATGGATCATTGATCTACATGCAAAAAAAAAACAAGGCAAGCCTTGTCATGTTTACTTGGAGAGAGCTGATTGTTCATATGCATTCTACAATGCCGTTATGAAATCCTC
This sequence comes from Phoenix dactylifera, assembly GCF_051530095.1. Lineage (NCBI taxonomy): Eukaryota > Viridiplantae > Streptophyta > Magnoliopsida > Arecales > Arecaceae > Phoenix > Phoenix dactylifera. The sequence continues at coordinate 29,221,579 of NC_143199.1, forward strand.
CACAAAGCACCCTCTTATCTTTCTCAATGTACCATTCAGTCTCCATATTGCTCTAGTGTCTGCTTAGCTACCTAATCAAGATCATTTCCATTATCCACAATCTGAGTGATTCTTCCTGATTCTATGACCTATTAGCCCTATACGTTAAGTTTCCCTACTACATGCATTTTAAACTCAACAGTCCCCACTTTTACCATGCACACTTATTTTTTGTATGTTGTTGAAACATTAGGGAAGTAAAACAAGATTTATTAATTTTTAAATATTCTGAGGAATAAATATTGAATGACTGACGTTTATATTTTCCTCCATTCTATCTCCTAATCTCAGCTAGACAAATACTTATTGAAGATTACACTTCCATTTCTCATGCAAGTATTCATTTATTAGCCTTTGTGTTTCCCCAAAGTGATAGGTACTTGACATATTCATGAAATTTCAAAACAATTTTAACCAAATTTAAATTTGCAAGATTGAAAAATAGTTCACAAATGGCTTCGCAATCTACAATATACATTTTGGAATTAGCATTAAGCACATGCTACAATATTCTTGAGTATCTAACAGAAACTGTATTTAGAAGCAAGAATTTTCAGCACCAGTTATGAACATATTTAGGTGAGGGCATATGCACAGCTTATAACTTAATCTGGAATCAAATGTTCAATTACAATCACAGAGCTGTATTGTGCTGGTAAGGATATAGTATGGAATCTAGGAGTAAAGAATCACTTAAGTGCACTTAAAGAATTAAATGTCTAAAAAGATAAGAAATATAAAAAGTATAGGAACGTTCTAGCTTAAAGCAAGTTAGAATTGGTTTCTCTTATATTCAAGTTTATATAAATACAGTAATTGAGAAAATGCATGCAAAAATCAATCCCCATTTGGATTCAGAGGATATCAAATGTTTAATCAATAAAGTTCTGTAGAAATGTAGTTTTCTATTTAAGGAAAGTAATCATCTAATATGAAAATGTAATTTTTGACAAAAAAATTCTAAATTGAAAAACAAGAGCATGGATTCAAGTCTGCTGAGGTAATGGTTGCTATGCTTAAGTAAATGCGCAGTACAGGTTTAATGCTTTGTGGGCTACTAGCTGCATACAAAGTTGAAGTTACTATAATTTTTAAGAGTACCAGTTATTTAACAATCTGTTATTTGCAAATTAATCAGTGCATGGTATCTGTTTTACAAAGCTGCATTCAGTAAAAAAGACTCAAAAGGAAAGAACAGCAACTTTGACCATGAATATGATGCCCAAGATATAGTGTAGGTCTCATTGTGAATATCAAACAGCTAGACAACTTACCTCAGTAGCCTTTTGATAGATCTCATTAAACATATCTTCTTGCATATCATCAGCATCATGACTCTCCAATGGCGGATCTACCGTATCGGCAACTCGGTCCTTCCCTGCAGCACCTTCTGTGGCAATAGATTGTTTATAGAAGATTTATGAATATTTTCATTACGTGTTGTTTATAACTTCTGCCAGATATTAAACTAGGCCTAAAAACATGATCTACCATTTGCCATATGATGGTGGTTGCTAATAATATGGAATACTGACCTTGTTTCAGGTCTAAACAGTGAATAATCTCGTGGAAAAAGCCGTTTACACATCAATATGCACACATAGTTAGGTAATGCACATCTTATGAATTTTGACATAGGAAACAGGCCCAACATGCTGCTCAAATGGTGACATTGTCATCAACAAGTGTCAAAAGTTCTTTTTCTTGAGAATAACACAGTATATAATCTTATTAACCAGCTTCAAGCAGCGATAGTACAGTGGCATGTCTGAAATACAAATTTTGCAATAATAATCTAGTTTAAAAAAGATGATCACCAAGAAATTGTGTTGATAAAATATTATTTTAAATTAAAAATTCGTACATAGATAATGTTACATACTATGTCACACTATGGAGCAACTTGTTCAACCGGTGATTCATGCAATTTTGTGGGATCTCCTCCTTTGGCAACTCTATCTCTCAATTCTGCAATGCATCGCTTCATAAAACGAGAAAAATAAAAAAATAAAAAAACAGTTTAAGTTAGAGAAAATTAAGCAATACTAGGGGAAAAGAACGTAGGGGTTGGAGTCACTATCCCAGAGTTCACATTATAATAGTAGAGATGATGCATAAATAGGTTTGCAAGCTTTAGTTGGAACCTGAGGAAAAAATCAATCAAGAGGGTAGCTGGGATAAGAATACAATTGACAAGTTGCATGGATTTTACTAATTCATTCAGATTCAGCATTCAAAAAAAACATACACACAAATATGCAAGATTATCCTCGCATAAAAAGCCACTGAAGCAACTCCTACACCGACTTTGCAACTTGTTAATAAAGTAACCTACAAAGAAAAACTAAACCTTATATTCATAAAATCTGGTTAAAGATAACAAGCAACCATGAATCCTGATCTAAAATAAATCACGCCAGTCAGAAAATGATGAAAATAACTAAAAATCTCTTAAGATGTCAGTTACTATCAATATCCACATCTCAATTAGAAAAAACATGATGGATGGAGATGCAATGAATAGAAACTAAATTTTAATCTTTTGAATAGCAATATTTGCACAAATCTTCTTAGAGATTTTATTGAATACCTATGAACAACCCATTAACCATAGATATTTGAATATCTATTCATAGAAATTTTATTACCCAAAAAATTGTTTGCTGAAGGTGTAAACCAGTAATTTTACATAGTACGACAAACTTAAATTGAATCAAGAAATCACATGCTTTTACAATTGAAAATAATGACAACAACCTAACACATGATGAGCTCACATTGATTTTCTATGCTTGTAAGCTCAATGGAGCAATCTTTTCTCCTCAACCAAACAGTGGTCCTGATTGATTCAATTAAGACCACAAAATCTTGAAATTATTGCTCTGTATTAGGGAAAAAATGGTCGCGACATCAAAGTAACCAATAAGGACAAGTATTATTACAAAACATACGGGTGATATAACCTTTCCACAAAAAACGGCAATTAATCTTATCCTTGAAAACATGATTAGAATATAAAAGTCGTGCTGGTAAATCATGAAAAAGTAAAGCAAGAAGCATCATGGAGATCTCTTTAATGCCTTGCAATTGGAAAAGATAATACAGATTCTCACTTTGAGTGAAGAAATAAAGAGCAGCATACATATAGTATAAGAGATTAGAAGTTGCTTTCAAAACAACTGATAACTATTCTACAGGAATACCTTCATGCAGATTGACATATACATGCCTCCTTTCCGATAAACCTCATGTACCCAGCTAAATAAGGTAACTTAGATTGTTGAATAAGCAACAACGGGCTTGTGAAATGGTTTGATATGAATATTTTTTGAAGCAATTTCAATTTTAAGGTTCAGGTAAATACATAGCATGTCCTTGGAACCAGAACTAGTTAGCCTTTTTCTTGCATACGCATGTTAGAGAAAACAATGATATCTTGTGCCCCCAGTTAGCTTTCATAATAATATATCAGAAGTATCATTGATACACATCACCAAGAGACATGGTAATGCATCATAGTTGTAGTCTAAAATCTTTATAAATCTTTGCATCTTAGTGTAACCAAGAAAAAAATCCCTACATCTTTGTAGAACGAGCTTACCCTCAACTTTGTGCACAAATTGATCAAAGGAACAGCGAGGGATCGAACAAGCGTGTCATTGCACATGTAGACTAATCAAATTACCCAGACCAGTGACCTGCACAAGCAATGCAAGTGCTCATTCCTCATCGGAGGCCCGAAGAAAAAGACCAAATGGACAGATTTGTAGATTTGTAGTAAACTTGCAGCTATAGCAATTCAAGTAAGTAGTACCCATCTACACAGGTAGCCCTATAATATATATTTGCCCCAGAAAACAAATGACGATGAGTTAAGAGTTCACATCTAGAAATGAAGGCCTATAGAGAGGTTTGAAGCCTTGGAAGACGAGAAACAACAAAGCAATCCCAGTTAGAGCAAAAAACATAACAAACAACCTCAAACTAAAAGTTACGGCTTTTTGGATGCAGGGCTGGGCTTTACCAAAGAAGAAAAGACTTTAACTGCTCGAATGTAATAAACAAAGGGAAATCTGATACGGGAGAATAGAGAACCCGTTACTCTGAGATCATGGATTACCGCAAATAACAATAGATTAGAGAATTGGGAGAGATGCAAACTAGCGGAGCTGTTATAAGAAATGGAGATATAGAATGTACTTGCAAACAATCCACGAAAATAGTCTCGAAATCGAAGGCAAGGTGGGAGTTTCACCTCGTAACCACGGCCATGATCCTTAAAGGAACGGGGGAAATGGCGGAGGACAGCCGAGCCGAGGCCATCTTCGGAGAGCAGGTGGTCGGGCGCGAGCTCTGGCCTCGTCCTCGGAACCTTCTTGGCGGCGGTTGAAGCAGTGGCGCTGGGCTTCCCTGAGGCTGGCTGCTGAGAGAATTTGGATGAGAAGAAAGGCAGTCACGCGACTAAGGCCGCCCCCCCGGCATCCTTCGCCGCTGCGGCCGCAGCTCCGCCTTCCGCCGCCACACTTCTCTGCATCTCTCTGTCCCCCACCTCGCCGTGTCCGTGACTTTTTAGGCGGGAAAGGAAGGCGCGCGATCTTTTTTTTTTTTTTTTTATTCTTTTAATTTACATGTGGGCTTTTTAATTTGATTCGGAGGTTTCTAGCCGGACCAGACCGACCCAGCCCATCAGGTTGGATCCTAGCTTTGTCGGTTCGGTCAAATTCCGTGCTCGCTAGAATTCGTAGACAAAAACCATCTTGTTTACACGAAATTTTCTAAAATCTATCATCAATTGATGACACTTGTCTAGCAATAGTATTAGATGGATCAATAGATGGATAGTGTCGCCACTTCTTTAGATCAATAGTACTAGATACATAATTCTTATAAAATAGCACGACACCCTCTCGTAGTTTGATAGAATGCCGGTGAAGGGCTGCCGGCTGAATAAGTTCAATTTTGGGACTCTGATCCAAGGACACTAAGGCGGGACTGGTGTACGAATAGCAAATATGCTATTTGTTGCTACCAAAATTCGAGCTGCTGAATCATTGAGGTCGGATAGAACCTGAGATGAACCATGAGAGCGATTGTTTGGACTCTGAGTTAAACAATTGTACATAAAAGTGTCGGCAACTATTGAGATTGAACTTAGCTATAGAGGCTTGCTTGGTACGACTTATCTGACCTAAAATTGAAAAAGAAAGTCTATTTGTCAGAGTTTGTCCAATAGAAGTTTCTTTAATGTTCAAGCAAGCTAGATTTTGAATGAACAAAAGAAAGTTGAGAAAGTGGCGGAAATTGAGAGAGTGTGAGCTGTGCACCGTGGAGAGAATTAACTATACTGATCGTATAGTAATGAGCGATTCACGTCATAATTGGTGAGATAACGATCGTACCTTCAACCACAATTAATTACTTTAAACACGCTTGAAATAGAGATAAATGACACATCGTTACTGGTCGGTCAACTTGTTCTGATTGGCTCGACGGTTCAAACCGGTGCCTTGGTAAACATCGAAGTCAACAATTCGGTTGACTATCATGGCTAGTAACTTAGCTACAAAGATTGCTAGCTTGATTTATGCCGAGGTTATTATCTTAGTTAATTGCTGAGATTATTACTTCGGCCGGATACTGAGATCAGGTTAAGGAATATAGACCACACCACTATCCTTACCTTCCAACCAACTCCTTCTTCTACATTAGCGTATAATTTTCAGAAATTAAAATATTTATTAATGCAATAACTTTTTGGTTATTTATTTAATGCAAAATAACAAAATCATTCTTGTATTATATCTTTTTTTAAGTATATCCACCCTCAAACCTCATAGCTATAAAACCCTAAAATGCGTCTCCCAAGCTTTCCCCTCTCAAAGGCTCGAAACCCCCACGCCCGAATAATCTCCGAGCTCCCCATTTCCTCCTAGGGTTCGTGCTCCTCCACTCGCGCAATCCCTAAGCTCTCTCTGCCGCGAGCTCTCTGTCAGCTCCCATGGCGGCGGTAGCGACGGCGGCCCCTCGGGGCCGGCAGCCCCAGGGCCGGGGGGTCGACGACGAGAACCTGGTTTTCGAGACGAGCCCCGGGGTGGAGGCCATCACGAGCTTCGACCAGATGGGGATCCGCGACGACCTCCTCCGGGGGATCTACGCCTACGGCTTCGAGAAGCCCTCCGCCATCCAGCAGCGGGCCGTGATTCCCATTATCCAGGGCCGCGACGTCATCGCCCAGGCCCAATCTGGTACCGGAAAGACCTCCATGATCGCCCTCTCCGTCTGCCAGATGGTAGACACCACCTCGAGGGAGTACGATATCTCATTACATATTATTCTTTCTTTTTTGGTTGATTTCATATTTTTGGATGAAAAGATTAATTTTTTGATTGTTCTTTGTCTTGTAAATTGCATTCTTGATTCTCTGCCCGCTTTTTTTTTTGGCTTGTCAGCTAGATTCTTGATAGGGATGATTGTTATAGACCCTAGGTTTCTTTATGGAGATGATTGTTAGAAACCATAGGTATTGTTTTGAAGAAACGCTTCTGATCTCGAGATCAATGCATTTCGAGCAGGATCACTTGCATGCTTATTAAATATCACAAAGATCTGCCGCAATGTACCTCTAGAACTTCCAGCATGCAACTATTCTTCAAGTATTCGATGCATATTAGCCTGGCCAAGAAAGGACTTTTGGACATAGATGCAGTAGTTAAAGCTTAGATTACATTTGTTAAGTACAAGGATATTGGTTTGAGGTCTGAGAGCTTAGGCAGCCTCTATGTACCTGAAAAATTTTCACTCGACAGTAACAGTAATTCGACATGCAATGAAGATGTGTATGCTTGCAATAATGATATATTTTTTCTCTCGAGTAGCAAGAAACTTAAAAGGACCTATTTGGTTCGCGGGAAAAGAAGGGGGGAAAGTATGGTTAACAGGAAATTAAAGAAAAGCTTCTTGTTTTGTTGGAGTTTTCAAAGAGGAAAAATAAGAAAGTAGTATTCTCATGGAAATAACATTCCCATGTTTCATAGAAAAGAAAAATTCATGAGGAACATGGAAAGCTACTTTCCCATTAGTTGGGAATTGAGATCTTTTTTTTTCCAAAACTATTCTTGAACCATGAAAATCCATGAATAAGGTCTTTCTCTTTATTAAAAGTATAATATATATTTCACACAACTTTTCCGAAAAAGTAGATACTCAACCAAACATAAGCCATTATGGAATGGCTACTTTTCCATGGTTAACCAAACATGTCAAAATCATTTTTTCAAGCATCATATTTTTAGGAATCAGCTTTTCAGAAAAAATATTCGAACGAGAAATTTTTTTTTCCGCGAACCAAACGAGTCCAAAGTAGTCATGTAAGATAATTTATATATTGTAGGAGCAATCCAGTTCGACTCGGTGCTATTGGTCTCCTATCAGATCAGTCCGGGATGATCAAAGTCTGGGATCTGTAATCCTAAAAATTGGATTTATCCATGAAAAGGGATTTTTTGAATGGCTAAAATCACTGTGTCAGTTATGGGGGTTTTGTTCAACTTTCCCAAGCCTGATTGAGCAAATTAAAAATATTGATTTAAGCATGTTGGAAAACTAAGGTTCTTATTCTTTTGTAACTTATTTAGTCGATCATTGTTAAAATAAGGAGATGTTCTATCAAGCATCCCATAATATTACTATAGAGTATAACACTGTGATTTTTTTTTCTTGAAAAATGAAGCTATCTACTCTGTTGTTTAAGGATATCTGGTTAACATGTGTGGAAGTTAAGTAAATGGATGCTAGTTCTGTGGGAAAGGTCTAAAGGATTGATATGACTATTTTAATAATATGTGGTGGGTCATCTCACTCATGGATTCATTGAGGGGAAAAGTAGAAAATTGTAGGGAAGAATATGCGCATCATAGCCTGTCTAAATCTACATATTTTAGGTGCATTTTCCAAACTTGTCATTTGGAGAGGAAGCTTTATTGGCATATGGTAATGACATCAGGAGTAAATATTATCTAAAAGGTCAAGAAGAGGCATGTGAACATCCAACTATTGATTACATACTTATGATTAGAATATTATCTAATGTACCTATGTACTTCTGGTGGTTGATGTCCTGCATTTTCTTGGAAAATATCAGAAGATACAAGTGTTCCTTGGCTGCCTAGTTGTTCTTGCTGATTATGGCAGCTGTTTAGCTGCTCAGAGGTTCTCCCATCCTCCCTTGCTCCCTCTTTATACAACTTCACCCCCCCCCCCCCCAAGGAATTCCTACCATCAAGTCCCACTTGGTTTCATCTCCTTCCGCCATCCTTCTCTTCCATTCTATTTGCCCCATTTTCTATTGTTGACAATCACCTACCTTCTGGTCATGAAGTTACACCTGTGCATATGCTGCAATATCCCCTGATGTCTTGTTTGCCATTCTTGCTGCTTCAAGGTGGATGGTACTTCCTCAACCTCACTTGTAATTTGACATCTGTAGACTTAAAGTACACCAATATATTAATTTGACTTGCTGTCAATAACAAATATCAACCATTCAACTGCTATGGAGCTCTCATTTAGTCTTCAGTTACTGCACATATGTTGGAAGGTTGAGATAAGAACATTGATGTTTTAGGTTTTAAAAGTTAAAAAATATGTCGAGCAGTATCGGACTGTGTTTATGCTACTATAAACAGTTATCTCTTGGATGATTTGTCTTCATGGTTTTGCTTAAGTTTTCTTTTTAATTGACATAGTCTTCGTATTCGTTTCTCCATGACTGTTGCAATGGAAGTGAAAGTGTGTATCCTCCATTGGGTTGTACTTGCAACTCTGTATTTAGCAATAAGACATGGTGGACACAAACCTATATTCTAGTGAACATCGATCCTTTCTGATTAAGCATCATTTTCTCCTCTAATTACATTAAAACACATGTAAGAATCATAGACTCCCTTATGTTCTTGCCTATGCTGTATCTGGAACTTTAGACCTGTTCATAGGATTTATATAGGTTTGTTTTCCGCCTGTCTGAACTGGTCCCTATTGATGTTTTTATGAGGAGCAGAATCATATATGATGATAACTGCAATCATGATAGTGATCTTGATATGCACTTGAGCTTTTACTCTTGCAACTAGTTTACCTGTACCCTCTTTCTTTCTTCATGTATATCTATATTTATATATACTATAGCTGGATTGTCACAGCAAGTTCAGCTATCAAAATAAGCATTCGAAAATGAGGCCCTAAGATTATTGAGACAAATGAAAATGTTAGTTAGATCGAGGCTCTACCCGAAATTGATAGTTGATAGCTATCATTATGTGATCAATTTTGCCATGTTTGCTATACAAAAGGATGCTGGAATTATGTAGACATATCGAATGTGAGTGGGGTTGGTGTATGATGTAAGAAGGTGCTTTTGAGATCTTATGTGAATCACACATTCTATGTAGACTTAGAAAGGAAAATGTTTCAAGGTGCAAGAAGGCCCACAAAGTTGTCTGGTTAAAAATGTCAGAGAAAAAAGAGCCTCCAGCAAATAGGATGAATGTAAAGAAACCCTAACCCTAAGATGGATGCTAGGTGAAATTAGGAAGGATGGATTTTGGAATAATTATTTTATCGGAGTAAGAGTTGCACCAATAAAGCAAAATCGTAGAAGATTTATATGATGGTATGGACAAGGAGGCTTTGGCAAGGAGATATGCTCGGATCTGTTAAGGGTCTAGACAAGGACGGGAAGAACGAAGCTAGCATTGATGGTTGTGTGAAAAATGATTATTGAAAAGCTTGCTATAACAACTAGGGCCACCCTTAATAGAAATTATTTGCATTAAGGGTCCATGAAGTTGGCCATGTATAATTTGGATAATGCTTTAGTGGTCATTACAGTAGTTTCATGACAAGTTGGTTTTAGTGATCCATCACATCAAACCTTTTATCCCTGAAGATTGTTCATGTTATATGCATGAGCATAGAGTTTTGGATATCGACTCGCATGTATAAGTATATAAGTAGGATATATGCTAGTTTTATTTAGTGTTTGTAGAGTATGTAAGTAGGATATATGCTAGTTTTATTTAGTGTTTGTAGAGCAGAAGACCTTGTATTGTGCAGAGAAAAAAATTCAATATTTCAATTACTGCATACCAAGTCAAATTTCTCTGTTGTTTTTAACCTGTACTTTGTTTCTTTCACTTTTGGCACCTCATAACACCCAAGAATGTTGTTTGATCTTTTGTATTGTGGACGTTAGATAAGCTTCTGTTTTTTTGTTAATTATGACTGGTTAGCTTGAAATATGTGTCTTCTTTCCTCAGAGTTCAGGTGTTGATCCTTTCACCCACGAGAGAACTTGCTGCCCAGACTGAGAAAGTGATATTGGCTATTGGTGACTACATAAATGTACAAGCCCATGCATGCATTGGTGGGAAAAGCATAGGCGAGGATATTAGAAAACTAGAGTTTGGAGTTCACGTGGTTTCAGGGACACCGGGCAGAGTCTGTGATATGATCAAGAGAAGGACCTTACGCACAAGAGCCATCAAGCTCCTGGTCCTCGTGAGTATAACGTTTCTTCTTTGCAAGTTTGCATTATTGTAGATTTTGTTGCAAATAATACTGTCATTGGAATAGGATGAATCTGATGAGATGTTGAGCAGAGGTTTCAAGGACCAAATATATGATATATACCGATATCTTCCTCCAGAACTTCAGGTATGATCAGAATTGAAAGGTCTAGTGCCCTTGTTATAGCTGTTCCTTTTTTGCTTCTGGATCCCTCCTAGGTGGCTATTTGTACTTATATTATGGCTTACCAATAGATTTTATTTGATTTTCTATCTGTGTAGCATATATGATATCTTGTTTAGCCTCTTACTTGATTTTGAGATAACGGAACAATGTGTCCCTTGATCCCTCTTACTCATCTACCCTTCTGCTTCCTCTCCTCAGCCCTCCTTATCCTTGTGGTATTTATAAAACATATATGTTAGGTGAGTTTCCAAACAGACCCAGAATCTATGTCTTATAATAGGCCTATCCTACAGCTTTTGAAAAAACAAAACATGAAGTTGTCATTTCAACTAATCACCTTATGCTCCTTAATGCAACACCAGATGTTTGTAATATGTTTGAATTACTTTTCTAGGTCGTTCTGATTTCTGCAACACTTCCTCATGAAATATTGGAGATGACCAGCAAATTTATGACTGATCCCGTTAGAATACTTGTCAAGCGTGATGAGTTGACATTGGAGGTAAATTATTTGATGGATTTTTTTTAATGATTTTCACCTGGTTGTTTTGAATACTGAACTCATGCTCTTTTTGGTATTTATAGGGGATCAAACAATTCTTCGTTGCTGTCGAGAGAGAGGAATGGAAGTTTGATACATTGTGTGATCTATATGACACCCTCACTATTACCCAAGCTGTTATTTTCTGTAACACGAAAAGAAAGGTGGCATTATTTCATTTCTTATTCTCTTGACAGCTTACAGCTATGAACAACTAGTCTATTATTTTTGTTTCCAATTTTTGACTATATTGCAAAAAAATTTCTGAATTTTTAACTTCATTACTTTCAGATTTTTGACAATTGTGATTAAACTAGAAAAATTCTTTTACACTAGCAAGTAACCTTATGCCTATGCATAATTTCTAATCATCCTTGGTTCTTTTCCTTTATGACTCAAGTGAGTTCTGAACTAAACTAACCTGTTCGGTTAGTGGAAACCATATATTTATGAAGTAACCATTCATTTACCTATGCATTGAAAAAAATTTACCTTCTGATTACTAGCTTCTTTTCTTTTCTTTTCTTTTTTTTATTAAGTTCATTCATGTTATTTGTTCTTGGCCACTCCTCTTGAATTACTCCTTTTACCTTCATTATTTGTTGAGTGTCAATAGACAATAAATAGAATAGCACTTCACTTCAAAGAAGGGCTCTGTGAAAAATAAAAATCAACATAGAGGGCTTTGTATGACATATAAAAGGGTCGAGACATTAACACTGCGAAGAAGGTAAGCGTGCATCTTATGATGACTTCTACAATAGATTTGACTCCAAAAAGGCAATATTTGAGATGAAGATCTGAAACTAAAACTATATGGGATAAGATGAAAGATCTAGGTTTAAGTAGATGTCATTCTTCTGATCGATAATAAGGAATGTTTTAATCAGTTTGAAGGGGAACATGGAGACAAGTTAAAACAGTTAATGTGTAAAGGGAAGAGGTACAATTATTTGTGAAACATAAAATAGTAGTAGAATCAGGGTTTTCTTAGTAGTGCAAATATTTTTCTGCTCTTAACAATCAAATCGTAGCAAATTGCATAATCAAGAAAATCCCAGACTAATGAGATTTTACATTTAACTCACCCAAACAGATTGTTGCTGACTGTTGCTTTTCATATATTAACGCTCTCATTTTAATAAGATAACAATTTTTTCAACACTTGAAATTCCTTTCCATCTATTGTGAAGCAATTGCACGGAGTCTTATTTTCAAGGTAAATATAAGGCAAAAGAACCACCTATAAGAAGTGCCATATGAATATGTAAATCACAAGAAAACAGTGATCCTGCACAGCTTCTAACTACTCCAATTCATTCTATTTAGTTTCTATTTTTATTAAAGAATGTTCATTGATATATTAACGTGTAGACCAAGAAATGGATGGAGGTCTGCTTTTCTGCCTAAAATGATTAATTTTGGAGGAGAGGGAAAAATCTTAATAAGAAGCACCACGTCTTGACCAGCCAAATCACTGATAAAAAGGTACGGTAGCTTTGGCAATCTTGTAGGTTCAATTAAGGAGCAGTTATCCATCTTCTTGTTGCAACTAAAGAATAAAGAGCACTTGTTTGCAGAATGAATATTTTGGTCTTGCCAACAACAGTCAGTGAGCATTTTGTTCCTGAGCGTTGCCAAAAGAAACGCTGTTCATGGACTGGTCCTTAGTTGCAGGAAACTGCTGCTAAGGGGGAGCGACACCCACTTTGAAATATTCTGTCTGCACCTGCTTTAGAATCTTTAAAATAACCACATTTGTACCTGCTTTCTTGGCAGTTCCTGTCCAAGATATTGTTGAGAGATCTAGTTCCCCACACTTGTACCCAAATACACTCCCACAGCTGCTCATGCTTTCGGTGGCTGAGGACTGGCCTTAGGGCCCCTAGCCACTGGCAAATGTTGACATGAACGTCGATCTAGTTTAAACTTAAAATCCACAGGGACTCAGTTTGAAATGGGAAATCCAAATCCTTCTGACCTCTATTTTTCTCTTTCTTTCTTCACTAAGGGCAGTGTCACTTCTTAAAATACTAAAAAAGTCCTCCCCTAAATCATATACAGGTCTTTGAGTTAAATTCAATGCTCCTTTGCCAGTGTAGGTTTATATTGCTAGAAAGCATAATATTTCTTAATCTCTCTTGGGAAGTGATTTTTTCTTAAATTGTTTCACAAAACTTCAATTCATATTGAATTCTGTTTTATCTTTGTTGCGTCAGCTGATTGTGTTTTTGGCAGGTTGATTGGTTGACTGAAAAAATGCGCAGCAATAACTTCACAGTATCTTGTATGCATGGTGACATGCCTCAGAAGGAGAGGGATGCGATCATGGCAGAGTTCAGGTCAGGCGCAACCCGTATGTTGATTACAACAGATGTATGGGCTCGCGGGCTTGATGTTCAGCAGGCAAGTTTTTGTACACATACTTTGAGTTGGTGTATTGTTTTGTCAATTAACTGTGTAACTGATTAAAAAACATCCACATTCTTGCAAACTAGCAATCATGATGATTGCAATGCATGCTTGAGGAAAAAAAATGAATTAAAAGAGACTAGTGAGCGAATCTTATATTTTTTCCCTTATGTTATTAGCCATGAAAAGTAGGATCAGTTTTGATCTGGGTTCAAATTAGAGAGGAAGAGAGGGTTCCAGAAAGTTGGCTCCCTGAAAGTAGGTATTAGAATCCAAGTTTTTTTTCCTCTTTCCTTTTCCTAGGAGTTTGCATTTTGTTTTCCCCTCCCTAACTTAGAGGAATTTAAATAGCTGGAATTATTTAAATAGGAATTAGCAATTTAAATTGGATTTAGCTATGTACGTATATAACCAGTGCGATGTGCAGGTACAATTTTTTCTCCCTTTTTACTATTGTTCTTGAAATGCAATATAGCAATGTAACAAATTGTAATAAATAGAAGGCTTGAATGGTCATCAACACAAGTGTCATATATACTGTTGTCAATATGACGAATGGAAAACTCTGCACAAGCTAAGCATTCATGGAGACACTCCTGTTATTAACATCAGTGTAACTAATACCGGCATCATTAACATTGGCTCCATGTGATGTTGTGGGGTACAATATTTTTCTCCTTTTTCAACTATTTTTGAAATACAATATGACAATTTAATAAACTCTAAGAAATAGAAGGCTTCAATGGTCAAACCTTTATTGCATACTGAGTAATAAACTTTAATGATGGGCAAACACATTAATACAAATGTCATTAATATCTATTGCATATGAACCAATGAATTTTGATGATGGCTGAGCACATTAATATCTAATTTTAATGGAGGCTTTTCTATGGTCCTTTTTTCAGCTTCTACTCTTGTACCATGCTTGACCATGAGTTTCTTTTTCTGCAGGTTTCTCTAGTGATAAATTATGACCTTCCCAACAATCGAGAACTCTACATACATCGGATTGGTCGCTCGGGTCGTTTTGGTCGTAAGGTATAATTTTTCCTCCCAGTCTCCTTATTAGATGAGAAGCCTAGTGCTTGTTGTCTTAGGCTTTTTGCTGAATTCCAATATATGGAGTTAAGCCTTTTGTGTTCTGGATTTGACGTCAGAGTTCCTCGCTATTATTTTATGCTCTGCTTCATTCTGCTTTAACTTTCATGGAAATTCCTTTGCCTGCTCATTACGTATGTTGGCCTTGTGGCTGATGAATGGAGACTCTGGTTTCAATATCTGGTTAACCTCTCGCATTGTAGCTCAGCGGATGGCTGCTTTTGTTGAATAATTCTCATCACTAAGCCTCATTCCATTGTTCCTGGTGCTGCAGTTAGTCTCGTAGCTGGTATCTCTGATCATGATTGGACTGAACTATTGATATTAAAATAATCATTGTATATGGGGCTTTGCAGGGTGTGGCAATAAACTTTGTGCGCAAGGATGACATCAGGATATTAAGAGATATTGAACAATATTATAGTACTCAGATTGATGAAATGCCAATGAATGTGGCCGATCTTATTTGAAAACCAGATGATACGAAGCTTACAAGTGAGGCAGGTACTGAAGGGATACACTGGGGAGCAGTCTCTCTGCGGATGTTCTTTTCTGTGTGTTCTGGTGCTGGTCAGGTTTGCTATTTTTCTGCAAATGAAGACTTGCTGGTTGCTGGTGACTGGGAGCAAGCGGATCATGATTGGCTTTGCTTTTGAAAGTAATGTCAAGATGTTAAGATGTGCCTGTTTTGATGGACGGCATATATAAATACAGGCTGATGACTTTTTCTTTATTACAGACTCGATTTGAGTGGATGTTTTTATTGTAGCGACAATGATGTGCTCCCATCAAACATTCCAGTCTTTGATGGGTGATGTGTCAATATTCTAGTTATCCATCTAGTTATGATTTTAACTCTTGGCAACTGATGTATTCGTTTGCACGGTTAGATGTGTTCGATGATACTGTTGTCCACCGAGTTTATATTTACATCTGATCAAAAGTTCAACTATGATTGCAGGGTCTGAATTGAAATAGCTTTCGCTTTTAATGGTCGGGCAGCACAATTTGCAAAATACTGTGAGGGATTCGTACAGGAAAGAGGTCAGCTACGAGGTTTAAGCTATAATATCTGCTTCTGCTGGAACTTGTAAACCGTCAAACCAGCAGTTTATCTGCCTCCCTATTCATGGGGAGTTGTTCAGGGCTTTGATGTTCACGGTAGGAGTGCTGAATCTGGTAATTGGACATCAATCAGGCTGGTGGCCGTGGGTATCAGGAAGAAGATTCGAAGTCAGATGCCCTCTGCATTCTCTGTTATATCATCTTCATGGATCTTAATAAAAGCCACTTCATGTTTACTCAGATTCTGTCTGTAAACCACTGAGAGAGGAGTCCTTCAAATAAACAAAGTCATAGGTGGAAATCTCTGCATAGAGGCGACAGATTCTCATCCCTGATATATAGCATTTTCTCCTTTCATTTTTTTTTTCCATATGATAAAATCTTAACTCAACCTTTGATTTCGTTAAACTGAATTGATTTGGAAAGAAACTATAAACTGCATAGCCAAATGAGAAATTGTAGGGTAGCCACCACCCTGCGTTGACAGCCAATTGCAAAAATAGAAGCTTGAAGCCTCAGAATAAGAAACAGAAACCACAAATTAGACAAAAATATTACAAGGAACAAAATCTTCTTGCAGCTAAAAATATCCAAACTAGGATGGATTATTACTTTTATCAGATAATCCCTTGTACTCTATTCAAGCTATCAGAGAATCATATATGTAAACATGTATGTATATTTATGTATACATTGTATAGCAGAATGCTCTCGGTTTCATGGCCATAAAAGCTAATTTTAATTAACAATTATTTTAAAACAATCCTAGGTTTACAAGAAAGGTAATGCTAATTTACCATTACAAACTTCAAAGAGACCTCACAAGATGATAAGCTGCAAATACTTAATAAATCTCTTGCCGTAGTTTTATGGCCATCAAGCTCGATGTAGAAAGAGCTTATGATCAGATGCACTAGGACTTCCTCCTGCTTTTCTTGGAGTGCTTTGGGTTCCATGGCAATTGGATTAGATGGATCCTTGGTTGTATCTGATCTCAATCATTTGCCATTTGATCAACGGTATCCCAACAGACTTCTTCCACTCCTTTGTGGGTCTTCACCAAGACTGCCTCCTCTCCCTCTATTTGTTTATCATTTGTGCTGATGCTTTATCTCGAGTGATCTGTGCTACGACCCTGTATCGAGGCCTTGAAGCCTACTCTCTCGGTCTAGGGGCCTAGCAGGTGTCGCACTTGCTTTTTGAAGATGATTGTTTCTTGCTAGGTTGGACTTCGGTGTGGACGACCTTACTCTTCACGAGGATCCTTGAGGAATACTGCTCGGTGTCGGGCCAGAATGTGAACCTTTGCAAGTTTGTTGTCCTATTCAGCTTGAAGGCAAAGCCTTAAGTCAAGTGTGCCATCAGAGAGTGTTTGGGGATGACGGAATATATCGGACTGTGGAGCTACCATGATGTACCCACATTTAAGCGAAGGCTCTATTGCACGGAGTGCAGGGCTGTGGAGCACTAGATTCGTGATCAATTGGAGGTGTGGCAGTGTAGATCTCTATCTATGATGGGTAGGGTGACTCCGGTCAAGTCGGCTCTTTGCTCTATGCCGATTTACCTTATGTCTAATATTGTTTTGCCAAGAGCCCTTCTTCTCAATCTGGAGCAGATGTTCATAAGATTCTTATGGGGGTCGTATAGTGGTGGGAGAGGGGTACACCTCATTGCATGGGACATCGTGTGCCAGCCTCTTGGCAACAAGGACTTGGGCATTCAGCCCTTGATTGTGAGGACCGAGGTGATGATGGCCAAACATATTGCAAGATTCGTTCTCAATCCAGAATGCCTGTGGAGCTTTGTAATGAGAGCCAAGTATGGCCCATGGAGTGGTGGTGCTGAAGTTCGAATCAGTCGGAGATGTTCCTACTTGTGGAAGGTGGTCTGTTCCCATGCCCCGGGGGTGATGGCCAATGTTCGATGGTTGATTGGGGATGCTCGGTTCGTGGATGTGATGGAGGATGTTTGGTTAGCGGACCTTCCCCTAAGCTGGTGGCCTACCATGAGGAGAGGAGATGGAACAACAAGCTAGTCACCCGCCTTTTTGGAGGAAGGTTAGTCGAGTTGATCCTCTCCTTTCTGATCCCAATTCATGACTGCCCTAATGTGCGGGTCTGGAGGTCCTTTGTTGCCCAAAGGTGAGGGAGAAGGACCTTTATGGCTTGACTAGTGGACCAGGAGTTTGGACGGCACTTGGATATAGAGACTGGGAGTCCACCCTAGGGTCAGCCTCTTCATCTGGAAGGTGGTCTGGGTTTGCCTGCCCATCAAAAGTGTGCTAAGTGGCCAAGGCTTGAGCATGCCCTCGACCTACCCCTTTTGTGATCTAGAGGAGTTTGTGGATTATGCTTTGTTTCAGTGCCGAAGGATGGCACATGTGTGGAGCCTTGCTGGCATCTCCACATTTCCTCTCCAGTTGATGGCTCCTACCCGTAGCTTCCTAGAGTTCCTCTAGGGGAGCTTCGACAGAGTGTCTTCCAGGCAACGTGGTATCAGGGCTGATTACATTACCTATCACTTTTGGCTCATCAGGAATGCCTAAATCTTTGAGGGCGTGATGCATGCTGCAAGGTATGTAGTGGAGAGGGCCATGGTGCAGGCTTTGGAGATTTTAGATTTCCCCCCCACTTGATTGACTGAGATAGCTTGGGACATCTAAGGCCCTGTTTTCGCTCATGCAGTAGCCCAGGTGGTTTATAACCTGAGTCCTCAACCTCAAGTTTTCTCAAGGTCAACTTCGATGCTAGTATAACGAGTGGTGGCAGTAGAAGCGGTACGGATTTCGTGATCCAGAGACAGACTCCAGACTGATCACTACCAGTGGATCACCGATCTTCGACCCCTCAGTTTTGGGATCTGAGCTGAGAGCGGCTTGAGTTGGGATCACCTATGTGAGACAGATTTTGAGGACTGACCACTTGTTGTTGATTGAGGGTGACTCAACAATAGTGTTTGGCTGGATGTACAGTCAGACTGAGGGGGGGGGGGGTGCTACCCACCTTCTCTTGCTTGACATTCGAAGGAGCAGGAGTGAATGTGCGTCTTGAGTTGCCCGGCTTGTCCACCGTGAGGCGAACAATACGATAGTCAGGGTGGCCTCTTTTGTGGCGAAGCACTCTGGAGCTATTCTTTGGACTAGTACCCTAACCATTCCTACTGTATTGAGTGATATTTTGTTTTTCGATTTTATTGGATGTACTCATATTAGGTATGTATAATCCATCCGCCTTATCAAAAAAAAAAACCCTCCCTGCCACAATTCTGTCCCCGTACTTGATTTCCAAGCAGGCATGCATTTCTTTTGGTGTGTTTGGAATCTAAATGGGTTATAGATAATGATTCCCAGACTTGTTGAGTTCCTCAATATATGTTGCACTCGTATACATAGTTCTCTCCCATATCATGTTATAGTATAATAGATTAAACATCTTTTATTCTCTCTGCTGCCAAAAATGCACCTACAAATTTTCATTTGAACATAGTGATGGAAATAATTTGTTGTTGCAAGTATGGCAATCAGACCTATGATATCGCAAGCGCTATACACAAGAAAATGGGCATCAAAATTCAAAAGAATCTATACAAACATGAAGATGCAGAGGACTACATGGAACCAGTTCACTTGAAACAACATCACTGTCCATGTCAGGCAAAAGAACAGTTACTAGTGTCATGCAAACATGTAGAATATATTCAACTCATGGAATCATCATATAAGACTTTCAACTTTGATGTCTATCATACTGGCTCCAATAAATGCAACCCTCCAATCCAATTGATTCGCAGGCCCATAGCCGAACTACTACCTGAATATAAACAGAATAACTTGTTCTCATGACCACCATAATCCTGCTAGATGTGATATGATGGATTATTGTTCTATGCGTATACCTCTTTAGGGTAGTAAGCCAAGTATCCATGAGTATATCACTCAGAACAAAAAATGAGCTCAGAACAAAAAATGAGCTCCAGTTTTTGATTTGCAGCATCAGTTGTTCAGGCTTTAGCACTTCTTAAAGAAACAAGAGGACCTGGTGCCTGCTCCCTAAATTAAGGGTGCCTCTTCTTTCCGCTTCGCTGTGCTTCCGTCATAATTATTTGATTCAGGCTGTGCTCAAGGTCACCATTCCAACATTCCGCGAGATGTCTCAAAGCCACCTCAAGTCATCCTTTTTGCACAATGGAACAATATTGCAGTGCAAGGGCAGAGGCCGGAATGTAACCATAGATGGTTTGGTGAAGTAATTGGTAGAGCCTAGGAGCAAACTCTTTCTGCTCAAGGAGACACTCCATGCACATCCATATTCAGTCCAAATACCAAGTTTGATGGCAAACAATTGTCATTTTCTTGTACAATAGTCAACCAACTCCTTAATGAAGCCACATTGAAGGCACCTGTTCTACCAACTTAAACACTACAAAGCAAATGAAGTTCAGATGTTTCCCAGCCTTTCAGATTTCTCTGCAGTCTTAGTAATTCATTTCGGCAATCTTCTACATGTACATGGGAATCATCATCAGCAGAAAAAACATGAACCATATTTTTTATCTCAATCCAGCTTAACCCTGGTTCCTTCTCAAGCATTAGTCCTTTGATCTTTTTCCTCACCTCCGCCACAGCATCCCACCTTCCTACAGAAGCATAAAGATTTGAAAGCAATATATGGGTTGAATAATCAGCTGGTTCCAATATTAAGACTTGCTCTGCTGCATGGACACCCAGAGCCAAATTTCTGAAAATAATGCACCAACTCAACAAAATCCTCCATAACTCAGGGGATTTGTTAATGAAAGGCGATCTCATGATCAACTCCTCTGCTTCCTGCAATAGTCCTGCATGACTTAACAAACTCACCATGCAAGTATAGTGCTTTAGTCCTGGCATTACACCATCACTCAGCATACAAAACCAATAAAACCTTCCTTTCTCAACCAGACCACAGTGGCTACATGCAGAAAGAAGAGATACATAAGTAACATGGTCAGGCACCAGCCCTCGCCTTACCATCTCGTTGAACAGCTTAAAGGCCTGTTCAGCATTTCCATGGTTGCCATATCCTCCAATCATCGAATTCCAGCACTTCAAGTCTGGGTTGTGAATTCTATAGAACACTGAAACAGCACTTTCAAGGTCACCATTTTTAGCATACATATCAACTAGACTCCCGCAGACACACATATTTGATTCATATCCTGCTTTCACCACGAGAGAATGGATTGTTTCACCTTGTTTTAGTGCTGCAAGATCAGCTGATGAGTTCAAGGCGCTGCTAAGAGAAAAGCTATCAACTTTATGCCCATCTTCCAGCATATGATAGAAGTACTTCATGGCCAACTCACCCTCACCAAATCTTGAATGACCAACAATCATTTCAGTCCAGATTATGACATCTTTCTCCAAAATGCAATTAAACAGCTTTCGAGAAGAATCTGGCTCTTCATTCATAAAATACATATTAATTAGTGTATTTCCTACAAATATACAAAACTCCAATCCTACTTTTACAATTTGGCCATGAAGAGGTTTCCCATAATATATAAAGGGTAGAGAAGCAGTAGCAGAAACAATGGCTGCAAATGTGTACTCATCTGGGTTGGGCCCTCCATATAGAGACATATTTCGTAATTGAGCAAAGATTTCCATGGCCTTCTCTCCGTCACCGATGTCAGAATACCCGGCAATCAGTGAATTCCAAGAGACCAAGTCAGGCATCTGGATCCTCTCGAAAACTGATAGTGCGGTCATTATGTCTCCACAGCTGGTGTACATGTCAAGCAGGGCATTCTGTGATGGGACGTCTGGTAAAAATTCGGACTTGATCATCTGGGCATGGATAATTCGCCCTCTAATTTGATCCCCTGCTCTCCCGCAAGCATTCAAAACTATGGAAAATGTGCTGTTGTTAGGCACCAACCCAGTCTCCAACATGCAGCTGAAGAGTTGCAAGCCTCTCTCAATACTAGCATTCTTCACATTGCTGAGAATTATTGAGTTCCAGGCGATGACATCCCTCTCGCTCATCTCACTGAAGACCTGGTCAGCAGCTTCGACACTTCCAAGATTGGAATACATCCCAAGGAGTGCAGTTTGAACACACACGTTATTTATAAAACCACAACTTACGACCCGGGAATGGATGGCAACACCGGCCCATGGGTCCTGGAGGCAGGACGAGGCTTGGACGAGGCTAGAGAGAGTGGAAGCATTGGGTTTGAGGCCCTCAAAATCCATCTTTTGGAACAACTGAAGAGCAGAGTGCGCGTGGCGAGGAGCTCTAGAAAAAGCAGAGATCATGGCGTTGTAGGAGACGAGATTTCTCGTAGGCATTGTGTCGAAGACCTTTTGTGCGTCGCCGAGGGAGCCGCACTTGGAGTAGAGGGAAAGGAGGTTGTTGCGAAGGAACGGGGGCGAGGTTCGTGGTATGACAATGAGGATGAGGGCGTGGAGCTGGCGAGCTTTCCGAAGGGTGTCCGGAGAAGTGCATCGTTGGAGGAGAGACGATGCTACTAAGGCTAAGGGGCTTTCGCAGCTATAGAAGAAGGGACCCGAGGCTGAGGCCATCGGTAACTTTTCCGCATTTGAAAAGGATGGCGGGAGCCTTGAGAAAGCCTCCGCGCGAAAGCTCGAGAAGGGAGCGTAAGAGGGGCCGTGGTGTAGGGGCGCTTCCAAAAGGTCTTGACCGGATTGGGTTCAAGTTGGGTGATCCACAAACACACAAAATCTAAATCTTGGTTCATGCTCGAGCGATCAAGCAAGAGATCTCTCAACTTATATCATCATTCATTTATCCCCAGCCTAATCAATTTTGCAAGACAACTAAGTCTAACCTATCTAGTTCCTATAATCTTACTGACCAATTTTTAAAATAATTTGAGCAACTATATTTCTTAAAAAATGTATGTGATTTAAAATTTGCAAATATGAAAATAACTATTTTTTTTTTATTTTTTAAACAATAGAAGAGGTGAAATGTAGGAGGTGCTGGTTTTGTCATTAGAGGCCTGAACTTTAGAATAGTGGCTATTGGTGGCTGCCAGATATTCCATACCCCAGTTTCTGGAACAGAGCTGCAGGCGGCATGGGCCGACCTGAGCCATACTTAGCGCTCGCTACAGGCCAGCTTGGTCATATTGAAAGGTGACTCGGCCACTATGATTAGCTGGATCCAAAATGGCTCTAGTGGTGGTGGAGGGGGACACTCCCTGCTTGGAGAAATTGAGGCTATGATGAGTGACAACGTGGCCTTTCAGGCTAAGTATGTGTTCAGAGAGGCTAACGAGGTTGCGGACTGAATGGCTTATTATGTAGTCAGTCACTCCAGAAATATCCTGTAAATTGAGGAGGGGGAGCTGCTTAGAGCACTCTAAAACTTGTTGTTTTCTGATTTTATTGGATGCATCTATACTCGAGCTGGATGAATCATCCGTTTTAGTATAAAAAAAGAAGAAAAAAAAGAAAAAAAAAGGTACAAATAAAGACTATTATAATACTACTGCCTCTCGTTTTTTAACCGACTCCACTTGTAAATAAATTTTAAATCAAATTTTCGGTTCCCCACTCCATGTAACTACGCCTCTTTCAACAATTATTATTATTATTTTTTTTAATCTCTAGCATAACTAGTGCTGGAGACTAGTATAGCTATAAGAATTACAGATTTAGAAAGGATAAGAATTAATTTAGAGATAACCAACTTCGGCGATTGGTTTGCCGCATTTGAAAGAAGCTGAGTCCAATAAGGCATCACCCTTCGAGCCGAGTCACCGCATTCGACCAGCTCAGCAAAGACCAGAAGTCGCGCCCCCCCCCCCCCCCCCCCCCCCCCCCCCCCCCCCCGCGAAATTACTAGGCTTCCCGCCGACCCCCGGAACGATGTCCGCTCGCGCGACCGACGACGTCGGAAACCTCGTCCGGCGTCTCTCTCGCCTCCTCAACCGCAAGGTCTCTGACGTCCTCATGCTCCTCTTCAACCGCAAGGTAAACCAAAAAAACCCTAAATATTTCTCCATTTGAATGGAGTGGATGACGAAAGAATTCATCCATGACTAATATTGAAGACGGCGGGGTCGCTCGGAGCGGTCGCCGGGTTCGCCATCGCCGTGGTCTTTGCCTGGAAGTTCTTGCGGTCGCCGCCGGGCATAGCGAGAAGGAATGCTCAGAAGCGGAGGATTACTCCATCGACGAGTCAGCCGGCGGGTGGATTTGGTTCCAGCTCGGAAGGGCTCACTCCGGTGCTGGAGATGAAGGTATCTGGTGCCGCCGAGGCGATCAGTGCTCCAATTCAGGTAGATTTTGTGGTTGTTGGTCAAAAAAATTGAGATTGGTGCTGCTTATCGTGGTTAATGCATGCTTCTTTTTATTTTGATCGACGTCTGCAGCTCAGACCTGGACAGATCGTGAAGAAGAAGCTCAGTGGCTGCCGAAAGGTATGCTATCCTAAGTATGATAAAAAATTCATGATGGTTGTGACGTTTTAACATGTCTCCTCAGAAATTTGCAAAATTATCTCTGGTTTCAACTGAATTTTTGTTGCGAGCTTTTTTATATATACTTCTGAACCCCAGCTGGTAACTGGATAAATATAGTTTGCGTTTCATTACCTTGAATCTCTGCTCCACGGTTCTTTCTTTCGACTCCATAATGTGGCTGACAATTTTGCTTTAATCGGTGCAGTTTCCTCATCACTCTCGTTCCTATAGAGGAGTAGTCCTGTTATTTAGCATTTTCTTGGTTTTAAAAACTTCTTGTATATCTTATCTATTTTTCTTCTGGTCTTAATGCTTACTATTTGCGTCCTTATAAGGTTTGTGTTATGCTACTTCATGCTTTGAAAACAAGTGATAGAACACATGTCAAGTTCATATGCATCGTCTCAAATGAACTCCTTGTGAAGAGTTCCCTTTAATGCTTTCTGAAAATTACCAACCTTTCAATCTGCTTTCGATCTTGCCTTGTTTCGTCTGGTCATATTATGTCAACTATCATTGCCCAGAACTTATCTCTACCTTTTCTCTCCCTAGCGGACCTCTATGTTTCTTTGCTGCCTACTCCAGGACATTTATCATCTTAAACTGCATAAGCAGCCTTACGAACTTCTAACATTCTTCTTATCCTTTCTCTATTTTTCAAAGTCCTTTAAGCCACTGCTTCTTTGCATTCTTGAACTAGGATTTTTTTTTTCTTTCAATTTTACTGGCTGCACTGCAGGTTTTTTACATGTATGTCATTTGCCTTTAGAAACTCTGAGAACACTTTTGCAATCTGCATGGTCAATTCTGATTCCACAACCTATATGGTTTAGCTCTTAAGTTTCTTTCTGCTTTTATGGCTTATCTTTAATGCAGCATCTTGTTCTTAGCATTTTGTGATTTGATTTCTTGACTTACTCCAAATTCAAATTTCCATAACTATGAGCTTATGCCTTGGTCAAAATTTCTCCTTGTAGCATGATATATTTCACCTTAGGTGATTTTAGCTCATTCCAGCTTATGAGTAAGCATTATAGATGATCATTTTACCTCTATGTGTATACAGTGGAACAAAGAATGAAAAACAATAAAAAACAAAACCTGTTATAACTAAGGCTGGTTTTGATTGGAAAGCTTGTGTTGCGACTTTGGATTTGTAGTTAGGTGTTTGGCATGTTAAAATCCCACATAAATTTGTGCACATGCCTGTATATGAATGGATATGTTGTATTATGCTTATTTTGTCAAAACCTAGAAAAATTAGGGGTCCAAGACATGCGTTCCACCTGAAATGAGCAAATAAATAATGTGTTATGCATGCACATACATGTGAAAATGTGCAATGCCAAATTTAGTTTAATTTTAAAACTAACGCATGCATACTGTTTTGATGTATGTATATGGTATGATCTATTGATCAGCACCATGGTTTCAAAGGCCATGGTTGAGAGTTCAGCCAGTTAATATATTAAGAACAACCAAGTCTTGCTCAAGCTGATGTTAGCTAATTTTGTGATCATTCACTGTAGTTCAGATATGTGCAAATGCAAGTCTGTTAAGGTCTGTCTTGAGCAAGCTTTGGTTGGTATTTGGCCTTGCAAATGTGGATTGGGTCTCATATTAGGCATGGGTGGCTACAAACCTCACATTAGGTCATTGGGTGATCTTGCTTTCTTTTGCAGGTCATGTTTGTTGGTTGGGATCTGTTTGTGCAGCTTGTTGGGTTTGTGGTAGATGAAAAGAATCAGGAAGCCTCTTCATGGGAAGAGAATCAATGAAAATTGATTTTTGTGGCAAAAGCCATCTGCTTGGAATGATTGCTATGACAATTGCTGGTGAGTGGAATGAGCAAACCATTATGCAAGAACTTAACAAGGCACTTGTTCTTATGGGTGGAAGAATTGCCTCAAAAAATTTACCTGGGTAGGCCTAAGGCCCATACTTCCCTAATCTCTTAAAGCAAAAGAGAAGATTATAATTTGGAGTTAACCTTGAGTTCTGTATCTTTCAATCCCATTTGCAATTTCCATAGTCAATCTTTCTTGGATGTTGCAAAGCCATGATTACATAATTATTTTTGTTGTCCCAAACAACAAAATTGCAGATATGTCAACATTTGATTTGGTATTGCTAATGACCTAAAACAGAAAACCAGATTATCCCAAAATCTATGTCCTACAGGTGCTTATTTGCTATTTCACCATGGGTGGCCTTCACCCAAGATCTAACATCAAACTTCCACCCATGATGAAGATGTTTCAGACTATTTATTTTAGGACCAACATATAGAATGGCTCGCACGAAGAAACCAAATAGTATTTTCAACATCTTAATCATGCTTCCACCTCTTATTCAGCATAAGCCACTAGAAATGCTCCATGGGAAAGCATGGCTTGGTGCAATACTCTGCCACTCAATTTGCAGAGCTGTCACATGGTTCCTCCATCCCATGGTTTGCTAATTCCAAGTTTCCCATTATCTTTGCCAATTTTAAACTTACTATCTCATAGTCACTCTAAGAGGTCTTCTTGGTCTACCTGGAGCAATAAACTAATGAGCTTCTGGTGATTTTGCCATTGGGCTTGGTTAACATCACTAGGATCATCCGGAAGTGCGACTATATTTTGCTACTTAGTGAAGTTGAGTGATTCCCTAATAGCAAGTCAGCGGTTGTTGTTTTGCCTCATTCTGATCTTCCAATCTAAAAGAACCCCAGGCTTATTAGGATGTAATCATTTTACTGATAGCTAATGCTCACTTATGAAGTTAAGATATTATGCACTGGCATAAGACACAGTTTTGGGTGTTGGTCTCATGAAAGGCTTGAATCTAGGTTCTTTGAAGGAAAAACTTTACGGCGTGCTGCAAATTGTAGGGAAGGATTATGGAAAATGTTGCAGTTGTGGTATTTGAAGGGTCAAATGGCGACTGCAGATTGGAAGACCTTTTGGCTTGGTGGATGCTTGGGGCCAGAATATTGTACGCAGGCTCATGAAGCCCAGATCCCAATAATCTGCAAAACAATTTCATAAACAAGTCCATCAAAATTGTGTTCTTGTTCACATATATCAACGCCAGAATATTGTACCCAGGTTTATGAAACCCAGATCCCAATAATCTGCAAAACAATTTCATAAATGAGTCCACCAGAATCGCATTGGCAGCCTTGCTCGTTGTGCATGTTCTAACGCCAGCCAATATGGCACCCTTGCTTGCACTCCCTATCATCTTCCTTCCTTTCCAATCTGTTGACCTCTTATCCTTTTTAAGAGACTGTTTCTTAGGAAATTAACTGTAACTTATCAAACACCTCATCACACTCTTCTAGTTGAACATTATGGCTTACAATCTTATTGTAATACTGCATTCAGCTCCATGCTTGTGCCTCTGGTTTTGTTATGGTTTGGAAAGATGAGTTAGGTTAGTGATGGCTTCATATTTTTGCTCTGAACATTATGGTTTGCAAATCTCTTCATCCTACCCTATCACATAGTTTCATGGTGTTGTCTTAAAGAATGTTGGGTGCTTCTTTAATTTAGCTATACATGCAGGAAATTAATGTGGTCAAACAAATGGGAGAAATATGTCAAAAAGCAATGATATGGATGAATTGTTGTCTTTTGCACCGGCAAATGGTTTGAATTAATTGAACAGATGTTCAAATTTAGATGCAGTTTAATGATCTGTATATAGCGGATATTCAAAGGGATTTCTGTTGCTGATTATGCATGCATTCCTTAAGGGTTGGCCTGAATTACATATTTTAAATGAACTTGCGCATAAAACAGGAGCAACTATAACAAGGTAAGCAGGAGTACCATCTATTGTCTCGGATTCTTTGTCAGAAAATCTGTGTTAAGTATATGCTTGACGTTCATTATAAGTCAGTATTCCAGATGTTGACACCCATTATAACTGTCCAGGTAGGAATATATTAGAAAACCTTGCCAAGGAGGTTTGCATCATCCACCTTTGCCATGAAAGAGTAAAGATTTAGTAGGTATATGATATTTATTTTTGTTATTCTATATGCAAGGTTTGCATATGACATTTATATATAAACTTACTATCTCTTTTGAGAAGGGAGCTTTTACTACCTTCCATTTTACTTATCGAGTATTTTGATGTTTCTTTATTCATTTTTTCTTAATGTTCTTATATGGCTATGCAGATGACTTGCCAGCTGCTTGGTGTGATCCTGGAGGAGAAAAATCCAGAAGAGCTTCAGGTTTACACTTGATTGTACCTCAGTCATTTCTTTTTTGAATGTCTGAGTAAGTTGACTATATTCAGATCGTTCTTGCAGAAACATGCTACTGTTAGGCCCTCTGTGGTAGAAGTACTTCTGGAAATTACCAAATATTGTGATCTTTATTTGATGGAGACAGTTCTTGATGATGAAAGTGAGGTATGCATTCGCCGAACTTCTTAGTTGCAAATTTCAATCTCTCTGACTAAATGAATAGCTGCTAGCATAGAGACGGCTGTAATTTCTGGGATAGAATGCTTTCTTATTGTTTTAATGTCAACTTCGATTGCCCTTACAGTCAACTTCGATTGCCCTGTGACCTTGTTTGCTTAAGCAGGCATCTTGCAGCTTTTCTTCTTATATAATTTCATTCTCTCTGTAAATCCTATTATCCTACAAACATAAACTGCAAAGTATCACTGATGGTGTTGATTTCACCTGCTGCTTTGCTAATCAAGCTTTGATCATGTTGAAATCTTTCATAATGGCCTTATAATCATGTCTTTGAGAATTTCAAGATACAACTGTTGGTTTCTACTTTGTTTATTGCTCTACTAATGACTTGATAAATCATCAGATGCTTTTTTTTGAGTATAATTTTATGTAGTCTAGGGCCTGCTTGCAGGCCTGCATGAAATGCATGCAAGGTGTGGTACAATTTAGGGGGGAAATTTCAATTTTAGATGGTTTCACGTGTCATGGACAGACTGAATGAAGGCACTGCAGAAACAATGCTTAAAGTACTTTGAGTGGTTTTAGTGCTTCATCTGTTATTTTTAACCTTTCTTTCCTGTTTTAAAAATCTTATTTCATTCTTAAACAATTATTAAAAGCTATTGCAGTCATATCATTATCAAAATAAAAAAGGCTACATAATTAGTGATGATTGATGAGAAGGATTTGTTTTATTTCCATGGAATTTGTTGTTTGTGACGCCTTTAGACTGCATTTTGGTTTCCCAATGCAGTCAAAATACAAGATGTTAGGATGGTCGAGCTTTGGTATGTGGAAAGTGTAAATGGTTCTGATTTTAGTTTGTTATTCTGATGTATAATGAGAAGATGTTGATGGTGGCAGAAAAGAGTTCTTTCAGCCTTGGAAAATGCTGGACTTTTCCAGACTGGTGGCTTGATCAAGGACAAGGTACATGTGCTTTAATTTTGAAACTTGATCTACATTTCCATTGTATCTTTGGATTATGTCCTTCTCTTTGAACTGTTTTCCTCTTCTTCTTCTTCTTCCTTCGCCTTCCTCTTTTTGGATGAGAGTGGAGGCAGGTATCTGCAGAGATGACCAGCATATAATACTGACTGGCCTGATGAAAAATTGTTGGAGCTTGAATATAATTTCTTGGCCATTTCACACTGGAGGTTCATTGAATAAGAAAGGAACCCTTCAGTAGCTAACGGAAGGAATGCAACTACTGATCTGAGTTAACAACTGCAGGAAATAATGCCCTACTCGTTTTGTGGGAGTTACATGTAAATTGTGCCAAGAAAAGAGAGATGAAAATGCAACAAGTGGAACTAGGAAGAATGGGGATTGAGGGAGCAAAATTCAACTATGAAAAACGCTATCAAGACTTTGTTAGTAAGTGCAGGACTTAGCATGTTCTCTCTTCAAGAAATCTAGATGCAGAAGATTGTTGAAAATAGATTCATTTGGAATCAAATGGTAGTGGAGTTGTAGGTGGCAGAGATCAATCTCTGACTGTTTTCAGCTGTTGCACTCATTTACCCAGCAAGCTGTCTAGAATGTTAGGTTTCCTTACTCCAGTTCTCTCATATTGTTCTTTTGCCTCTGTTTTCTCATGTTTTCTTCCTTTTCATCCAAAAATTAATCTGCACTCTTTGATGTTAGGATTTGAATCTATCAATTTATTCTGGTATTTTGCAGCTGTATTAAAAAATCGCTGCTTGATATTTTTCACTTATTGTGAACTTTTCCTGCTACCTTTTAGAATCTCATAGCATTGCTTCTTCTGTAGAATCCTTTTTTTTTCCAAATGCAGGTTTACTATTTTTGATGTTTTTCTGGATTAAAAATGCATTTAAATATTCTCCATGTCCTCTTTTGTAGCACTGAGGGTGGGCGAACCTCTTTTGTTCGACAATTGGAAGCAGATTGGCATATTGATTCAGATCTTGACATAATCTCTCAACTATCTGTATGCTCCTTTCATAATTTTATTTTTTCATTACTTGTTTATGTTTTGTTGTTGTGCTGCTGATGTTTTGATGACCATATCCTCCCCTTCAGCGATTCATCAGGCACCAACTGTTCATTTCACCAATGGAACCGGGACAAATAGCACCAAATGTGCTCACTTCTGCAAGTCTGGAGCAGTACTTTGCTTAGCTTGGATGAAAAGTATTGAGCTGTATGGTAAATTTAGATGGAAAAGTGGTTCGTGCATCCCTTCTTTCTTGGTAGTTGCAAACTTTTCCCACATTTACCTGGTTCTTTTGATATGAGTATTTAAATTTATTTGGGCCGGCACAGATGTCATGTGATAAATATTCCTGTTAGTGCATGTGTCTGTAATACTGCTGCCTATGATGTAAATTATTTTTCTTATTATGTACAGTGCTGAACTTTGGAGAACAATGATGATGTACTCTAAACTGATGATGTCTTTCTAATCTTTTCATGAGACACTTCACGAAACCTTGTAGAAAAACAAATATCCACTATTCTATTTTAATTTCTTTCTTTCTTTTTTGTTTTGTTTTGTTTTGTGGTACGTTAGTCTAAATTTTAGGATTACTCCTATCACATAAGCAACCCATGTTACAGTCTCGCAGAGACACCACAGCCAGTAGAAAAGGCGTACTTCTCATCACTTCGGAGAAAATGAGGATGCTACTTAGGGTATGATCCGTGGAATCAAAATTAGAATTGGAATCGGAATGGCTAGGAATAGATATCAGAATAGCTATGTTTCGACGTGCTTGCCTTGTTTGGAATCGAGTTGGGATTGGGTTTTCGAAGATTAGAGTATTTTTATTCTCTTTGAAATAGAATTGGCACGGTTTCGAACCACGTAACTGAAATGAATGTCACTCTCATTTTAAGCTGAACTTTCCTCTCAACTACTGTATTTGGATTCTCCTCGCTGTTCTTGACTCCGGATCCAGCAATCTCAAGCTCTTCTTTACCTCCATGTCCAAAGGGAAGGTTCTGATCAAGCTAGAGAGAAGCAGGTGGAGAATACCAGCGATATCTGTGACCATGACAATGTTGGGGATGCGTCCCTTTTTGTAAAACCCCGTCCCTTGCCGTTCATCCGAATCGAAGTCCCTGGCGTGTAGTGTCTCCTAGCTAAGCCCACTCAAAGCAAAAGTTACTCGGATCGCGTAAGCCGGGCTAGACATGGGCTGGGCCGAAATTTAGCAACACGGCCGAGCTAGAGTAACACACTACGTAGCCCATTACCGTTCCTCCCTTGACGCCGTTGCGTGCATTCCACCCTGCCTCGCCCGAGAACTCGTCCGCTTTCTCAAAAAAGCGAGGCGGTGGAAAGACCTGCCAAATCCCCTTCCTCCGGGAGCAACGAATCCGTCGGAATTAGTTATTTTAAAAAGAAACCTCTCTCCCTTCCCCCTCTTCGATCGGATAATTGGTACGTTCTTCGATGGGATCTCGTCTTCCACTGCTTTTTGGTAGTTTTTTTTTTTTTTTTGTTCTTAATTTGGTCCAGTACGATCCGATCCTTGCCTTCTTCTTTGTTTCAGGGAATGGCGGAGGATGCTGGCCCCGCGTCGGGGGTCGATCCGGCGAAATCCGCGGCCAGTTCGAAGAAAGAAGTCGAGCCCGTCGTGGCGGCAAAGAAGCAGCGCGGGGGATTCGTCTCTCGCCTGTGGAAAGGGATTTTTGGAACCAGAGAGGATTTCGAGAAGAGATTGCAGCATATCTCTAAAGAGGAGGCCTCGGTCCACGCGAGGCTCAAGAGAAGGGCTCGGACGTCGAGCAAGATGGCCAGGAATATTATTGTTCTCTCGGTCATTCTTGAGGTCGGATTCCCTTTGTTCCTTCTCGGAATCAATTGAGCTTAATACGAGATCGTTGATTTTTTTTCCGTTGTTCTTCTATTTGTTTTGCTGAAATTTCCGATTTCTGTGCATGGCATGGCATGTATCTTTCTTTGCAATATGTTCTTTTGCACGATTGATTAATATGAAACAAAGAGTATTTATACATTATCTTTTCTTACCTCTATCCTTGTTTTTAATTTTTGATGTCTTCTTGTCACTCAGATCAATAACCTCCTCTATATTTAAGAGCCTCCCTAAAAGAGGCTTTTTGAGTGTGCTCTATACATATTTGAACTATTTCAGGCTCTTTCCCCAACTCTGTACATTATTAATGCCGCTTATGGTCTTATTCTTTACTCCTATATTGTTTGAAGCCTTTCTTATTTACTCTCTACACTATTAACAAGTCCAGTCAGTATCGCGCCTTTATATAGCCTCATTATATTTCTCAAAGTATGCTATCTTCTTTATTTTTATGCAATAATGCGATCCCTATCAGTTATTTTCTTCCTTGTTCTAGCCTAAACAGATCATGTTGTCTTATTTGAGCTTACCTTCTTATAGAACGCAAACGATAGCCGCTAGTTGTCTTTCTCCTCTTCTCCCATTCATTGGATGTTATCCTGTGAGTAACTTCTTTAGTGGTTGTCTCAGTGGTATCAGAGATATTTCCATCTGCATGGGTCTGTAGCAACTTGTGGGCCACTATGGCTTGGACTTTGTCCTTCTGCCCAGTTTAACGCTTCTCGATCCTAAATAGCAGTACAAGAGTGGTGCTATTAAAATGACAGTCCTGGTAACTTTTGAACTTAACATTGACTAGAAAATTATATGGACATATGATATAGTGCTAGGTAAGTAAAAATCAGTTGTCTATTGCTTGGTGAAGTTTTACGTGTTTGATTTGCTGTTGCACCATACAAGTATGTATTTACTAGTGCTTGGTGATGTATGCTGGTTTCGTTTATTTGCTTCCACTTTATCCAGATATAGGACATTATCATCAATGCTTGATTAGTCTCCATATTTCCTTGGTTTTGAGAATGGCATGACTCTTCTTATCTTTGAATATAGTTGGTTAATGGTTGTGAAATACATTTCAAATTTGAACTAGGTTTCTTATGATGGTTGATATTTTTACCAGGTGGTAGCAGTGGCTTATGCTATCACGACAACAAGATCAGTGGATTTGAGCTGGCAGTTGAGGGCAATCAGAGTGTTGCCTATGTTTGTTTTGCCTGGCTTATCAGCTGCTATCTATTCAACACTTGTAAGCTTCACAAGAATGCGTAAATATCATGAACTCTATCCCAACATGAATTTTTACTTAATTTTTATATTAACTTACCATATATTGATTGATTTTTAAATTCTGCTTGTATTCTATAGAAGCAATTTAAATCATGCTTTATAAATATATGCTTAAGCGACTTTTATCCATTTTCTTATATTTTACTTATACTTTACCTGTGAAATCACTTAATTCTGAGGAAGTTATCCATTCCTATTAGATAATTCTTTTAAATGTCAGATGGTAGTGGCACTGTAAGTCCAAAACCACAGTTATCATAATGAATAAGCTGATAAAACTGAATTGGTTCATGTCAAGTTGACAGATTCAAGATAACGGACATGATTTTCATTGGTTATGCATTTCTAAAAATGCTTTTGACATAAATTGTTAAAATCTCCACTTGCTAGCATTATGCCCAAAAGAGGCTGGCATTTCAGGAGGCAGAGTTGGACTGGGAATCCCTGGAGATTGACTGAAATAACTTTGCAATGTTTGTTACTGGTAGATGACCTGGATGATGTTTCAGGATTCCCCGCTGCTTCTTGTGTGCATCCTCATCCTCTGCTCCGTTTATCAGACACTTCGGTCTCGGAACTTTTAGCCTTCCCTTTTCACACCTGTTTTTCTTCCCCGACATTGTAACTGATCATCTGTTCTTCATCTCTGTTGTAAATACTCTTGGATCTTTAATAAAAGTAGGGTGTCCTCCCTTAACATAAAAAAAAAAAGCATTAGATAAATTGCTAGATTTATTAAAATGAGCAGTTTACTTGTGACATTTCAAAATGTGCTTCAAGATGAAAGGAAAGCTTACTTGAAAAATATCAAGGCAATATATTCTCTCCTAATATGGTTTAGTGCATGATTTTTATTAATTGTCTTTCTTGATAGACTTATCAAGCAATCTCTGTAAAAGTTCCATTTCCAAATGTAAACTTTATTCTACCATAGTAGACAAGTAATTTTCCTGTAAAATTTGGAAAATCTCTTTAAGATAAAAGGTAAGCTAACATGAGTTATGTCAACCCTTCTGGAAAAATATTCTTTCCTTCTGAAGGTTTGCTAGCTTCTGTCATTTTGGCTTGTGGCATAACAATTTTGTACACGATATTTTCTAGAATCTCAATCTTATTTGATTCACTTTTTCAAGTTGTTAGTTGTTTCGAATCAGAAATCTGGTTTGTGGAGGGCTCTTCCCCATACTGTTGAATGAGAATCATATAAGTGGTAAACCACTTAGCTTAACAGAGGCCTACTTTTCTTAGCAACCTGGATTTTCTTATGCTCTGGTCTATTTTAAGAAAATTCTTGCAAAGTCTCATTCTTCAAACTTTGGTTACACCGTCAGATGCACTGCTGTATTCCATAAATAGCAGACTGAGTGGGTTCCAAAGAATAGGATTATCAGCAAGAAAAGAGTAGAGTGCAGTATCCAATACATCTAAAACCGACAAGAGGTTCTTGCTTGGGGAAATGTTTGTCATTCTTTCATGCAAAAAGATTTACCTTAATGAATATAATAAATCTGGCATTCATTCCCTGAAATTAGTGTCATCTAGAGTGGTGCCTGTGCTGCAATACAGAAGACTGATGCCATGTTATTGAAATATCATTTTGCATATAGTTGGTTTTGATTGATCTCCACAGAATCAAACATCATTGGCAAGTTTGATGAAACAGTACAATAATGAAACTTGAGGAGAATAGGGAGTGGGGAGGGGATGCTAGGAAATTCTGGGTTGGTGTAATAAACTTTGTATATTAGCTATATGGGCTGATTTTGTTGAAATTCTATCTGTATTTTTTTTTCATGTTTATGTGGAGAAGAAGAATTCAGTTTAGAGTGATAATGACTTCCCAAAACATAAGATTTCTTGTTTAGGCCACATGAAGTTTATATTACTTAATCTTCAACTCGCCCTTACACAGTTTAGCTTTATGCCCCATGCTTTGCCACTTGCCATTCCTTTCTATCTAGAGCTATATGCACTTTGCTTGACTCTTTTTATCACTTATATCCCATTTTCCTTGATGTCCACTTCTTAAATTCAATGGTTTCAATAGAAAAAAGAATTCTGCACCTCTCCATGCCTACCACTGTCCTTGATGCATATGATGCAACCAATCGATTCTGTTTTCTGATTAAGGTTAATCTAATGTGCTTAAAGTTTCTGCTGTTTCACTTCAGTGCCCTTGTGTGTGGTACAATCATTTATATAAAGATTTGCCATACCGGTCGTACTGGCACCTGTACCGGTACCGAACTGGTACACTGCATTGTACTGTACCGATACTCGGTACACGTAGCTGTATTGTACAAAACCGCGTACTGACACTGTAATAAGATGGTGCTGGTACGGGATCCGGTACTGAGATGGTGAATCTTGATTTATACTGCTGAAACCTATTCCATGAGATCTTCTCTTCTGCATATTTGAATAGCGAGATAGGACTTGGCTTATGAATAGGTATTATTTTCAGCAATTTTTGATGTGCGATGGTTTTGATATACCTGCATACATGATCTCATGGTCATACATGTAAGGAGCATTTCCTATTCAGTTTCTATTATAGGATGTTTTCTGTTTCTTACACAATACAAACAGCACATTAGACTCAAAAAATAACCAATCTTACAAAAGAATTATTTTTACATGCACGCATTTATACTTGATTTCATGCTATATTATTTCTAAAATATCTGATATATCGCAACTTCCAGAGTTTAAGATGCGCATAGTGGAACATCAGAATTCATGATTAAAGCAGCTACTGTTACTTTCAATAACTTATGGTATTCCTTTTTTTTCCAAATTTATAACATAGCTTATAATATCACATCATATTCATTTAGCTTTCATCTGTTCCAAGTTTATGTGATGCATGTTTAGATGTAGGGGTGAAACACTTCAGGTTTCTCTGTGTGGGTTGGAGTTGCTAATAGTACAGTCAAAAACTCATACCTCATGTTGCTCTGCAGTTGATCACAAGGACCAGAAATTGCTTGAAAGGCTCCGTGCTGAAAGGCAAGCAAAAATTGATGAGCTGAAAGAGAGAACAAACTATTACACTACACAGCAGCTTATCCAGGTGTTTTCTGCATCTTTCTCCACTTTTGTATTTCTGTTTCTGCATGCTTGTGTGCATTGAACCTTGTGCAGGTATGCTTTTGTGTATGCAAATGACTATTTGCTGACTGTGGACCACTGTGAACCCAGAGATATGACCTTGATCCTGCTGCAAAGGCTGCAGCAGCAACTGTTCTGGCTTCTAAGCTGGGGTCAGATTCTGGCTTGAAAATCTTTGTGGGCGATGAATCTAATATTAGCACATCACTGGGTAAAAGTAATGATGCTGAGCTGGTGCAATCTACCGGACTTCGGAATAGAAAGCCATCGCATGCTAGAAGCCATGGCACTGGGAGTGGCACTATGCCTCAGTTTGTTGATGAAGCCTTCGATGAATGCGGTGCTGATGCCCAAGAAGCTTCTCCTTCAAATCAGAGAGTTGTTGAGCATTATAAAGGTTCAGGCCCTAATGATGGGGGATGGCTTGCTCGAATTGCTGCCCTGCTTGTGGGAGAGGATCCAACACAGTGCTATGCGCTTATATGTGGCAACTGCCATATGCATAATGGTGGGTAGACTACATACCTTCTTCATTTCTCTGACAGTGAATTGCAGAGAACTGACTCGCTGGTTAAATATATTTACAGGACTGGCCAGGAAAGAGGATTTTCCGTACATAACATATTACTGCCCACACTGCCATGCATTGAATGGTTCACAACAAGCAGAGGAGCATGAAATAAGTTCAAGTTCTGGCAAGTCCACTCCCACCTCTCCAGTTGATGGTAGCAGCGGCAATTACAAAGCAAACATGAGCTCCATTTCTGGGAATGCAGTCAAGAGCAGTTTAGCAACTGTTGAAGAGCTGCCTGGAGGAGAGACCGGCGAGAAAGAACTTGATCCACATGCTAGTTGATTCTTATGTAAGTAGGGGAACTGGTGAACACGGTGCCATGTTTACCATGTTTGTGGTGTAATATTGTTTGTATTGGATGGTTGAGTATTTTGCGGTTGGGTTATGTACTGTCCCCTTTTTTTGTGCGTGTATTTTGAAGAGTGGGAGCGACTGGTTTGCAGATGTAAGATGAAGTTAGAATTCCTGTTAGATGAATCAATAATTGCAATTCTCAGTGGGCTTACAGCTTAAGGTTGCTTTGTGATGAGTTATAAACTTGGGTATATTTTTGTTCCATATTGCAACATCATATTATTATCTGATAATCTTGACTCCTAGAAAAATATGCATGCTGCATATGTATGAAGTGTAATGCTGCAAACTTGCATCACATGTTTTTGTACTGTTCTGAGTCTATAGTCCGATGTCAAGCATTGGATTATAAATCTATTGCTGATGGGAGGCAGAAAGGCAAAAGATTTTATTGGAACAGTGGTCCAAAAGACCCGGCCCTGAACCCATCCCGTGAAGCTCCCCACATTTACAAACCTGTGGCAGCAGTGCAGTGAGGTTGTCCAGTGCTTTGCAGTATAATGAAGTATGGGATATTTACCTTTCTTCGAGTTTGTTTGGATTTTTCTATAGAATTGGGCTTAAAGAATTTGTAGATTGGGCCAGTACAATTAGTAAAATTACAACAGATTAGGCTAGGCTTATATTCATAAAATATTCAGGAATAGCTTTAGATAGATCAGCTAAATGTCATAGAGAGAAAAAAGTCTTTTGATTGTACTGGTCTATTTGGTAAATTTTACAGAATTTTTAGCCCAACCATGTATAAAAATTCCAACAGGCTCTAACATGAGTTTTTAGGTAAGGTCCAGCCGGATCTGGCTTTGTGTCCCAAGCATGCATTGTAAATTTGTGATCAGTCTGCAACTGCCTTCTAAAGAAAAGAACGCTGAGGTGCAGCCAAGACGTTTTGAGGTCCATCTCAAAATTTTCCAACATACTTCTCACCCACAAAAATTGCAAAATCTCAAATGTTTCCTGCAAAATAGCTTTTTGATATTTCAGATCAGAAATCATGAACAGAGCCATGATGGTTGGAGATGCCTGTCAAGATTCAGGCAATCCGACCAGGGGACACTGGACTCAATTGTATCAATTAGGCAAAACAATATACTAAAATCGACTCAGATAATCTTGTAGGAAATGTTCACGCCTAGCCGCGCATGCCTGCTTATCAGTTATAATCTACAGTACTCAGGTAAGGTGTCATATACTGTGGGAAGAGTGGAATGCACGCAGATGGCATCGATTTGAAAGGGTAGGAACATGATATCTGATGAATCCTTTTTCGAAATATTCGAAAAGGATCTTGCCGTAGGATTTCTAGTCAGACAAAAATAAGACGGAAATTTAAGCCTTAGCTGATATATGATACGAGCTCTCTGAAGACGCTAATGGCCGCTTGGCTCTTATTTAACTCTCAGACAAATCATCTCAGGGCTGGACCATAAGAGAGAGTAAAGAAGGTGAAGAGAGAGCACCTTTTGTCTATCTCTATATCTTCTTAAATATCTTATATTTAGATGCATCAATCTCAGTTTAATTTGTTTGTTTTCTATTCTTATAAAAGCAAAGAAAAGGAGTGCATCAATCAAAAACTGTGAATGCATCAATTAATATACAATGATACAAGCAAAAATATATATCAAATAGAAACAATACGTCAATTTAAAGTAATAGCAACGTTGCAGAAATCTTGACGAGTCTGGCCCGGAGACCGGCCCAAACAGTATAAAAACCTGGCCCACGGGCCGAACAGGTACTGGGTTTGCTAGCATGAGTAGGCTGAACCAGCTTTTCCTTATATATATATATATATATATATATATATATATATATATATATATATATATATATATTCTTAGGGTATTTTTACATGAATGCCCTTTTACATGTTCAAATTTATGTAAAGACCATCTTAAAATTTATATTTATTTCTATATCCTCATAAAATATTGTTTTTACACAAATGCTCCTAATGTAACGGTTCTTCTAACACCATTAATAAAAAATCATATTTATTTTAATTAAAAATAAATTAAAATTTTAAAATTACTTTTTAATCTTCTTTTGCGATTGTATTTTTTTTTTTTTGCGTATCTACTTGCAAAAGATATTTTAGTTATTTTAATTTAAAATTGTAAATTTTTAATAGCGTTAGATGGTGCAGGTATATATGCAAAAATTAGAAAAATTAAATAATAAAACAATTATTTTACAAAAATATACATGCAAATACTAATTTAAAAACTATATTCATACAAAATTTGATATTTAGAATATATATATATATATATATATATATATATATATATATATATATATATATATATATATATATATATATATATATATATATATATATAAAATATTGTGTGGTCCAATATATTAAGTTAGCCCGGGTAAAAAAGATGCCACCAGCCTGGAATTAGAATCCCATCACCCGTCAGAAATCTTGCAAACTTTGGAGGAGGAAACGGAATAAGGGCTTTCAAGCGAGCCGAACCGCAACAAATGGCCGATAGAGTAAGGGAGGCCCACCCTGTTATAAAAACACAGCTATAGCTAACCGTTTTCTATACGTAGTCTTATTTTTACACAAATGCCTGATTCTTCTAACACAATTAATAAAAATCATATTTATTTTAATTAAAAATAAATTAAAATTTTAAAATTACTTTTTAATCTTCTTTTGTGATTTTCTTTTTTTGTGTATCTACTTACGAAGGATGTTTTAGTTATTTTTTAATTTGAAATTATAAATTACGTAGGTACATATGCAAAAATTAAAAAAAATAAAATAGCAAAACAAATGTTTTAAAAATATACATGCAAATATTAATTTAAAAAAATATTTATACAAAATTTGATATTAAGAAAAATATTTATATAAATATATATATATTTTATTGTGTGGTCCGATATATTAAGTTAGCCGGGTAAAAAAAGATGCCACCAGCCGCTGGAAATCTTGCAGGCTTCGGAGGAGGAAACGGAGCCAGGAAGGAGCGAGCCAATAAAACGGCCGATAGAGTAAGGGGGGCCCATCCCGTTATAAAAACAGGGCCACAACCCAAACCGTTTCTTATACGTAGTCTTTATTATTTTCAATTGTACGGATAAACCCCCTTCACCGGTCATCCGCTTTAAGGTACAACTGCTTTTTTTTTTCTTTTAAAAAAAATCTAATTTAATACCAATTATGAATCATGATCGTTCTGGGAGTGTTGCGAATCTATTAACAAGAAATAAAGAAGCCCAGTAGATTTTGAGGAAGCCAAGGTGTGTGGGAAGGAATTTTTTTATTTATTGATTGTTTATTGGGCGTCAAAAGTTCTATTTCTGTGTATTTTGAAATACGGATTGTTGTTTTTAAAGTGGTTTGGATTTATTGGATTCATGATCTATTTTTTGGTAGAAGGAAGGAAGAACGTTTCCTGATTTGATACAACTCTGCAATTCCCAAGCAACTGCTATGTATATAAATCCTTTCTTCTTATTCTATTTTGTTTCTTTTTTTCCTTTTTCTTTCTCTTGTCCCTCTATCTGGATTTTGGGGTTTGGTTTAGAGTTTTTAATGTATAATTTTGTGAGGCGGTATATTCCCTTTGGATTTTAGTTTGATGGATGATTTACTGGAGAAATGTTGTGACATAGGAGCAACGTTTCCACTTTTGGAAATCCAAAGGGAACATTACTGATGCCTTCAAGTTGGTGGCGTTTGCAGCCTTTTGATTTTATATATAAAACTTATATATATATATATGTATGTGTGTGTGTGTGTGTGTGTGTATAGGGTTCGTTTCAACCTTGCTATTAATATTTCTTTTTTTGTTTTGAGAATCGTTGTATAGGGTTTGTTTCAACCTTGCTATTGATATTTCTTTTTGTGTTTTGAGAATCGTTGTTATTAATCTTGACTAATTCTATTTTGTAGTTTAAAGACTCATCAAACTTTTACAGGAGAGGAAGCAGATTGCCTTTTTAAATTTTAGGAAGATAACCAACCCATCCTTAATTTCTTTCATAGGGTTCTGAATTTTATATCTTTAGATCACCTGCAAAGGTTTGCTCTTTTTAATTCTTTTTTTTTTTTTGCTAGAGTGCTTTTTTTAATTCTTGTCATTGCTCTGCCAATTCTTATTCTTTCCTTCAATGGTTGTGGCTTCCTTTTTGCGTATGGAAATTGATCTCTATTCAGGCTCTGATTCAATGGTTGCCTTTCCACATGAAACAAAGTGTCAGTACCTTCCTTTATTGTTTCCTCTTGTATTAATTTATGTTTCAGATACAAAGTCCAAAAACATAGGCTCTTCTGGTGTTCCATAGATAGACCAGGGGAACTCATGTGATCCCTTCCTCCATGACTAGGTTTCTGACCATGATCCCTCCAGTTTCTTTATAAGTCCCCTATAGTTTATGATGGAAAGTTACTTATGGCCTTCTAATTTCTGAATAGTGGCTTGCCTTCATGATTTGGCTTAGATGCATTAGAGGACCACGTAGCTCATCATCTTGCAACTTTGAATTTTATAATGATCAGATTACCCTATTGCATAGCTGCTTTCTGAGTGTAGAGTGAACCCTGTTTGCTTCTGAACAAATTTGAGGAGGTGCTTCTCCTCACTGCTTCCCTTTGTTGCTATTAAAATTGAACAGTCTGCTCCTTACCTTGTTCAAGAAGATTGCTAATCCATCTTTGAATTGTGTTTGGTGAGTATAGACCATCAGAATTTGAGAGGGTTTCTTTGTATACTTAGGCAAAGAGGAACAATGGAGGACAAGGACTACAAAGGGAGCGTCCTTCGGATTAAGAAGTGTGCATCTGATCTCCTTTCCCTGGAGGAGGATATGATAGATGATGATGAGGATTCATGGGAGCTAATGGGGAGGGATCTGCGCCTCAAGTCGACCTTTTTGTACTGTGATCTGAACCATGTTATCTCAAGTGCTCGCGATGAGCACAAGAAGAAGACCCTCACCGACCTTGCCAATAAGTTGTTTTACTTCATGGAAGAGGTAAGTTAGCTTCTTGCTTTCCCTGTATTATAGCTATTTTCAATGCTAAGC
This sequence comes from Phoenix dactylifera, assembly GCF_051530095.1. Lineage (NCBI taxonomy): Eukaryota > Viridiplantae > Streptophyta > Magnoliopsida > Arecales > Arecaceae > Phoenix > Phoenix dactylifera. The sequence continues at coordinate 29,264,643 of NC_143199.1, forward strand.
AATTCATTAGTGCCGCAGTATACTCAATTTTTGATGTTCAACCTTAGTTATTTGAATTGGTATTCAGGTGTATATGGATCTTATTTTGTAGGATGAGCATTTTTGTTAGCATTTTGAAGGTTGAAATTTTAAGTATAAAAAAAGCTGCTTCTTAAAAACAGTCAGGAAGTTGAGGATTTAGGTCTTTGTGCACATAGGAAGTTGAGGATATCCTCAAATTGTATTTTCACAAATGTGGTTTTCATGTGCACCAAGTTTGCTCAAATTTTATTAGCCTCCACATTGATCCAACTGAGGAGCCACATCATGTTGGGGCAAATAGGCTTCTCAGCATATAAATTTTGGTAGCACTTTGGTGGTAGGTTTTTTTTTTGTTTCATTTTATTTAGGTCAACTCCATGTCATGCTCTGGGCTTGTTAGTGCTGGCTTATCATTTTGCGAAGATGGAGGCTGGCCCTTGTTGTTCGCCTGGGGCTTCTGATGGGATTCCAAGGAGCACACCATAGTTGGTCCTCTTTGGTCATATTAGTATAGGTTGTTTATAAGAAACTAGGGTTTTTTTTTTATAAAGAAAACTAGCGTTTTAGTCGACATGCTTACTGTGAAAGTTTGAAGTTCCAGAGATTCCTAATTATGGAAGAGTGATCTTCTTATCTATCATACATGAACAATTAAATTCGCATAGCGAATTCAAAGTATTATATCTCTGAAAGCCATGGATAAGCCATAGGAAGCTGCCAATATTTCAATTCTCTCTCTGTAAATTTTATCAAAAAAAAAACTCTCTTCATAAATCCAAAATTGAACATATACACCAAAAAATACATTTTGATTACAACACTACCACTCTTGATCCTTAAACTTGGAAATTCTAGTTCCATAAAAGTTCCAGCTTCTAATAACCTCTCGGAAGCACTATTTCACTGCAAGTTAAAATTACAGTCAGCAACATCGCTAAGAAAACAGACCAATTTTTAGTTACTTGTATGCTAACTTGACTATACTCACTTATGAAATGTCGTTTTGGTCGACTTTTTCTTCAAAAAAGAGATGAAGAAGAAGTTTACAATGCGTTAACTAATGACAATATTTAGACTATTTAGAAATCTTATTTCAGCTGGACCATGTCCTGCTGAACATAATAATATAAACCGGCTAGTCTAATTGGCAAAGTTGTTAGGAATTGTTGGTATCGTTGACTTGGCTTTGAGTCTGTTACTTGATTTTCAGTTGGTTATCATTCCTTCTTAGTTCTCAAAAAAAAAAAAAAAAAAAAACAGTAATACCAGTGGTAGCAGTAATAATAATAATAATGATAATGATAACAATATGAAAATTACTAAATAAATTTATGATATGCCAACTAGTTAGTTTGCTGAATGGTATGAAACATTAAGTTTCTGATGCTCACTTAAGTTTTTTGGGTCTTTGTGATGACAGCTGGATCAGGCAGTGAAGAGCAGAAGCATCCCTCTTACACAGATCCTTTACAGTGATACAGCTCTTGCGCTGCAGGAAGTGATCACGTCACTCCATTAGATCCAAAGTGGACTCTAAGAACAGAGCCGTTGTCCGAGGAGATGAAGAAGAGAAATATCTCCCAACTAGTTTCCATTTTCCTTCTTGATTTTTCTTTTTTGAGTAGAAAAATGGGGAGAGAGAGAGAGAGAGAAAAAAAAAGGCATGCCTTCAGTGCCTTGAAAGCTTTGTTGTTGTTTGGACTCTTATAGTTACTACGGTGGTCTAGCCAACTGCTAACCCTGGTTCCCCTTTCCGAGCTTATACTACTGTTTATGATCAAGTTCCATTAGCAGCAGTTTCTGAGATCAAAATGTATTCCCAGTAATGCATGCATCAACACCCTCATACTCGCGTAGGCAGTTCTGAACACCTCACCCTCTTGAAAACAAAGATGAGCACACCAGGATGGCACGGAAACCTCCGTTCCGATCTGGTCAAGGGTGCTAACTAGGTAAAATTCTCTTGCACTGAAAGAGTTCAAACAAGCAGAAGGGGGAAAGGGGTGGAATTTCTTGTATATTTCATCAGATTTGTTTCTAATCTTATCCGACGCCTACTATTATAACATTTTGAGGCAACATGCTGGATCTACAGCTGCAGTTACAGCCATGCAGCTTGAGGCAAGAAAAAAAAATGACTGGAAAATATGATTGTAAATTTGTGTTTGCATCCTCATTTGGGAGTCCTAGTCCAAATAAAAGTTAGAAGACATCGTATGAAGAAACTCAGGTAGCAAGATGTTGATTGTCATACATTTAATGTAAACTTTTTTCTTTTTTTTTTTGTCATGATTTCATATTTATTCTGATTAATTCAGCACGGACAATAACTAGATTCCAAAATGGTACTTCATCAATATCATGAGCAATTCTGCAATTCTGGAGAAGAATGCGATAACAATGTAAATGACAATAACAATGTAAATGAATTGATAACATGGAAGCACCAAAAATGTTTTCGTTCCAAGGTTCCTCTCCCTTTATGAAGCATAGATATACAAGTTTCATACCAGGAACCGTACATACAAAATCAGGTTACACTGAAATGACCAGAGAAGAGAGAGCCTTCTGCTATGGTGCTCGGGTCAGCAGACCCTTTTATTACCTGGTGCTCGGGTCAGCAGAATGATATCTCCATTCTGTAATGGGATCTTCCTCTTGGAAGATATTTTTACATAATAGAGCAAGCTCTCGCCGCTTGGCTAAATTTACAGAAGATGTTTTGAGTAATTACACAAACCTGTTAGCACCTCATCCTTCAGTTGGTTGTAACAATCTTAGCTCCTGCTAGGAATTCATGCCATTTGGTGCACCATAAATAGCATCCTTCATAAAAATTGAACACGACCAATGTCAAGTGATTGATATTAAGCACAAACCCCCTACAGGGGAACAAGGTGATGAAAGCAAAAAAAAAAAGAAATAAAAGAAATAAAAAAATAAAAGGGCAATCATGACCAACATTTGATTATTGGAAATACAATTGGAACTTGGAAGCAAATCAGATTTCCAATTTTCATTAACTCAGGGTGAAGAACTAAAAGGATATTCAAGCTAATATACGAATTTATAATATTTAATCAACAAACTCTCTGTACTACTTATGCAAGAATCACATTCTCCACCATGAAGCTGCACCCGGACCTTTAATGCAGCTGCATGAAACTAATATGAGGCAATAATAGAATGAAATCCCGTTTGGTTTCACACCACCGTGCCATAAGACCCACTTATAGATGCGGTTGCATACCGTTTGAAAACCAGTCAGATAGCTAGCTAACTCAACAAACATCTTTGCAATAAATTGAGAGGGCACCATCCTCAGGCCTCTCCCCCTTCCCCTGGATCATTTGAGTCACTGGGTGAAATGGTGGTTTTCATCATTCTTTGCCCAAAAATACAAGGACACCTAAGTAAAAGCCTGGGGGCGCCATGGTAGACCATAAAATAAAACAGGATGAGTGCACATTATAACACCATCCAGGAATGAAACCAAGCTCTGGTTACCGGAAATGGTCAACCATTCACTAACTTTTCAGGAGACACTAATGAAGGTTGAAATCACAAAGCAGATCTCTGTTCTTGCCAAACTATTGTGGCAGTGGTCTTCTATGAAATATGTGACGGTGAGATCTGTTGGCATTAAGTAAGGAAGAGGATGCTACTACCTACCTTCAGATTTGTAGGCACTACCTTATTGCATGATGACAAGCGATAATTGAGCTCATAACTGTTAGCTCGGTCAGCACTTTGCCCTTGGAGGAGGTCTAGGGTTCAAATCCTAGGCATTGCTCGAATAAAAAAATTAACAACCTGAACTTCCTCGTGATGATGGCACATAGACATCAGAACTTAGAGAGGATTGGTACGTTTTACAGGGAGGCCTTTCCATCTTGCCAATCAATTGGAGCATTAGTTTTTATTTTGCTCATAGCAAAGTAGCCATTGTCTCTTCCCCCCCTTCTTATCTTTTCCATTAGATAATATGTCTGTCTTTCAATTCTCTCCATTCTAGTACCATTAAGCTGAGACTAATTCAAAGCTTTTGTTTTACCAGCAATTAGACATCAGGACAGAAATAATTTGAGGCAATAAGGTTCATCCTGATACCAAAGAGAAAAATGGAACCATTGGACTCTTTATGCCCTATTTTTTTGAAAGATCAACATAGAAGGATAATGATATGATCTCACTTCTGCAAGAAAAGAGATAAAAAAGAACATCAAATTAAGGAGCAAGCAAAATTTTTACCTCGCTCTTAAAAGAGACAACAGATTTGAGAAGTTCCTCATCGATTGACAGTGGCAAAGGAGGCAATGGACTCATTATCCCAGGAACCTGATTCTTTATTGGAGGCATCTCGCTTATTCTGTACAAAATTAACATTAGTAATTATACAAATTATTATTAACATACTTGGGCAGATATAAAAACAAACAACTGTAACGTTTTAAGTAAATTTTTTTGAAAAAATTGAATGGCATTATACCTATGCAAAATGGATGTGAAGTTGTTTCTTGTGTGAAGAAATAATTTGATGTTCTCCTGTATCTGCAAGATTGGAATGACTTTAAAAGAAATCACAAGCAAAGCATGACATTTGTTAGAGACGTTCAGTCAGTTTAGATATATCACATCAGAAAATAGGATAAGAAACAAACTTATAGACTAGCATTCCGAAATAAACTGCTCCTACAATGCTGGGGATAGAAGAGAATCTAGGTCCGTAACATTAGCATGTAAAGCAATTTGTGTGAGAGAAGAAACTTTTGGTATGTTGCTTGATGGTTGTGCTTTACCAGGAGCAAGGTTTATAGCTCAAGACTTTCAGTTTAAGAATGGCAGTGGGGAAATAAGACAAGGGTACATTACACATAGAAAGATGAAAATGAGAATTCTTACTTAAAATTGTTTTCTTTTATTTTACGTTTCCTTTTTTTGGTGACCTAGCACTGCATTTGCAATATATAAAGTCATGACTATACTTTGCCATGTAGTCATGCTTATTTTTGCACTCTCCTTTTTCTCTCCTCAGTTTTCAGACTCAATTTCTGAATGGTATGTTCATTTTGTTTGACACCATTAGTAAGTATGAGAAATCTTGACCTAATGTGATAAGTTTGTCCAGCAAAATTTTTTGCATGTTTAAGATCAAGAACTTAAATACTTTATTTGTTCAATTTATTTTATCTATATATAAAAGTAACTGACACTTTTTTCATGTAGCTACTTTAATCCAGATTTTTGAGATTTGGTTTTGAATCATAGTTCTATGCTAGAGTAATATGATGGAGGAAATCTACCATAGAGCATGGTATGTGTACTGGGTGTAAAAGAAATTATAAAATGACTAAAAGATAGATTTTCATGTGCAAGAAGTTAAGCAAATGGGTAATGTGAGGTTCCTAAGCTCAAGCTGCAGAACTTGGCTTCCCCTAATTTAAAGTTCATTTTTTGCATGAGTCAGCCTTCTCAGGCTCCTTCTCATTAAGCTTTTGACTGTTTCCCATTCTATCATCACATTCATGGCACCAAATTTATTTGAAAATTATCTCTGAACGAATGAGCACATGGACATATTCTGCTCATTCTTTCTAAATGGACCTTAACCACAAATGCATAACAAACCCCAAAAACTTGTGGAGAGTTGCATGATTTGCCAATCCTTCATCCAAGAGTCCCCTCCAATTAGTTCCCTAGCTTGACTCCCATGTTGGAATGCCTTGCACCAATGTAAGAACTTAACCTTAAATGCTTATTTACTTGCCACAGCTCTCAAACGTATTGGCATTGCTTGCATTAAAAAACAAAATGATATAAATACCAAAAAACGTTCTATCCTACCCAAGAACATAGACTTCCATGCCCCACATTTCTTCCTTATAAACCTTGAATATTTCCCTGAAGAACTTCATAATTCAAGATTTTTTACTTTTTGTTTCCTCAAATTTTCTGTATTTACATGCCATGAAGGAAAGTTCTTGTACCTAAAATCATGCGCCGCTCGCACTCGTGTATGTACACTTGTTTATGTGGCATTCCATGGTATATAGCTCAGCCAATAAGAACAACTTGTAGGACTAGGCCTTGGTGTCAGATTAATTCTTTTAACGGCTTTACAAATTTTGGGAATATGTTTAATATGATCTTCTAATCTACATTCTCTTCCTTCAAAAATATGCATCCGACAATCTTGCAGGTGAAAAACCTAGATCTTTGCAATAATAGTAGGAGTCATTGCACAATTGTTTAAGAAAGTGATAACCAACACCCGGAAACTCATGACTTGTTTCTCTAATGGTATGAAGAAGAATGAGCCAATTCTAAGCACTAAACTAGACAGAGAAGAAAGTTAAAATACAAACCTTGAATGTAGCAAGATTTGCTGAAATCTGGCCTAAAATTTGAACATTTTCATCCAGAAGATGCTGCATTGCACCATCAAAAGCTGGGCCTAATCAAAAAAAAAAAGTGGCAGATAAACAGGGTGCAAAGGACTTTTACAGTGTAAATGTTTTAGTTATTCAGTAACAGAATAGAAAAGAATATTTAGGTAAAGAAGAACTATACTAAAAGATGGCAAACTGAAATCACGCACATCCTTTTCCATCTCTTGGGGAAAAGCTGGCATAGCATACCTCTGGTTACACTCACATACTTGGAGACATAATAGGTTGATAACTAGCATATCAAGATATCTTGTTGCCAGAGGAGCATTAACCCATACTTATACAATAAATAATCAATCAAACTAAACAAACAGCAAAAGAACCCAAATTAACTTGTTCTGCATAAACATGATTTTTGAAGTATGTAATCTGTTTAACAAATCCCCGCTATGGCTAACCCCAAGCCTAGATGAGAAAGATGGAGGGTTGATATCAGGTTGATAGCCATTCCTAAAAAATATGTCAATAACTATGAAATGGATCATAATTAGCGACCCTATATAGTTGGGAAAAGGCTAGATGATTATGGTTATAGGTATTTAATCTGTTTAATCAGCAAGGAATAAGAATATAAATTGAACTCCATCTTATCATGTCGTTAAGCTTACCAAGTATATACGAGAAAATGTGTATATTTAGAAAAAATCTTTTTGATCCCAAGGTTATCTAACAAGTTGTTTTAGAAGTATTATATCACGTGTGCTTATCTAGCCAGAGTGTAGTAGAAGATTCGCATTTAAATTATCACTATTCACCAGAGGAAGACTCACTTGGAAGGGCTCAAATATTCTGTTATAATTTGTATATCACCTTTTTCTATTATATGCAAAGTTCCACTTTGTCCCTCTCTTTAGAAAAACCTCTCAAGAGAGAAACAATTGGAATGCATATCAGAAGGGGAGGTGTTTTTTAATCACAAATAAATAAATATATAAATGAATATCAATATCAACTGAGGCACAAATATAATAATAGAAATTATCTCATCTATCATGGCAAATCAAACCATCAATTAGTTCTGTACTTGTAGGGAACTGAGAAAAAAGTGTATATCACCTTTTTCTATTATATGCACATTTCCACTACGTCATCTGTTTAGAAAAACTTCTCAAGAGAGAAACAATTGGTATGCATATCGGAAGGGGAGGTGCTTTTTTAGTCACAAATTAATAAATAAATAAATGAATAACAACATCAACTGAGACAGAAATGAAAAAATAGAAATTATCCCGTTTATCATGGCAAATCAAACCATTGTTTAGTTCTGTACTTGCAGTGAACTGCGAAAAAGGAATTCCACCAAACCAGTTACAAAATTAAATTCATAAAAATTCAAGCACCCCAACATTGTCTTAAGTAGTAGTCTTCTTGAGTTTTCCTCACCAGTATCTATGTTCTCCCATCCTCCACAAAAATTCATTGCTATAAGTACATATTCTCGCTGATGTGTTTGTGTTTCAGATTTGTATAGACTTTGGTTATAAAGTCTAATCTCGACTAATTTTTCTCAACAAATTTATATGCGTATTCACATGAGACTGCATTTGGAGCCTGTTTGGATCCCCTGATATATTATCCATGTATAAATTCTTCAAATAGTCAAAAGTTAAGAGACAATTAATGAAGAATTTGACAGAGCAAAGGAGCCCCGAGACCGCAAAATACACAAAAATCAGGATTCTATGTTCCTCTTAAACGGTGATTTATGATATCATGGTTTTGTAGGATTGTGAGTTCAAGCATATCCTTACATAAAAAATCTCTCTCTTTCCATATCTTCCGCTGATAAACTGTTCTCACCACCTGCTATGCCATATATTGATAAATTCTAAAGGAGTCCAAACAAGCCCTTCATTTGGTCCGTCAGCTTATTTGTATCTGAGATAAACATTGCCACCTACATAAAAAGATAGCACCTTAACCCTTCATCGAGACTCTTTGCAAGTCTAAAGAAATGTTGGAGGGCAGCGCATTAGTCGCATAAGCTTATCTGGTCCATAAAATATGTCTTACAAACTGCCAACTAGCCATATAGGTCAAGGGCAGGCCTACCTTTTGCCTAAATTTGCCTTGGCCAAGAATTCGATGGCAAATTTGGAGGATTGACATTAGGCTGATACCCAGTCATGCAATCTGCTCAAGCCCATATTTTATGGGAAAAGGCTTGAACGATAATGATGATGATAATGACTCTAAGCACAGCAATTGTTTCCTGCATGCATTATTCATATTCAAATAGCAGAATTACAATTTGAAAAAGAGAACAGTTCGATTTGTATAGATAGAAGAGATACCAGCAGATGGGAAAAACCTCCACATACCTGCTACTTTATTCAGCATAACTCATAAACCATACAAAATTCATTAATCTCAAAGGGCTCACATCTATATACGCTTAAAGAACCTAAAACAATGTTTCCTAATCATAGGACTACCAACTTATCTCTAAGGAACTTGAGTTCTGACATACATAGATTGACTCAAAATGGAATGTCTAATCAACCTGAAACTCCTGAAGCTTAAGACTGGGTACTTGAGTGTGCTACAGTGAGTAATGCTAAGATGATGCAGCAATTTTACAAAAACAGTTACATAGCATGGTGTAACTCTCCTACTGGGACCTCAAGCCAGTACCTGACACAGCACAGGTTGTCAATGAGAGGAGAAATAGGAGAGCTACAAATCAGCTGTGTAATATTTTACTGTACGATTTTTGTGTTACTTTAGCACCTTCTCTGAATTCTGCTCTAAGAAATATAACCAAAAAGTGTAAATTTATATTTTTATCAAACTCCATAGAAACCATCAGAAATACTTCAAAATACAATCCTAGTTACCACAAACAAATGCTAGCCCAACAGAGCCTTAAAGTATAAATTATAAGTCTAGTTGTACACATTATAGGGGGAAAACCACTAGAAAATTAGTCCCGACAATTAGTACGAAAATTGCAATACAATACGAATATGTAACTTTCACTAAAAAGACAGATGAAAGAATCCTAGGACTTGATAAGAATGGTAAACTAAGTGAAAACAAAACTCAAAAATTAAAAATAACTAAATCTAAACTTAGTTTGAATCTGAACTACATTACTGGTTAACATTTAGGAGTTCAAATTCCAATGGTATTTATATATTCAATACTTAAATTGGCTTAAAAGGTGATTTGAGGTGTTTGGATAATCCTGGGGTTGTGAGACCAATAGCCTCTTCAAATGTTCTCATCTTCTCCCTTCCTCCGCTTACTAAATTGAAGGCTTCAATTTATAGTTCCCACACAAGTCTGCTATATCAAGTAGGTGGTTTGCCACTCGAACATTGTAAGTTGCTGGTCGAATAGATTGAATTTGCAAATATGCTCAAGCCAGAAGGGATAATTCGATTAAATAGTTTGAATCTACTAATGGAAGATATGAAGCCTTTGCTGAAATTGGTTGATGCAGTTTGAATTAATTGGTTGTCATCTGCATGCTTAATTGCCACTAAACACTTCACAAGGGTAAACTGTCTTCTTGATCAGTGAGTTGCACTTAGTACTTACAACGACCACATCATTTGTCGTGTGGAAATGAATCAGCCTTATCTAAGATTTCTGAAAGGAGGTAAATAAATGACATTAACAAAAAAAGGGGAAAATTTAGAATAATAGAAAAGGTAAACATGAAAGTTGAAACCTAATAGTATAGAAATAAGCAACTTAGCAAAATTCTCATAGTAAAAGAAACATCCTCATAACAGATGAACAAACCACCTTCATGCGAAAACTGATCACTGTGGTTCACATTATGCATCATAAGCGAATATGGGGACACGCCGTCTAATGGAACCTTGTGAATATTTGCTCCTGGGGAAGAAGCCACCATCTTTTCCTGAAATTATTATTAAGAGACTGAGTTTGTATGAAGACTGCACTTTCTAAATATTTGAAAATTTAACAAATAATTTAAAGATAGAAATATAGTAATATTTGAATAGATTTTTCCCCTTAATTCAATAAGAAAAAGAATATAAAGATATTAGGAGAGAAATATTGAAAAATCAAAAGCCAAAATATGGCATTTATCATATTAACTGTACCCTAGAGTTATGAAGCCACCAGTGACAAACTAAGATTCTGCCTTGATATATGAAATTGTTAATTCAAAATTAATCATCATACATAATCATAAAAACCTAATACATGAACCGTTAAGCTAATTTTTTCAATAGATAATCAAATAATATAGAAGGATATGAACAGGAATTTCATAAAGATAAGTACAGAAAAGTTCACTAGAAAAGGCAAAAAGTGTTACCTTTGTGTCTTTTATTTTCTTTCCTGCATAATGTTCTTCAGGCCTCCGTCTTTTACCACTTTCATTATTCTACAAAGATACCAATATATCAGTATGGTGCCTCAGAAAAGATTATTCAGGAGTCTTTGGGATAAATCAAGGTACACATGATGCATATGTAAATCAGCATCAACAAGTACAAATAACATTAAAGTTTTTGATCAAATAGGCAGTGAAATAATCGAATACAAGATAAATAGAAGCATCATCAACATAGTATCTGACTAAATAGATTATAATGTTTATGCAGTACGATAATAAAATAAGTCTAGAGAATTTATAACTCAACTCAGCTAAGCCTTAATCTGAAACTAACTGGGGTTGGCTACATGAATTCCTCTCCTCCATTCCGCTTGGTTTAGGGCCATACCTATGTCTAGATAATTTACTAGAGGGAAATTTATGGATGAGATATATGAATAATGTTGGTGCTGAAGAACTTACACTTATCCAGTGACACCTCAATGCAACATCCCTTATAGTCTTTTCTGGAAGCATAGCTGCTATCTTTGTATACTTCATAAAATTTGGTTCATGAGCATATCTGAAATTGTTTAAAGAAAAAAAATAATTCTTGGTCCAAAAACCAACAGGGAAAAAGAAGCAGCAGAAAATGGAGGTTTATATTCTGTACATGTTCAAAGGAATACCAGATAGTATAGAAAAACAAGAAAATACAAATCACTGAATTAGATGGGCAGAAGCTATTTAAATAAAACAATTCATATGATCAAATAATTCATATGCTTGCAGCGGACGATTCATTAGAATGAAACGACAAAGACACACAGTAGCTAAACTGCACAGATACAAGAGAATTAGTTACAACTTCTGCAATCTTTCATGAGTGAAACACTACCAGTAAGCGTGAATCTGCTTGATAACATCATCACATTAGGCAAGTAAATGTTATAAATCAATATAAAGTTATTGAAATATTTCAAATATCATATCTCGAACATTTGCCTCATTTACACTAGACACTCAATGATGTTTCCAAACAACCAAATGCTTCTATGGAATTATTTGTTTTCCAAACTACCAATACTAGCACTGGATTTAAAAACTTCAATAACAAAGATTTCAGGTAGCTAAGATTCGAGCATCAGCGCAAAAAAGATATGGAAAGTAGAAAGCAAAAAAAGAAAATCAAATCAATAATTACACATACTTCATAAGACCTTCATTCAATTTAGCCACTTCTTGAGCAGACCAATCTGAACCTGACACAGTACCAGGCTTGAACCTGTGCACATGATCAAGACAAAAATTGCTTGAAGAGCTTCCAGCTGCACTTATTGCAGACATATTGGCAGTCATACTGGGGTTACCAGGCAGAAACATCCCATGAGTGTTGCTGTTCAAGCCTGAACTGCTCATGCCCCCAGAAATCATCTCTGTGGTTCTATTTATTGCCCCTGTCTGGAAAGAAACCATGTGTTGATTGCAAAAGGAGTATGGAAAGGTCCCTTGCTGAAAATCCATATTCAAATCAGCTGCCATCAATATACTAAGCCACTAATTTACTTTCCACTGTCCAGATTACGCTATGTTTTATCCTAAAGAAACCTACCCTGATCGCTGGCCCGTTCCATTTTGGAACAGTCAGTACCCTCAAGCTTCAAATTAGACTAATTTCACAAATAGATAACCTCCAAAACTTTTTTAGCAGACAACAAATCCTGATCGCAGCAGAACTCTCTAAGAAAAACCATAAATTCAACAAATATTTAGGATAGCATCTTAGGCAACCATTGTTTTGACGACCTAGGAAGCTCTGGAGCATCCAAAATCCAAGATATCAACTATGCAATGACGCCAGCATCATTCCCCCGCAGCAAAACCCCACAAGCAAGTCCTCTCTTCTCCTGTGGCAAAAAATCACAAATTTCAGCTCAAGAACAAACAATTCAGCAAACCACCATCTCAATTTCCAGAGAGGGATCAGATTTCACAGAAGTCATTTCACCGCGCCCTAGAACTCACCCCTCTACGAAACCCCAAAACCCTCCAAAATTCCCATTCCCACGGCACCCCAAACTTCTTTAATTCTTTCAAGATGCATGCAAATCAAAACCCTTACTTTCACCCACCACTCTCAGAAGCCCACCTCAGACACCTCCCACCACACAAACCCCAAGAAATGCACCCCCAAGAACCAAACAGAATCAAGAACATCTCATTAAAACAGAAAACCAAAAAAGATCACCGCTTTCAGATACTTACCAGGCTCTCCCATGCTCTTCTTACTCCACCGGGGCACGGAGAACGAAAACACTAACAAGATTCCGGTCTTTTTCACTCCCACCCTGCACTCTTCCCTTCACGCCAATGGGAGGCGAGCCACAAAGGCCTCCGCTTTTTCGAGGGGCGGCAATAAATAAAATTCGGATCCTTGGAATTCAGCGGAGCTGAACGAATCCCAACACCAGCATTAGATCCTTCTCCCTTCCTAATCTCTACTTTCTTTATCCAAGTTCTCTCAAATTTTCTTCCATTCTCTCTCTCTCTCTCTGAGAGAGCTTTGCAACTGGCGTAGTGCTCATCCCGTTCAACTTCCACCTAGCCCACTTTAGTTGGAATTATCACGCAATTGACCCTGCATTATCCTTGAATTACGAGAACGCCGAGTGGCGGCAAAGTGGCTGGTCCTAAAGCCGACTGCTGGTGCCTGGATTGAAACTATACCAGCCGTTGGATCTCTCCCTCCCCCGTCTCCGTTGGACCGTGTGATCCATAGTTCTCTCTCAGGATAACGGATAACCCGACAAGAGAATCTAGAATCTGTTTGCGGTCACCGATCCGAAGGAACATTTAGAAGAATGGGAAACCCAAACTGGCCAAATTTTCTGAAGAGGAAGGAGAGGGAAGGTGACCGGAATCCGAGAACGAGGATGTAATAACGGATTAAGATTGGAGATTAGGAGCTCTTCAGATTAGTTTCCCCGACCGCCAATTTCCCAAAAGATACTCCGGATCTTCTGCAACGCATGTCGTAGAATTGGATAGCAATACACGTGGGACCCATTATATTTCCGCTGTTGGGCGTCGTACAGGTGGAAGTCTAAGATTTTCCGTACCATCGTGTCCTTGCATGGAAGCCCGGGTGGCATTCCCAATTCGGCAAAGCGAGGTTACGATAAGGCGAAAGTCGAGCAACTAGCCCAGGAGGTGCCCGGAGGGAACGACGACAAGCACAAATGGACAAAGTACACGTGTCGAAAGGGGGTGGTTGTAAATGACCGGAGAAAGGAAGTGAGGGTGCCGCAAAAAAATAAAAAAATAAAAAAGGTAATCTCTCTCCCCCAGAACAAGGGGCCTTGATTTGAGGCAGGACATTGGAGCCCCCTCAGGGGGCGAGGTTGATGTCAAGAAGAACAGCAGAGCACCGCACTTTTTTAGCATAGCCACGGCACTAACCCCCACCATTTGCTCATGGTCTTGGGGTGGGGCATCACACAGTGACTTGGATTCTTCTTGATCTCTAGAGGAAGTGGCTGTGGACTTGTGGACCATGGTTCCATGCCAGAGCATTGTCCTGGATTCTCTGAGGTAAAAGATTCTTCTTTACAGATTCGCAATCTCTTCCACCTCTTTATTTAGTGGGGAGAAGTAATCAACTTCCATTAGGGGATTATAGTAGAGAATTGTTGCTAATGCACGAGATCTTTGGAAAGAGCTTCGTAATCATTAGATTCATGTGGTGAAGCTTTGGAAAACATTGCATGGCAAAATGCGGCCGCAAATCGTATGCCAATATATGGTTTAGGGCTAGCTACAGTTATGTAGCATATTTTACTTCGGGTTTCAGAGAATTAAATGGGAAATTAATGCCACATGGGATATAATTGGATGAGTTATTTCCTATTTTAGCTCCGGAACTTGTTACACATTAATTAAGATGGGGCATGGTTGTACTGTTTGATGGGTCTCTGAACATTGCACGGCACTCTCCGCCAGCAGGCTAATGGTGGTCCATGAAACCATTCTCACACGCATTGTGGTTCACTCGCTGTCCTGCATAGCAATACATTGTTTTTCTCTTTTAGGAAATTGTTCGTACTCAATAAATCTAAAATAACATGCTCCAAAAATAGTTTATCTTACAGATTCTTGCCAACAGTTCATTAGAAATACGAAAAATCCCACATCAGGTAAATCCATGTATTGCGCATCATCCACACACAAGACCATTGTCCCATTATTGGCTGGATAGAAATGCCTGAGTCTTTGAGAGTTGCAACCCTCATCCGAGAGTAGTGGCAGCTAGAGCTCTATTGCATACCGTGGAGATCATCGGCATCACTGAGGCATCATCTATTGGATTTGTTAGGGATATTTTGAGCACCCATTCTGCTCTTGCAACATCCAGAATTGTGCTCGTATCCAGGGTACCCATATACTCTGGCTTTCACAAGGTGAACTTTGATAGCAGTGTGGTTGAGGACGGCAGATGTGGAGGTGTCGGCTTCATCATCAGGAATCATGACACCAAACTAGTGGCGGCGGGGGACCATTGGATCTTCGACTCGTCCGCAGTGTGCCGAACTTAGAGCCGCTTGAGAGGGCATTTCCTATGCCAAGTGGGTATTGAGCGCGGATCGCCTCCTCAAAGAGGATCCGACCATTGTGATCGAGTAGATCCAAAGTCGGAGATGCGCTGGTGAGAATCGACCGTTGCTCCACGACATTCGTAGATCTGTGGAAAAGTATGGCTTCCACCAAGCCACGCACGTCTACAAAGAGGCAAACGCTATAGTTGACTGGATAGCGTTCTTTGCGGCTCACCACTCTGAAAGTTTTGTCTGAATAAATTACGGCTCAATGTCGGAGCCCTTATGTAATCTTTTGTTTTCTAATTTTATTAGCCGCATCCAAACTCGTCGTGTGTGAGCCGCTGTTGCAGTAAAAAAGATAAATAAATTATTAAAAAAAACCATAGTCCCATCCAAATTCAACTACTGAAAATTTGAGATGCGCCATTGGCTCTATGAGAAACATCACATAAATGGTGAGAAGCCATACATGTCTCAGAAAAGCTCTTCAGCAATTTACAAAAGTTGGCATGCGAAAAGCCAACTACGAGATCAAATTACTGCATCAACGAATGCATCAAACATCGGAGCACTCGCCTATCCTTCTTTTTTCCGTCCAGTGCCCGCACTGCATCAGAAAATCTTAGTTCTGTAGAAAAAGAACGAGCAAGTAGTAATAGAAAGGAAGAGTGATAACTCTCCCAGTGACAGAGACACCCAAAAAAAATGAGGGAACCCACCAGAAGGTACATAAATATTTAGAACAAGGCAGACTGAGGAATATCCATTGGAACGCAATCAAATCCACCTTTGTGTTATCTTTGTCATCCATCCTTTTCCAGCTTCCACCTCCACCAGTAGCAGACACGAAGAGACACATCAGAATTACGCCTACAGACCCCACGAAGGCCGCAATAGCAGTTTCATTTTGCGCGCATGACGCGTCAAATTCAGTCCACCATATGGTTACTTTGCAAGGCAGGTCTAAAAGTCGAGAAGAAAAGGCAAACATCCAAGCTCTATCTGCTTAATATTCGTTCAAAGCACCCCACATATTGCACAGCCCAAAACCGCAACTTCCTCACCATTCGCTTCTCTGGATTTGTATTCAGGAGAGGGAATCCAACCATGCAATCCAATCAACATGAAGTGTGATGCCAAAATGCTAATAGTAAAATATCAACAGATTATATCAAAGGCATAACCAAGTCAAGCAGATGCACCATTATTTGGATGCGGTTCCACAAGGAAAAGCACAATCCATGGACACCATAAAATCCAAAACTCCAGGGTGTCAGCACGTTGGAAGGATACTTGCGACCAAAGGCATAACCAGCTTTCCTTACCCATCCAACACATCATCCAACAAATAAATAGTAACCCCGCAATTGGGATGGCGAGACAACCTTTTATATAAGGGCTTAAACTTGAGCACAAACACAAGGAGACACAGTGACTCGAGCAGCTGATATGCCTCACAGGGACCACATTGTGCACAAGACAAGCATTTATGTAGAGTATACAGAGAACACTTCAATAATACTGCTGCCAAATACGGGATTAAAGCTAGAAAACTAGTTGCTCTAGAATATACTTTCGAGTTTGTCTTTAAAATGTTCAAAACAACTAGAAAGTCGAGTTACGCAAACAAAACTGAGGATTTGAAGTCAAGCTTTTTCAACACTAACACAAAATGTAAAGCCAAAAGCGAAACAGATCTAGTTAACAACTGAACCTCAGGCTTAAATGATACCAATCTTGTTTGCAACATCCAGAGCATCGTAATCTGGCGTCAATCTCACATATGCCTTCTTTGTCCCATCAGGCCTGTCTCAGATTAAAGATCATCAGAAGGACATCGCTAACACATTCAGTTCACATAAGAATATGTATAGATAGGCAGCATGAGGAATATAGAACCTACTGACCTGATCAGGGTATTAACTTTCTTTGCTTGAATGTCATACATCTTCTTTACAGCCGCTTTAATCTTTTTCTTGTCTGCACGGATATCAACAATAAAGACAAGCGTGTTGTTGTCTTCAATCTTCTTCATCGCAGATTCAGTGGTGAGTGGATACTTGAGAATTTGATAGTGGTCTAGCTTGTTTCTGGGAGGGGCACTGATTCTGGGGTACTTTGGATTTCTCTCCTTCTTTAATGTCTTGGGGCGATGAAAAGTTACAGAAGTACGGATCTTCTTGGTCTTCCTTTTCAGGGATGAAGCCCCTGACTTCACAGCCTTGGCAACCTTCAAAGCCTGAGCTTTGCCATCAGGCTTCTTTGCAGTACCTGTTAAAAGATAATTACAGTTGTGCAAAATGAGAGAGAGTCATAAGCTCGAAATTTGATGATACTTTCAAACAACAGAGGCTAAAAGATTGAAAAGCAGCTAACAACAGCTACAAAGATATAGGCTAGTGAGATTTATGATAAAACAATTTTTATAGGACTTGCAACTGTCCTGTACTGGAGTAAGACATCTACAGAACCTGACTCCATTGCTTTTCAAATTTCAAGCAAGATGGCAAAATTTATAAAATATCCTTTATCAAGTCTAGGCATCAAGTCCTCAAGTCAGTCGGATGGAAATCAAATAGGTGGAATGATCTTGCTTGTGTTCTCCTTTTAGAATAAAGAGATGACAATGCCCAATGAAGTTGGCTAATTACATTCTCAATCAAGGAACTTCCCTCCCCAGTCCCAGTCTCCAATCCATTCCTTTCCAAGCACGATTACAAATTTATAATAATGCTGTAAACCAAGTTCCGGCATGATTTTGTAGCAATAGTCATTAGGGAAAGAAAAATCAACCAAATGGATGATGTTAGCTTGTAAGATTTGCATCGACGAAAATCTCCACAATCTCATATGCAAGAAAACATTGACTTTGCAGATACAGTAGTCTTTACATCCTAGCCTAAAGGAACTACTCCCTCAAAAATGTAGAATTCAGAAAGAAAAAAAAAGAATTGGTAAATTGGGTCAGGTCTTTCTTCAACACATTATAATAATATGGGTAAAATAGTAAACACATTTTAGAATGAAGAAGATGACAATCAATGCAGTAGTCATGCATGATAATTCTCGCCTTTTAAAAAAACAAGCATTACCATCCAATACAATGCTGGTAAAATAAGATGGGTGTTACTATTATCCTCTGTCAGATTCCGAGCACTCAACTTCAGGATTCGGTGACTATATATCATTGCATATGGAACAATTATACCAACATTCAAGGAACAAATATTAATAAAAATGTACAAAACAGATGGCATGCATTATGAGAAACATTTATTAGAAATTAAGCCCATAACATGGCATATTTAACCCACAGAAGAAAACAAACAGGAAAGCAAAGTTGACCTACATCAAAATCATCAACCTCTTAAAACTGAATTCCACTGTTTCATGACAATGTTTTATGTTTCACAAACCTTAATCAACAAACTTAACTTCCACTAAATGGGACCAGTTACATGAATCAAGCTATAATTCATCAAAAATCAAAAACAAGTATGACCGTCATTTCAATCAATGTCAACCTTTTTTGCATTGCTTTCCGATTTCTGGCCAGGCAATTTTAGGCAAGATAGAGGGCTAGAATGGAACCTAGAAACCTAGTCTTCCAAGTAATCAGGTAAGTTAGGTATAGCAATAAAATAACTGCATGCATTAAGATTGTTTCATGCCAGTCAGACAGATTCTAAAATTAAATTAAATTCAAGATTTTTTACTTGGAATATTGAAGGATTCTTCTAGTATCAAAATTAGATGTACCCCTACTGCTACTGCCATGGCCAGGTAGAAATATTTAGGTGTTTAGACAAAACAACAGCAACACAAGACCACAATTCAATCATTAGGAAACTAATTGCCACCTACGGTAATAATGAACTTTCGCCTTCATATCTATACGCAAAACCATCTTTTGCGAAGTTCAATATATCGCATAGTTAACTGTAGACGTTAACCAAATAGGCTTACCTCATCTGCACAGCATCAGCTTAGAGAATCAAGGTAACATACTCACATTTGTTAAAATTTGCAATCATATGCAATCATGTTATGCAGCACCAGCCTCAATATATCAGTTCAAAATGTCTAGCCAAGGCACTTAGACAAGAATAGGTACTAATCCAACAAACTAATTAGCAAGAACAGAAGGCTACCTAACTGCCAAGAGACAATCCTAGACAATCACCAAGACTCCCCACTCACTAGATTCCTTGCCATAACAAAAACTCAATTCAGTTTCAAATGGCCAAGTTCTTCAAGGCAGTGTAGCTGACAAATGAAAAACAAAGGTGATTTGCCCGTTCAACAATTTTTATTACATAGACATTGTGGACAGTCCATGAATTATACTGACTGAAAGTTTGTCATATAATGCTATTTTAGTCAGCATGTATCTGTTTATCCTGTATATAATTCTCACTAACTGAAATTATATTTCAACATCATCCCAATGTTTACCACTTTGTGACTTTTGTTTCAATGAACCGATCACAAATCCCTACCTTTGAACCATCTTATATGAAGCAAGTAATGCAATTACAAAATAGACAAAGACCAACAACATTTGAGGATCCAAACCAATGCAGTATGGGTGGATATATAAGTAACGTGGCTAAAAGTACTTGTGCAACAATAAAATTTGTGCATTATCTGATTAAGTTTTAGATGTTCCATACCTTTAGCTGGTGGAGCCATTTAGTAACGCAGAATTACTTCAGTAAGTAAACTAACTGCAAATAAAAAAGCAAATGAACATCAGCAATATGATGCACACAACCCGAAAGACTCCTTGATATAACAATTATAAGCTTTACTAAATCATTTGTTCACTGTAAAATATGCAATTAAAACATTACTAGGTTTCACAAACAGTAATTGAGAAAAAAAAGTACGACAATAAATGCAGATTTTTTTCAGGAGAAAAATCATTCAATGTTTATTTATTTATACTCAGCAACATTATAGGGCTTCCTACATGATATTATCTCATAGCCATTTTGGAAGATACGATTAGCAAACAACAGGTACTTGTGGAAGTAAGGCAGAGACATTCTCTCAAAAGCTCTCAAAAGTTCTGAGGGTCATTACCACATATCTGGTTGTGGTAAGACAGACATAACTTGCTTCCAATAATGAATACCCCATACAACAATAATTATGCATCATCAATATCTGGGCTAAGGATCCAACAAGACTCAAATGCAAAAGTCTCCTTCAGACATAAAAGTGCCCAATAATACCAATAAGCACGAATGCCAAAAATAAATTTATTGCCAGTACACAAATAACATCCACTAATCTCATTCTGACAAATAATTCACCACACAAACTAGATATTACATGGGTCTGCATGACGCTGATGAGCCAAGACAAAGGTGGAGAGCGAATAAAAAATAGAATGGAGAAAAACGGGAAAGGAGACAAATCTAAGTTCACCTCAACAATCCAAGCAAATGATAATGAAAATTAATAGGTTATCTTTGTGGACAAGAGAGGACCAAGGGACCAACCATTCCCTAAAAAGGAATGATACCCTAGAGCCCATAGTGTATGAGCAATGCGACCAAACGAATGGAAAAAATACATAAAATTAACTAAAGAAGAGAGGAGGTAACAAAAATCAGCAGGAGTTCAAAAATTTTGCAGGAAAGATCACGAACAAAAAATTAAAGATAAGTCAAATTTTCAAATATAATTTTTACTAATAAATTCATCTTCATTGCAAGCATGGACCAGAAAACAAATCCAAAATCAATTCCATGGTTTGTAAAACAAGCTAAACTAAGGTAACCAAATGAATTTATATGTTCATACAAAAACTACCAAAAACTTTCAATAATATTCAAAAACATTAAAGTAATAAAGTAAGTATTGTGATAGTAAGGATAGGTGTTGGCTCTTGGCTCTAACATCTACAGTCATGCATCAACTATAAAACCACATTCATGCGAAATTGAATTGAACAGCTAACCTAGGGAATAGATGGCATTACTAAAACTTCAACCAGAAATTTAACCATGCATGTATGCTTAGCCTCCTAATTTTATTATTCTCTAATCAGCTTAACTTCTGAATCTCATTGCCTTGCTTTTGACCTAACTTATATGACTACTTCCATTAAAGATGAACTTTCCCATGCAGCCATTGTCATGCATATTTCTTCTCAATGTCCAGCAATTTTACTAAAGGTGATTCAACATATCCCACTTGTCTTAATTTTGTTATTCACCATTAAAAAATTCTTATTATTTATCAGATGTGAAGAGAAAGTGGTGGCCCCAAGATCCGCCATTTCGATACTGGACTCCATACCGGTACCATCCTGGTACAATGTTGACACGCCTGATATGGGATCGGTTCGGCGTACCAACACTCGTTACACTCCCCATACCACGTACTGGATCGGGACGTGCACATACCAGTACTGGCCAGTATAACGTACCATGAGTAGATCCATCTTAAAAAGATAAATAAGGCTTTCTTTCTTGATAAAACCTATCCAATACAACAATTTGTTCAAGTTTGGAGTCACCAAAAAGGGAAAACATTGTCAACAAGAGACCACTAGCTTAGATGGAAACTACTCCATATAACATAAAGCAAGAAATCGCAAATCACAAGCAGGAAGCAATCATAATATAGCACCTGCCGATTAAGCTAATTAAAACTGACAAGCAGACAGCCTCAGTGCCACAGCCAGAGTACCAAACATTTTCAAAACCCCCCTTCAATCCTTAAGGAGATAATTAGCAAGGAGAAACTTGTAACCTAGCAGTTCGCCTGAGTGAAAGCCAAACAGCTGCATCTTACCCTCCCCAACCCCATCCCACTAAAAAATAAAAAGTTCATCCAAGAGTAGATCTTGGGCAACAAAAAAAAAAAAAAAAAAAATTATAGCATCTTGCTTGCATCTAATTCTTCAAATTCTCATTAGCTAATTTCTTATTAAAATAACTACAAGTATCAACTTGAAATCCCTAACCAGGTACTCATCAAACAATTCTTGCTTATGGAGGCAGTAATAGTTCTCATTTTTTACAATTAAATTTTTTATTCTACTGCATGTAACAAAGAAGACAAAAATGCAAGGAATCTAAATTCTGCACAATTACATGGCTCTAATAGCACGCAGGGTCTCGTAAGTTTTCTCCTGGAATTATTCCAAAAATAAAAGAAATGCCTCATATCCTAATACATAATTATAAATATTCAGCGGTAAGCTTGCCGATCCCATCATTGAACCTTTGAAAACGCACCTAGCTTTGACAGTAAAAAACGGGAACTAAAATCCATTTCATAATACTTCCCACTAATATTTCTATTTTTAGTTGTAAAAGAAGCTAGAAAATAACCTACTCCAAGATGCTACTAAATCCCACTACTACATTACAGTAAAAGAGCGGACAATATTAACTGAATTAGATTCTCATAAGATCTCAACAAAAAGCACATAAAGGGAATAGATAGCACCAAGAACCACAGAACAACGCGATTCAGAGGGATATCACCGAGATCTAGCAGTGAAACGGGAATCGAACACGTCGTAGTAACCAAAGGCAACGATATGAATAGGAGAGCAACCGTTTTAAACCGAAAACCTTCGAGATCGAGACCTAGGGTTTCGAAATCGAAGAAGAGAAAGGGAGAGGAGGGGGAAGAGGCTGACCGTTTCCGAGGAGATCTTTCTGCTGCTCCTCCTCTCCCGCGGCCGCCCAATCAGAAAAAAACCCTACGCTCTGGAGAAGAGGAAGCGGAGAGCTCCTGCCGAAGTATCTATACGGTCTAGCGGGAAGATCTGAACCGTCTATTTTACAATTCGGTTGTTACGATCCCGTGGACTCCTAAATTATTTTGTTGATCGATTGAACGGCTCTGATCATAAAATCTTGCTGGTATTTGGGTCTGACCAGGAAGACCCGGGACGCGTTTCGATCTACTTTGGGATCGGTCTTTTGTGTGGACGCGTGGCATTTGGTCGACCTGAGCTTAGACTTGGAGACTCTAATTTGAGTTTCACTCAGTTTTGGGCTTTATCTTGGCATAATAAGTTGGGCTCCTGATGGGTCCAAAACACGGTAAAAGCTTAGCCCATACTGCCCCACTTAGAGTTTAGCTCGAAAACTACTACCCACAGTGTCACTAGAGCAGATGCAAGGGGATATCCTTCATTAATTTGTAGTAAGTAATCTAATTCCCCTGTTACCAATAAATAAATAAATAAGTAATGCATTGAGAAATTAAAATAGATGGTATTAAATCACAAAAATCTAAAACTTACATTGAAGCAAAAATTCGGTTGTAATCTGCGCCTCTATTTTCGAATCAATATCTTCGAAAGCTGGTAGCACGAATTAACGCTGGATCTTCGAATGCAAGCAGACTTCTACCAAATCCTGTCTCGTCTTTGACAGAGTCTGTATTGAAGTTAATAAAGCAAAGAAGCTTGATCCAATTGGTCAATGTTCATTATATTAAATATAGAAAATAAAATTAATGATAGGTCCCCCGGTATTCCATTTATTTTGTTAACTATATATTGTATCTTGATTTGATGACCATAAAACAACTTTGGTCACTATATGTAATGTGGGAGAAGAATTAAAGAAGTCTCATTTATTATATTAAGGTGCAAATTCTCTGCATCTATATGGTGACTCTACATATAGCAATCACATATCTATTTATGCATTCACCGTATGGAAGATTGGAAATTATTGCTAATTTCCTCCAGGCTACCGCAGGGATAGGTCCATGGTGGCGTGTGCCCTATTGTAGAAGAAATTAAGGACAAAGCTCTTGGTTATTTATTGATTATATTAAATCCTAACATTTAGTTTTTCTATATAATGAGATAGAATAGTTCTATGATCACTATATAAAACACCGGACATAAAATTTAGAGGATCTACGTAGTTTGTTGATTTGATCAAAACCCTTTGTTTTTTCATAAACAATCATAAAAGTGTTATGTATAGATTATATGGAACATCGCAAGCTCTAAAGAAGAAAACCCCCCCTCTTAAGGTCATACCCTTTAATTTAATAGTCATTTAGTTAATGTGACGACTTGTGCGAGCGTGTATTTAGTCCCACATCGATTATTCGCTGAAAAGATCTTAGATACTTATAAAGAATCAAAATACTTAAAAAATATCTTCCGCCTAGATTTAGTCCCACATCAATTATTCCATACCTTGGTTTGATGTTCTTTACAAGATATTCTGAATAGTGTAATCGACTAGAACATCCATCCACGTAGATGCATGCGCACCACCAGATCTATGATTATGGCCCCTCAGCGTAGACCACTAATATATTACATCTATCGTCAAAGACTTATTTCAAAATCCAGTTTGCATACTAAATCTTTATATTTTGATCTGTTACAATAAGACAACATTTCATAAGCACATAGACAATTCTCAATAATGGATTGTCCCTGAATTGATTGTGTCTCATCCGCCAGGGAGAAACTCAGCCAAACGGGTAGCAAGAATTTTAGTGATGACGAGAGGCCTTCTTTCCTCGGGACGAGGGCAACGAAAATGAAGTTGATACATGTCAAATCAAGTGTCCCATCTATTGGAAGTAGAGTTTTTGAACCAGAGCTTTTAAAAGCAGAGCTTTTTGAAGTAGGGTTTCTATAAAAAGTTGTTTGTTGTTTGATAACTACTTTTCTAAAGTGTTGCATCACTTTAACACATGTTTGGTAAACAAACTGAAAAAATACTTTTGGTATGACAAAATGACTATAAAAAACATTACATAATATTATACAACAGAGCATAATAAAATATAATATGTACTAATACATAAATATATAAGATAATAATATTATAATATAGTAATATAATATTGTGTATTATAGCATAATAATTTAATATAATATTAAATTATTTAACATAACATATCAATATATTATGATATAATATAATATTATATTATATTTATAGTATAATACAACAAACAATTATTAAAAAAATATTTTATGTAATTGTTATATTTTATTACCAATATTTTGGTAAAAAAAACAGCTTTCAGACCGAACCTAAAAATGCTTCTTTTGGAAAGCTTCAAAATAAATTTTCTTCCAAAATAACTACTTTTAACTTTTAAAAAAAATAAAATAATTTTTTAAAATTTTTATTAAATATTTTTATTTTATCTAAAAATATTTTTTGGAGCACCAAAGAGCTTCCAAAGAGCAGCCTTGGTTCCGCCAAGTGAGAAAACAGAACAGTGAATGTTGTCTGAAGACAAAATATCTACAAGAGCTGCAAGGACCGCACATCGATCCCCATACAAAAGATTCCCGTCCACGGAAAGTTGCAATAATGGAGTTATCGTGTCAAACTAAGAATCCAATCGAGCAGCCACCATCTGACCAAATAATTGTATTTAGACAAAACGACATGCTTTTGGCTCCCTCCGAGGCGTGGAATCGGTGCAGAATATGCACGAACGCTCGTCGGCATCAGGAGGATGAATAGCTTCTTCAACCCAAATGTCTTTGCATTGCATTAAATTTGTCCAAAACGACAAGTCGTTCGCCGGCCCTCCCTTGTCGCCCATATAAATAGTCTGTAGAAAAAGGAGACAAGGTCCACCCCCATTTTCCATGCTTAGCGTTTGTTATCTAGAAAACATCAATGGGTGATGACATACGCATGATCGCAAATATATGGAGTCATGGACGACGATATGGATCATAAATTAATAAAAATTATAAATAAATGAACAGCTCTGGTGAACAGCTAGCTTTGAGGTAGATGGGATATGCATATGCTTGGGTGAGAAGTTCTGCCTTTCGAACGAATCCAACGTTGGATCATTCATCACATAGATCTCAAAGTGATTCGTACTCTATGACTTGCTACTTGCATAGGACTTAAAGCGGTCAGCTAATGATCCAATGGTGGATTGGCGTGAAGGAGGGGAGTGGGTTGATCACTAGTGATTGTTCTAAAGTAGTGTTGCTAGTGCAAGTTAGTCAAAGTTGGCAAATGAAAAATATGTAAAAAAAATGTCTTTAGTGGAAGCCAATGTCCTAGGCATGTATTTTAAGATGTATCGGAAGTCGGCCTAACGTTATCAGCAGGACATGCCAGCTCTATGAGCATAGCATAATAATGCAACGGAGAACTTGCATAGTAATGTTATGTGCATGTGATTAACTTAAATACTGTAATTTTAAAAAATATGATCTTATTTTAAGCAACATAATCTTTTGTTTTATTTTTTTCATAAAAAAAACTGGAATGGGAGGAAGTTCAATATGGAGGATCCAAACACTCTTATTATTTATTCTCACTTTGAAGCTTTACGATGGCTTTTCAAACTATCGCAAACTTCAATGCAAATGATGGTGCGGTTGCATTTTTAGTATATGCTGAATCAATAATGCTAGCTTGCTCTGCGAGAACTTGTACGGCATGTGTTTAGTCCCACATCGGCAATTCACTGAGTGGTTCAAAGTAAATTTCGGCTAGCTTTTTTGTATAAGGTTCTGAGTTGTAACAGATATTATCAAAGCAAATTCGTCCTATAACCTATGTGGACTAGAGAATACTGTAGCACGGGTATATTTGAGCTAACTACGAGTTGATTGTGTATTTATGATTAGATTTGAATAAATTTGGATCTTGTCCTTATTTGTTACGTGGATATTGGGTACTTATATAGGATCAAGGAATCCAAATAATACCTTTCGGCTAGTCTCTTTTAGGTGAGATCCTAAGTTATGATATTCTCTAGTAGATTGGCCAGCTGGAAGTGGAGGGTTTCGTCTCCAGCAGCAATCCTTCTAAATGTTGTGCTATGTTCCATTCCCATTTATACTATGTCTTGTGCGGCTGTGCCTTTATCTTTGTGAAAAACTCTTTAAAAAGAATTTTAGAGCCTTCTTGTGGGACACCAACTTGTTAGAAAGAGACCTCCTTCTAATCTCTTTGGAAACCATATGCCATCATAGAAGTAAAGGAGGACTTGGTTTGCATGTACTTCAGAACAAACAACAGGCTTTGTTTTGCAAGTTAGCCGCCCAAGTGGCATTACAACCACATTCTTTATGGGCAGAGATAGTGCATACTAAGTACAAATTTGCTGGATCTTGACTACGCTTAGGAAAAACCAAGGAAGGCTTCTGATATATGGAATAAATATGTAGATTTGGATCTAAGGTGCAAAATCATTTAAATGCCTATACGAAACCTTGGATTAATTGCTACACTTTAAGCCATTGGCTGACTTTCTTAAATGTGCATGATGATTTATCGAATCTGAAAGCGGCTCACTTTGTTACTTATGAAAAGGAACGGGATTTGCAGCCATTAGCCTACTATTTCAATACTAGCATGATGAATCATATTAAGCATATTCCTTCGTCTAAAGGAAATTGGTCCGATTAGTTAACTTGGAACTCTTCCAGATCTCTAATCCTTCTTTAAGGGAAATGTATTTGGTCTGTACTCACACTCATTGTGTGTGAGACGCCGATGTACCAAAAAAAAAATATATATATATCAAGTGGTTAACCACTTGATGCCCGGTCTCAATGGATATGAAAATTGAAGGTGCCAATGAGGGCGAGTTTTTTTTCTGGTGGAAACTAAATTGGTTGAGGCTGCCATGCAAATCTCTGCTTCATGATAGGGGTATTCTTTTTAATCAGAATTTACAGTGTGATCTCTGTCCTCAATCTATTCAACATCCACAGCACGTCGTAATTAAATGTTCTTTTGCAATTAACCATTGGCATATACTTGGAAGATGGTTTTCAGTTGATTTTGTACCTGCATCATTATCCGCTTATGTATTATTTTTGACTAAAGTTTGGCTCAAGGGGTCTCCAATACTATACGTTACATGGATTGCTCATTCTCATCATTCATGCAGGTTAATGTCTGGCCCTTTAATGAAAGACATATATATTATCTCGGATTTCTGTATTACAGGTATTCACCATTTCAGATATAAGAAGAGAAGGGAATATAATGGCATATGAAGTTGGATACACAAGAGGATGGCAGTTATGCCGTTGGTTTTGTATATTGTTTATGATGTATGAGGCTTTATTTTCCTTATGTTCTTTTTTTTGGGTAATCCAAATAATTCATACTATTTTAGTATGAGTACATCCACATAAGTCAGAAGATACAATATTGCGAAAATGAAAGGGGGTAACCTCGAGGATATCCGACAGCCAGCCACCAGAGTATTAGGCCATATTAGAGGCAACCTGGTCAACCGCCCTGTTCGCCTCCCTATATACATAGTTGGCATGAAAGGCAACACACCCCATCACCATTTTGTAGATGTCTTGCAACGACGGATGGTCGCCATCAGATTCCTCCAGGTTCTGAATCCAACTAACCACCAATGCAAAATCCCCCTCAAGTTGGATATTGTCAGCTCTCAATGTCGTCCTTGCGTAGATGATGCCCTCCTATGCAGCTTCGCTCCATGAAACAGATGTATCATACATGTGCCTGCCCCCAGCAGCCACCAATCTAGAGTCAGAATTTTTGATTATGAATCCAACTCCAACTCTATGTCCGCCGTCAGACACGCTCCATCGAAGTTGACCGTGAGAAAGCTCGGTGGTAGAGGCTCTCAAGGGATAAGGATTGTCCTAGACGCTACAGGAGCTGCATGGGAGTTACATGTGTCCCTTGTTATCCCAAGATCACTAATAGTCAATAGAGTAGGGTTAGAGGATCTCGGCCACTTAAAGTAAGGTTCTGTCCAGTACTTGCCTAGGATGTTGCTTTCTGTTCTCGAACACCCAAGTGTTTCCGACAAGCCAAATATGGTAGGCAATATAAGCAGCCCCAGCACCTTAAGATACCTTCCTCATAGTTCCTTTCAGTAGAGCCAAGAAGGCTACAATTGGTGTTGTATGGTGCATACATGTCAAATTTGCCCTAGACCACCTCTACAGTTGAGCTACCCTTGGGCACTGGAATAGTACATGAGCCACAGACTCCTCCAACAAGCACTCTACATAAGAAGAGGAGCCTCACTCCCTTCTATTTAGAACACTCCTGCTAGGGAGGCAGATCCATATCCTTTCTTAAAAAACAAACAAACAAAAAAAAAATAATATGATGGTGAACACACCAACCTCTACTTTCTTTATGTTCTTTTGCATCTTTTAATATACACACACAAAAAAAAAATGCAGCTTATTCTCACTATACAATTTTTTTTTAAAAAAAATAAACTTAATAAAAGTATTCAAGAATCTTCGGATTTAGATTGGATTGATAGCATTTGTTGCTAGATTAATTATTCAGGCTTAAAGTCTACGATCGCCCTCAACAACTTAATTAAATTATGAAGGAGCGGCCGACTCAACATGAATTATCTTACCCAAAGATTTCATACATACAATTATCTTAAATATTTTATTTATAGTCGCTGTAGTTTATTTTATATTTATTTAATAACATACTTTACTTTATAATATTTTCATATCATTTATATTTTTATACATATATTTAGTTACTTGAAGTACTATGAGTTGACTTGCAAGTCTTTTTACCGTGTCAAATCAAAATTAAAATTTCCTGTTTCCGATAATCCTATCCAGCGCCAACCAATGGGCAAACAGTCAAACCATCCAACCAGCAAACCGGGAACTCTCGAGCTCTAAAATCTAAACAGCTCCCACCTCCCATCCGTCTCTCCTTAAAAACGCGCCCCACCGTTTCGAACCCATCCGGAGTGGCACCCGGGAGCTTTCGTCGCTTCCTTCGAATCCCCTCCCCGTTCCCGATGCAACGCCGGCCCTCCGCTGCCGTCCTCCTCCTCCTCTTCGTCGCCGTATGGAGTACCGTCACCGGCGATCCCCAGGTCAACGTCCTAAACATCGGCTGCAGCCAGTACAAGGCCCCCTCCCCCTCCACCTTCTTCGCTAACCTCAACGCCACCTTCGCCGACCTCCGCGCCAATATCTCCGCCTCCGCCCGCTTCGCCACCGCGCAGCAAAGCTCCGGCTCCAACCCCGTCTACGCGCTCTTCCAGTGCCGCGACTACCTCTCCGCGGCCGACTGCTCGTCCTGCCTTGCCACTGCCGAGTTCCGCATCCGCAACTGCTCCGCCGCCAACGGCGGCCGTGTCATCCTTGATGGCTGCTTCCTCCGCTACGAGAGTTCCCCTTTCTTCGACCAGACCACCCTCCCCGGGAACCAGGGCCTCTGCGGCAACCGCACCGCCACCCCCGCCGGCGCCTTCTCCGCCTCAGCTGAGGAGCTCCTCCTGGATCTGAGCACCGCCGTCCCGCAGATAGAGAATTACTTCGCGGCGGCGGAGCAGGGCGGGGTGTACGGGGTGGCACAGTGCGTGAGGACGGTGAGCGAGAGCGGGTGCGCCGACTGCCTCCAGGTGGCGTACGGGAATCTTAAGGGCTGTCCGCCTGATGCGGAGGGGAGGGCCGTTGATGCGGGCTGTTTCATGAGGTACTCCGATAAAGCCTTCTTCCCGGCCAATCAGACGGTCGATCTCGCCCCTTACTTGAAATCAGGTGAACTATTTTCGATTTTGTCTATTCTTGGAATTTTTTTTTGGAAATAACGGCCCAAGCTCGAATCGCACTTAAAACGTTACCCTCTTCTTAAAACGGAGTTACTGCCGTTATTTGTGCGGTTGGCCCTTGAACTGGGTTTAAACGTCTGTTCTAAGATGGGGTTTTATCTTTCGCGGGGATGAAGGATTCACCCTCCTTCGCGCGAATCCGCCGTTGGATCATCTAGTGGTCTCTATGATATATGTACAGCGGATGAGTGACGGATTTTGAAGCATTTTGAGATCTGTGTGGTGGGTGATCCGACGGTGGATTCATGCGAAGAAGTATGAATTCTTCTTTTCCTTGAGGGCACATAGAAGTAGCTAGCTTTTGTTATAATATATACAAGAATGATTCCTGCACCGGAGAGATAATAAAAAATAAATAATATAAAAATAAAAATAATTTTATCTTTTGATTATATAATATAAATTTATATAATAGAAGAATAAATAATTTTTGGCTTCCTTTTTTAATGTAATTTACACGTGCTCGATTTTTTTGTGCACTAATTTACTCACAATTCTTTTTTTTTTTGTGCGTGTGGAGAATTATTTTTGCAACGTTTTGATTTTTTTTATTTTTCTTTTTGAAGAGTTCAACTAAAAATTTAATTTACTCTTAGAGAAAATATTATGAAGGAATTGCATGTGATATTTTTTCCGACTTATGTATGATTTTTTCTGCACCAATTTACTAATGTTTTTTTTTTACTTCCAATAATTTGCTCGTTGTTTTTTTATTTTTTTATACTTTTGTCTCGTGCGTGATTCTTTTTGTGTGCTAATTTACTCATGTTTTTTTTCTCTTTTTTTTTTGCATGGAAAAATATTACAAATGGGTTTCCTTTTTGAAGAGAATATTATGAACGAATTTTCTTTTTGGAGAGTTTTGCTAAAAAAATCTAATTTGCATGTGGAGAAAATATTATGAATGAGTTATGTTTTCTTTTTTATGCGTGGAAGAAAACATATGCACAAATTCCTTCTTTTACATCGCTTCTAAAAATAATTACGAAGAGTCGATTTTTCTACAAATTTCTTTCTATTTTTTTCTAAATTTGAGAGAGGAATTTCCTTCTTTTACGTGACTTTCGAAATAATTTAGAAGGGTCAATTTTTCTACTATTTTTTTCTATTTTTTTTGAATTTTGAACAAATTTACGCTCTCTTTTTGTTTAATAGGTATAGAGATTGTCATTGTTAATTT
The DNA here is from genome assembly GCF_051530095.1 of Phoenix dactylifera. NCBI lineage: Eukaryota > Viridiplantae > Streptophyta > Magnoliopsida > Arecales > Arecaceae > Phoenix > Phoenix dactylifera. Next base: position 29,296,776 of record NC_143199.1, read on the forward strand.
TAAGAATATTACTGCTAATAATCTATCGTATCACTGCTCAGTTCATCAATTATATGTTATGTTGAAGTCAATGATTAACTAAGTAGTGCGTGGGCCCTGATTACTACTATTCTATGTATTGTTCCTGTCTACCCCATCAAACCATTCAATCGTGTGATGATATTTGTCTAGGATTTTTCTATTCCAGACTTTTCGAAATCTTTGAGATTTGGATAATACCCATTAGTATAGCTGTTAAAAAGAGAAAATAATAAATAATAATAAGAAAAGTTGATATTCTTTAATTTATATTTAGAACTTGTTCGGTTGGAGGTAATGTGGCACGAAAAAATATATCTGATGTTAGGTTATCGTGTTTGGTATGAAAAGTGGATGTGAGAAAAGATAAAATAAATGTTAAATCTCAGGAGTAGTATTTGATGAATCTTAAGAATAGTATTTGTTTTTTCATATTGGACTACTGAATGGAGGTAGTCTAAAAATATCATTTCCTGAGAAAAATGCACTCACTTATATTATATTAATTTCATATTAATTATATTATATAATTAATATTAAATATATTAATATATTGATAAATGATAATATATTTAATATATTAATATACTTATTAATAAAAAATAATTATTAGTAATAATTAACACAAATTTATTAATTATCAATAAATCCAACATAGGATTTATTAGTAGTTATTATATTTATTTATATACCAAAACATACTAAAATTTATTTAAAATAAAAAATATATTTTTAATATATGTATAATTAATTTAAAAATATTTAAATTAAACAGCATTTATGAAACTCTATGTATAACTACTGCATAACCAATATTAGTAGTGTTTATGTAAGTGGGCCATAAATGACCAATAAATCGGTTAAGAAAAAAATATTATTATTCGAATTGTTTATTAAGAATATTGTTGAAAATTTAGCAATATTTTTATATAAGATTACCTCAAACGAAACATAGTAATTTTTTTCTGATATATTTTTTTATAGTAATTTGTCCACCAGCCAAATATGATAAAATTTAATTTTTTTGTAATTATTTTTTGGGATAAATGAGTTCTAAAGATCATCAGATTATTCCGTAATATGACATTCTCTAACCAAATGAATTGTCTTTGGCATATGAAATGGCGGTACATTGGAAATTTACAGGGAGTTCAAGCAAGAAAGGGGCCATTATTGGAGGAGTCGTTGGGGGAGGTGGGTTTCTGTTGCTTCTAGCCATTGCCGGATTCCTTTGGATTAGGTGGTCCAGAAAGCATGGGAAGACTGAGAGAGGTAAGGATTCTGATTTGGTGATGCACCCCTTTACTATCTTTTCCCTTAGTTTTTATTTATGAATTCAGTGATTTATTGAATAATTGGCCTCTGAAGGAGACATATTGGGGGCAACTGAGCTACGAGGTCCGATGGATTATCGATACGCAGATCTTAAAGCTGCAACAAAAGAGTTTAGTGAAGAAAACAAATTGGGAGAAGGTGGCTTTGGGGAAGTATATAAGGTAAGATGCCAAACATTTTAAATGCTAACTTGGTAAATATAAATGTATGCATAGACATAAAGCTTCATGTGTAAGAGTCTATCAAAATTATGTGTAACATCTCCTATTATCCTTATTTACAAAGTGGCCTAGGTATTATTGCTTTAATTCGCTTGGTTCGCCCTTAAGGTAAAACTAGTGGGTCGATGTGCAAATACGGATAAATAATGGCATTATACATAACTTCAATAAAATTTTGGATGTGATATACAAAAGAAAAACTTTAAATTATATTGACACCACTCAACTTTGGATGTGTCATAGAGACACCTCAATTTTAAAAAGTTTTGAACCGATCTTTCAAGTTTCTAAATCATTCCACAGTGGCCCTTCCGCTCATCTTTGTTAATAGAGTAGTGGCACATGACCATCACACGATAGCATAAAATAGATATAGGACAAAAATGCCCTTAAAATGTATTGAATCGAGCAGAGTCCTAAAGAATTTTAAGCGCTAAAGAGATCTCAAAGCATCCTTAGTATATGGCTCGTAATTAAGAATCACCTACCACATAGATCTCAAAGCACTTCGAACCCCTTTATTCATCAGCCTGCATAGATCTCAAAGTATCTTAGTATATGGTTCACAATCAAGGATCATCTACTACATATATCTCAAAGCACTCTGAACTCCTTCATTCATCCGTACAGCCAAAAAAATATTCATAGATGTTTGAAGCAGATGAGGGTATCTTGGTCATTTGCAATGGCAAGCTAATGACCTCAGCTGGTTGGGGAGCTTGAGGATCATTTTAGAATGATTTTGACAAAAATCGATGAGTTATATATTAAATTAAAATTTGATGCTGTAAATTTCTTTTTCATAATTCACAAATCTTGACATTCATGTTCTTTTATTTTTCACCAAACTAGGTTGTGTGTTTTAAGCAAGCCTTTGTGTGACAGGGCGTCCTGAAAAACGGCAAAGCAGTTGCCGTGAAGAAACTCACAATAGCTAATGCGAGAAGGGTACGCACAGATTTCCAGAGTGAGGTTAAGCTTATAAGCAACGTTCATCATCGAAATCTGGTTCGTCTTCTTGGATGTTCTACCAAAGGCCCTGAACTGCTTCTAGTCTATGAGTACATGGCAAACAGCAGCCTTGATAAAGTCTTATTTGGTACTCAACTGATATATCTTCGTAGTGATTCTTTGCACTATTTCTTCTTCTTGTTGCTGTGTTTGAGGCACCTCTGACATCTGCTTCTCAGGTGACAGACGTGGAATTCTTAACTGGAAACAGAGATTTGATGTAATTGTCGGCATAGCGCGAGGATTAGCATATCTCCATCAGGAATTCCACGTATGCATCATACATCGTGATATAAAGTCCAGCAATATACTGCTTGATGACAATTTCCAGCCTAAGATTGCGGATTTTGGTTTGGCAAGGCTTCTACCTGGTGATCAGAGCCATCTCAGCACCAAATTTGCAGGAACTTTGTATGTCTGAAATCTTACTCATTCACATTGTTTCAATCATCTATTGTTTCACATTGTCTTTTACTTTTAGTCAATGCGACAATTATTGGGTTTAGTTGGTATTTATCTTCAGCTTTCAGATTTTGTAATATTGTTGATCAGGGGTTACACAGCACCTGAGTATGCAATCCATGGACAGCTATCCGAGAAAGTTGACACATACAGCTATGGTGTTGTTGTCCTGGAAATAGTGAGCGGTCGGAAGAGCAACGATGTGAACCTTGAACCTGTAACTCAATACCTTCTTGAATGGGTAATTATTCTTCGAAAACTTTTGCTCTCTAATCATATGGGGTTTTCATTCTTATCGAAAATTAGACAATGACAAGTGGTTTGTCATCGAGGACTGAGTTTCTTTTTGTCCTTTTTTTTTGAGGAAATGGAAGGGTTCTCTCTGCTCATCCATATGCTAATTGTATGGTAGATGTAGTGGCAAGTAAGGGTGCAGAGAGAGATTATCAACATCAGTTTACTTTACAAAACTAAAATTTATCTGTTTTCTTTGAATCTATTCCTCAAAAATTTTCTTGACATTTGGTAAAACCTGTTAATGTAGAGGAATATATGCCTCATATATGGATTCATTTTTCTGATAGCAGACCTCTGAGCTCTGCTAATTTCTGCCAGCAAGACTGATTTCAGAATTTCAGAATTAGTCTCAAGTGGTAGGTGGATTGGCAACATGCCTCCCCTTCCCTGAAAACAACTACTTGCTGCTTGAACATTAACTACTTACAGTTTATGTGCTGAAGCTTTTCTCTGTTAGGTGGATGGATGCTTACAGTGCTGTTTTCCATTGGTTGGACAGGCATGGAAACTGTATGAGGATGACATGTTGCTCGAGTTGGTGGATTCATCTTTGGATCCAAATGAATATAGTCCAGAAGAAGTGAAGAGAGTCCTGGAGATAGCTCTGTTGTGCACTCAGTCCACAGTAGTTGCAAGGCCAACCATGTCCGAGGTTGTGGTGATGCTGCTGAGCAAAGGAGGGCTTGTTCTGCAGCCCACAAGGCCTGTCTTCATAGATGCCACAAGTAGAGTTCGTGGAGATGCATCCACATCCAGCAAGTCATCTTCCGCTTCGAATGCAGCATATTCGAACACGCAACCTTCAGCTCGGTGAACTTAGCATGCGTCCTGGTAATATAGAACGATCAGAGATGGATTATAGTTATGATACATGGTGCATTTGATGCTGAACAATGCAATAAGCTAGGGCATTGTGTTTACAATTTAATGAACTAGATATCAGGACTAAGAAGTGCATTCAAGATTGTAAATTTGCAGATTGATAAAGCAAAATAAGGTAAGATCGATACATGTAGCTTCCCCAGCTGACAATATATGAATAAGATGATTTATGGATGGGCCAAACTGAATTAATACCTGGAGAAATATCTTATATTTGACTCAAAGAATTGCTGCATTTTGAGGATCAAATGGTCTATACATTTGGAAACATTCTTGCATGCTAGTTTACATAACGAAGTTCTCGATATACCTCCTATTAAGTCTGCCTTTAGAATCGAAAGGGGATCGAACTCTGGTTTCAACCTGGCGAAGTGTGTATAGCCATTAGTAGAGCTCTTGGTAGCAAGGCAGGCTCTTATTTACCAGCTTTCTGCAAGCGGAGCACCGTTCATCAGGAGGAAGACTATGGTTTGATCGAAGGAAGGACCGAGGGGGTGTAAACCAAGTCCCTGGTTAGATCACTAAAATAAACAATCATATGATTCCAATTATGAGGAATCTCATCAAACCATTCCTTTTCGCCACAATGACATGATCGATGACCACCGAAGTAAACTTCCAACTTGCATAAAGCTCATGACGAAAAGAAGTGATGCACAAACAATCAACTCCACACTAGTCATAATCCATGAAATGGATTATTACATCTGATCCATGAACACGATTCAGATCGAACAACTCCTGATCATCTTTTGGGGCCAACAAAAGATCTAGTTTGAAGAAACTCGGCTTGTCCACATTGTTGATAGAGAACATTACAATGTTACAATTCATATATGTCAGTTGATTGTTGGAGACTTCCCTGGATTCAAAGATGGCCTATGCTGAAGCCTAAGTGGCTACTGCGATTGATCGACACATGGAGCCGATGCAGCGATGACATGGAGATTCAGCTGGACTCAAACCAGGACGAGTGATGGGAGCTTGCAGATGTTGAGCTTTGGATAAGCATGAGTTTGAAGGCTATTGGTAAGAGTCCAAGGGTGTGGCATTGAGTGTGTGGGGTAGGGAGGGCGTCCTTCCTGTCGGGCCGGTATCTTGCATGGCAAACTAGATATCAACCTTACTTGGAGAAGATTCCTCTCAGGTGTTTTAGATCGAGCACATCACTCATGCAATTATAATTAAAAGGAAAAAAAATGAGGAAAATGATGCAGTCCCATCTCTCTCTCTCTATCTGGGGATGGCTCCGACTTGTATTCTTTCTAAATATTTTATTTTTTAACTTTATTAGATGTATTTATATTCATGCAATTATAATTAAAAAAATAAGAAAAATGATGCAACCCCATCTCTCTGTCTGTAGATGACTCTGACTTATATTTCTTCTAAATATTTTGTTTTTTAATTTTATTAGATGTATTTATATTCATACAATTATAATTAAAATGAAAGACAAGGGGAAAATGATGCAGTCCCATCACTCTTTCTGTCTGTAGATAACTCCAATTTGTAATCCTTCTAAATATTTTATTTTTTTGACTTTATTAAATTATTCATATTGAGCAGGTATAAGCCATCTGGTTGTATCGTTAAAAAAAAAAAAAGTGTTTCTCAGTGACCGGGTCTTCTTGCATATGTTTAATTGTACTGTACCATTTTATTTTTAGAATTCGATGATGGAAACTTCATATCCTTCTTTGACAAAACACCAAGCAAAACTACTTCTCTCAAAAAAACACTTCTAGAAGCAAATTAAAGGAACATAATGGATATTCATAATTCCATTAAGGTTTTTATCATGAAAAATGTGCATGTACCTTATGCCAATAATGTACCTATATTGTTCTCATTTTTGGCATGTACCTGTATCTCTATTCTTCTCTCTCTCTCTCTCGTAACGTTTTCCCATTTTTAGAGTACTTCATAAATTTTAATGACGTGGGGCCATAAGATCTGGCCAATAACTTTTCCTATTTTTAAAGTACTTCATAAATTTTAATGACGTGGGGCCATAAGATCTGGCCAATAAGTTTTCCCATTTATAGAGTACTTCATAAATTTTAATGATGTGGGGCCATAAGATCTGGCCAATATCTCGCCAAAAGCTTTTTGTGCAGGTCTCCATATGTTGGGTGCTTCAGGGACATACAACATTTCCATGCACACACGACTGAATCGATTAGAGTGTTACTTGGCACCAAAATCATGCTAGATTTGAAGTGGTCGGATTGACTCCATGGATGGCACGGTGCAATCCCTAGTGGATTTTCTAAATCACGCTGGATGAATTATATCACGACAAGTGGCGAAAGTTTGTTACGAGCTCTCACAATGTCTTCCAATGAGCAAGGGACACATGACCCTAAAAGTTGCACCAAATCTGAAAAGAAGGCAGCCAAGCTACTTGTCAAATGGTTCCATAACATAGATAAGATCGCAGACTAGGATGTAGCATGAAAATCCCACAGCATTGGCTCATTGAGGTGAATAGGGTGATCCTTGAATTCAAAATAGTAGGGAATCAGCTACCTAATTGCCTACTAAGTCTGTTAACTTAATAATTATGTACAATCTACAGCCTACAGAGATATGCAATGGGGTCCCACTTGATTTGTGGTGCTTAGGACTGGGTGCAAATTTTGTCGGGAATATCTTGACCAGCCAAGTAAATTAATACCGACCAAGGCGTTAGGAGAGCTTATAATGTAATGGTTAATGGGATATCTTAGTATAGCCATGTAGAGGAGGACCACAACTGCACCCTTCTGTGTCCGGCTGCTGCTGAAGGGATCGGTTCTCCCACGGTTTAATGGTTCCAAAAGATACGGGCTTGTTTAAAGGTGATGCCTCTTTTATCCGGATGACAAAGATTGGGGCTGCGTCTGCCGGAAGGCTGAGGAGCACATAGGAACCTGCGTTTGAGGTGGAAACGGATTGAAATCACCACTTTACTTTATACCATGGTGAAGTTATTACTTTTTTTAAAAGCTTAAACTTATAGAATAAGATAGATTTATTTATATATTTTATATTTTTTTAGAGCTGAGATCGACGTGGCAACGAGTTTCATATTTCATATATATTTTTGTACTTTGCCTCTCTTTTTTTTTCCCTTCATCTTTTTCATCTATAAGGGATGGGGCTATGATAAATGCATTATTCCAACACACACGCACACAAAAGAAAATCTATAGGTACAAGATTAGCTAAAATTGTCTCATCCACACATACAAAAAAAAAAAAAATATAGGTACAAGATTGGCTGAAATTGCCACTTAAATCCACTCCATTCACTCATGTATAGGAACATGTCCAGTGGCATAATACAAAAGTAGATATGATAGAATTTGCAAAGAAAATGTTTATTGAGATACTCTGCATTCATAAAACTTTTATTTGACTATGTGGGATGCAGTATCCGCTAAACAAAATTAAAATTATTATCCATTTTTTGAAAATTCTGCATGAGGGATTTTCTAGGGGCTGTTGGAAAGAGAGGAACTTAAAGGTTTTCCTACACAAGACCTCCTCTAGTGCCTCTACTGCATACATTGAATAGCCTCCGACTTTTTAATGTTCGGGCAATGTTATGCTAATAGAGAGATTTTTCTGGATTTACAAAATTTGGTCAAAGATAAAAGAGTATTATCGTCCAAGAAAATTTGAGTGGAGACTATTGCCTGCAATCAATAAGCCTGGCAAGATTGTCTCAAAGTAGAGACAGAGGTGTAGCATGAAAAAAGAATTTATCTTTCTTCGCTTGAATCCACCATTGATGGTGGATTTGTGCGAAAGAAGTGAATCCTTCCAAAAGATACACCCCTAACCCCTCAAAGTGGAGGCTTTGTCCGCTTGTTCTATTCTTTCTTAATTTATTTTTCCATCTTGATGCACATCGTCTACTCCTGCTTTCAGAGGCTAAAGACCTTTGTTTATGATGAATTGTTTCTTAGGTTTAGCTTCATTCGATCTATATCTATAAATCCTTGTGTTAACTCTCATAACTTCTTATTGTAAAGTTTAGCTTATTTTTAATAAATCTGAATGGCTGTGCCTCCTTTTTATCTAAAAAAAAAAAAAGACTATAAAGAGATCTTCTAGAATTGTTTGATGGCTATATTAGACTACACTGTCACTAATCTTTAACTTTGTTGGGGGAATGATGAAGCTACCAGTTCTATTTTGGATTCTATTATAGATTACATATGGGTTGGTGTCAATTGCTTTGATTAACAAATCCTCAAATCCATGTGTATCAGGTGCTAGTGGAATTGATTCGCACACCTAAATTGACTCCACAATGACACCAAGGACCTATCCTACATCCATTGGACCATCCTATCCCGAAACCCATCATCAAATATGCTCTCGCCCTTGGGACATTATATTAACATACTTAAACTTAAACTCTTATCAATTATATATATAATCAATTTCATTTTGGTGATAATGTATAGGAATCAATACATAAATTTCACTATGAATTATCATCAAGGCCTTTTTCAATTCACTTCCAATTTGATATCAATCTTAGAAGTACAAGCATAGGTGAAAATGTACTATTCCATCATGCTGTGGGTAAGTGTAGTGCAATCAAAAAGGCAGTATCTAGGCACAAAATCCGAGACTCCGACATTGCAATCTAAGGAATCAAAAGTATAATGTATAAAGTTGGAGATCTGTGCAGGTAAATGAATGATAGAGGAGCACTTTGAGATATGTGTGAGCGGATGGATGACAGAGGATGGAGTGCTTTGAGTTGAGATTTATACAGGTGGCTGGATGATAGAGAATGGAGCGCTTTGAGATCGATAGATGAATGATAGACTATGGAGTACTTTAAGACCTATGCAAATAAAAGTATCACAAAAGAAGGGAGCGCTTTAACATCACGTGAAAGCCATGATTCAGCCTCTCTGAATCAAGGTTATTTTGGTCTTTTTATCCCCCTCTATTATTAGTGTCGAGATCCAAATGGATGATTGGGCTATATTGCAATGAAAATAAAGTTTTGGTACCTAATTGAAATTTTTTAAACTTATGTGATCTAAGGGCTCGTTTGGTTCGCGGAAAGCTTTTCCCTTCCTAGGAATATGATTCCTGGGAAACAAATTCTTAGGAAGAAGATGCCTAGGAAAGTACTTTTGGCATGTTTGGTTGACCATGGAAAAGTGACAAATTTCCAAAATGCTTATATTTGGTTGGCCATCCACTTTCTTGGGAAAGTTATGTATAATTTCTATTATGCCCTTAATAAAAATTAGGCCTTTAATGCCTCTTTAATGCTTTTTTAATGCTGAAGAGCCTTTTTGAGAAAAAATAAAAATAAAATGATTCTCACCTCATGGGGAAGTAACTTTCTCATGTTTCTCATGGGAAAGACTTTCCCATGAAATATGGGAATCATATTCCCATAGGAATACAACTTTCCCATCTCTCTCCTTTGAAAACTCCAACCAAACAAGAGGTATCTCATTACTTTCCCGTTGACCATACTTTTCCCCTTCTTTTCCCGCGATAGCCCTAAGTATAATGGCCATAATTTTTTCCTACGTTTTATTATCTCCAAAGTTTGGAGGAAATTCAAACCTTCCCGCTGGCAACCATGTCGCAAAAGGAGCACAGGGAGTCAAAGAGAGGAGATTGCACTGTGTTTCCATAATGGGAGAGCTGACAAAAGGCTCTGGATGGATGGTAGAGGAGGCCAGCTTCCAAAAGTAGAATGATGCATGTGATCTGGATGAGAACAAGAGTAAGAGATCAAAAGGAAGGTTTGGTAGATCTTAGGCTTAGCAGTAAGATCTTTTCCCATAGTTACCCAACCTCTGTCCTAACGATTGCCAAATATTTATCCAAGCCAGAGAGAAGATCCCAATAAAGGCAAGAGTGTCAATGAGAGCAGGGTGGGATGGCAGGGGAAGCTGAGATGATGCCACGGCGGGGCTCACATGCATCCCTCTTAAGTATAGATTTGGATTCCCCATAGATTTGAAGCCAGGCCCCGGGGATGTCTTATTCCATGGCCTGTCTATAAATGCAAACAGTCCTTAGTAAAAGAGTGCAGTGAGCTCTCTTCCCTTGCCCAGATTTTGGCAGGGGATTTCTGTTCCTATTCTTCTTCCTCTTCTTTTAGTTTGGTGTTTTGTTCCATCTCCATCTCTTAGTCTTGGATTCTTTTGGAACAAGTGAGAGTATCTTGAAAGGGAGAATACATCTGAATGAAGTGAAAGAATCGATCGCATGTGCTCTCTTTGGTGTGTGATGGCTTCTCCTTTTGGGCTTTTGGCATTGCTATTTACCTCATGCTCATGAAACTCTCAAAAACTCACCTGCTATCTTAGTTCCGTGTCCATCGAGTTTCTTTCTTCCTCTACTTGGTTTCCTCGCTTGTCTAGGATCTCTCTCTCTCTCTCTCTCTCTCTTCTCTCTCTCTGAGTTGACTCTTCTCCAAAGTTCGTTGACAATTTTTCTTGTAACTATAGTTGAAAACGAAGAAGCCATATAAGTCCAAGCATGCGTTTCCCCTCTGGTAGATTTAGTATAATCATATTACTTACGTTGAAATGAACAATGAAAAGCACGCAGAATGCATGGTTTATAGTTCCTAACTGTTCCCTTCTTACTCCCCTTCCATGGACAACTGATATAATTTTCAAATTTTTTCTACTAATTTCTCGCTAGTGCTCCCCAGGCTGATCGATCAAAAGCAACAAATTTGATTCGTGAATAACTCTACTCCATGGAGTTTGCGATGTTTTGCACCAGAGTCAATACCCTGCTTCTCCTTGTAGTGCTCTGTTCTTCATGCAAGTTCATCCAGAGCCCAATGGACTTTGGTCCCTTGGACATCGCCCAGACGACCAGCACAGCATCGCTAGACTTTGGAAGCATCCTTTTCAACTCCCCTTCTGGGGTTCTAAGACCCGAGTCTCCCAGGGACATCTCACTCCTCCTCAGCTTCCTCTCTGCCTCCTCCTTTAGCCAGGTCACAGTTGCTGCAAGAGGAGCTGGCCATTCCATCTATGGCCAGGCGCAAGCCCCTGATGGCATTGTCATTATGATGGACTCCCTTCCCTCCACCATAGAAATCCACAGGAGAAGGGATGGTGAGGCAGCTCTTTCCTATGCTGATGTTAGTGGTGGGGTTCTTTGGGTGGAGCTCCTAGCGGAGAGCTTAAAGGTGGGACTAGCTCCAAGGTCTTGGACCGATTACCTCTATCTCAGCATTGGTGGAACTCTTTCCAATGGTGGCATCAGTGGCCAAGCATTCAAATATGGTCCCCAGATCACTAATGTCCTTCAACTTGATGTGATCACAGGTAGCAAGATATTTTCCTTTCTTTCATGTTGCAAGATAAATGGAATTTATGTTTTGATTTTTTTTTTTTTCTAACAATAATAGGAAAAGGAAAGCTTGTGACATGCTCACCTACAATGAGTTCAGAACTTTTCTATGCTGTTTTGGGTGGGCTAGGCCAGTTTGGCATTATAACAAGTGCAAGGATTTTACTGCAAGATGCTCCTCATAAGGTGTTCACTACAACCTAAATGCAGTCTCTCTATTTAACATTAACTTGCAGCTTGTTTTATGTGATTAGTCTCGAGTTTAATCCTTTTTAGGCCTTTCATGGCTTTGTACAGGTGAGATGGCTGAGGGCCTTTTATCAAGACTTCGACATCTTCACCAAGGACCAGGAGCTTCTGATTTCAATGCCAGAAAAGGTGGACTATGTGGAAGGGTTCATAGTACTTGATGAGCGATCCCTTCATGGCTCCTCCATTGCTTTCCCTTCCCACATGGACTTCATCCCTGACTTACAAAAGGGAAGTTCAAATGTCTACTACTGCATCGAGTTTGCAGTATATGTCTACGAAGCCAAGGATTCTTCCATAGAGCAAGTAATCCCTACTACGAGCCCCTGAAGCAATAGAAAGAGTTCCCAGATACTAAACTTACCGTTGTTTCCTCTGTTATGTGTCCAAGGTTGCGGAGGAGATCCTGAGGCAGATGAGCTACATGCCTTCACGTATATACAGCGTCGAGGTGTCCTACTTTGATTTCCTCAACAGGGTACGCATGGAGGAAATGGAACTGAGAAGAAGAGAGGTGTGGGATATCCCCCACCCATGGCTTAACATGTTTGTGCCCAAGTCAGGGATCAAGGAGTTCAGAGACTTGCTCATGGAGAACATCTCGCCACAAGACTTTGAGGGCCCTATACTCATATACCCACTCCTCAGAGAAAAGTAAGCAAATTTCTCTCGTCATGTATTCCTCTAGTTAAGATCTCTCTTTTGTTATTTTCTACTACACCTTCAAGTCTTCGACATAGCAAGAAAGATGACCTTACCTTCATTGTTGGGCTTTTCGTTACAGTCATCAGCAGCTTAAGACAGCAGATGCAGCCATATTTGGGCACTTGTACATCTCTAATTGGATTTTCTTTTTCCTTTTCAGCTGACATTTATTTAAGACCACCCCTTTTGTTTTCTTGTGTGTTTAATTCACCTTTTTCTTCTCTTCATGGGAGAATCTGCGGTGCTTCTTGACTTTTTTCTGTCCAAATTCCACCTTTGCAGTGTGCACTGCTGTGTAAAAGATGGGCCAGCTTTTATAGCTGCCATAGCAAAGCATTTATGCTAATTATTAGGTATCTTCTGCAATCCAAGCAGCAGAGACCACCCAGGGCTTGCAGCAGGGACTACTTTTGTTCGGCTCCTCTTCGTTCCTTGAAACCACCAGCCTCTCTCTGCTGCATTAATCTTTGCAATCAGACTTAGACCAGGCCCGTGAATTGTACTGGTGAACCAATTCCCTTGGCCGACTTGGTTAGTTATTTCAATGCTCGTGTTTAAGAACTTCCATCTAGGGTGGCAAAAATTAACTGTACCTGACTCTGGATTTGGTTCTAAGATTTTTCTATTTTCTTAGGTCCTGGTCACAAATTTTGAACCTATGTCAAGACTAGAGTTTTGACAGAAATAAGCTGCATAGGTTGTAGGGTTCGGATTGTATCTTTTAGGCCAAGGGATGTCTCATCTTCTTTCATGATATGAATCATTAGATCGCATCTTGCACAGATTTCAAAGCACTCCAACCGTTTTCTTCTATCTGCATAGATCTCAAAGCAGCCGGAAAAGATGGATTAAAAAAAAGCTATTGGAGCACTTTGAAATATGTGCAAGATGTGATCTAACTAACGGTTGACATCACCGAAAAAAGATGGCCGAAAGATACGACCCGAACCCAGGGTTGTGCTCGGTCATGGCTATAGGGCAAGATCTTTTCTGAGTGGCTGGTCTTTTTCAAGTCGGAGTCATTATAGGTCGATCAAGTTGGATCAAGTCATGAGAATAAACTTGTTACAAGAATGGATCGAAAAATCCCATTTGTTATTGGGTTGTATCGGCATACTTATCAAAGTTGCATATGTCATTACTCTATCAATCCGAGCCTAATCAAGGTTGACCTATAAAAATCCTAGCTCTGTCTCCATTTTTCTGTCATTCCCAAATTTGCACAATTGCACTAGCATGGCAAGAGGGGCTGAATTTGACCCTGCGTCCACCGATCCATCCACAAGCTGGTCAGCTACACTCGCCTCCAGTTCAAACCCGACCTCCAAGAACCGGCCTCGCCAAGAATATTACTCATCATGGCTGACTCGGTTCCACTCGGCCAACCGAGTCGAACTCGCCGGATAGAAACATAACTCACTCCTTTTTTTTTTTTTCTCCACCCTATTTGCTGGCCAGGTGGAGCACGAACACGTCGGCCGTCTTGCCGGAGGTGGCAGCCGATTCTACCGGCGGCGGCGGCGACGACGAGGTGGTCTACATCGTGGGTGTTCTGCGCTCTGCCACCCCCGGCAGCTGCCCACCGGGGTGCCTCCACGACCTCCTACGCCGCAACCGCCGCATTACAGAGGCCGCCGTCGGCGGCCAAGTTGGCGCCAAGCAGTACCTGCCCCACCACCAGACGGCGATGCAGTGGCGGCAGCACTTCGGCCGGGGGTGGGAACGGTTCGCGGCCCGGAAGGCCCGGTTCGACCCACTCAACATCCTGGCCCCGGGTCAGGGAATTTTCCCCAGGATCTCCGACTCCATTCCCAGGACTACTACCCGTTCTCCTCTCCTCCTCCACTCTTCTCAGTGACGCCTCCTTCTCTGTTGATTTTTTTTGAAGGGAAAGGAGAAAGGAAGGTTATGGAAAATGAATCATATTCTATAGTCCTACTTTTCTTGCTTTCTTTATTGTTAAGTTTCTTTTTCTTTTTCTTTTTGTTTTCTTTTACCTCATCTTCTTTGTACATGGGAACAATGTTTTGCACCTTTGTATACAGCTACTGGACAAGATTCAGTTCCTAGGTCAAGTGAAGGATTAAAAAAGTTGTTTGCACTTATTTATGGGTTATAAAAATGCTAGAAGTATTATTTTATGTCGATATTGTTTGATGAAATTACTTTCTAGCTCTTCTTTTGACTGTTGTTCAACAATCTAGACCTTCTGATTAAAAGTTTCCTTCTCAGTTGCTTGTTTTGATGGATATACTCTTAATTAGGTGCTATAAAAATGGTAGAAACATTGTCGTAAGTCTATATCAATTGATGAAATTGCTTTCTAGCTCTATTTTTAATTAACTATCACTCAGCATTCTGGACACAGTATCTAAAAATTCACTTCTCAATTGCTTGTTTTGATTGATAATTTATTATTAGTCTCTAGCTTATTACAAAATATAAGTGTGCATGAAATTAACAATCACTAGTATATATAAAACAGCCATGATTGCATATAAAATATATATCTAAATTGTTTTTTTTTTTTTGTTAATGGAAAGCGGAGGAAGCAAGAAACTTCTCCTAATTTATTATAAAAGTATTAAAAAATTATAATAATGTTTTATAAGAAAATATGGGAAATTGAAATATGAGTAAGTTTTGTGGAGCTCGGCTCAAGTTGGAGCCAAGCTTGAGCAACTCATTTAGTTTCAAGCTAAGCTTAAGCAATTTAGCACCTCAGCTCACCTTGATTCGCTTGCATCTATGCTTTTTGGTGATGTTTGCAACAGCTATATGTTATAGCTACATCAATTGATGTTTAGTGAATATTAGTATCATGCATATAACATAATTGTGATGCAACAAATCATCGGCGCATGCACTGTCCCAACTTACTAACTTTGTGCATTTATATATATAAAACACTTAAGAAGATAATCAGTTAGCAACCAAAAACTATATGGCCCATTCATTATTCAACCATAATGAAGTTAGATCTGCTTTTGATGTTCATCTTATTCTAAGTGAAAACAAAAAAGAGGTCCATTTATTAATCATGCCTTTTGAAAATGCAACCTTTATATGACTTGGGAGAGGCCTTTTATTTTGCTTATTTCCTATGTAGGTCCACCATGATGGATCGAAATCACGATTAGATGATGAAACATCTTATTGTTACTTCAAGAGTATTCCACAACATTAAGACTCTTAATTAATGGGATTTGTTAGTTTCAGTCCTTAAGAATACCTATAACACAAATTACGATCACAAAAGTAAAGTTCTGAAGAGACGTGCATGAGAACTTTATATGTCCATGCGATATTCAGCGTTGGATGCTTTCTGATTGTAGAACGAATGGCAGATATCATTATTGTGTAAAGGAGTCCATGCAACCCCCTTAGTAACTAATTTCTCCTGGTCCATATCATTCCTAGATGACCCGTTTCCATTAGGTGTGAGGACAATCTTGCTGGTGAAGGGTATGAAGACAATCAGGAAAAAAAAAGAAAAAAAAGGGTTTGAGGACAATGAGGAAGAGGGTTTATTGACTTGCAGTGTAGACAGTGGTGGTTGAGACTTTTTCTCCTTTTTGTTTTTTAACCTTTTTCTCCCCTCTCCTGGCTTCCTTGTGAAAAAAGAACCCACTTTGTGGAGTTTAGTTTTGCAATTAAACGGTGTTGTTTTGATTTTGTCTTTGTTATCAATTCTTAAGCAATTTCAGGGTTTTGGTTTATGGTTTTTCATGTAAAGTTTTGTGTATAGGTGCATAATTAGAAACTTGCAAGTATAGACAGTGGTGGTTGAGCCTCTCTCTCCCTCTCTCTCTCTCTCTCTAACCTTTTTCTTCACTCTCCTGGCTTGCTTGTAAAAAGAGAACCCACTTTGTGGGGTTGAGTTTTGCAATCAAGCAATGATGTTTCGATTTTGTTATTAATTCTTAAGCAATTTCAGGGTTTTGGTTCATAGTTTTTTTTTGTAAAGTTGTGTATAGGTGTATAATTAGAAACTTGCAAGTGTACACAGTGGTGGTTGAGTCTCTGTCTGTCTGTCTGTCTGTCTCTCTCTATAATCTCTTTCTCCCTTATTCTCTTGGCTTGCTTGTAAAAAGAAAACCCGCTTTGTGGGGTTTAGTTTTGCAATCAAGCAGTGTTGTTTTGATTTTGCTTTTGTTATTAATTCTTAATCAATTTCAAGGTTTTGGTTCATGGTTTTTCTTGTAAAGTTGTGTATTGGTGTATAATTTTATTGGAAAACCTTGAGAACTCGGGTAACTAATTCTTGTTTTCATAGGATTATAATTCTTGTCAATCATATACAAAATCTCAAGCTATGCCTTTTTTTTCTCCCTTTGCCTGCCTATCCCAATTGGATGTCGATTGATGGCGTCGAAGGAGGTATAATTCTTAGAATCGAAATTATTTTTGGTATTTTGCTTCAGAAGGGATTGAAAAGAATAATGCATTCTAGCTGGAAGGATCTGGACAAGGCCAATGCCCAAACCCCATCTCCACAAGCAACCACTGCCTCATTGCATGAATTGATCATCATATAAGTTGCTTTTACAAGGGTGCACGACCAAGCACCAATATGTTTTGTATTAATCTGAATGTGCGAAGTATTCAAGGCTGTTCGTAAACATGTGAAAATTATTTTGTGTTTAAGTGCTTGGATTCACTACTATATTTTCCGAGTCATGAATTTTGTCGATGCCAAATTTTTTTTTTTTTTTTTAACATGAAAGCATGACAAAATTATCTAGAGAAGGAATTGCTCTAATGTCAATCCTGCAACCATCACAACTCTATCTTTGGAAACAAATGACAAGGTGATGATAGTCCTGCTTATTAGAGTGCAGTAACTTCTTCCCCGTAGAACTTTCAAGGCCAGTCTTTTAAGGTCGCCCGTCATTGAAACATTTTAACAACATGGAATTTGACAACTTCTATTACAGTATATGTGATGTTTGTGACCCAATCGTGCAATACTTTCTCAATATAGCAAATGTTTTCACACGGCAATCCTATTTGCTCCTAAGCATCTCTTTCTCGGTCAAAATTGGAATCTATGGAGATGTTCTGTTTTTCTTCTTCTATTTTCTTTTTGATTTTCCCATTTTTGTCTTAATGTAAAGAGAGCTCATCACCAATTCACTAAGAATATAAATGCACGAAATATTGGTCCCATGAACATGACAACATTTATTATCTATTCTATTATATCTATTATGTATATCAAAAATGGAGGCTCAGTTTACGCTGAGCTCTTTATTCATCATGTGAACATCGGTACTATGACGCTGATATTAATATGTTGGCTATTAGTTAAGTTTATTATTTAATATGTAATAGATATTAATGACGTTGATATTAATATACTCGAGTATCATTAAAATTTTCTACTTAATGTGTATTTATTATATTTTATTATATTGTTATATTATATTTCAATAACAATCAAAAAAAGAAGAAAGGGATTAATAATGCTAATATTAATGATGGAAATTTCTATTTGGCTACTCAATTTGTGCAGCCTCATTCATTATGTGGATGCAATTATCATTAAAGTTCATTAGTTAATATGTAATAGATATTAATCCATAGATGCTTTAGAACTCTCTATACGTCATGTAGATGATGGTGTTAATGATACTAATGTTAATATATTGACCATTGTTAAAGTTCTTTGCTTAACATGCAAGATATTAATAATGCTGGAATTAATTTACTTAGCTATAATTAAAATATTTTACCGAATATATCTAATAAATTTGGTTATTAAAACCTTCTATTATTATAATTTATTATATTATTATATTTAATTTTAAGAATAAAAAAATGTATACTAATGTTAATGTTGTCGGCACTTGAAATGATTGCTTAGCTACTCATAGATACAATATTAAATATACTAGCCATCATTAAAATTTATTACTTAATATAGATGTGGATACTAATATGCTCAACTATTTTTAAAATTTATTGCTTAATGCAACAAAAATTTAGTTATTGAAATCTTATATTTATTATAATTTTTTATAGCTTTATATTGCACCTTAAAAATGGTTGAACAAAAATCTAAAAAAATCATATCTCTTGCATAACATTAATAAAGTCGACATTAATGATGTTTTTCTCGGCCATCACTAATATTTATTATTTAACATGCTAAAAAAAATTACAATTATTTTTTTATTTAATTGAGTGGTTTTTCTTCATAAATGATTTTTTTTGTGCATATAAATTTTTTTGTATTTTTTTTAAAGTCAGAGCACTCAAAGGTGTGCACTGAACTGGCAAAGAGAATGAATGTAGGCTTTATTAGTAGAAATTTTTTTATTTGATTTTTAAAATTTTTTTTTAACATGGATATCCGCCTTGCCTAGCGGCGTTGGTTCCCTTTTTCCAAATAAAAGATGTAAAAAAAAAAAACGTATTAAAATAAAAGTCCTGCGCCATATTTTCTTTTATAATCCTCGTCCGATACGATTATTGTTCCCGCCCATCTCACCCTGATAATTCTAAATAAATATAAGACGACAAACCTCGCCACACAAATCCTCGCAACCGTTCCCCTCCGGCTGACAGCGTTCCCATGTTCGGTGGCCCCCACTTTTCAGACCACATTATTTTATTCAGAAAAGGACGCTGTCAAGCCCCCATGTGATACAACTCGTCTCCCGGCACCGGACCGCCCCGATCTGCTCCGGTTCATCCAGACCGCCGAAAACAGTCCACGTGGACCGGGATGCGGCATCAGGAGACCGGACCACGGACCGGCTATCCTGTCCCCACCCGCGAAGAAGATCTCCCCCGTATCTCTCGTAAATCCCGTACGGTACGGCCTCGCATATCCCCCCTCGGGAACACCAATCCACCAAACCGGGTCCGGTTTCCCTCCCCTCGGTCGGTGCCCCTTCGAGTGCAAAAGAAAATAATTGACCACCTTTTCAGCGGAATCTTTCCTTCTTTATAAAATAGTTTTTATTTTGTCCTTGGGAGTTGGGAGTGAGAGGGACGGGGATCTCCCTCGGTACGGCTCGGAAGATCTTCTCCACCATCTCCTCCTGCCATTTGTTCCTTAAATTAACTCGATCCCCCCTGATGTCCGTCCATTCAAGACACAATATAATTAATTGGACCAGGAGAGCAATATCTAGATAGATTCGGTGACGCAAGAATACTAGGAGAGGATAGGGATGGGATGTCGATGATGATGGCGAGATTGTCCTTTGGGTTGCCCCCCGAAGGAGATTAGTCAAACCGTGGACTTCTCCCCTCCCTTCCCTCGAACCATATCTCGGGTTGCCCTGCCCGAGTCCATGTGGGATGTCCCTCGGGTGAGACGTTGGGTGAGGTTTGGGGAGGAAATCCGGAGCGGGGACCTCAGAGGGTGGTCTGTGGAGTCGGAATCGACGGTGGATTTGGTGTCATTCCCTCTGGTCTCGGTTCTCCCGCTTCCTCGGATTCTCGGTGGATCTTGGGAGATTTCCTTCCCCTTTTGTTCTCCCTCCCCTTATCCTTGCCTTTTCGTTCTGGTGAGTTTGGGGATTATATAAGCCGTGGGAGAGCCAAGAAGAAGACCACCTCCGAGTCTTCTCTGTTCTGTGTTCTGCAGCTATTCCGGATAGAGAGTGGGTTAGAGGGTGGGATAATTATGTCATCGTCGAGAGGGGATTTGGGTGCAGGCGGAGAAGCGGAGCGCGAGCTCCATGTTCTGGCGGTCGACGATAGCTCCGTCGACCGGGCGGTGATCGCCAAGCTTCTTCGCAGCTCTAAACATAGAGGTTGTTTTGATGTCTTTTTTTTTTGGCTTTATGATTTTAAAAGTTATGACATAGAAATTTTGATCTTTCTGGGTGAAGTTTATGGGATTAATGAGAGAAACTTGGGTTTCGCAGTGACGACCGTGGACAGTGGCAAAAGAGCATTGGAGCTCTTGGGCTTGGTACGCTTATTATTTATTTCATCATTTTATTGTATTATTGCTGATTATTATTGTATCTAAGCTTAATACATGGTACTAATCATTTGACTGGTCTCTAATGGGATTTTTTTTTTTGGGGTGGCAGGAGCCCAATGTTAATATGATAATTACGGACTACTGGATGCCCGAGATGACTGGGTATGAGCTCCTCAAGAAGGTCAAGGTCAGTGTATTCCCCCATATTTTTTTTCCTGAAAAAAAATTGATGAATGTGTTATTGGAGGCTTCAATATTCACAATGTTGCCGTTGAAACTTTGTGGCTGTAGGAATCGTCGACGCTGAAGGAAATCCCTGTGGTTATCATGTCATCCGAGAACGTAGCCAATAGGATCAACAGGTGGTCGTCTTTTCCACGTTTCTCAAAGCATATAAGTGCAAATATGCCTTCATGACATTATTTGAATTTTTTTTAATTTTATTTTTGGATCAGGTGTTTGGAAGAGGGAGCAGAGGATTTTTTGCTCAAGCCTGTCCGGCCGTCGGATGTGTCTCGTCTGTGCAGTCGCATGATGAGATGATGATCAACGGGCCTCGCCTTTGATGCATGAATGATGGATGGATGGATGGGTCGATCGATCGCCGAGTTCCCTTTTTTTTTTATCCTTATACATATATTGGTCTTCTGAACCGGAACTTTTTTTTTTTTCCTCTGTTGGAGAATAATAATATAGTATAGAAAAGTTTTGTGTTCTTTAATTTTTTTTTTCAGTTTTGAGAATTTTGTGGGTTGCTTATCTTTGGGAATGCGCGCTCAAGGAATGGAATAGCAGCTTCGGATTGTCATCCATGTCTTTCAGTCTTCTCTATGCTTTCTGCTTAGAGCTCATTTGAGTAAAAGACTCTGTTTGTTATTTCTTTTCTTTTCTTTATGACAGTGGTGATCTCTGTTTGCTTGGTTTATTTAGAAACAATATTAGCACTGAGGAAGTGCAGAAAAAAAAAAAAGGTGTAGATTGTAGTTTTTATTTGGCCACGGTAATTGAGTGGGTCGGGATCCGAAATGCGCGGCTGGAAATTGGTTCTTAGACTAGAGAAAGTACAGTTTTCAAAGTATGGTTTTCATCATTCTATGCACCTTTATAGAAAGGTAAAAGGTAGACGATGTCAGTCTGGTTGTCTTTTTTTTCTGCTCATCGTTCTGAAAGTTTTATTTGGATGGACCATGAATCATTGCGAGAATCTGAATAGTTTTTTATTTTTTATTTTTGTTGGCAGTATTTGTATTAAAAAAATTATATACTATACAAGTATTTCTACTGCAATTTTTTCATTTCCTGATGGATTTTGCTTGATGATAAGCATGCAACTTCGGATTTCCTGAAGCTCTGGCATCCTATCCTTTCATTTGATACTGAGTTTGTTTCATAATGCGGTGAGAGATTAGAGCTTATACGTATTTTGAAGTCTAATTATCTTCTTTGAAAGCAGAGAGAGGGATGGGTTCCATTATACAATTGCTTAAAGTTTAAGTACCAATATGTTAAGATTAGAACTAGACCACGTTGTTGTTGTAATATCCGGGCCCAATCTAAGCCCGATATCCTTTTCGGCCCATGGTTGGCAGCCCATTTGAGGGATGCCACCTCATGTTAATTGAGAGGACAGAGGAGTCCAGCTGTCGGCACTGGGTGCAGCTGAAACAATGCTGCTAAAGCGGTGACTACCGCTTAAGAAATCCCCAAATCCCCTGCCTTCTCTCCTCTTGATGTATTCGAGATAACAGAGAAAGAAAGAAACAAAGAGAGAAAGGAAGGGGAAGGAAGAAGACTCACCGCGTGCGGCCGCGAGCGTCGCCGGCGCCCTGGAAGCTAGGTAAGCCCCTTCCTCCCTATCTTCTAATTTATTCAAGATAACAAAGAAAGAAACAAAGAGAGAAAGGAAGGGGAAGAAACAGGGCTCACCGCGGCCGCGAGCATCGCCGGCGTCGCTGGCCTCGGCCGCGAGCACCGCGGCGTTGCAGCCGGCCGTGAGCGCCACGACCATCGCGCGGTGCGGCCGTGGGCTCAGTCGCGGGCATCCCGTGACACTGCTAGCTCTCCCGGCGCGTCTCTCCTCCGTGGGAGAAGGGAGGGCCGCCGTAGGCGCCGCCGGCCTCGGCTAGCCTCTCGAGAACTCCGTCACCCTCATCCCGAGCTTGCCTTCCTCCCTTCGCAGGAGAAGAAAGGGGGGAAGGAAAAGAGGGATCGGGAGAAGAAAAGAAAGGGAGGAGAACAGAAGAAAGAAAGGAAAAGAGAGAAGGAAAGGAAGGTTCGGGAAGAAACAGGGAAGAAAAGAAAAAGGAAAGAAAAGAAAAGAAAAGAAAAAGAAAAGGAAAAGAAAAAAAGAAAAAAAAAGAAAGAAAAGAAAAAGAAAAGACCCTATCGGATCAGATCTGGGTTCGGGTCCGAAACCCGTTAAGCCTAATTGACCTATATGAACCCCATCTGGTTTTAAACCGAGCCCAAAGGTTCCAAATTGGGTAAATTGAACTTGGGCTAGATCCTTGGATGGGATCCAGGCAAGTAAGTTCATAGTGTGATGAACTGAGAAATTATATAATAAATAAATAGGGAATAATGTAATTTCTATGATATTGTTTTAGGTAATTAAGGATTTGTCACCTGGACTTGATAAATTTGGAAAGCGAATCACTGTAAGTAATCTATTTTAATCTTATTGTGGATCATGTTAGTACTATGTTTATTAAGATTTTAAAGTGTTATTCGTGTATATATTTCATGAATGGGTGTATTATAAAATGTAAGTAACCTATCCTAATCTTCTATGGATCATGCATGTAATTGACCTGTCCCAACTTTATTGTGAATTATGTATCTTGAGTTATGAATTATGCATCATGTATATGAGTGGTATGTTCTAGCCATATAATGTATGATTATGCATGTATTGAGCTTATGCAGATTTTATTATGCATGCAAGATGAATTGGGTTACATTGCTATGTAATTGTGATATCCATATGAAATAAGATAATGAATTGCATCTAGTTATGTGCACTGCTTGCAAGGGGTACCTAAGGGTTCTTATTGCTACGGGCCGAATGCAACTGAGCCGGCCTTGCCAGTGGCCGATAATGACTGAGCCAGCCCCGCCAGTGGCCGACTAATAACTGAGCAGGCCCCGCCAGTGACCGATAATGAATTCGCCGTAGCATCCATGAGGTACTACCTACAAGAAGTATTGTTTACGGACTCTTAAGAGCTACTGATCGAATGCAACTGAGCCGGCCTTGCCAGTGGCCGAGAATGACTGAGCCAGCCCCGCCAGTGGCCGCCTAATAACTGAGCTGGCCCCGCCAGTGGCCGATAATGACTTCGCAGTAGCATCTGAGAGTATGACCACGGCATGCCGGAGGCACGGTTATATATGTGCATTTCATGAAAATTCTTGATTGATATAAAACACTGAATTGTTTACTCAGCATGAATATTTTATCATGATGATTTGTTATATAGTATACATGTCAGCTTCTCAAACCCTATTAAAACATGTTTAGTATTTTTGCATAATCAAGCATATGCTAGTAGATGTGCATGATTTACCAGGGTTAGCATGGTTCAAGTGTATCATTGTATATGGAACAACGGACATTTGATGTATATGTTAGCCTCTCAAATCCTGCATAAACATGGTTATCATATTTGATGTAAGTGACCCTGCACAAATCTTATTGATCGCAAATTACTGTTTAAGTTATAAGTATGAAATGATGAAATAATATTTGATATGGTGTATTCTCAAAATTAGGATCATATGATTGTATGTGATTCATGAATTTGGTTAAATGGTATTTCTTCATGAATATATGATTGGGTATGAATTATGATTATGATATATTGCATGAAAATGATATTTGAAGCATAATCATGAGGCTCGTTCCAGAGCCTGGGTATATGAGGCGGGTGTTTCCAAATCCTGTAGATGCGTTTTGGGGAGAAGCAAAATCGGTGAGGGGTTAAGTGCGGCGCATGCGCGCGCGTACGGACCCCGGAACCGGCCAACATCTGGCAGGGGAGCCCCGTGTTTCCCCCTCATGTGGGCCCGATAGTCACGTGCCCTGTGCAGGCGGGCCGTGACATTTATGAACGTGCCTGGCCAAAGCATACATTATTTTACGACGAGTTTTTGAATATATCCTTTATGAAATGTTGTATTTTGCTATAACTGCTATCTCCTTTAAATGATGCTAATCGCATGAATTCTTATGTTTGATCCGGTAAAATTATGTATGATTACTTACTAAGCCGTGTAGCTCATATCCATTCATTTACATTTTTCTTTCAGATCCTCACCACTGATAGCTGTCGGAGACACTTTAATTTGGTATCAGGGCTTCTTTCCTTTGGGATAAAATAAGTATACTTTTGTGTACATAAACTACATAGAAGCTCTGTATTTGGGTACTGACCAGCATGTTGTACTAAGAATGCTTTCATATATAAAGGTTTGGTTGGTTTGACTACCCTGTAACCCATGTATGAGGCTTCGTGCTATTGTGGGCGGTAGTTGGCAATAGCACGGCCGTGTCACAGATCCGGGTTCGGGGCGTGACAGTTGTAGAGCCAGTAACACCAGCACCTCCGCCTTGAGCTACGTATCCACAACTTCCCAACAGTCTGCAGATATGATACGAACCAACTCAGTTGTTATGAGTTGTTGTAACTGAGAATAATATTGTAACTGATCCTCAGCTGTATCTGTGTATATATATCTATCATGTAATCACTGACTATGTGGAAAACCTTTTAGAAAACTGTTACTCATATCTTTACATGGTATCAGAGCTTGCATTCTCCACTGAGTTTTCTTTTTGCTCCTCTTCCTCTAACTCACGTCTGTGCCATGGCTGATTCCTCCTCCCCGTCTGTACATCAATCAACTTTTTCTTCCACGGAAAATTCCCTTGTTGCCATCAATGCTTCATCCCAGATTACTGCTCGTCTTACCCCCACCAACTTTCCTTCCTGGCATGCCCAGTTTGAGTCACTTCTTCTTGGGTATAATCTCTATGGTTATGTTGATGGCACGTTGTCTGGTTCCACCAGTTCTTCCTCCAACCACTGGTTTCGTCAGGATAAACTAATCCTGAATGCTATCCTGGCCTCTGTTTCTGATGTTGTGGTACCCCTCATCGCATCATCCAAAACCTCCTGCGATGCTTGGAGCAAGCTGACCAAGCTCTATGCCAGCCGCTCTCGCACGCGGGTCATGCAACTTAAGGAGGAGCTTACTCTTCTTCAGCGTGGTGATCGCAGTGTTTCTGTCTACTTACACTCGGTCAAAACCATTGCTGATGAACTTGCTCTAATAGATTCTCCATTGCCAGATGATGACATTACTCTCTACGTTCTCAATGGTCTTGGTCCTGAATACCGAGACATTGCCGCTCCCATTCGAGCCCGGGAGACATCTTTATCCTTTGAGGAACTTCATGACCTCCTTGTCAGCCATGAAGCCTATTTGAAACGGCTTGAGGCATCCTCTCCAGCACTGGTGGCTACTGCAAATTCCTCTCAGCGCAGGCAGTTTTTCGGTTCGCGTTCCTTCAAGCGATCATTCAATAACTCTCGTACCAATCCAGATCACAAAGGTGACTCAAAACAACGATACTCCAAGCAGCGGTATGCTCCTAAATGTCAGATCTGTGATCGTGTTGGCCACATTGCCAAGCATTGCCCCCAGCTACCCTCTTCCGCGCCCATGGCAAATTGTGCTTCTGCCTCACATCCGCCTGACAAGCGTTGGCTCATTGATTCAGCAGCTTCCCACAACATCACCGGCAAGCTTTCTAATCTTCATCTACATTCCGAATATGACGGCACTGATGAAGTAGTTATTGGTGATGGTTCAGGTTTGCCTGTCACACACGTTGGTTCGTTGACTCTTCCCCTTTCTACTCGTCTGTTTCATCTTAATGATACCCTTTGTGTTCCTGATCTTCAGAAAAATCTCATCTCGGTTCATCAGTTCACCAAGCACAATGATGTTTTCATTGAATTTCATCCCTCTTTTTTTCTTGTCAAGGATCGGAGGACGGGGAAGCTTCTTCTGCAAGGACCATGTGACAATGGTGTGTACCCTCTTCCAGACTCGTGTGAGCGTCAGCCGTCTCCTTTGAAAACTGCATTCGTTCATGAACGGATTTCCTTGGCTGGCTGGCACGGTCGTCTCGGACATCCCTCTCCCAAAGTTGTTTCGCGTCTAGTTCGTTCCTTCTTGCTTCCTATTAACAGTTCAGTGTCCTGCTCCAACCTTTGTAATGCTTGTGCTATCAATAAAGCTCACAAGTTGCCCTTTCACTCATATGGTATGACTAGTACTGCTCCCTTTGAGCTTCTCTACACTGATGTTTGGGGTCCGTCTCCCATTGTCAGCTTCACTGGTCACCGGTATTACATTATATTCATTGATTACTTTACAAAATACATGTGGTTCTTCCCCCTTAAACAAAAATCTGACGTCCAAACATTATTTCGTCAATTTCACCGTATGGTAACCACGCGTTTCAATACAAAAATTCGGAGCTTATACTCTGACAATGGTGGAGAGTTTGTTGCCTTGCAATCCTATCTCTCTCGGCATGGCATCAGCCATTACACTTCAGCTCCTCACACTCCTCAACAAAACGGTGTTTCCGAACGTCGTCATCGTCATGTGGTTGAAACAGGCCTCACTCTCCTCACTCATGCTTCTCTTCCACGAGAGTTCTGGTCCTATGCCTTCGCCACTGCCACTTATCTCATCAACCGAATGCCCACCCCAGTTCTAAATTATAAGTCTCCTCTGGAGGCTCTGTTTGGTCTGCCACCTAACTATCTGAAGCTTCGAACCTTTGGCTGCCTCTGCTATCCGTGGCTTCGACCTTATAATACTCACAAGTTACAGCCCAAATCCCTTGCATGTCTATTTGTTGGCTACTCCACTAGTCAGAGCGCTTACCTCTGTCTTCATCTTCCCACCAAACGTCTCTATGTCTCTCGCCATGTTCAATTTGACGAGGCTGTATTCCCTTACAAAGAGTCTGTTTTCAATTCTTCACTTCGGCCGTCTCCGGTTCGGATGTCTTCCACTGATGCCTCACCTGTCATTAATATACCAATGGGGGTCTCACCACTGTCGACATGTTCTTCTACTGATGCTTCCTCGTCACCTTCGACTGCGTCTACTGCACCGCCTTCTTCTCCTCTGCCAACTTCACTCGCCTCCTCCACTGAACGGTCTGCTGCTCCTCCTGATGACCAGCTTCAGGATCCTCCACCGGCCCGTCCACATCCCATGATCACTCGCTCCATGAACAACATTTACTGTCCAAAGCGGTTGTTTGTTGCCACTAAATATCCGCTACCTGAACCCATCGAACCAACCTGTGTCAGCCAGGCTCTCAAAGATTATCGCTG
This sequence comes from Phoenix dactylifera, assembly GCF_051530095.1. Lineage (NCBI taxonomy): Eukaryota > Viridiplantae > Streptophyta > Magnoliopsida > Arecales > Arecaceae > Phoenix > Phoenix dactylifera. The sequence continues at coordinate 29,324,669 of NC_143199.1, forward strand.
GCGCACTGCAATGTCTGAAGAAATCACAGCTCTTCTCAAGCATGGCACCTGGGATCTTGTTCCTCCCAGTGCTGAGCAGAATATTGTGGGAAACAAATGGGTGTTTCGGGTAAAACGAAATTCAAATGGCTCCATCAGTCGGTTCAAAGCTCGCCTCGTCGCCAAAGGTTTTCATCAGCGTCCTGGGGTTGACTACGCTGAAACCTTCAGCCCTGTTGTCAAATCTGCCACCATTCGCCTTATTCTCTCAATTGCTGTCATGAAGGGATGGTGCCTTCGACAATTGGACATGAACAATGCCTTTCTTCATGGTGATCTTGCTGAGTCTGTGTTCATGAGACAACCACCTGGGTTTGAGGATTCCTCTAAACCTCATTTCGTCTGCCAGTTGAAGAAGAGTATCTATGGCCTCAAGCAAGCGCCCCGCTCCTGGTATCGTTCTCTTCGGGACGCTCTGCTCAGTTATGGTTTTCACACTTCCCGCACTGATACATCTCTCTTTATTCATCTTTCAAATGATTCTACATGTTACTGCCTGGTATACGATGATGATATTATTATCACCGGCAGTAATTCTTCTATTGTTTCTGACATTATCTCTCGGTTGAGTGCCCGGTTCTCCATTAAAGACTTGGGTGATCTTCACTACTTCTTGGGTATCGAGGTCATTCCAACCACTCAGGGCCTTTTTCTTTCCCAGCACAAATATGTGCGTGATCTTCTGGCTCGGGCTAACATGGATGGAGCAAAGGCAGTCCAAACTCCTCTTTCCACCAGCACCTCCCTCGTTCTTAGTGATGGTTCTCCTCCTGCTGATTGTACGGCATATCGCAAGATCGTCGGTAGTCTTCAGTATCTCGGTCTCACTCGGCCAGATATTGTCTTTGCTGTTTATCGTCTGTCCCAATTCATGCATCGGCCAACTACTACTCACTGGGCTGCTGCCAAGCGATTGCTTCGATACCTGAAGCATACCATCTTTGATGGGATTCATCTCCGGAAAAACAGTGCTCTGGAACTTCAGACCTATACCGATGCTGACTGGGCTGGGGATCATGATTCCAGGATCTCTACTACAGCTTTCATTACCTTCCTTGGTCAGAATCCAATTTCCTGGACTGCTCGCAAACAACGAGCCGTCTCTCGCTCGTCCACTGAAGCAGAATTCCGAGCATTGGTTGCTACAACCTCGGAAACAGTTTGGCTGCACTCTCTTATCTCTAAGCTTGGTCTCATGCTTATACATGCTCCACGACTTCTCTGTGATAATATCGGAGCCCATCACTTTAGTCTCAATCCAGTTCAGCACTCCCGCATGAAGCATATTGAGATCGATCTGCTCTTTGTCCGGGATCTGGTACAGAAAGGTAAGATCAGACTTCATCATATCCATACTACTGATCAGCTCGTTGATCTATTGACCAAACCCCTGGCTCGTCATCGTTTCCGGCTGCTCAAATCCAAGATTGGTCTTGCTGATGGCACGTCCATCTTGCGGGGGCGTATAGAGCCAGTAACACCAGCACCTCCGCCTTGAGCTACGTATCCACAACTTCCCAACAGTCTGCAGATATGATACGAACCAACTCAGTTGTTATGAGTTGTTGTAACTGAGAATAATATTGTAACTGATCCTCAGCTGTATCTGTGTATATATATCTATCATGTAATCACTGACTATGTGGAAAACCTTTTAGAAAACTGTTACTCATATCTTTACAGTTGTAACATGCTGAGCTTTGGTATCTCGGTAATATTTCTTGATAACGATACTAAGTAGACTAAAACAAGCTACTTGAATGGTGTAGGAGTTGCTTCTAGCCTAAGAAGCTGTTTTGAAGCACGTAACTTGGAGTTGTCGGCTGGAGCCCAATGTCGAGGAAAGCGTTGAGAAGTCCCAGCACCGCACGCGGTTAAATTCCAACCCATTTAAAAGGCGTGTCGCACTGTAGAGACTTACCATGAAAATCCGAAAGAGTTTTCTCGATTTTGTCGTGATCTCTTATTCTCGATTAGATTGCCGAATCCATTGTGATCTTCCGTAGAGGAAGAGCTGCCGGTGTTTGGGCCCCCGTTCGGCAGTCTCGTGACGTGCGTGGGACTAGACCTAAAACAATGTGGGGCTCATGTTGATGTCGAGTTTGGCTTGACCCAATCACTTCTTTGTTCTTCCAAGCCAGAGGTCTTGATGCCTTGGCCTTTTCCGCTGGGGAGGACTGAGGAGAGACATTGGATCTCGATAGAACCATGTCTTTGATCCAAGGATGCGTCCACCACTATTGTACATAGAGATGTTTTGCATGTGGCAATGTAAAGGAGGAGAAATTACATCCTACGTGACTGTGTATCATATGTCCGTGCTTGTTGCCAGTTGTTGCTGCTAGGAATCGGCCTAGCAAGTGAAGTGTTGGTACTGGAGGACTCGGCGATCAACTGTTTGGATCGTGCTAGGTTGCGACTCAAGGTAGGAGGTAGGTGCCGGGATTCTGGTCCGCGACTGTGCTCTAATCTAAAATAGCGAATACGAAGAAATCCTGTTGCTAGGGTGTGTTTGGTGGGGATCTTCCAATAGCTATGTTAGGACGATACTCAGAGAATAGAAGGAGGTTTTCAACAGTAGTATATCAGAGCCTCTGAGCACTTATCTGAAAGGTGTTTCAGAGAGTTGGTTGTATTGGCGAAGGTGAGAACCTAATGTCGTGGAGCTCAGGCATGCGGATCGGCCATAATTGCCACGTCTCCACACATTCCGAATATCAAGCGTGGACGTTTTGCACATGATTTACGTCTTTGGTACGTGTGATTTAAGGGATCGTGTGGAATTTCGGCTGGGATGTCACCAGCCATAAAGAGCTTTTGAAATTCAAACTTGGCTACATGCTTTCAGGCATACTAAGTAGCTGGCCTTGACTGGTGGTATGCCGGCTCCATGGTGAGCTTTGGTTGAACGACCCCTCGCATAAGCTATAGTCAGTTTTGATATATATCACCGATCATAGCCACTTGTTTCTTTAATGATACACTGAGATGACGGGCCTCATAGAAACTGAGCCACCATGATTCATGGACATGGTCATATTCTGCATGCTACATAGGATATAATTTCTTGTAAATAAAAGTGGTGCCATGATAAACCATCCTTTTTTGTTTTGATGAATTAGTGGTCATTAGAAGATTGTAACATTTTAATTATAGGTACAATATCTGGACTGAGCTGCCCACTTTCATGGTGATCACCTGATGTGTGGCAGAAGACATGGAAAGGACAACTGCCGAAGGCCTTGCTATGTTGGTTACTCAGTAGGCGGCCGGATTCGTGTGAAGGCAGCGAAGGCCCATGTATTGAAACGCGAGTTTGGCAAAGAACGTAGCCATCTTTTTCCGGTCACCATAACCGGACCGATTACAGGGAAAACAGGTTCGATAAGCCATGAGATGTCATACGCGCATGTTTCTTGGATCCTGCGAATGGGGACTTGGAGTGGTACAAGGAATGAAGCTTGCAAATTTAGTGACTTCTAACGTCACATGAATTTAGGTGTACCAGTGGAGCTTCATTAATATATTTTTCAGATGGTTGTAAAATGTTTTTATTTCTTTTAAAAAACTATACGGGCATCCTTCTAAATTGAGATGAAAAATATTTCTATCAGAAATTTTTAAACTTTTCTATCAGACAAATATAACTTATTTCTTTTTGTTATAATATTGCCGAGCAGCCCATCTGTGATAGAGAAGTTAGATTTTTAATTTCTATTGCGTTCTTCTTCATTAAAGACACATACACATATATATTGGTACATCGGCGAACCATACATAATGAGTGTGAGTATAGCCTATAAAATTAGAAAGAAGTAGAAAATATAAAAAAGACGGAATAGAGTCGTGTCTTTCTCGGATAACACCTAACACCTCTATCTTTAAGAAGGATCCACTCGAGATATTAATTTCACCTTTCTTGATGATCATTTGCTTGTCCTGAGCTCATCAATGCAGGATCGGTAAACGACATTGACATAGTGGATGGGGAGGGGTGGGGAGCGATTTTGTTGATTCGAGAGGTTAGGGTTCAAAAGAGGGCGAGGAGGGAGGTGAGGATCCCACTGGTGAACGGAGGAGGAGGAGGGCTTGGGCTTGGATGCGGCAGCAAGATAAGGCGTGCTACGACTAAGAGTGCGGGTTTGGGGTTGGGTGGAGGAGGAGGGGGCGATGGAGGTTTGGTGGATGGGGATAGGGTGAGAGGCAAAGGGTTGAGGGGAGAGGTGAGTGGCAATGGCAAGGAGGCGAGCATGGGGTCATCATGGCTGCGAAAAGGAGGCGACTTTCGAACTCATTGAGATTGCATGGCGAACGGCAGTCACTGGCTTCGGCCAAGAGTGTGTCGATGTTCTACATTCTCATCCATCAACTTTTGTCAAGGAGAGTGTCGTCCGACTTGGGCTCCACCCCCGAATTGCCAAGTTCAGAACATTACCTATATGGAACTCAAGGATAAGATTGCTTGCTAGATTAAAGCCCTCAACTTGATCTTTCGCATTCGCATCCCTGGGGAGTGTTGTCTCATTGGTCTTCATGATCGATTGTTCACCGGCCTCTTTGACCCAATCTTCATCGCCCTCCATGGCCGGATCTTCACCGGAGCTATGAGAGAAAAGAATATGGGTCGAGTTTCATTTCATTGTATGTTAAAATAATTTTTATATAATTTTACTTTTTAAGATATAATTATCATAATGTTAGATGTAATATTAGCAAATCATGGGACTTGTTGGTAAGTATGTAATTATATCTCCAAAACTATAGCCAGCTAATTTAGTGGGAAGGGCATTAAAGAAATAGGAGCTCTGTTTTGTTATCATGTGATGATCATGTAATAATGATTTTTAATGGAGATAGATGATTGAGTTATATTGTAATGAATAAATAAGTTATAGTGTCTCATTGAAAAAAAAAAAAATGGAGCTCAAACTGAAAGGTGTGTCTATGTAATAATAAAGAAAAGACTTCGACAAACTTTATAATTATATTTAGAAAAAAGTAGAAAAATTGGCGAAAGTAGGGTCTAAGTTTCTTTTTCTTTCATCGATAAATCCTAATTGAGATATATAGCCTCCATTTGTGCCAACGAGGTCCGTTCTTGTATAGTGTATAATTTCGATTGGATTCTTCTTCTAGTTAAAAGAGGACATAACTTTTTAAAAATATATATGACTAGCAAAATAATTATGAAAAAGCTAAAATTCTAGAAGATATAGATCTCAATTTTTACATCGACTTTACTTATAGATGCTTGTCTAATTTTTTCCAGATCGGAAGATACATATCCAATCAAATTCCTCCCAGAAAAGAAAAATTTTATTTTGATGACCCATTTTGAGGTTTAAATGATGAAATTTGGTCTGTTCGGTGTGCTACACTCTTTATGTGCTAGAGCTACTTTGTAGAGCGTAAAAAGTTAGTTGGTTTAATAAAAAGCATCTCAACTGGATGCAGTAAGGGCGAGTTATGACTTCTAAAAGTTTGACATATAATTTAGCTTTCTAATATGACAGATCTCGCTCTTGGACTTTGTCCAGTCCTTGCTATAGTGGCCAAAATAATTCGCATTAAATTTGGTGATCCTCCTAAATTATTTAGCAATATTGCTTCTTCTTCTTTTTTTTTCTTAACTTCCATTATTGAGGAATATCTTTACATAATTTTGTACATAAAAAGTAATTAGTTTTTATACATTTGTTATTTAATAATCATATAAATAGAATTATTTTTTCTTGAGCTTCATGGGTTAAGATATTAGTATGAGCGTGTTTTTTGATCTGGGATTTTGTTTACCTTTTGATCTTGTAACCCTATTTATTAGCATATTTGGTTAAAATTATGTTTGTTGGACTCCTTAAATTCAAATTTGTTTGGGTTTAGATTGAGTTTAAATGTAACCCCATCCATGAATTCATTAAATGAAAATAAGGAAAGAACGTGAATTTTATTCTTTAGAGGATAGGCTGATTAGATTCAAAAGATATGCAATAATCTTGCAATAGAAAAAGCCAAAAGCCAGTATTTCTGGATTTTTTTTGTTTTTTTTTAATAAGGCGGGTTAAATTTTATTTCACCTCTTGTCTCTTGATACTGCATTCCTTGTAACGCCTTGCATTAGAGGCCACAGTAGGTTTGTTAGAACCAAAAAAAAGAAGAAAAAGAAAAAGAAAAAAACTCAACCCATTTATAGTCAAGTTATTTTAAGTGGATCCCAGGGATATCAATAGACATGGGTCAAGACATGGCATATGCAACATAACGAAAATACCTTATTTTCAGGGAAATCTAATTTTGGCTTCACTTATTTGCTGCATATCTCAAATAATGGAAGTGAAATATGGTCAAGATGAGGGGATCTATGGTTCATGGATTGAAATGAGAGAGAAATAAAGGCTTCACTTGATTACACAACATTCTCAATCATCCAAATTAACAAAATTTTGATCAGACCCACCTTGCACCTAACTTGGAGAAATTTGAACCAAGTTAGTTCTTCAAATGAACGAGATAGACCCCCTTTTTTTTGGCTTTTCCATGAATTGGTTATTAAAGAATTTACAGAGCATTATTAATGCCTTTTTTGATTGTCCATGATACCAGCAAATTAGCTGTTTTAAAACGAGCAATGGCTTAGAATAACTGGTGCATACTCCTATTCAACATGATAAGATTCATAAAATTCAATTTTACACTAAGCAACTATAAGTAACTCAAAATGCGAACTCTCCAAGATTGGACCTACGCGTCTCCACCTTTTGTTTTTTATCTCTAGTTTAAAATTTGCCATCTCGGTACCGACCCCATACTGGTGCCACGCTAGCACAGTGTTGGTCCACTATGGTACAAATTTTTTTTTAACATACCGAGTATCTATACGCCACTTGTACGGGATACTAGTACTGAACCGATATGATACAGTATGCTCCGTACCGTCCAGTTCAGGCTGGTACAATATGGTATACCCAATACCGTCCGGTTCAGGCTGATACGACATACCATGCTCCAACCGGCCTCTCCGCATGCATACTCTTAAACCGCTTTTTTTCTATTTGCTCTTTTTTTTGCCGAGTCATTCCTTCTTCAGTTCTATTTATTAAGCACTAGTTTGAGTAACGCTCTTGATCTACATGAACAAAGGGGTTTGTGTGGTTCACGAATCACGAGGAATTGAAACTCCATGTCCGGATCATTGCAATCCAACTAGGCCAGCTCATAGATCATATCCAATGAGCCCAATAACGAAACGAACTCTCCCTCTGATACAATTCCAAGCCCAAGCGAAATGGGCTGCGTTTTGGGGTTCGGTGAGGCCACCTTTTGTTTAACTACAAGAGAAACGCGTAAGGCACCGGAAGTGACCGTCCGTTCGAAATCAGACGGATTTGAGCCAGCCATGCCCGTTACTGGAGCCCCACTCGATCTTGCGGTTCTTGCTGTGAAAGCGTTACATTGAGATTCGTGAAACGCCTCAGCGGCACCCAGAAAGGCCCGCTCCCTTCACCCTTTAACTCGCTCTCCCCTCCGGTCCCAAGAATCCCAGATCCCGGACTCGACCTCCTCGGGCGACGTCTCTCCCTCCCAGAGTTGTCTCCTCCGCGTTCGCCTGCCCTCGACTCCTCTCTCGGTTCTTTGTGAGAGATCTCTAGATCCAAGATCTCAGGCAAGATCTCTTCTCTCCGCCTTCTTGATCTTGAATATCTTCGGATCTTTGTGTTGGTCTTAAATTTGAGCATTAGATCCTTAGGGTTTTTTTGAAATCGTGCTTTCGTTTGCAAGGATGTCGTCTCGGATTTTGTTACAGTCGGATCTGGAATCACACCGGATCACATCGCTGAATCGATTACCCTAAGTTTGAGATTCATATGGGATAAAACAAGAATAGATCTGAATTGTTGGCATTCTCTCAGATCTAAAGCATCGTTTCTAGAACTGTTTAGAATGAGAAAATCGTACCTCTGTCAGCTCTGATAGGAGTGTAAATTCTCTTTTTTATATAGAATCTGGTGGAAGTTGTGTTCTGATTTTGTCTTTCTTTTGTTGTCTGCTTGAGATGTGTCGAAACTTTTTGTTTGACCTGCTTGAATTTTATCGCTGATCCATAAAATTTCGTGTATTTTGACGTTACTTAATTGCCTTGATTCTAGGTGCTTCATTTGCTGAGACCTACAATTGCATATTGTTCGTGGTGTTCATTCATCCAAAATGGTATGCATTAACGCCCTAGTTTCTCACTTTCTTCCATTTTTGGGGTGCTGAATGGTTAAAACTATATGACTAGTGTTGTATTTGTTGTTTTCATTTGAGTTTCTGGATTACAAACGGCATTGTTGGTTGAAGTTGGCTCATTAAGTTGTCCTTTTGGGATTAAGCCTACTACAACCTTCAAAAATCTACTCTCTCCCTAAAATTTAATGTGCAGAAATAAGCAACCAATAATTTCTGTGCTGAGAACCTTTTTTCTCTGGTGAACAGGTGGTTCTTGCAGCATCTGTCGTAACTAAGTCTGGAAAAGGTGAGCTTGATATTGCTTGAATTTGTGGTTGAATGTTATTCTGCTTTGACTTTGGTATCTCCCATTATTTTACTTGAATCTATTTACTCTGATAAATAGTGTGAGACCAGCTCTAGAACTCGATTATCAAATTAAAAAAAGATAGTTAACAAGGTTGGTGCATTTGTCTACACAATAACAAATTGAATGGATTAAGAGATATTATGAGAAAGTGTATCCAAGATAAACCAGCAGATGCTAAAAAAAATAATTCTTGAGAGACCTGAATGTATGCGCATATTTAATGGTCACTTCCATGTCTGGATGTCTTTGGTTTTTTCATCATCTTTCTACTAGATAAATGCTGAAGAAACTAGAAACAAAAATGTTTACCTTATATTACATAATATTTGCCAATGATGATAGACTCCAATAAGGATTTTTGGGTATGAAGCATGGTCTGCCGTACCGGTCCGTACCGGCCGGTACAGGCCGGTACGTACTGGTCCGGCCTGAGACCGGTACCGGATCAGCGTGGAATCCGGTACCGGTAGTTTATTGTTGAAGGACGGGTACGGGACTGGTTCGGATCGGTACAGGACCAGTTCGCCACCGGTACGGAACCGGTACGCCACTGGTTCGTACCGGTTCGGGCCGCCATCGGTACGCCGACCGGTGCCGGTACAGCGGACCTTACTATGAAGATTATTTAGGTTGGTGCATTTGTCTACACAATAACAAATTGAATGGATTAAGAGATATTATGAGAAAGTGTATCCAAGATAAACTAGCAGATGCTAAAAAAAAATAATTCTTGAGAGACCTGAATGTATGCGCATATTTAATGGTCACTTCCATGTCTGGATGTCTTTGGTTTTTTCATCATCTTTCTACTAGATAAATGCTGAAGAAACTAGAAACAAAAATGTTTACCTTATATTACATAATATTTGCCAATGATGATAGACTCCAATAAGGATTTTTGGGTATGAAAATTATTTAGGTTAGGTTGATTTACTTACCCTTTCTTAGTATTTGTCATATACTTGTGGCTATTTTTGGAGAACATTATCATTGAATTGATTTTCACATATGCATTTTCTTTTTGAGATGGAATCCACGATTGTAGATCTTGGCGGGATGGTGGGAGGGCATCCCGACCATCCATTCCTATGAGAAAATAGGAACCAAGAATCGGGTGGGACTCTGAAACCCATCCTCGTGTGAAAGAAGAAGAAAGGGCCAAAAAAAATCAAGAATGAAGAAGAAGAACAATGAAAGAAAGAAAGGAAAGCAGAAGGAAAGAAAGGAGGGAAAGAAGGAAGGAAGGAAAGAAGAAGAATAAAAAGAAAAAAAAAAAGAAAGGAAGGGGAATGAAAAAGAAAGGAAGGAAAGAAGAAGGGAAAGAAAGAAGAAAAAGAATAAATAGAGGGAAAAAGAAGGAGAGAGAGATAGAGGTTACCTACTCGAATGCTTGACTATGAAGGCTGCTGGGATAGGGCAGGACGGTGGGGCATCCCTTTCCATGGAGAAACCATGCTCCTGTCCCACGGGATTTAAAAACATTGATTGGATCTGCTCTCACTTTTGATATTATACATGATTAGCTTCTCTTGCTATTATTTTTTCCTAAATCACATTTGCTTAGTACCATCCCATCATATGACTTATTTCTTTTAACACTTAATTGCAGCACTTGTGTCAAGGCAATTTGTGGATATGTCCCGAATAAGAATAGAAGGACTACTTGCAGCATTTCCTAAGTTGGTGGGAACAGGAAAACAACATACTTACGTTGAAACTGAGAATGTGCGCTATGTTTACCAACCAATTGAAGCTCTTTATCTGCTACTTGTTACAAACAAACAAAGTAACATTCTTGAAGACCTGGAGACTCTGAGACTACTATCCAAGCTCGTATCCTTTAAGATATTGGATCATCATACATTAGCGCAATGATTGATTGGTAGCAGTTCATATCATGCTATCTCATGCTTGATACCTTAGGGGCTACTTTGGAACCATACCAATTTCCTAATTGCAGATTATCTTTCATAACTTGATCATTTTCATGGGCATGTAAACTGGTTTTTGAATGTTAACCTGAGTTCTTTATCAATGTTGGTGACAATACTTGCCTGTGAACTTTATATTGGAAGACTCTTGGTGGCAGACATGGCTTGGTTTTCTGGATTCATGCATTTCTCATGCGCAGAAGTCAAATTTGATTGTAACAGGGTATTATTTTCAGAAATTATATAAAAGTGAATAACCCTATAATAAGTGCATGAATTGGTGACTAAATGTTGCCTAAAATGTCTGATAGGCTAATGGTTGTTGATTATGGTCATGAATTTTACCTTTTCTGTCTGTGCACCTCGACAAAGTTCACCACTGCTTGTTGAAAGTTTCAGCATATCTCATACATATTTATTGTTATAAATTTAAATGTTGATTACCTTAAGCAGTTATAAGGTACCTGAATATTCACCTTCCTTAGATGAGGAGGGTATTTGCAAGATGGCTTTTGAGCTGATATTTGCTTTTGACGAAGCCATCTCTCTGGGGCATAAGGAAAATGTGACTGTAGCACAGGTTAAACAATACTGTGAGATGGAGAGTCATGAAGAGAGATTGCATAAGCTGGTCTTGCAGAGCAAAATCAACGAAACCAAGGATGTTATGAAGCGAAGAGCTAGTGAGATTGACAAAAGCAAGGTATAAATATTTGCTTCTTTTCTCAATTTTAATTAGCAAAAGTACTTCAGTGTGTGAAATAAAATTATGGGCAAAAGATAATGGCTGCTAGCTCAAGATTCATAATGGTGGAATTCTGCTTTTAAGGCATATATAAGAGAATGTTTTAGTTGCTCAACCTGTATTTTATTGTATAGTATTCCTGATAAATATCAACTGAATGAGATGATAACAAATGTGCAAGGATGTTCTTGATTCCTTTATATACCTAAATTGCTTATTCAGCTATAAAATTGTACTAGTGGATTTACTTGGTTTGATTTTTTTTTTTTTTGGTCTTTATCATGATCTCCAAAACTTTTATTTTTGGATTATGGGGATGATTGTCTGCATAAATTGTAATTGGCATTCTATATGTATAAAATCGAATCCTTGTGTCACCACTTTGATTATCGTCATTCCTCACAGCTGTTCATACATCATAACTATGATTTCAATTATTTCTTTACTTGGAAAATTTATGACTATAATTCACCAAGATGAGTTCTAACTTATGTTCTGACACTCGACGTTGATAATTATTGAAGTACTATAGACTTTTATGATGTTACTTTTGGTCTGAGCTCCAATAAGGATAGCATCAGATTCATCTACATAGATATTAGCCAGCAAAGGAGCAGTTTATGTTCCATTTAGTTAATCCTTGTGTCACCTTTATGATTATTCTCTTAGTTGTTCATAAGTCAGAACAATGATTTTTTAGTTATTTTATTTGTCGGAAAATTTATGAGTACAGTGGGCCAGGATGAGCTCTGAGATATATGTTTCAACACTCTTGAAATAGATAATTATCAAATTACTGTAGAGACTTTTATGTAACTCTAGGTTAGAATTCCAATGAGGACAGTGTCAGATTCATCTATGTAGCTGTTATCCAGCAAAGGAACAGTTTATCTTCCTTTAATTGACAGAATCATAAATGACAAAATATATACTAGTAACTTAAATTGAAGATTGGACCTTCTACTATCTGCTAGAGAACAGCTTCCAAATCTAATATAGAAAGCCAAAGGTTGTATGTTCACATCTCATTGAGGGCAGCTTCCAATTCTAGTTTAGCTATTGGTTATTTCTAGTAAGCTACTGTGCTGCAAGTTTTCTGTATGCAGTTGTCACTCTTGACTTTTCATCAAACTAATAGGATCGAGGGTATGATAGAAAAGAACACAAAAAACATGATATACATTCACTTTATTATGTATGATGCCATTTGTCTATGTATAACTGGAACTTTAACAGTTTTCATGAATGTCTTTCTTTCACTTCCATATTTTGTTGGCAACATTGACTTAAATTTGCATTTTAAATATTTTTTATGTTTTCTTATGTACATTAATTTGCAGATTGAAAAGAACAGAGGTGACAGAGGAGGGTTTATGTCATCCATGTCTGGTCCACGGAAACTTGATAGTGGCTTTAGCGATATTAGTATCTCGAGTAGTGGAACTGGTTTTGGAAGTGGTTCTGGATTTGGATTGAGCACTGATGTGGATTCCTTCTCTAGCAAGCCCAAAGGTTTATAATAATGCCCCCAAGTTTCATATGAATATTGTTAGCATGCTTTACAATAACATATAATATTCAAGCTTTTCATTCAAAGGTGGCTAGTTCGAACTATTTTAATTCTAACTTTTAGGAAATCGTTGATTTTTTTCTTCTAAGATATCACCTAGACCAAATATTCTGGAATGATGTATTTTTGTTATTTGTGAGAAGAAGTACTTGGTTTTTTTCCTTTTTGTATATTTCTTAGTTTTCTATTTGTCGATTCTCTTGGCTTTTGATAATTATTGTTAAGATTATTTCAATATATAAATCTTTCCTCCAGGAGCGGAAAGCATTCAACATTGATGAGTATCCTGAATTTATATTAGAAATGTTAAACCCAAGATAACTTTGTGGGGAAATGATTTATTTCTGGAAATTGAGAAAAAGATCATGGGTTTCATGCTTCTGTAGTGCTTAAGCTTATTAGTGTTAATGTGTCTATGCTTGAGTTAATGCAAAATTATCTCAATGTATGGAATAAAGTTTCCATAATTTGAATACCATCTTATTCGCACATGGCCTATTATATAATATATTCAAATTTTGCAGATTAATTTTAACATGTCAATGGCTTGATAAACCTACTGAAACCTGTACATTACTGCAAACAATTCCTGAAAACTCTTCTGCAGAACTTCACACAGCATATATTGAAGATTTTTTCTTTTATTGTTATTATGAAATTGCTGCCTCCCTATTAAATGCGATCATATACAACTACCATCCGTGTCTTTATTAGTTGCTGTCGACATTGTTCAGATTTATAGCATGAATTATCTTGCCAGATGGTAATGATACTCTGTTTTACAAAGTAAAAATCTATGCTGACTGGGAAATGTATCCAGTTTGTTAACTGATGATGTTAGTGTTTGTTAAATTTTTGACTGTTTGTTTGTTTTGAGGCCATTTCTTTTTCTGAAGACTCAATTGGGATCTCCAGGTCGTCCTCCTGCATCTGCTACTGCTCCTCCAAAAGGCCTTGGCATGCAGTTAGGCAAAACGCAACGTACAAATCAATTTTTAGAATCACTAAAAGCTGAAGGAGAAGTCATTCTTGAGGATGTGCAACCAAGTGCTGTGCAGTCAAAGGCTCCTCTTCCACCAACTGATCCCATTACGTTGACAATTGAAGAGAGGCTCAATGTAATGATTAAGAGGGATGGGGGGGTTAGTAACTTTGATGTTCAAGGCACCTTGTCTCTCCAAATTCTTAACCAAGAAGATGGGTTTATTCAATTTCAGGTTCTCTCTCTCTCTCTCTCTCTCTCTCTCTCCCCGCACATCTGTTTGCATGCACGTGCAAGAGGTCATTTTTTGATTGGATTTCATATACTAATGACTTCATGTTTGAATTCTTCCACTTTTCTCGTCAGTCTTTCCTTCCTTTTGATCCCCTAATTCTTCTTCTCTTTTCTCAAATCTGATTTGAAGGAAAAAATGGTCACGAGAATCAAGTGCATTTGTCCCAAGTGCAATAAGGAACACCAACCTATTTTGTGTTGTTACTTATTACCAACAGAAATTCACCATTTTCCAAGAAGTTGTATTGTTGGCTTTTTGATTATGTATTGGATTTTATTAGATTATCAAAGATTTCATAAATAAGTATAGACTTCTTGCTTACCATGAGATAACCAAAAACTAATGTTAATCAAATTTATGGGTAATTTAATTAATTGTAAAGATAGTGATTCAGGAATTGTTTGTTTTTCTTGGTCTTGAGCTTTACTCTTATGTTTAAATGCTTGTCTTTTCTTCTATGATTTCCCCTTTTTAAGGTCTTTCTTGTATTTGTTGCTATCACCATGAGTACCATATGTATCTTACTTCTTCGTTCTTGCAAAATCTGTTTCTTTTTTCATAATCCAATAGAAGTTTCCAAATTGTTGAATGCTAACATTTCCGATAGTGGTTGTCTTGGGGGAACAGATTATCATAAGAACTTTAAGAAGTGATATTACACTTTTAAGGGTTGTAAAGTAAGAGCTAATATAGACATTTTTGACTGGAAAATAATAATTCTAGTGATACATCAAAGGCATGTTATCCATAGACTAAGTAAAAAAGAAGCCTTGTGTCATTGATAGACATGAATTACAAGCCTAATCTTACATATATTGACTTCATGATCTGAATTTTCTAGCAGATTCCCTCCAATATAGCATCTTCTTGGGATCATTTTATGATTAAAAAGTACAATTCTGAACCTATTTACTTGTTATCAGCTTTACAGGTTCCATATTGCCTTTAGTGTTAAGTCAATGTTTTTTGGCATTGTAATGGGAAATATATTTGGTTTTAGTTACGGTGAATATCAAATGTCGGCTGATACATGCTGGACAATTAAAAGATGCAGGAAAATCATTTAGAGCGTAGATTTGTAGTGCTTTCATCTTGGTTCTCAATTTGCAGTTTAAAGGAAGGTTGGTAAGAAAATCTAAACGTTATACAAGACAGGAGGAAACCTCTCTTCACTCTTTTTTTTTTGATGAGTACACTCTCTTTTGGCATTTAAAAAGGTGAGATTAGGAGAGATTGAAGTTGCAAGAATATCAAAGATGGGAAGTATTCTTATGAATTTAAAGTCATGTTTTAATAAATGATTGGTTGTTTGCATATTTATGCCCGTTAAATTTCATGTGTGTGTCTGAAAACTTTGCTCAGTGAAGTAATCTTAATTTGTCTTCATTTGTTCTAAAACGTCTTGATGGTAGAACTGTTAAGAGATCTTTTCTTCTAAAATGTTATTTACAGATTGAGAACCAGGACATACCAGGCCTTAGCTTCAAAACTCATCCGAACATTAACAAAGAGTTATTTAACAGCCAGCATATTATAGGCTTGAAAGATCCAAACAGGCCCTTCCCTACTGGTCAAAATGATGTTGGTCTTATGAAATGGAGAATTCAGGGCATGGATGAGGCCTCTTTGCCGTTAACTGGTGAGTGGTATATTGAACTATCAGTAATTATTTAAACTTGTTATTCTTGGATTTTTTTATTTATTTACTTATTTATCTGCAGTCAACTGCTGGCCCTCAGTTTCTGGAAATGAAACTTTTGTTAACATTGAGTATGAAGCTTCAGAAATGTTTGACTTGCGAAATGTTGTGATATCCATACCTCTTCCTGCACTTCGGGAGCAACCAAGTGTAAGGCAGATTGATGGAGAATGGAGGTAAGCATTCTGAAATTTAGGTACCCCTAACGATGAAAATTGACAGCACTAAGTCTAGATATATATACAAACAGAATCAGAAGGGATTTCAACTTATCAGTAATCTAGATAGCAGTTTTATATGCTTAGGTAACCGGACATCTTAATAAGTTTCTAGCATCTCATATTCTTTATGGTTTCCTTCTCTTTCTAAACTAGGAGTTTTTGTGTGAACTATTAGTATTCCTTTTTATCTGTTGTTCTGAATCGGCATCGATTTCTATATTAATTTTTTCAGGACAGATCACCTGTCATTCGAGTTTTATTTTTATTTTATTTTTAATTTTTTTATAACCCATATTCGTTCACTGGATGTGTTATCCCGTACTTATATTAGAAATTTATCCTCCTTTTAGTCTTGAGTTGCAACTGGCTTTGTTGTATAAGATTCTAGTTAGTGGATAATCTCTGCTACTTACCTTTTGGGGTTTGATTCTTTTCCTTTTTTTTCTTTTTTTTTGGATTAGATAGCATTTTGTAGGTTAGTCTCACAATACCTGATTCATTGGGTGCTCGTAACTGGGTGAGCATGATGAAATTGTTTTTGGGTTTCTAGCTGTATTCACCCACATAGAAAAGTTGGGAGCACCTTAGCTTCTTAGTTCGGTTTAGAAGCAACAGTGTATGACATTCAAAATTTTAGCCTGTGATCACTATTTGTAATGCAGATGGACTGTTTGTGCAGCGAGGTCGATCTCTTATTGAGGTATCCAAGAAGTGGAAACCTCTAACCATCATGAGATAGCAAATAGTACGGCTTTCAATTAAAAAAAGAATAATCCTTGTGGATATCATATTGGGGTCTCTAGGCACAAGTGCGGACAAAATAAAGGAATTTCATATACTCAATAAGAGACAAAATAAAGGGGTCTTTAGGCACCAGTCCTTGAACACCTTTCAAAATGCTGATTTCTAACCATCTTGTATGAACAATCATATCTATTAAAATTATAACTAGGGGAATATATCTATAGTTCAATTGGTGCATAGAATTTGTCAAGCAAAACTTAATTAAGGAATCAATAGACATATTTGGGATAAAAAATATGTCTAAAGAGCGAGGATTTTATGTGAAACTTAATGTACTTGTTACGACAAATAATAGGAGATAAAAGATTAAGCATGAAGTTCTATTGAAAGTGGGGATGAAATAGGAGATGCTAAATTCAGTTCCACACCGTGTCATTATGGTGACATCTTCTCGTGGCCGCATGGCATAAAAGTGGCAATATTGGCTTTATCAGCTCTCTAGTTATAATTAAAAAATTTCTTACAGCTAGATTTATCCATGGTGCGTCAGACAGTTGATTCTTTTAATGTTCGATTTCAGGTATGACCCGAGGGCTTCCACATTGGAGTGGTCTATTCTTCTTATTGATCATTCCAATCGCAGGTATAGCAAGCTTGTGGTTTTCATTTAATGTGTTAAAACAATTTGATTCAATTAACTCAGTTACTCATGAATACTAGACATTGACCAATTAGTTTGCTTTCCATTCTTGGCAGTGGATCAATGGAGTTTGTTGTGCCTCCGGCTGATCCATCAGTATTCTTCCCCATCAACATCAGATTTACTGCTGCAAACACATTTAGTGATGTGAAGGTTAGACACACTACATTTTCTGGATCTTCTGTTATTGTTTATATTGTTTTTACTATGGATTCTTGGAAAATGTATTCTGTTTTGTCCTCGAGCATATAATTTTTGTTTAGAGATGGGTAAGTTATCGCAGAGTCCTGCTTACCCTCAAGAAACTTTTTCAATTGGCGTTGATTTTAAGTTGTGACCTACTTGTGAAGTGTTCCCATACTTCGATAAATCATGTGTAAGAGCTGGTTGTATGATTTTCTTTCCAATTTTTAGTGTATTATATCCAGATTCCAGATCACAAAAGTAAAACCTGTATAGATGGAAGGAAGCTTGTTGGTTAATGTTGAGGACCTTATAGGATTTTTACTGGTGTAAGCTACTAACAGGCAGGCATAACAGCGAATAAAAGGCAAAACTATATATTTAGATTTTCAAATCTACTTTGTGTAAATAAATCAAGTGCTTTTGTTTTCCTATGACACGGATAATGAAACTGTTCATAAGTGGAGAACTGGCCTATGGGAGAGGAAAACCCAAAGTACATTTTAGGTTTTTTGAATTTTTTTTGTTTTCAGTACTTTATAGTATTCATTGAGTAAAAATACTTCATATGCTAATTACTATTTAAATAAAAATCATCCTCATTTATGATAGATATTCAGTTGCAAGGCCAATATGTTAGGGAGTCCCTTAATTTAAATTACATATTTGATTCTGCTGTGCCAAGCGTTTTCCATGTAATCCTTCATGGTTGGGTTCAAGTTTCCTTTCAAATGTTGTGCCGCAATTGCAATCTTTCACCCATCCTCTAGACCGACAAGACCTACATCACAACCTTGAAGAAAACATTTATTATCGGGAAACTTTATTTGCTTGGTCTTCTGATTATCATTTATCAGCTATTTATATGTCTATAGTTATAAGAATATGGCCTAGCTGCTTCATGTATAGGAATCAGATTTAGAAGTGAAAGTTCCTAATGCTCATGGTTTAATGATGATGTATTTGATTGATGTGGCAGACCTAAGACATGAGTACTCAGAAAACTTTGGTCTGTCCATTATATTTTTTGTACTTGTTTGCGTATTGGATTTGCTTAACGCTGAAAAGGTGATCCAGTGTCAAACTATTTGGTAGTTTTTAACATGAGTTGCAAATTTGCTGCGTATTGGATTTGCTTAACGCTGAAAAGGTGATCCCAGTGTCAAACTGTTTGGTAGTTTTTAACATGAGAATTGCAAATTTGCTGCAGGTGATTGGTGTCATGCCACTTAGAAGCAATGCTCCACCAAAGTTTTCACAGAGGATTCAGATGATTACAGACACTTACCAAGTGGTTTGATTTATGATGGAAATAATTTGTGGCATTGAACCTGTCTTTCAAATTGACTTTATCTGTAGTATGATGGAAATGGTTTGTGGCATTGAACTGGTCTTTCAAATTGACTTTATATGTAGGGCCTTTGTTTTATCCCCACTCATCCACGAACCTTGGCAGTGAAACAAGATTTTAAATTTGTGCGCCTAAAGTTTTTTAACTGTTATTTCAAAAGAATAAACGGATTTATTATGCGTTTTTTCAAGTCGGTGGATAATTATCGTGCATTCAGAAAGTACGTGAATGGGTCACCAAAAGAGTTACTGCATGTTGCCTGCAGTCTGGTTTAACTCCTAGTCGATGCTACGTCGCATCCTTCTGTGTTCAACCTTTTTGTGAAATTTTGCAGCATATTTATTTTAGTATTAACAAATCAATATATGAAGCCAGACCTCAAAAAAGACTTTCTTATGGAGAAAAAAAATGCAAAATTACTGGATCATTAACGACGTATAGGAGGAATTTATGCAGGTCCCTTTTGTATATATGAACATAAAGTTATTCCTTACACCCAACAAACTGCAATTATTTCCTTTCATATAAAAGGTTCGATTAGGATAGAATTGGGAGATCAATTGGCTTGGAAACTTGTATTTTTTATTTTTAATGACCAAAAGTTGCTCTGAGATGGGTTGGGTAGAACGCTATGGACATCAAGTGGCAGAATTGGAGTCTTCGAGAAAAGAAAAGAAAAGAAGAAAAAAAAACATTTCCTGCACTGGCAGGTTCAAACTATATGGCGGCATTCCTACCGCCCCATTACAAATCCCAGACATCAAAGAAAAGAAGACATAAAGCACGCTCCAGGTAGGACAAGCATCAGATTTGCAGCCCCGCAATAAATTAGCAGTTGGCTATATGATTCAACATGATGGTTGACCATTCAAATAAGGTTCAAAATACATCCATCGCATACCACAATATGTTTTGACATAAGGTTGTCCAGTCAGCTCAAAGCCTGGCTCCCCACAAAATACACCGGCCTAAGTTCAAAACTTCACCCAACTCGCTACGATCTGAAAATTGCAGGTAGCTATGCCCTGCTATATTAAGTTAGGCTATAGTATCATATGGTAATAATATTTCAAGTACTGTCAAGTTAGTACAAAATTGGCCAAACAAGCTGGCCTCTCACCCTCGGAGATCATGAAGGCTTCTCTAACCTAGAGTTGCCAATCTATGGGAGAAAGACCCGATCTCTCCAAAATCTGATTTGTCTGAGAAAAATGCCTGTTACAGAAGAGGTAGTTAGGTTAGAACAATTGCTCAGTTTTGTTGCTAAACAAATACGAAATGATTGGCTTGTTGCTAAATAAATAACAGATAAATAACAAGTGGAAGCGATAAAGTACCACGAGCATGAAAAAGCAAAAAGAGGCTGTGTTCAGAAAACTACTTGCACTGTTGCACACTCTTCAGCTAGTTATCCAGGCTCAAGGCAACACCACTTGCAACAAGCTACATTCCCATCCCTTCCATTTCCGATCTTCCTTATTTCAGGTCATTATTTATGCTTTGCCTTTCTCAATGCCAAGACAATGACCAACACTCGGCCTAATGGTTGCTGCTTTCAAGGTCTTGTTTTCAAATCCCATACTCTCAAATTCTCGTTGGCTGCAGATGGATGGAAGGTGTGGAAATGTTCCTAGCAGCAACCATGAAATGATGCATGTAGTGTGAAGTTATGCTTAACATGGGGGCTTGAATCTCTGGCATCCCGTGCTTGATGATGCCATGGTTAAGAACTTAATTCACCCACAGTTGGGTTAAGTAGTGGATGGTTGTGCCATCATATAGCTCGCTTGTTTGGATTCAACTGCCCAGATATACAAGTGTTTCTAGATCTTACCAGAGCTACTTGCAGGTGCACATTGGTTTTATACTCTACAATGGTCAAGATTAGAGAACTGCTCTTTAATTTTTGTAGAAATATCAAGACAAGTCTACATTTGTGTGACTACAAACTAAGAAATCAAATCTGCTGCCAGCCTTTCTGGATCATACCTTTAAGCTTAACACTTTAATCTTAACGGATTAAGTAAATTCATGCTCAAATAAATTCATGCTTCAAGAACCCAGTAAATTTTGTAAGATACAAAGCCATGCTGTTGTATCCTAAAAGCTGGAACAACAAATAGAGAAATAGCTGGAAATATATTACTATTTTGATTATGAGGAAAAAACAAACCTGCATCCAAAGAAACCTCTGTTAGCTGATAGGCCTGATGGATGAGCAGCTCTTAGAATGTGATGTTTCGACTCATCAATCAATCTGCTAACAGCAATAGCATAAATGTAAGTGAAATTTAAATAAGTTCTAGAGTAGATACTGATAGTGCTAATCAACAAGATTTAGCTAAAATGGTCAATAAAATTAGCAATAATTAGCTTGAAATGAAGAATGCTTAACATTATGAACTTCAAGAATCATATTAAACAAATATGTGAAGAGAGAAAAGCAAAGGAGTTTCTCATAGTGGTAATCCTACGCGTATTCCTATTTTCTGTGAAATGTTGCAATTAGTGATTGATTTTCCAGCTTTTACAGGAAAATTTTGTTCTGATTTTTATTTCATGGTTATATCTGGTTCTTCTGATTACAAAGATCCTTTGTAATCAGAAATTACCTTGACTTTTTATTTCATTGTGATATCTGGTTCTTCTGATTACAAAAATCCATTTTCTGTGAAATGTTGCATTTTATGGTTACAAAAATCAGAAATTACCTTGACTTTTCTTGAGCAGAATTTCCCCAAAGAAGAAAAACAACTCCAGATTTCTTCTGTGAAATTGTTCGAATCACAGCATCAGTAAACGGCTCCCACCCTTTCTTGGCATGTGAATTAGCTTGATGGTTCCTCACTGACAAGAAAGAGGGAAAAACATGAAACACAAAATCATTATTTACTGAAAAAGTGCTGATTACCAGCTAGAATGATATTTCTATAAAACAATTGTAAAATTATAATGAGAAAAGTCAGCCAATCCAGCGAAACCATAATTTGTATAGGTACCGAAGCAAAATTTCATACAAATACAGTACAAACCTGACACAGAAATCATGCATTAAGAATACTAAAATTCACATATTAAGGTGCATCCATCAAAGGATACTGAATCCATTATAATATTTGGCAAACATTAGGAAACTGCAACTTGGCAAGTCATTGGTTATAAGGCTTATGAAATTCGATTTGAATGCCATGCTTTTTCATATGGTCCAACCTAAATGAAATATATTTAACCAGAATGAGCCTTGTTATGCATTCTTGGTTATGTAACTTGATCTATGCTTGGAGGTTGAAACTTTCTTAAGCCTCCTTCACAATGGTCAATAGTGACATCAAATGCAATTACAAAACTTTGCACTTTCACCAAGCATTGATCCTCCTGAACACCCCCCCCCCAAACAAAAAAAAAAATTCCCAAAAAGCACCCTCCCCTTTTTTCTGTCCTCTCATCCTCTTCTCCAGGAGCAATCAGCACCACCACAGATATCATACTACTGTTTAATAGTGCTCGTACATATATGATATCAATGGTATTAAACTCTACTCCATAATCTGTTCTCAATGGTCACATGCTCGCACAAAATAGATTGATATGGATGAGAAAAAAAAAAAATAGTGCTGAAATTTAAAATTGCATGAGATGAAAGAAGGTTAATCTTATTTTCACATTTAAATTCTTATCAACAACACCACCTCCTTCATTACTGTTTTCATTATGAATGACTTAAATATTTTTTTCCCTACTATAGCCACGTTCTCTTCTTGTTAGAAAACACTTATCATGTATGCATGTTAGCACTGCACCTTCTTAAATAGAGTCCCAAACAACTTTGTTAATGCTTAGAATCTCTTCTTGAACATCATGCAAAAAGCCTAATTCCCTTCAATTCCCAGCTTCCTGATTCTTTCAAACTAAAAGGTAACAAGCATAAAAAAAACTCCCATATTACCATGCAAAGCTTCAGTTAAGATGTTCAGCCAATCATTACCCAATAACATGAGAAATTACATTTAATCAATACACAATAAAAAAAAAAACTAGTGCATTATCAATATGCGACAGAGAGAAACATACCAGTGAGGACAGTGTTGAGCAGAAGAACACCCTGCATGAAAAATTAAGTTAGTTCTCCAGATGCACAATCAAAGCAACTACTAAACTGTTTCAGTGTGAGGCATTCCATGTATACAACATAGGTGACATATCACACCTGTGATGGCCAATGTCAAAGTTTTATCTTGGTCACTAGAAGTGGTTAATTAATTATATATACAGAAGCAAGGCTCATATCTTGAATGCATAGTTTAAAAGAAGAAAAGGGGAAAGGAAGGTCATCATTTATCCCTCGAGTTCTAGTTTCTTCGATGAGTATCACAGATTCCCACTAGTGGACGGTAAATTATCCTTAGAGAAAGTCTGACCCAGTATGGAATTCTGCAATCGTAGTTATGTTCAAGAACTGTACATGGAGCAAAAGAGGGGAGAAATGCATAAACGCAGATTGTGTACAAGGGAAAGCATTAACATCCAGATGATATTGTAACAAAAGGAACAATGACACATATTTCCATTATTAATCTACCTGTACAGCCCATCTTTCCAGATTTCCATGTGATGGCACAGAGCACCCAACATCCTTTTGAAGCTCCTTGAATATATTGACAAGGCTAGAAGGCATCTTAATACCCTCCGGCACTGAGAAAGAAAGACCCATGGCTTGACCAGGTCCATGGTACGGATCCTGAAACAAAACAGATTAATTAATCTGTGCTCTTCTCATGTCCCATACACATACACAGAGAGAAGGTTAGAGGCAAGAAGAATGCTATCAATTGCTTATATATACAAAACATGGACTTTCCATGTTTTCAATGTTCTACATAATCAATATTCTGGTTAGTCCATCGAGAAAAAAAAGGAAGAAGTTGAGAGAATAAATCGGGAAAAGTAACTGTCTGGGCTAATTTCTGCAAACAAAAATGCCCCCAGTTCTGCTAAAGGTCATGTTGAATTACAGAAAGAAACAAGAGAGTGGATAACAAAGCAGAGAAAATGTAGACCTTCCGTATCTCGACCCAACCTGAAAACATGAACCGAGTTTGCTCCCCTTTACAAGAAACGATGCATGAAAGATTCTTTCTCAAAATAGCCTGAGCGCGAAGGTGAAAAGCAAAACCTTGGGAGGAGCGGGGGAGCATACCTGTCCAATGATCACCGCCTTCACTCTATCAAAGGGAGTCGAGTGGAGGGCATTGAATACAAGATACGGCGGAGGATATATCGGCACGCTCCCTCGAACCTCCCGCTCCAGAAACCTGCACAGATTCTTGGCGTAGGGCTTCAGAAGCTCCCCCGGGAGCGCCTCCAACCACGTCTCCTCCACCAAAAGCTCCTCCAGCTTCACATAGTCCATCCCCTCAGCTGCATTGCCCACCGGCCATCGTTCACCACTATTCCCAGCAAGAATCAACGGAAAACGTACAGAAACCCTAGGCATCAAAAGGAATACCTCTGGCTCGGTCGATTTTTTCGGTGCAGAGCCGGAGGTTCCGCTTCGACCTCGCCAGGGCTTTGTTGATCTCGATCCTCTTCTTCTGGTCCGGGGTGAGGGTGGAGGGGGATTCCGGCGGGAGGATGTCGCCGGTGGTGCCGGCGGCGTCGGTGGGAGAGCGCTTGCAGAGGGCGGAGATGGAGGATTTGGGGGTCAGGGTTTCGGGGGAGGTGGGGAGCGATTTGAGGCGCTTCGCGGGCTGGAAAATTTCGACTAGGGTTTTGGAGGAAGACGCCATTTTTTCGCCCCCACTCTCTTTCTTGGGGAACGGAAGGGTTTGGTCGTGACGGAGATGGAGACATTTGGGGGGATTTTATAGACGGGAAGGGACGACGGTCTTTTGGCGGGAGAGAAAGCTAATTGACGGAAATGACCCTCTCTTTTCGATACGGCGTGTTTGTGTCGCTTCGGATCCGAAACGCCACGGACCGGGATGGAACCGGGATCGAACCGTTTAGCAGGCGGCGCCGATCGCCATGCTTGTAGCAAAGATATTTTGGTAAGTTACGTAAATAGAGTGGCAAAGATGATTGCAAACTCTTTGTTCATTTTGCTCTCTAGACAGTGCACTCAGGTTGGCATCGACGGTATGAATAGGTGCCTGCCATAATTTATGGCGGTGTGACTTTTCAAATATACAGAAACTGATAAAGTTGCAGACTGGATGATCTCGTATATGGCCAATTACTCCAAAAATGGTCTTTAGGTCAAAGAGATAGAGAGTTTTGTTGGCTTTTGATCTTTTTGGTTGTGTCCATACTAAAATTGTATAAATAATCTATTTCAATACATATATACATATACATATATATACATATACATATATACATATATATACATATATACATATACATATATACATATACATACATATACATGTATGTGTATGTGTATGTATACATATACATGTGTGTGTGTGTGTGTGGTTGGTTCTTAATTAACTACAAAGACTTTACTTCTCCTATAGATGATGACATGGCAAAAGCTCATTGCTAGCTGGAATAAACCCGCAGGAAAAAAAGAAGCAGCCAGACTACTAGTGAGAAATAAAATCCTTGGCATTCACTTCAACATAATAGGAAGGCAAAAGCCACATAACTGTCCTCCCGTGAATTCAAGCCAGAACCAATCACCAGAAGCAGAATAACAACTAACGCAGTAACCCTAAACTACTACCAGAACACCTGAAACACTGCCATGCATGCTCTACGGCAGGATCTAAAAGAAGAGCAAGCTAATTAATAACACAGCGGCTTCAAGAACGCTTGCAGCTGCAACCTGAACTGCACTACTCGAGTCAGGTGATTCAGGAGGGGTCGAGCTTCCCGTCTGGTTGCTGCTTGATGGCGATCCACTTGGCCCCTCCGAATCCGAATGGCTCAACACCTTGATGATCATCTTCTGTCCTCTCTTGCAGTGACCTGCCACCCCGCTGATGAAGTAGAACATCCCAGAGTGATCCAGCTTGAACTCTGTCTTCCCGTTGTTCGAAAAGAAGAGAGGATGCAACGACGCACAGTGCTCGTAGTCCTCCTCGCTCACTTCCATCACAGAATCCTTCTTGTACTTGAACTCTATTTTTTATTTTTTTTTTGTCAAGAAAAAAAAAAGAATCAAAGAAGAATTCTGAAGGATGTTCTTTGGATTGTTGATGGGAAAGGGAGGACGCAATGCAGGATAGATCGAGTATGTGACTTACGGATGGTGTCGCCAACTTGAAACCTGTTCCTGGATGCCCAGTGGTTGTAGCGTTCGGTGTTGTTGGAAGGAGGGATGGCCCAACCCTCATCATCCCCGACCTCGAAGTCGAAAGCATTGGAAAGCTGCATGGAGAAGAGGAGAGCGAGGAGGAGGAGGAGCAGCTTGCCAGGGCTCATCACGAGAGAGGCCATCTTTCAGCTCAGCTACGGAGGTTTCCCGATTAGGTTGCGAGACACACACACAGAGAGAGAGAGAGAGAGGAGAAATAAGATAGTAAAAGGATTTGGTCTTACAAGTAGCGGGAGTGCAGTTGGCGAGAGAGAGAGAGAAGAGGGTGGGGGGCGGTGGACGTTGAGAAAATGAAGGCGTGGGAGCGGTCTTGGCACATTGTTGCGGACTTTTTGGGCTGAAAAATCTTTGACTCGGTATGGAGTTTGTTACCGAGCCTTGTGAGCTTGTGATCGCTAAATCTTAACTTCGACAGAAAGCCAAACCTAGCACCTGTGATTAGCGTGACAGTGGTCGCATAGAAGAACGGAAGGCCAGTAAGCTACAATTCAACAAATGACCACCTTACGGTTGTGCTGCTCAGGCCAAATCCGAGCCTGGATTTGACACGTCTGCAAGGTGCTACAAATGCGAAAACTAGGTCCATCCAGGCCAAGTAGTTCAACTAGGAGCACATCAGGAGATGATCAAATAAAACCTAGGCACAGCCAGGCCGAAGACAGCTGAAACAGCAATGGGAGTTGGTTTGTGCCAAAGCAACTAGGCCAGAAGGGTGCCGGCCGCAGAGCGTGTGCACCTTGAGGGTAATTTTTCGATCATGATCGATTGGATTCGGAGAGTGGACAGGTACGGTGACGGTCATCGCATCATCCGAGAGTGTTGCAGACTGGTTCAGGAGTTCAGAGAGGTTCATATATCACACGTGTTCAGAAAGACGAACTATGTTGTGGACTGAGTCGCTTCCTCCGTCGTCCGGCATTTCGGAGAGTTTTTGTGGACATCGGCGGAGGGCATACTCCAACCCTTGTACGTTTTACTTTCTTTTGATTTAGCAGGCTGTACTTACGTTAGAGCTATATGAATTGCTGTTTTTACCCAAAGCGACTAGGCCAGCACCTTCAAAAAGCTCCTTTGGGTTTCATCTAAGCCTACTTCATTGAGTTAGTTAAGCTGCCTTTAGGCACTCATGGAGTATGGATAATAGATCATATCTTAATACTGTAATTTAGCGCGCCAAACATAAGAACAACTGCTAGGCCATGAGAAATGCCATCGGAGGGTCAGAATCCTGAGAAAATAAATTAAGCTCATAAAAAAGAACTTAAGAATTATGGATATGTAAAACGTAGCCAAGGCCTTCATTCATGTATTTTGTATAAGAGTTTCATTTAACTATTGAGTTGCCAAGATAAAATCAGATTTTTTTTAATAAAATGAAAAGGTATTTAGAAGTTTTCTATTAATTCTATCCTTGAATCTAAGTGCGAGATAGAAATTAATCTAAATAAATATGTATGAGATATTCAAAACATTTATATTAAACATGCAACAAAAAATATATTTTGATATTCTAAATTAATGTATCATCTATCTTGCAATTAGATTCAGAAATAAAAGCTTGACGGTACGAGGCTTCCAATTAATATGTGAACTCTTATCGCATGGCATAAAGGAATTGGTGCAGCTCCTGACGTAAGTTGCCATGCATGCGGTTATTTGGTTATGAAATTGCCAAAAATCAGCTTCCGCAGATCTGATTAACTTTTATGTGCTCATAGTATTTTTCAGGGCAAAATTACCCCAAATATCTATTGTCCTGGAAAAATTCTAAAAAAATTAATACTGAAATATATTTTTATGCACCCAAGATCTGGGCTTCTCTCCTTTTGTCTCCCATGTGTTACCCGATCAATATAAATCCAATTCTCCTTCAAACTTGGGGTTTTCAGGTTGCTCCCGTACGTTCCCCCCTTCAAGCACTTCGATAATCTGAAATCTAGTCTCTTAAATACCTCCTTTTCTTATTTAACCCTCAGTTTATTGTTTTCATCGAGACAATGTTTAATCTCTGTGTTTCTCTTTCTGTGCCATTACTAGAGGTTTTATAAACATTTATGCTAATAGTTTATATTTTAAGAAGTATAATTGTGAGGACCTGTACGGACATGTGTTTAGTCTCACATTGGTTATTCGCTAGATAAATCTTGGGTACTCATACAGGATCAAGAAACCCAAATCATACTTTCTGGCTAGCTATTTTGAGTGGGTCTTGAGTTATTACTAATAGTATCACTGTATCACAGCGGACCCAGCCCATAACCTCACTACAAGAAAATACATATTCAGCGACTAAGATTCTAGTCGCCGAATAATTATATTTGGTCGCCGAAACCTTTTCGTGACTAGCATACCCTTCGTCGCCGAACCCTAGTCACTGAAAGGTTTTGGCGACCAATATTGTGTGGTCACCTAAGGTACACCAACAACGACCAACGTTTGGTTGCCGAAGAAAATTTTCAGCGACCGAATCTGTTGTCGCTAATTTCAACGTCAACCAAATAGTTGGTCGTGGAATGTTTGTCTTCCGCTACCAAAAAAATGGTCACTGAATGTCTATCTTCCCCCATCAATAGTTTGGTCGCAGAATGTATTGGAATGCATTGGCAACAAACATTTTTTGGTGGCAGAAAGTATTAACCTGTATTTAATTAACAATTCAAATTATATGCTTAATATTTATTTTTGGGCTCGTTCCAAATCCTGTACAACCAACACAGCCTATCCAATATCCATATTACATAATACATTTGCTCATCCAAATAGAAGTATACACAATGTTGGAGAATCCATAATCATTCATTATAAATATCATCATCTATAAGTCTAAAGTCAAGCATATCTATTAATACCATACATCACAATGTTTCATCCATACCATATGTTAAGGTGATAATCATCACCAAATACATCAAAATGTAAATTAAAAATCCCAAAATATCTGATCTTGCTATTCATCCAAACAACCATCATGTAGACAAAAATATTTTTATACCAAAAACTAGATTCTGCTTGTAGACAACTCCACCATGATCATCTGAACAAAAGCTATCCATGTACCAAAAACTAAATTTCACATGCTCATAACTCCACCATGTATCTGAGAAAGCAAAAAAGAATACAAAATTAATAACTACATGTGAAAAATAATAAACTAAAATTCAAGTATAAGTTCACAATGACATTTCGCTTAATTTGGTCAAAATCTCTAAATAACCTATGTAATATAAATGAGAATACATACCAACGAGTATTTGTACCACCAGTTGAATACATGGCCCCATCATGATGGATAGATGACTTGTGCGTTTGAGTCTTTTTCTTTAAGAACTCTGTCACCAAACTTGTAAGATGTGCAATTTACTTCTATTCTTCCTTTAAGAACTCTGTCACCAAACTTGTAAGGAAGGAAATGTTACAGATTTAATGAAGATTTGCAACAGTGAATAAACCAAGAAAGCAGACAACATGTGCAATATCACTGTCAGGCCTTGAAACAACAATATAAAGGGGATAATACTCAGGTTATAAAGGCTTCAACTGCAGGGCATAGTTTGAAAAGGCAATAATTTTCTTTGAGCTGAAGATTGGATAGAACACAACATTCCCAACCAAAGACATGCAATGGAAAATAATCTGATCACTTTTTTCCCCTTTTGGTTGGGCATGAGTACATGAAAATTGAGGACATGTGCCTTAAGATTCAAGGGAACTTCATAAAGCTTCAGGCAAACTTTTTCCATTGCATTATGCAATTGTGTTGCAGATTTATAAGCATGCACTAAGTTGACGATCAATAGATCTTATAAAACTAATGAGCTAAATTGAATATTCACCTAAAACAATAATCCAGCATCTGTAACTTTAAGACACATAGAGGACCTCAGTTATCAAATATGTAATGATAGAAAGAGCTTTAGTAATGTATTATTCATGCAAATAGTAAAATCAAGATTTTATCTAAAAGGAAATATACTACCTATAAACAACACACCAAAATTTTCAATGGTATTCAAGCTCCGAATCAGCTTTAACATATGGAGAGTGCACTGTGTTTGCTGAGCTGCAGTCAAATTGAATAGGAGGTGTGCCTAAACCTTGTTGCTGATCAGATTGTGGATGTAGTTGATCTGGTGGTAGATCAAGTCGATGCAAACTAGAGAATAATTGAATCCAACCTCAATGGCAAAGTAAGTGATAACACTGATTAGCTATCTCTGCCTGGTTGCATGTGAAATATGACAAATAGAATGTACTCTACCTAGAAAGCAGAAAAATACTTAGAATGTGCATATAAACAGAAATGCTGTATATATTCAGGCATGCATACAAAAATTTATCTGCATCATCCAAGTAAAATTATTTTCTTTGAATTATTTCTGAAAGAGCTGGGTTCTCCCATCAACTCTCATCTTATTGAGCTACTTGTGCTACAGCCCTCCTCACTGCACCAGTTGACCGCATTCATCTCCACTAAGAGCAGGGAGGAACCATATCTGTGAACTGATTGAATTCAAAATATGGAAGAGCTAGAAAATGGTTATTTCGACTGCACAAACTGCTGTCATTTTGTAAACACAAATCGCAGCATGGATCTCTCAAATCAGATGAGTTTTTAAGCAGCAGAAATTAAAGCTCCAAAGCAATGGCCACAGAAAGAGTCAGACTAACATACATCCCAGATGCTAGGGCTCTGCCAAACAAATTCTTCCATGGCCATTTATTATAGTTGAAGCAATTTCCATCCATCATCAGATCAAGCTACCAATCCCTTCTCATGATCACAATGTGGAGTAAACGCTGCATGAGCAAGTATAATTATAGTTGAAGCAATTTCCAATTCCATCAAGATCTAGCTACTAAACCTTTCTCATAGTTGATATGTGGAATAAACTCAGCATGAGCAATTATATTTAAATAAAATAACCAGAAATGTTTTCACATATAACACAAAGTGTTAAATAAATACTGCACCAGAAACAAAGTCACTGCACTGGATACAAACAAACAATTGCATGACATTGATTACAGAATCTTTTTAACAAATTCTGGCCAGTGAGACTAGAGACCTCTTACAAGAGAAGCCTGGGTAATGAGACAAGCAACATTGGTTCAGTGGTTCATGCTCAGCCATGTGGCAACTGGCAAGCGATAATCCTAACATTTTAGAAATAGTATTGGAAATGAAACCTGGTATTACACTCCCAAGCCATGAGATTGTTTAAGAAACCTCCAAAAATATTGCTTGAATTTATGCAGTTCAGGCACTTTACCAGTGGGAAAAGCCTAACCCAGAAAAGAATCATCATATGTTGGATATATGGTACATAGATCTATTTTTTTCATATCGAACTTGCCAGCTTAAGTAACTTTGAGCCTGAGAAAACTAATATCTCCTCAGCATACATATTCAGCCTTCTTATTACATAGTGGAGAAGAAAATCATGAGAAGTGATCCAAGAATCTCAGCCTCCTTACCGAATGGAACTATTCAAAAGGTGATTTTCACAGAACATATGATACGATTATAAAAATATAATCCCATTTCCTCCTGTGAGGAAACAAATAGCATTAATTATCCAACATATGAGAAATTTTTTCTTTATTTCAATATTACACTACCTACTTGAAGAAAGCATCTCTTTGTGACTCAAGAATCTTTACAATGAGGAAATTATGATGTAACAGAAATTAAGAGAGAGAGAGAGAGAGAGGAGAAATTTGCCTACGTTGGAAGAGAACTGGACCAACCGGTACCTCTCCCCATCCGGAATCGAGTTTGCGAAACCTCGATGAAGAAGAAGAGCAGCAGAACCCTAGGCGGCGGAACCAGAGGGGTCTCTGGTGGCCATCGAAGCAGCTCCGCCTGGCCGAGACGGAGGATCTCAGGGCGGCAGCGGAGAAGCGGCACTGGCACTGGGAGGATAGGAGGGCCGCCATGGGAGCTAGGGTTTCGAGAGGAGAGGGATTGGGGAAGCTAGGGTTTTGGAGTTAACGCAAAGGAGAGAGGAGGGGTTAGGGAGGAGGAGGAGGAGGGGGAGGGGTCATCCCTGCCGTGGACGGCCTTCCGGTTAGGGATTTGTTGGATTTGGGTTAGGGAGGAGGAGGAGGAGGGGTTAGGGATCGCTGGGGGGGGGGGGGGGGGGAGAGGAGGGGGGTGGGGGGTGTGCACGGGTTGAGGGGCGGCTGCAGGGCTGGAGGATTAGAATTTACCGTTCCTTGCTTTCGTGTTGGCGCCGGACTGGGGGGATTTGGGCGGGGCACACTTAGTTTCATTCTAAATTTTTCTTTTTTTATTTTTTTTAATTTATAATTTTTTAAAAATAATATTTTTAATATTTTTGGAATTAGAAATTAAATTTAGTGACGGAAATTTCTATCAATAATCCGTCACTGCCAAAAATAATCTTTTAAAAATTTATAAATACTTGGGTTACGATTTTTGTGACGACTGAATTTGTCACTGTCTGGTTGCAGTTTTGGTTACCAATTTTGCGACAGATATCCCGTCACTACGGTGGTCACTAAGTTTTGGCGTCCATCCTATCCGTGTATTCTGTGACCGGTCTGTCACTAATCTGTCACTAAGTTCACACCACGGTGACCAAATTTCTGTCTGTCACTACTCCATCACAAATAGTGACTGATAACGGGCCGTCACTAGTTTTCCGTCACTATACGCTTGTTTTCTGGTAGTGTCCGCCGCAACCGGACATGGTCTTCCTCTTCTCCAGATATAGGGCAAGAACTCGGAAGCGAAGAAGGCTTGGCTAGCACCGAGTGGGAGGGATTTGGGATTCTGGATAGGGGAACGGCGAACGGGCGAAGGAATTAACTACGGCGACGGGTGAAGGCAAGGAGTTAAAGCCGAATAGAGGAATAGGGAATTAGGGTTTGTTTGGTTTCTCGCACGACGTCCCTACATGCATACTTTTCTCGACTTTTGTGGGATTGAGATTTAGCCGAAGAGACGAGGATATGCCTAAGTGAATTAAGGTGTTAAACGGCACCGTTTGAAAATAAGCCGTTTTTTTTTTTTTTTTGAACTTAGAAATTAGCATCTTACAGGGGCTAGTACAACATCGTTCGGTTTTACGGGAACCTTCCACTACCAAAAGTTTGGTCACTAAAAAACTCAAACTTTCTGCCCAATTTTTTCATCGAAAAAAGGCGCCATTCGTAAAAGTTTTCCTGGACTAAATTTTTTTTAGTCGCTGGAGGTGAACCTTTAAGGACCAAAATTTAGTCGCCAAAAGTTTTACCTCCAGCCCGCCAACTTGGTATTGCTTTTCTGCGACCAAATATGCATTTAGTAGGTGTAGGACAATTATTCAGTAACTAACAAGAATGTTGGTCGCATATAGCTTTCTTTTTAGCGACCAAACTTTAGTCACTAATCGTTTTACCTCCACCCCGCCAACTTGGTTTTGATTTTCCGCGACCAAATATACATTTAGTCGGTGTAGGACAATTATTCAGTAACTAACAAGAATGTTGGTCGCATATAGCTTTATTTTCAGCGACCAAACTTTAGTCACCAATCGTTTTACCTCCACCCCGCCAACTTGGTTTTGATTTTCCGCGACCAAATATGCATTTAGTCGGTGTAGTACAATCATTCAGTAACTAACAAGGATGTTGGTCGCAAATGGCCTTATTTGCAGCGACCACTATTCATTTAGTCGCCGAAAGTGGTCGCTAAAAGTGTATTTTCTTGTAGTGCCTATGTGGACTAGGAGACACTGCAGCATGGATCTATTAGGGCTGACTACAGGCCAATCGTGATAGTTGTGATTAGATTTATATAGATGTGCTTTAGCCTGGCGAGGACGTCAGAGCTTCATAGAAAAAGTATGTTAAAACCCGTGCAGGCGTGTATTTAGTCCTACATTGGTTATTCGTGAGGTAGATATTGGATACTTACCACCTCCATACATTTAAGTGCCATAATATATATAGTTTTATTGATGCCTATTTCCGTCAACCTTTGCCTGATATTCCTATTATCATCCCAGTTGTTATATAACATGGTGGCGATTAGATTTTGGCATGCATATGGTTGATTGAAGATGGTTTTGTTGAAATTTCCCACCTAAGGGAGAATGTAGTCGATCTCTAGTGTTGATAGATTCTTTTCTTCATAGTGTGGGTACAAGATTCATTTTTTACTACCTGACATGTTGTTTACATCATTGCTTTTCCTGTAGATGGATACCACTATACTTCTCTAATTATCTATCATTTTTTGTGATTTAGAATCATATTAAATGACATAGTTAACTAAATCGTGTTAAGAATCATTGCTTATCCTACTTATGCTAAGATTCTATTTCTAGTTTTATTCTACTAGAATTTTTAATTCTTTAGTAATGATAAGTCTTATCCTTATTCTTTAGTAGTCATAAGTCTTATCCTTATTTTTAGCAGCGGTAAATCTTATCCTTATCCTTTATTAGCGATAAGTCTTATCTTTTAGTAGGTGTCGAATTTGGGTAGTAATCAAATATCCCATTCTATTTAAAGAGACCTTTAGTGTGGTTTAAGAAATGGAGAGTGGCGCGAGAAAAGAGAGAAAAAAATAGAGTGAGAGTTGTTCTTCTTGGTGAGCAGTGTGAAAGAACTTTTTCATGTGGTTCACTTTTTTAATAAAATATTTTTTCTCTTCTAATTATTTTTCTTCCAGCATATCTTTTTTGTTATTTTTTTGGTGTTTGTTCCAGATTTTGGCCCAGCATGATTGATCTACTCCGTGTAACGTGCCATTCTACATGATATCGGAGCAAAGTTAGAAAGTGGTTAAGCAATTTGCGGCTTCGATATTTATTCGGAGCGCAATTTTTGGAGCAGCGACTTGATTGTTGGTGGTTTGTATGTTCGTAGCTCGTCATGGTTGAAGAACTTCTAATAATTCATTGTGCAGTAGTGCAAGCGTGTGAACTCTTGTTTTAGTGATTAAAGAGATGAATCATCATGGATGATGCTACTATTTTCTCTCACAATGGGTTCGACGTGTCTGACTTTACCAACATCAATATGGCTACTTTTGTTACTACCGCTTTTCTTCGTAAATTGAACAATTCCTGTTATCCAATTTGGAAGGCTATTGTCAAGTCTTATTGGAAATGGCAAGATTTATAGAATATCCTAGACGAGTCAAAGTCGATGCTAGTAGATACTCTCAAGTTTATATATAGATACTTCAAACTCCTCAAGTAGGAGAAATGGTCAATGCTCACATTGATTGCAATTGGCAACTTGATGTTCACATTTTCTGGAATCTCGACATTGTGACCGACTGACCGTAGAGTCAATGCTAAAGAGAAGTATCTAAACTATCACTTTTATCCAAAAGTGTGCCAACTGATGCTCGAACAACATTAGGTTATCATAAGTACATATACATAAGTACACGAAGGCAATAGAAAACCCAAAAACTCAACCATGATTGTCATAAATAAATTTACAAACACCAATCTGTGCCTGCTTAGAACTAAGGAGCGCCAACCAAAGTGCCTTTGCTGCATAGCACAAAGAAAGCTATTAAATTTTGTACCCCTTGTATCTTCCATGAAATATTCTTTTCCAGATATTTTGCACTTTTGACTCATGAACATCGCAAGAGCATACACGACCTATTCCCACTCTCTCTTCAATCAAAATCCTAGATAAAAATATACATCTTGTTTAATACAACCCAACATGACATTCTCATGCTTCTCTACCTCATTTTTTTTGCTCCTTTTTTCTTTGTAACTATAGACAAATACTATAAAACGTCAAAAGAGAAAGCTAGGACCATATTTCTCCATACCCGGTCTATACCTTAATATATGAGTCTCTATTTTCTAGGCTGGAACCAAGGAGCTACAGACTGAATCCTTTCAACTAAATTAACCTAGATAATAACATCAAAGTGAAGGCGTGTGCGTGTAAAACCGGCAAACCAACCCGGCTTCCACGTGCTATAAGACCCCTATTTTTTTTTTTTTTTTTTTGCTTTGGAGCTATAAGACCCCGATTAGCTGGGGTGGTTCTATATACACCCCCCCTATTGCTCAGGACACCCCCCAAAAATTAAAAAAAAATTAAATACTCTCTACACCCCCCCATTTGCTAAGGACACCCCTAAAAAATTAAAAATTCCTAAATTACCCCCCACCCTCCCCACCCCCTCACCTAAATTGCTCTCTACACCCCCCAAACCCCCCCCCCACCCCGCTCTTCCCCTCCAAAACACCTCGCCAACGCCCAAAACCCCCCGTTCCCCCTTTTCCCTCTCGTCGCCGGCATTCTCCCGATCTCCGACCACCTCGCCGGCTTCTCCCGGAACCACCTCGCCGGCTTCTCCCGAAATTTTTTTTTTTCACGGTTCGTGCTCCGTTCGGCACTGGATCGCCGAACAAAAGGCTTCTGTTCGGCTGAACAGTGCCGGACAGAAGCCTTCTGTTCGGCACTGTGCAGCCGAACAGATCTGTTCGGTTGAGGGTTGCCGAACAGAAGGCTTCTGTTCGGCACTGTTCAGCCGAACAGAAGCCTTTTGTTCGGCGATCCAGTGCCGAACGGAGCACGAACCGTGAAAAAAAAAAATTTCGGGAGAAGCCGGCGAGGTGGTTCCGGGAGAAGCCGGCGAGGTGGTCGGAGATCGGGAGAATGCCGGCGACGAGAGGGAGAAGGGGGAACGGGGGAGGAGGGGTTTAAGGGGGGTTTTAGGGGTGTTTTTTTTTTTTTCTTTTCAAAACGAAACGGAGGAGGAGGAAGGGGGGGCGTATGAAAAATTTCAAGGGCAATATGGTAATTACACTAAAGGTTAGTTTGGGTTTTTTTTTTTTTGGTTTTTGGGGGGTGTCCTGAGCAATAGGGGGGGTGTATATAGAACTACCCGATTAGCTGTCACATTTTTAACAAGTCGTGTCGCGCCGCATCCCTCCTCCATTTTTTGTTTTTCCTTTCTAAACCCTGACAAAAGCTCATTTTAAAAAGCGGACCACATGCTCCATAAAAAAGAGTTGGACCATATGCTGCACGCAACCAATTCCAACCCCTAACATATAATTATCCCCATATATAATCCTTCCCCCTTTAATCAATGTACCAAAATCTAGTCTTAATCTCCCATAGAATATAGTCCTATTTGCTTAGAGAATAAAAAAATTATCTTAGAATTTATATTTTTTAAATAAGTGTTTTTCATACAATATTTAAGTAGAAAAAAATTGTATTTATATTTTTTATGCATTGAAAAATAGCTTCGTAATATATTTTCTATGCTCTTTTTCATTACTATTTCCCAGAATACTATGTTATTATATAAATATTATATTATATAATAATAATATAATATATATTAAAATAATATATCGTACTTTAGTAAAATAATATTATATTAAGTTAGAATAATATGATAGTATATTATATTCTAATATTATATTAGAATTATATTACATTAGATTATCGTATAAGGTATTATAAATTATAATAAAAATGTAATTCATTACATTAATATATAACATATATTATCTATACTATATATTAGATATTATACTATATGGTTAGGAATATTTTAGAAATAAAATAAAAAAATATTGTTCAGGTTGATGAAAAAAATGATTTATCCACCTAGAAGGTGGATAAAATTTTTCTTTTATTTTAAGAATAAATGCTATCTATAGGAAATAACTTATCCATCCGAAGAAGTTAAAAGAATGCAAGAATAAGAGTAGCTTATCAAACCTTTATATTTATTCATCAAAGAAGCAGCGGGTATACGGTGTTGGGTCCGAACAGCATTAGAAGAATAAGATAGCGACGGCCACTGACTCGTGGGTGACGTCAGCACACGAGGCGGCCACTCGATCCGTTCACGAATCCGCACGCGAATGAGACATCGGTGGTTCCGCTGCAGGTGGGACCCTCAAAAAGATGGACCGGCATAAAGTCCATCAAAATAACGGCCAAGATCGTCGAGTTAGTTACTGACCTGTCAATCGGACCGTCAATTGCGTCTATACAAAATTTCTAGTGCATGTATAAGGCCGCTTTCGTTCCTTTACGTTCAAACATTCCGAGCCGGCCCACATAAAAAAAAAGGAAAAAAAATCTTCTCAAAACCGCTCGTTCCTCTTCCCCTCCGGTTTCTTCCTTTATCCCTCTCCGTCCCTAGTTTCGGAAGCCCTAGCCCTAACCCTAACCCTAACCCTAACCCTAGTTTTTCCGGGGTTCTTGGGAGCTTGATCTCGTGGCCGTTTCCCTGCCGGAAAAGGGCCGGAAGACGGATCGGGCCCGGTAATTCGCGTTCTTCTTCCCCGGATTTGGCGGAGGAGGCCGCGGGGGATTTCGATCTGCGATGGGATGCAATTCGATCGAGGATTACTGGATCGATGGCGGAGGGTCGGATGGAGAGTTGCGCTGCGCTCTAGAGAGTTTCTGCGATTTGGCTCCGACATCCGGGTACGACAACGGATTTTTTTTTTCTAGGTTCCTTACGTTCAGTGCATCGCCGTGTTGTGAGGAGTCGAATTAGATCAGGCACCGATCACGCCCAGTAGCCAAGATTCTTGGGGCAATCGGTCATGCTCTGCTCAGTCGATTCGAGCTCGCCCCGAGATTCTTGGGATACTGGGGTTTCCTTTGATATTATCGTATTTGTTTGTGTAGTATATGCGTCTTTCTTCCGATGATCCAATGGTTTCAGTGAAAATTTTAACAGAATTGGGATTCAAGGGGCATGCATAGATGTTTGCAGTCTTGACCAGGCCAGCTCGCGCAAAAGGTACAATTTTTTCTTGATTTTGATATTATATGATGGATATATTAAGCATCTAAAATGGAAAATGCCCTGTTTTTAATAGCCAACATCGTGTGCAGAATATCGATTTTTAACTTGCATAGATCGGTAATTTCGTGGCCAAGCTCTACAATTTAGCTAATTCTTTATCTTAATCTTGATAAAAAAGTATTCTGATCACCTCTTAACCATTTCTTAACATAAAGCGTCTATCCTACGTCCTTTTATATTCTTGCTTTCTCAAAATTGCACAAGTACATTATATTGTTATTTCTTTTATTTATAAATATTTTGCATCATAATATTTTGAACTAATTTGCACCATTCTAGTTGGTATTAATAAAAGCCAGGAGCCTTTTGCAAATTTCTAGCTGAAGGGAGTATATCAAAAACTCACGTTCTCTAAATTTTCCAGGGTAAGAGATGAATCATGTTCAGGACCCAAGACTAAAGCGTGCCGTGAGAAAATGCGGCGGGATAGGCTAAATGATAGGTACTCCATTAATCACACTGAAACAGAAATGTGGAAGTGCTAGAGACTAGTTAGCAGAAAAGGTTTTCTTCCACATCCATTATTCCATTCTCACTTATTATTGTTTGATTAACTTTCGATTTTCACATTTTAGGTTTTTGGAATTGAGTTCCATCCTTGATCCTGGTAGGCCTCCGAAGTCTGACAGAGCCAGTATTTTGAGCGATGCGGCTCGTGTATTGGTACAGTTAAGAAGTGAAGCACAACAACTTAAGGAATCAAATGAAAATCTCCAAGAAACAATTAAAGATCTAAAGGTCTTACCATGCCATTACGCTTTATTCTCTTTCTATGGACATAACACAGCTTCTGATAGCCGACTTAAATTTCATTAGGTTATGTTATTATAAGTTTCTTGCTGAAGTATAGTTGTGTAGTTTGACATTTTAACCCCTACAGGTGAGGGGAAGGACATAAGAAAAGGTGGAGATACCATATCAATCATCTAACAGAATATATATTTCTTCCATAACTGAATGAATGATGCACATAATTTTACCAAAAAAAAATGGTGCAGTAATTTCCTTCCAGAAAGATCAATGTGCTTTTTGAGGACTTCTCTTCTACAGAGGTTTTGATAGTGAAGCATGATGTTGCCACAGCAAGCAGCCTTAAATTGGAGAAAATGTTCGAGCAATTAAAGACTTAGTGAAGTATATGAACTGCAGGGTATAAGCTAAGTCTCCAAAAGACAAAGAATATGTGTGAATAGATGAAAAACAAATGCTTTTCTGGAATATGTGATCAATTCACTTTGAAATGCATAATAAGTTAAGGTATTTGTAGATAAATTGTCCAGCTGATCTTTTTAACACAAGTTTGTGTTTGCATGACCAAGTTTTACCTTATCTATATGTGATATTCTTATGCATCTTCTTTGTTTTTTCAGGTGGAGAAGAATGAGCTTCGGGATGAGAAGACGAGGTTGAAGGCAGATAAGGAGAGATTAGAGCAACAAGTCAAGGCCATGAGCGTGCCTCCAGCAGGATTTATGCCACATCCAATTTCATTCCATGCTGCTGCTGCCCCTGTTGCATATGCTCCGCATGGTCAGGCTCCAGCAAACAAAGCTGCCTCCGTTACTGCATTCCCTGGTGTGGCCATGTGGCAATGGTTGCCTCCTGCAGTTGTGGATACCACACAAGACACCAAGCTTTGGCCTCCCAATGCATAGGCAGTCAAAGAGCAGCCATTGCATCATTTTGCTGACTGTTCTTTTGCTTCATTTTTCTCTTGTGCTAAATTTTAGTATGTATAGTCTCTAATGGGAGTTCATGTGGTCCGCTTGTGGCGTAGTTATTATGCGGCAGTCTAAAATGATGCTGTGACATTTTTACTCGATTGGTGATTTTGCAAGGATTATGCTTGTGTGAGTATTTCAAAACCCATGCAAGCACATTGTCTTACAGCTCTATTACTTCATATTATGGGATTTCTGGTCCGAAACAATCCTTTTATCAGAGTACCATTCAAGATTGAAGAAAACCATGTTACCACTTGTAAGTGCATCATTCCTTAGTTGCCGTAAGCTGCTGCATTCTGTGCAATTATACAACTGGATGGCTTCAGAGTCCTGTTCTCTACTAAAAAGAAAAGGAGAAGGAGAAGTTTTTCTTGCAAGAGTCTAAAATCACTTTTGCTGCGCTTGAAGTTTGGTATTGAAATACTCTTAACCTTATTGGACAAGCGGGAGTTGAAATTCAAAAAAGTCATCTATATCAAGCCAGATCTTATGGGCAACAAATTTAGAAAAATTCTGTTTTCTTTATCATTGATGTATGTGTTGCCGATCAGATCTGATTTGATAATGACTGATTTTA
The DNA here is from genome assembly GCF_051530095.1 of Phoenix dactylifera. Taxonomy (NCBI): domain Eukaryota; kingdom Viridiplantae; phylum Streptophyta; class Magnoliopsida; order Arecales; family Arecaceae; genus Phoenix; species Phoenix dactylifera. Next base: position 29,366,155 of record NC_143199.1, read on the forward strand.
AATATGAATTTCACCTCTCTTTTGTCCAAAATTGTAGAGTGTTAAACAGTACTTAATTTAAAACTTAATTACTAAATAAGAACAAGAGACTGAAAATGAACAAATCTTTGATGATAGTTTATATATTTCACACAAAGAGGAGGGGAAAGATACTTATTATTACTTTTGCTGCTGACATTAGACCAACACAGGATTGGTGAAGTGTAAGGCGCTCACGCAACATGGATATATGTTAAAAATCCATAGATTTGTTCCCAAATCATCCTATAAGTGAAAAGGGAGGCATTTGAATTTTTTCTTTCTGAAAAAAAGTTCCTTCAACCTTTTTCTCAGTGATGCAAAAAGGTAATAGCAAAAGACGTAACCAGGGTACAATTTTCACTTGTCTCAGCATTGCCGATCTTTGGTGATGTGAAAGCATGAAAGAAGATATTTCTAATGTTCTACACTGCTATCCGTCAGTCTTATTCTCCGGGCCCTTTGGATGGTTTTGGAGTCCCACGTTTCCAACAATAAGGGCTTTAAAAGATGCGCCCGAGTCCTAGTTTAACTGCCCTACTCTGTTACACACTATTACACGGTTAGCGGGCCCTCAGTATTCATTTCCAAATTCTTGGCTTTGGAAACTTTGCTCAAGACAGGGGTGCCCTGAAGGGAAACTTACCTCATGGTTTCATATATAGTTTAAGCTCATGACAGGAAGAGACAAACCTTTAAAATCACTATTACCGTAATTAGTAGCAAATCTTAAAAAACACTAAATCAACATTTCGACCAAGGTCGGGAACCTGCCCTGTTCTCCAGATGGGGGAAGATGCTGCCGCAAAGCATCGATAACCTGGTCTGCCTGATAATTTGCCTCTGGGCTTGCACTGTAACATAGTTTTAGCATATCTAATGATTCCTACAAGGCCTCAAATCTAAACTTGAATTCAGTGGGCACTAAGACATATCAATAAAACAACCAAAACAACAGTGTACATCGAACAATAACTAGAAATAATCACTTAACCCAACATGCTTTGCAACGTCAACATAACTAGCCATTTGACTGGATTCTGCATATCACAATTAGTATTAAATTTCTTAGTCCTTGATCTCTATTGCACACAGCAGGGGTGCAAGGCACCAGAGACAGTTACATGGGACATCATTTGCCGGTTACAACAGCTCTGTAACACTGGCCTTTGATTTTTACAGGATTTGAGGGCTTATATTGGCCCCAATCCTCTTTTCTTTCTTCTCCCTGGCAGAACAACTTCAGAAAGATACGCACGTACATGGGGATCCGCCAAAAATGTACAATAACTGGCCAAAGAGAGGAGCCACATGACCAAAGCAGGCAGAGGATGCAATAAAAGTATCCATGTGATTCTGTCAACTGCTGCTCTGAAGCAGTGGTTCTGGCTGAGCCCTGTCATCAGCTTGAGAGCATGGGAGTTTCTGGAGAGAGCGGTATTGCAAGCGTACGCTTTCTCCACTGTCAAGAATCTTGAGGAGATACCTACAAGTCAGATCTATGGTTTTAGAGACTTGCTACATTTCAACACACGATACACTTAAAAACCGTAAAAACCCTGCAAGGTTACCAGCCATTCAAGCATTGGGATGTGATCACTGCTTCCCTTCCAACAAATTTGTCAGGGGTCCTCCTGTTTCCCTGTATATTTTCTAGTGTCAACACTTTTTCTCCAGAAGTATATCATACCATGGTACAGGCAATAACTTTATAAGTATAGGCTTGTAGCAAAAGAATTCACCTTGATCAACACTTTCTCATTCACTGCAAATGGATATTGAACTCCTTTTAGCGGTCTAGGGCTGTCACTGTCAACCGCCACCTCACCATTTTCCTGATAATTTCACAAAATAAATAAAAAAGTTGTAACAACCGTGGAAACTTATTTTGGCCACTAAATTAGCTTTGCAACAGATTGTCAGAAGTGTACCTTGCCTAGTTTCTTCAGGGCATCCATCTGCTCGCCTACTTCTTTCCTGCGTTTTCGGAGAGCAGCATTATGGAAGAGTCTCCTGTCATCCTCCATCTTCACTGCTGTAGCTGCAGCTCTCAAAGCTGTAAGAAAATAGGATGAGGAAAAAAAAAGTTAATAACTAGCCAAAAACGTACAAGGATCAAGCTTTACTGGAAAATTTTGCACAAGATCAGCAAGTACCAAAGTTAGGGACCAAGGACCCCGGATCTATTTCAGAACTGCATAGAGTACATCTAGCCTGATTGAAAAAGAACACAGCAAAAAAGATAGACATTGATTATTTCTTTATGCTGACAAAAGAAACCAAAAGATATGAATCAATAGTTTCGTAAAAGAAGCCAGACAAGAATATACAACAGGTCTTGAATTTCGTTAATCAAGTTTGTATTAGAATTTTGCTGAAGCAAAAATAGCACCCTTACAAATACAGAACAAGGTTCATAGTAAAAAATACCACAGTTGCAGATTATACCCTGGGCAAAATAGTCCAGAACACCCCCAATAACCTTTTTTTCCAAATTGCTAAATGTATTTCCAATTTAAACCAATACAAAGCCCTGAGTCCTTCAGCCTAAAATCCTCTCAAAATTCAGATGTCGTCACTGTTCCTCAATCCACAGCAGGGTTCTTTTTTTATCTCTCACACCACTGCTGCTACTATAAGCCTATACTGATTTTTCGCTTAAATTTGCAGTTTGAAGGAGAGTAACTACTATAGTAGCCCTAAGTCCTGCCTAGAATCCTCTCAAAATTCAGACATCATCACTGTTTCCCAATCCACAGGATTATTTTTTTATCTCACACCACTGTTGCTGACATAAACCTATACTGAATTTTCTCTTAAATTTGCAGTTTAATGGAGAGTAACTACTACTAGCCTGCAAACTTTAATCCACTTTGAGAACTCATAATTAGGGCTAACAATTGGGTCGGGTCAGGTCAAAAAATCTTTCAACCTGAATCCACCCTATTTATTAAAAACCTAGACCTGAAACTGATCTCTTTTTATTTATTGAACAGGTAAACTAACCCGACCCACACAACCCATATCATAAATGGGTTGAATCAAGTTAAATAATAAACAGGTTAAGCGGGTCTTAAATGGATTAAATAAACGATTAAGTGGGTCTTAAACGGGTCAAGTGGATCGGGTTAAATGGGCCCTAAGTGGGAGTAGCTTTTAAATGGGCCAAAACAAGTCCGAGGTCTAAACCTAAAATTGACTCGCTTAATAAATGGGTCCAAGTGGCTCGACCCGTTTATGACCCAGACCTATTTATGCCAAACCCGAACCCATTTAAAGTGGATCAGATGCGGGTTAGATCATAACTTGCCACAGTTATTCATAATTTTTCCCTAGTTCACAACATTCAGTTTTACTCTCACTTTCCCCCTCCTATATGCATTATCCGATTAGTTATTTTCTATTACCTATTGGAGGCTAAACTAATAAGTAACAATTTAAGTTTGATTACTTGAATCATATCACCATACTTCATATACTGCTTGTTCAGAGCATTACATGAAGACCAAATGAGAAGGATCCACACATACCATTTCTATGACTTTCTTCAACATGTGGCCACCAAATGAATGCCCGCAAGATACAACCATAGCATCCTCAAGGAATGCCCCCCTGTAACAACAGAATTTGACAATAAATCCATGAGAACCCATATCACACGAACACAAGATTGGAAATAAGAATAAGTCTGTCGAAAATTCATTTGCGTCGCACAAGCATCCAAAGTCAATAAACATCTGGAGCCTCTCTGCCAAACGTAATCAGAAAATATAGCATTTGGATAAAGTTAAGCGCTCTACTTCCATGTGATAACAATAATAGTAGCAAAACCACATAAATTTTCCTATACACATCTATTATGGGAAAACAGATAATATATGTAGAGTTATAGATACATGCATGCACACCCATCAACCTGCAGCATGCATTACACATATTGAAGAATGCATCAGAAGGGTACAAGTTCTAAAGGTAAAGAAGCTACAGAAAAGAAATATTCTGGTGAAAAATTGAGGTTCAAATGGAAACTACAGGAAAAGGTTATCTTGAATATCTTCTTCAAGGAGTGGCTAAAGATCCAGCTACATGAGCACAAAAGAAGATTAACGTAAAGTACGTTTGGCTTTAATTCCACTATAAAAAAAGGTATATTTGGCTGTTTATGATTTTACAAAAAGATAAAGGGGATCTGAACACCACTCAAGCCACTCAAGATTGATAAAGTGAAACTAGAGATGTAGATAATTTTACTGTACTAAGTTGGATATAATTCAATCTAAATAATTGATGATAATTATGAAAGATAGAAATGATCTCTCAAAGAAAAGGAAAGATGGAAATGTTCTTTCCAGAAGTTGTTAAATGGGCTCCCAATAAAATATAATCTTAGAGAAGCTACAAATAAGGTGGACAAAGATGTACAATGGGTCAATAAGGATAACTAGCAAGGAATGCGAACCCGTCCCGAATCGTGCTAGTGGCGGATCGGAACGGTTCCGGCATTCAAAATGGTAAACTGGCAAGTAGGAAGAGAGGGAGAAGGAAAGAGAGGAAGAGAGAGAGACAGGGGGGAGGGGGGAAGGAAGAGGAAGAGGGAGGGAGGGCCATTGGAGGCCTCTGAAGAGCGTCGAAGGGGCTCTGCCCTCCGGACCCCTGTTTCGAATAAAATAGGGGTCCATCGAGGCCCCTTTTTTTATTTTAAAAATTTTAAGTGATGTCGGCGATGGAGCCCCTCCGGCGACCCTCTCTCCCTTCCCCCCTCTCTCTCTCTCTTTCTCTCTCCTATTCTCCCTCTCCCGCTCCCTCGCCCTCTCTGCAGTGACGGTACGGGCCTGACACGGAATGACACAGAGGCGCACCGAACCGTGTCGCCGGCCGACCGGTATAGGCTTCGGTACCAGCACAACAAACCTTGATAACTAGACTAGAGATCAATTTTGAGAAATAAAAAAGTTAAAGTACTAAGACTAGCTGATACACATGAATATATGGAAAATCATAGAAGAAATTGTGTTAGTTTTGCTATTCGCTTATTCTATGAGATCTTAATCATGCAGAAGATGACATCGATTGTAGAACAACTATGGGTACCCATTTATTGAATAAGGTCGACTGCCAAAATTGTAACTAATGAAATCAAACTTATGAGGCACACTTCAATTTATGGGATAGGGTAACAAAATAATATCGACAAATAACAAGAACTAGTCTGATTATTCTTCCTACTCCCTAGTACGATGGTTCACAAAAAGAACCAATGAGAACATCAAAAAAAAGTAAATAAAATGTAGAAAGAGAACTGAAACTTACGATAGAGGGTCTGAGAGGACACTTCTCAATGATGGTTCCCTAATTAGATTATGATCATCGCATGCCACCTAAGAGAGAATTCCAAACAGGAAGAAAAAGGCCAGAAATCAGTCTTGTGTTATCAATGTAAGGAAAATGCTAATTGGTACGTTAAAGTTGTGAGAAACATGTGATACATAATAAAATGGAATATCCTCTGCTAGAAATGGTACTATAAATCTTTTTAAAAAATATGATGAGAATGTTCTTTATAGCTCAATTGATATTATTGGATAATTTTAGATTTGGTGCTTATTTATTGTGATCCTTTTATGTTAGTGCCATGACCATGACCAGATAAAAACAACAGTATGACAAGGGCATAGAAGAGATGAATGATAAGGAATCATTACAAGTAATATACAAAATATGAAGCAATAGGTCATTAGAGGGACATCTAAAGTAGTTCAAAAGTCAGGAATCTGAGAAAAGTCATATAAGGTAATCCATAAGTTCTTGCTCTGCTAAATAGGAGTTGTAAATGATGATGGAATAGGAACCGTGTCTAAATAATATGACAGGTTTTTTTTCCTTCATTCTTTTCTCAAATTCTAGCTAGATTCCTCTGTTCTCTTTTCTTTTCTTTTATTGCTCTTCATTCTTCTTTGCATCCTTAACTTTCTTTTTAGTTTTTACTACAACAGACTGAACTGTCATCCCTCTTTCTCCACTTTCTGTTCAGACCTCCTTTTTTTTACTCTTTATCTGGGATTCCAACTTCAGCTCCTTATGAGATTGTATGTAGTGACTGTAAAGTTGTGAAGCACTAACAACATCACACGATGTGGTAATGATTATCAATCGGGCATTATAGATCCTTCTTACATTTCTTATCCTTTTTAGATATTTTCATATTTTCTTTTATCCAAGATTTCCACCTAGATGTGTCCCTAATCTCCTAGCCCTAGGACCCTAACACTTTTGGCTCCAAGACTCCAACCAAAAAAAACTCTGTTTTCTTGTTTGACATAAATTCTTTACTTTGGGGCAAACTCTTGGATCTCCCTGGAAAAAACTTTGAAATGATTTCTAGTTTCTAGCTTCATTTGAAGCTCAATTTTATAACTTGTTTGCTTCATCTATAACCAGCAGTAATCATAGAACTGATACAATTTTTTAGCATATCAGTCTTCTACAACAGTGGTAATTCTAACATCCCATAATATCTAGTCAACAGTATAGAATGAGATCCCCTATCTTCACAATTAAGTACGGAATGCTCACAAGATGAAGGAGAAGGAAAAAACAATATGAAGATAGGAGATGCTTAAAATAGTAAACTCACATAGGTATTATCAGGAAGGTTGCACACATCTTCTTCAGCAGACAAGTCATCCATGAACTGGCTCACAGATATTGGTTGGTAACTTTGTGGGATTACATGGCCAGCAGCTGCAATTGGGGAGCAATCTAATATAGCATTGCTTTGAGGCATTAGTCTAAATGTCAGTGATGCCCTACAAACAAAGATAAAACAGGTCAGGTATTAGGAATAAATCGGGTATCAATTGTGTGCACAAAGCCATGAATTGTCCACTTGAAACTCCACTGTTATTGCATAGCAAGGGTCTAGCTTAGGCAAACTTATGTAGATAAGTTATGAGCAGATTGATGTAAATTCAAACCTTCCAGCAGTCATCATTCCTGAAGAATAGTCACCAGCGATCCTATATGAGGCAGCCGGGCGAAGACCAGCAGTAGCATGACTAAGTGCCCTTCCCGTAACCAACAATAGGTCACCAGGACCTGAACCACCATCGGCTAGGTACCAACGACCATTTGGGTCACAAACCTATCAAAGCAGTAACTGAGCAAATGATTTCAAGGAACAGAAGTATCCAAATACAGCGATATAATGATGTCAGAGGAAATGCATACCAGCTATCTTCCTTATAGTTAGAAAAAGTTTAAAGCTAAAATGAGAAGAGAGAAGAAGCAGAAGCATTGGCAGGTGAAGCCTATTCCAGAACCCTATAACTACTAGTTGCTCAAAATTCATACTAAAAGAAGCTAAATACCTGAATCCCAGGACTGTCAGAAGCAATTAATGTCAACATCCCTTTTTCGACTTCATTAGCCAAAGATTTTCCTGCTCCAATAGGCCCCTTGCCATTCTGTAATGAGGCATGAGAACAGGCTGCAACCAACACTGATGAAGAGACCTCATTGGCAGGTAGTGGGGTATCGTCAAGCAGATGGTTGAAAACACTGCCAAAATTTCTCACTATCATTCAAGGGAGAAAATCACTGAAAAACAATTCAACCACATGCAACCATTTCATAGATATCAGCTAACACTAACATCCACAAAAACTATCTTACTCGCTGCGTAGACGAAGATGTCTTGCTATCGCACAGAGAGCAGCACGAGCTGCCTTTCCCATACATCTAAAAGCATCATTCATGCATGCGGGTGACAGGTCTCCATCTTCCAAAGCCCTAAAATGCATTAAAATCAAAACAAAGAATTTAATCATCACAAAATACAAAAATGTAAATCACCCAAATATTAGTGAATTTTATGAAAAGTCATGCCAAATTGTACAGATGCACAAGGAAACATTTTGGCACAGTTTACAACCTTTCGTTTCAATCAATACAAACGATAACTTTCTCTTCACCCTAGTGGCAGACATAATGAAGCATCAGATGGCTTGAAGCCTTGAACATTGATGATTTTTTACCCCGTAAAAGTGTTTGATGTTGACTAACACTTGTATATAGTAAAATATTTTATAAAATTGCTCCAATTCTTATATTTTAGCCTTAAAAATAGATAGCACTGTTCCTCTTTATTTATGATATGACCAACATAGATAGCAGGGTTAGAAACAAATTCACTGTTTCCCTATACCCAATCATGGAGGGTGTGACTGCTTTTACACATACCCAGTCGGCTCTCTTTTCTTGACAAACACAGCATTTGAACCTGGAACCTCTCATCAGTGCATGCCAACAGACAGATCCATGTCCCTTTCATTTAGCTCTCTTTGAGCAAACATGTAATGAATATACATTTTTCTCGATTATGGAAAGCAAGTATGAAAAACATTTAGCTAAGGTGTAGAATATCAACATACAATAACAGAAAAATAGAGTCAACTCCAGCAAACCATCGAAACCCTCAGCAAAATACGATCCTTAAATAAGATTATTAAACAACCCCATCCACTGCAGTCCCATCTGGAGCCAACATGTCCATATCACAGTGCCATCTCTAAAGACATCAAAGCTAATTCTCACCTCAGCATGCTCCACCACATCAAACCATTGCAACACCATCCATGATACATCATTGTCAACTCAATATACATCATAACTGGCTCCTTTAGAGCTCGAAGCAATAATTAATGCCTCCTTAAAGTCACTGAAGCCAGCTGATGAATGCCTACTTGGAAATCATGAATAACAGAACCTATTAAATCCCAAATTACCCAACAAAAACCCATCAACTTAATGTTTTAAATACATTCAAGGAGGATATGAACAAAAACTAGTAGCAAAATCTATGACTTTGGCATTCTAATCAACTATTACTCTCTGTATAATTTTGGACAAACATCAGTTGAATACTTCAAATTTCAGATGACTTGGACTAAATTCCGAGTAACTAACAAACTGAATTATGGAACTTGGTGCAAAACATGGCTCATCAAGAATGATAATTGCATCCTTATAAGTATGTCAAATGACAGTCAAATAGCTTAAAAGCAAAAGAAACTTAAATTTGGTGCAAAAGAAAATGAATAAAAAATATCCTCGAGTAAGTTGAGAATCATCGTTGCATCACTTTTAATTGATTGGCAAACCCTTGGATCTAGGTGGTCGGCCATCTCACTAAAGAATCAGCAAAAAGTTCAAACACTTGTTCCTATGGTATATCATGTCCCATAAGCACATAATGCATGATCATTACCCAAATATGACATACAGTTATACATGGCACAATCAAGGAATAGGAAAAATTAGGACCATAACATAAATCATATAACAAGAGGAAGGACATCCGTCAATACTAGAAAACCTAGTTAAGGAAATCCTCTCGATGTATCAAGGCTTTAACTCAACAAACATATTACCAAATAGCGATCAGATCTAGGTAACTAACTAAGTGATCCAAAACCTCAAATAAGTTGTTGACAGAATATCATCAACACCACCCAAAAACCCTAAAAACATGAACATATTTATGTTGCTTCGCTCATCAAACCAGATATCTAGCTATAAAACATAATATATGCACATCTGTAAACAGAACCCTAAAAGACAAACCTACTAAACAAGCACTTTCTTGCAAACCCTGTTTTGAAGAAAATCAGTCAGGCCTGTTGAACCAGCTTTTTTATGAAGCACATGAACCATAATAGTGAGATGCTCATTAGTATTTCTGATGCTTATTACGTATAATAGGGATGTTTTGCACACACAATGGTGACTGGGAAATGTCAGAAAAGCAGCTTGTAAAATGGTAACCACAAAAATCAAAAGGCTAATTTGAGAAATGGGAACATGCATAAACCCATGCAATCTACACATGGGGGTTAGGCTGCATATGTTGGATTCTTTGCATACCCCCACAGTGGCGGGAGCCTCATACACCGGGCTGCCCATAAACACATACAATACAAGAAACTAGACGGCAAGTTTTATTCTGCTGATCCAAGGCTGTATAGATGAATCCACTTCTAATCCTTGCTCCAATCCAATGCCAAAATTTCTCTGAAATGGAAGTTTTTGAATCCTCTCCCCTTGATTTTATTCAAGCTTCTTTTGACTCCTTGATTTAAAAGTTTGTCCAATACACGAATGAATTTTCCAGATGTCATGAAGATTAATTCAAATTTATCTTCCACCACCTAGCTCCTGTCACTTCTTATGCTCAAGCCATAGTTAGACTCCTCTTAAGATCTGCCTTCTTCTCATAAGATAAAAGAAACCCATAATGTCACCTAAACACTCCATAGTACTTACTAGTATACATAGATCAAACATTTAACCAGAACAAGGGAATGTCCCGTTCTTCAAATAAACAAGTATGTAAAATAAGAATAAAAATGCTTGTAACCTAACTCACATAAGGTCCCAATTTTCCACTTATCCTGTCATGGTATGATAATATATATTCAAGGCCCAGAGGGGCACACCAACCAATATTTGAAGTTATAGGTAGTCAAGCTAGCGTCAAAACAAGTGTGCACCTGGATCAGATGTGTATGCACCAATTCATGACTTAAATTAGTATTTGATAAAGGCAATATGCAAAGCAGAAATATACATCAACAATGACGCAATATCAAAAGCTCCATCTGTGGTAATCCCTTTGCTCATAATTACAGATTTTTCGAACAAGAATGCCTTTTGATTATATCTTTAAGACTGGATATATACGATCCAATCAGGCATCTTGATAACTCACTGCCAAGTCAAGAAACCAAACCGATCCAAAAACAGCACCTACTTCGGTAATCTGACCCACAAGTTGCTTCCATCCATGCATTTAAAACAATAAAGTTCCATGTCTGTATTTCCCTTATCATAATGGCAGCATAAAAAAGACTAAATCCCCTCCTAAAATAAAACTTCTTCTAATTAACTCTTAACAAATTTTTCATCATGTTTCCTATTTTCAGCAATCACGAAAAGCTAAAAAAGACAAAAAAAAATACTAACTTTTATGCAACTTTGCATCAATTTCCTACCTCCCAGCGCGGTAGATGTAAACCCCGCGGCTCGCCTTCCCCCAGCCCGCCACTCCCCCACCGCCGCTGCTGCTCCGCGCTCTTGCTTTAAAGTACATCCTCACCGACTCCAGCGCGCACCGCACCACCACCGCCTCCTCGCTCCCGAGCTCGATCACCACCGCGTTGTGCCTCATCAGCGATCCCGACAGCGACTCCACAGCCCTAGCATAGGCGGCTCCCGGAGCACCCTCGTAGGGCGCGACGTCCGCCAGCCTCACCCTCGCGACGGGCGCGCCCTCGGCCGGGTCGAGGCCGGACGGCGGCGGGCGGGTCGTGGACCCGGGAGGCGGGATGAGGGGGAGGGGGAGGGGGAGGAGGCCGAGGGAGAGAGGAGAAGGGAGGTGGGACTGGAGTGGCGCCGGCGGCGATCGTGCGGCGGCAGCCGAGGAGGGTGGTGGGGCGGAGAGGGCAGCCGGGGCCATGGGGGTGGACATCTGGATCCGGGGGCCGTTCATCGGACATCGTGCGTTCGCCGGGAGGGTTGGAGCTCGAGGATGGGGATGGGGATAGGGTTAGGGTTTGGAGGGAGGGGATCCATGGCGGATATCGGGCATGTCGAGCGTCTATACGAGCTTCGCTAGGTTTTGTTTTCTTTTTAATTTCTTCCTTCCGTACGCGGACTAGCGATCAAACTGAAGGCGAAAGGAGGGTGTTTATTCTTCCCCACGGAACACAAGTCGGAACTTAAATTTTGTACTCGACGATCCCCGAAGAGCTGAGGTGGCAGCTTGAGCACTGGCGGTTCCGAATGGGTAGGTCCATGTCGGAAATTATTTGGCTGGTGAGATTTCCTAATTTAAGATTTTTTTATAAATATTATTCTAAAAATTTAAATTTGTATGTATATTTTTTAAAATTTTTAATTATTTTTAAATTTTTATTAAATACTATTTTTTTTAGTACAAGAGCAACCCATACACAACGGATGTGGGTGCAGCCCATAAGATCAAAAAGGATAAAAGAGTACCAAATGAAGCCTTCGGAACGTTAAGCCACAAAGGATGCTACCCAGTCCCTAACATAATAGTTCTTTTAACCCCATTAATAAAAATTATATTTATTTTAATTAAAAATAAAATAAAATTTTAAAATTACTTTTTTATCCTCCATCGCGATTGCTTTATTAATATTTTTTTTTTTACATCTACTGATTAAAAGTATTTTAGTCATTTTAATTTGAAATCATTAATTTTTAAGGGCACTAAACAGCATGGATGCATATTAAAAAATAAGAATAAAAAAAGATAGTATAACAAAACAAGTATTTTATGAGGGATACATATAAATATTAATTTTGAAAAAATGTTCATACAAATTTTAATATATTAGAGGATATTCATGAAAAAAAAAGAAAAGAAACTATGCTGTTGGTGTTATTAATTTCTTACATGTTCGACCGGCTATAGCTTATTTGGCCCTACGAAGCCCAGAAAGAGACAGCAGCGGCATCAACAGTAGTAATAAATAAAAGCTTTCATTGCAACCATGTCTTTGAAGGTATAAGGTGATGCAAATTCATGCCTCGGGGATGACTTGGTTGCCGGCGAGGTTTCTTGAGACATAGAGAAGATTTATCTTCAGTCTTTATTACTTATCAATATTTACGAGGCATGTTTTACGATAATCAACAAAGTGTGTTTAACTCGTTATTTTACTAGACATGCAATGCCGATTTCGAATGCTCCTCCCTAAGTGAAATAAAATAGATCCATCTCTTTAAGTTTAAATTCTTATGTAATCAAAGTTATATAAAAAAAGAATGGTAAAATGTTGAAGGTAATTAGATTTCATGATTGCCTCTAATCGTTGAGTGCATCGAACACTTTAGAGGCGGATGAAACTTTGTGGATTATAAAACTTTGATGTTTTTGCTTTAATCTAAATAAAATAGTTAGAATTAACGATTATGTTTTTCAAGACTTCTTAGTAAGTTGAAAATAAATATTAACTATATATTTATTTATTATATCGAGATAGATCAACTCGAACAAGCCAGGTCTGTTCTTTCTGAAACTCGGAAAAGATCGGATACTTCGGCTCGTTCATTCTCTTGTCGGGATGGATCCTTCATCACATCCAAATAGTGGATTCAGTGAGTCAGAATGGTCAAGCAAGAGAGATTGATTCCATGTGAGATCTCAAGAACGAGTGGAAAGTCAAGCGCATTGGTTCCAGTTCCAGTAACTTAAAATCTATGGCTTATATTCAACTCATTTATTTATCAATCAAGTTTATTGCAAGTTGAATTTTGAGTCAAGCATCCCTGCTTGAGAACAACACCTATATGACATTCACGGTTATGTGTTGTCGTATTTCATTGATAAAAAGTTCAATTGATGTAAAGATTTTCTAACCTTAGATTGAAATTAGGAAAACATCTAGATAAAAATTATTTTTTCTCATTTATATGTTTTAATTATTACTTTTATTGGATGTTTTACATTAATATATGAATCAAATAATAAATATTCCTTTTCATGTGCAATATAAGTTGACCGTGAATCCATTAGTTATTCAATATCATTAACTTTTGTGTCTATCTATTAAAACCTGCAAATGAAAATTTAATGATTGCTTAACTAATATAATTATACTATTGGTAGAGTTTGTGAAGACTCTTGGAGTCGTCGAAAGAGATTGTGTTTTCGATCCTACTCTCATCCTGATCAGGCTTCCACTCATGCTAGTTGTCAAAGGTGTTCTATCTTGATTAAAATAAAAGTATTTATCATATTCATAAACAATTGTGATAGTGAAGGTTTAAAGCATACTGTTGCTTAGCATTCTGGTGGTTCACTGTGAGATAGTTATCCTCTGACTTACGTGGATGTACTCATACTATAGTAGGATGGTTGCTGCTCATATATAGTTGGACGATTCCTTTGTAACTCTAGTAACTCGGTTGCATTAAAATGGTTACATGATTTGCAAGATTGGTTCTCAGGGCTTGGAAGATTGGCAAGAGATAAACGTAGGCTGTCTTATTGAGCTCTGGAAATGGTGGATCGGTCCAAACACTGGAAGATGACAAAGAAAACAGAGACAAATCATAAAATGGTAAAAAAAAAAAAAAATGCTGCTCAAGTACTCAACCAAATTGAGGCAGGCTTTCTTACAAAAGACTAATAGAGAGCTATGTAATGAGAGTATTTTGAAGCTAAAGGAAACAAAGACCAGAAATACATTGAGAATTAATAATGATTTTCATTTACAGAAGAAAAAGAAACATAAAAGACAAGCTTCATGCCTCATCCAACTTTATCAACTTGGTCAGTCCATCTAAAGTTTCATACATGTTATTGGATTCTGAATGCGACTCGTCGAAGGCAACAAATTCATGCATAGCACCAGTTACTTCTATCCAACTACATCCCCTAGTCTTCTCCACCCTTCTTCCCTTCATGGTCATCCTTAGACTGGCAGCTTCATCCCACTTGTGAGAAAGAGAATAGATGTTGGCTAAAAGTACATATCTACCACTGTGATGAGGCTCCATTCTAACAAGATGCTTCCCTATCCTTTCACCCAAATCAAAATCTTTGTGGATCATGCAGGCATTAAGCAAAGCTCCCCATATGCCAGCACTTGGCTCCATGGTCATGCTTTCTATCAAACGTAATGCTTCGTCTAACCGTCCTGCTCGCCCTAATAGATCAACCATGCAGCCATAATGCTCTAACTTAGGTCTGATCCCATAGTCCATCATACAATTAAAATAACTTTGCCCTTGACCTACTAGTCCCCCATGAGAACATGCAGAAAGAACACCTATGAAGGTAACCTCATTAGGCTGTACCCTTTCCTTTACCATCTCCGAGAAGAGATTCAAACACTCCGAGGCACGTCCATGCACTGCCATTCCACCAATCAAGGCAGACCATGAGTACACATCCTTCTCAGGTATTGCATGAAAGATTGTGAACGCATCATCTATGTGTCCGCATTTAGCATACATGTCTATCAATGCCGTTCCAAGAATGGAGTTCAGTTCTAACTTGTTCCTTTCTACATAACCATGAATCCATCGCCCTTGCTCCAATGCCCCCAGTTGAGCGCAGGCTGTCAAAACTGTGGCCAGCGTCGCTTGATTGGGTTTCACTCCTTCGACGAGCATATCTTGGAAGAAAGATAGAGCATCCGCGAACCCATTACACCGAACACAGCCAGCAATCAATGCACTCCAAGAGACAACATTTCTGCAAGGCATTTCTTCAAACAAGCTTCTAGCATCATCACAATAGCCACATTTAGCATACATATCCACAAGTGCACTGCCTACATGCGCATCCCGCTTCGCCCTCCCACACTCCACGTAGAAGCCATGGATGCATTTCCCAAGCCAAACATCCCCAACCATTGCAGCACCCTTAAGGACGCTCACAACAGTCACCTCATCAATCTCAACACCGGCAGTCCTCATCTTAGCGAAAAGAGCGAGACCCTCCACTGCTCGATCATTATCCACGTACCCATGAACCATGGCTGTCCAAGAGATAAAATCTCTAGTACGAATTCCATCAAACAGCTCACGAGCAGAGCCCAAGTCACCAGCTTTAGCATAAACGGCGACCAAAGAATTCTGTACAAAGGAGTCATTATCAAACCCAAGCTTCGAAATTTGGGCATGGATTTGGTTTGGACTTCTGTTTTGAGATCTGGAGAGGGATTTGAGGACCAAAGGGTATGTGTGCTCGTTAGGAATAACTCCATCTCGAAGCATTTGGGAGTAAAGAGTGATGGCTTTATCATGGTGGGAGCGCAACGAGTACCCTCTTAGGATGGCATTATAAAGAGAGGCATGGGGTCTGTAGGTTTGATGGAAGATGAGAGAGGCGTAGGAGATGTCAGCGGGCAGAGAGAGGGAGGCCAGATGGAGGATTTTGGCAGTGGGGAAGGCTTCTCCGGGGAGGCCAGAGGTGACGAGAAGGGAGTGGATTTGCTTGAGGTGGTCTATGGTTCGGCATCCTTTCAGCAAGGAGAGGAGGTGAGTTTGCAAGGGTGTGATTTTAGCGGCTACTGCTGCAGGCATAGACTTCCTGCGGTACATGTACAAATTATTTGTGGTAGGTGATGTTTCTCATAGAAGAAAGATCAACATATAGAGAAGCCAAATTCGGACAAAGAGACGCTAGGATTGTCTCCAGTGTTGCAATTTAGTGATGCAAGCATGCTTCAAGCCTGAGAGATGCCTGGTGAAGGATACAGATCAAACTCGGACAAGAGTTCAGGTCAGGGGAAGTTGAATGATTTTCTTTTTATTTTCCCTTTGTTTTTTTTTTCTTTTTCGAAACAGGATAGAAGGAAAGCTAGCTGAAATAGGATGAGAACAGGAAGTTCGGAGGCAGGTTATTGATGCCTACTTTCAAAGACTTCACCAGTTACTCTAGTTAGCACCCTGAAATGTATGAATAATGAAGAGCTTTCATGACCAACTTGAAAGGGCCAAAGCAACTGCACATACCCAAAAGTTGCGACTAATGATTCAACACATTAACTACTGACAGGCCTTTTTTATAAGGAACAATTGGAACAATCACAATTGGCAAAACTAATGCATTGAGAAATTTTTATATATTAATATTGATATACAAGATGCCAAATGGGCGCAAAAAAAAAAAATCTCACTGAAAAACACATCCACATCACAATCAAATGTTTACCCACCAGCAGTAGTGCATAAAACGCAACGCATTCGGGATCCACCATCATCATCATTATTAGATACATTGCCCACAGAATCTGAGCCATCCTGGAGACAGGGGACATGATATGCATGGCAACAAAAGAACACGACGACATTGACATTTTGTATGGACAAAGGATCAAAGCACAAGCAACACCTCCCATTGCCCCTTGTTATGGATTGAATTACCATCATTCTTGCATTTGCTACTCTCTCAATTGTTGGAGCAGAAGCCTCATTTTCCCTCTTCCCACGTGTTTCTTCTTCCATACTGCCCAAGTAGATGGCCCGTCGAGCCTCTTTGTAATACTTGATCAAAAGGTTGACACAGTCAGCCTGTAGAAATTTCTTAGATAATCAGAGACATGAGAAAGTGAAAGAGAGAAGAACATGTTCAAGCCGAGCAAGAAAACAGAAAATAAAGTTGACCTTGAGGATATCGTTACATCCATGTCTAAGAGAGGTTTCTGTTCGATAATCAGTGATGATTTTGACAAGGCGATCTCTTAACCTGTAAGGATCCAGTAGAACGAAAATTATGCCTTTTTGAAAGGAAAGCTAACAAAAAATATGAGGTACTAAAAAAAACTTTCAAACAGGTAGATCCATTGTTCATCCGGGTGGTATGGGAGCAGCATAGAGAGAGAGAGAGAGACAAACACACACACACACACATACACAGAGAGAGAGAGAGATAGAGAGATAGATAGAGAGAGAGAGAGAGAGAGAGAGAGAGAGAGCTTAACCTCCCACGCAGGCAACACTTAGCAAAAATGGACAAGGAAATTTTAGAAGGGCATCAAATTCATCACACACAAGTTCAGAAGGAAAATATCAAGAAAAAAGATATCATGACAAGTTAAAACAGTTGAATATAATACACAATAATATAATTTGATGCTCACCGCGGTATCTTTAATCCATTGGGCACCATACTGACAATATACAGAGGATCAAGATTACCAACAGTGTGCTCCAACAACATCCCAACCTGAGAGTTATTGAAAACAGATTATCCACATGCACCATGCAGGTTGAGACCAGACGATAATGTAACTCTAGTGTTTAAATTAGTTTTGTTCTTTCGGTGTACCATTTCAGGCTTATGGAGACATTGCTTGATTAGCTCCTCCCATAGATCATCATCACGCTGCGTACTTATGAAATCCACAGCCTGCAAGAGTAACAATGCTTGTCATTTATCTTCAGCTAATTCGGTATTGGGAGATGCTGTTGTGAAAGAAAAGGGCTCTGCCAGAAAGGGAAAATGTCTTTGGAAAATGGCTGGATGTGCATACCTCCTCTATATCTTCCAACTTATTTATGTAAACTGCGAGCGCTTGTTTGGCATTTCCCATCCTTGCAAGGATAAATGCCTGCTCTCTTACAAGATCTTTTCTAACACAAATTTCATAAGCCTGACAAGTAGCAATAAGTAATTTTATGGTTTTCCTAAAACAAATAAATTACAATTGTGCAAAGAACTAGTTGATTCTGAACCTTCTCAAGCTTATAATGATGACTGCTATGAAGAAATGGGAGTAGCATTCGTGGCTCGTATTCAGTGTAAAGCTCTACCTACAGACAAGGGAGTGAAATAATATCCGCACATTGTATCAAAAGAAAAGAACAAGATGAACACATCAAGATTTACTACATAAAAACAAATGGGTGCATAAATCGCTAGTGAATGTGATTCTACATCAGAACAATTTTTCTCATTCTACAGCATGAAGAACCAATTTATTAGGAGACACAGAATCAAGAACTGTAAGGTCGAACTCAAACGAAGAGAACCCTGACTTGGAAACTATTCTCTGGACTTTGATTAATTACCCATTAAACCATTACCACCTCAGCAAAATTAGTGGAAACAAAAGGAGTCTATAAAGTATTCAAAAGGGAATTGCTCAAGTCAAAGATAGAAAGCCCAGACTCTTCATACATAACAAAAATCATGAAATTTTGGTTGCATCTGCCATCCTTGCATATTTTACAACAAGAGACAAGCTGGTTGTTTTCATTTTGTTTCCAGTTTTCCATTTACAGGATACATGTTAGGTAGTTGAACCGTTTTCAGTTTCTGAAGCAAATAGTAGAGTACCGTTGATGCTGGTAGAAATGGTGGCATTGGCAGCATTATGGTGACAATGGTGGTAGCAGTAACTGCAGGGTGGTTGGTGATGGTAGATCATGGGTCTAGAGGTAGTGGTCAGTAGCAATGGTGGTATTGGCACTGGCAGGTTGATGGTGGTTTCCAGCGATGACAAATGGCTGGTAGCAATGAACAGGGTGGTGGTGATCATCGTTGCCGTAGCAGTGGTGGTAGTGGTGAAGTTGTGGCAGCAGTTTTAATTTTGTAAACAAAAAAAAATGAAAGAAAACATTTTCTGGAATATCTCGAAAATTCCAAAAATGTCCTTTAGAATAGGAAATAAAAACTGATATATCAAACATGCTTGAGCCTAGAGTTACTCATTTCCTCTTACTGAAAAAGCAAAGAGCAATTGCATTTCCAAGCGCACTCTTAGTTTTTCTGATTCCCTGTAAAATAATATTATAAGTGACTTCTGGAAAACTTAATCGACACAGTTCATGTGGGAAACAAATACATATTTACATTAATTGTTCCATAAATCACCAAATCTTACACTCACTTGCCAACTTCTCTCATGGTTTATGCACCTAAAAGATGGATCAAAGAGAAATAATTTACTTGGCAGGTAACAAATGCTGCATTCAAAATTTTGGCCAGAAAAAAATGTATTCATGTTGCTCTAAAATAAACAATCATATAACTTTCCATGTCTTCTTTCAAGAAACAATCATCAAAAATTTTTCCACCATGTCAAGCCTCAATAAGTTGTAGATATCCTAACAAGCACTTCTCCTTGACCAAAAAATCCCTCAACCATGGCCCTTTTGAGGGCAGTTGCTTAACAAGAAAAACTCGAGTCATAACAAATTCTATCACTAATATCACTCAAAACCTAGGAGTGGTAATTTGCTAGACTTTACAGCATCCCCTTGTCTGCTTTTATTGAAACCAAAACAGAAGAATCCCATATTTATTGAGCATTATAAGTTGTGGATATTAATAACAAAGGGTTATTTACCAAATAAATTCTCCCAGAAATATAACCTTGACACTTTAATGGCCTTGTCAAACAAGCCATTTAGAATTTGGATGTTTCTCTAAAAACTATCAGACCCCCTATAATACCCAAAACAAGTTAGCAGCCAATTTTCAGGTTGGCCAGCTACCTGCTTCAGTTATAGAAAATATATTCTCAAATGCCACATAGACCCCTGATCATTTAGAATATCAAGATGGACCTCGAATTTAGCACAGGACTAAAGAACAATGAAACATGCTTTGAAGGAAGCATGTAGTATGACACATAATAGTATGTGACTAATTAGTAGAATTTTCATTCTAGCAGAAGTTGAGAGATGAACTCTTTTTGAAACTGACTTATTTGAACCTTTCTGCCTCATATTATAAATATATTACTATGCATTTTTCTATAAAGAAAATAAATGAGAAAACAGCACTAGACTTACGTGCTTCTCCAATGTAAGCAATAGTAGTTTTTGTTGATCTTAGAGATCATCAAGCATGTTCTCCCTCTATTACCAAAATACAGGTAGACGAAGGACACCTTTAAAAAGGCCATTAGTTATCAAAAATGAGCATAAGCCACATCTTAACTCATATATTTGGAAATCAGCTTAGACATTTAATTGTAAACTACAAAGGACTCCAATAAAATCAATTACACTCCTTTCCATATTTGACTTTGCAACTTTCACTGAGCATACAGCGCTTCATCCAGTGATCCAGACACTTATTTGCCATCAAATTGCCATCTTGTATTTTCTTGAACACCAGAGTAACCGTTGCACTAACGAAACAATTCTTAAATACACTAAAGACATGTTAAAAATCTCATTGACCTGTCGAGACCAATGTTCCTCATAATTCTTTAAATACACTCAGTACCTCGCTCTCTCATAGTTCTTTAAATACACACTGTACGTCTCTTCACTAGATCACAATATACCTGAAAAATCCTTTTATGAAGTTTAAACTATAAAGGATGTCCTAAATTTCTTTTTTATTTCCCAACTCAGATAGAAAAAGATTGGATGTGCAAGATAATTATACCAGAAGGAAATTGGCGGACTGTTTTCCTTTTGAATTTTTACAAATCAGTAAAAAAGATAAAATGTGCAGCGTGGTCGCTGCTAGTTATGCAACAAAAATAATTAAGAAAAAGAAGAAATACCTGCAAATCATGGAATTCCTTCCCTCCTTCTGAGTCGATGTCAAACAGTGAATGCAGGTATAAATGCAGGAAAAATCTATTATCACACTTTTTACTGGCATGCAGCAGTTGTCCAACAACTTCAGAAGGGGTTATTATATCACGATGTTGAATCAATAGAGACACAGCTCTTTTACTGTCCAGCATCATCAGCTGGACAACCTGTAGAATGGATAAGAACAGTTAATAACTAGCAAGCATACAAGTACCAAACAAAGAACAAGAACTTTCAAGGAACAAATATCGAGCAGAACAATTTTAATTATCACACAAATGGCTATGTCATAAGGTGAATTTCCATTTTATTTCACCAATCAGTAAAAATGCCAACAACCTAAGGGTTTAACAACATCCACTATCCCTGCATGATAATGTAACAACTGAAAGGATATTGAAACTTGGAAAAAGAGTATTATAAGGATTCATGTCTCCCAAATACCTGGATTCTGCTTAAGCTTTTTTTATTAGAAAAAGTAGTACATTAACTTGACCACCCAAAATGAACAAAGCCCTAAAATTTATCATGTTATCTTGTTTTGACAGTGTCTGCAAGTCGTAATCTAACAAAAGTCCAGAATTTCTCATAGATATTTTACATAAAAATGATTATCTACAGCAGATGGCATGACATGATACCGGTGTTAGAGCTAGAACTCAAAAAACTTTTTGACGTCTTTCCTTCAGTAAACAACCATCTCAAGTATTCAGAAAATGATGAGCTCAAAACAACTGAAAACATAACAACCAAGGAATATTCCAACTATTTGAGGTTAGCCTTATGAATCCTTTTCTGCCAACTATTACAATTATTGCTCACTTCTGGTGTCACAGCAAGCTTTTCCAGTTTTTTATCACTGCGTTACCTTAGGCCTTGGCCATCTAGCCCTTCATACAAATCTAATAACTCAGTTATAATGGGGACTGGTCCCACGGTCATACCATTTTAGCACTTTTAATCAATTTGTCCTTAATTGGTGAAGCTCGAACACCAATTCCAACGCAGCCATTTCCCACCATATACTTCAAAATTTACAGCATATCCATCTAAACAATATAATGTTCATCCCTCAATCTTTCCTTACATGGAACCCTCCTATTACTCCACATTCTTAAATGTGTAGCATTGTGGACATTAATGTGATTGTATAAATTCCCTTAAGTTACTATTTGCCCTTTCTGTCCCATCTGGTGTGCCAAGAAACTCGTTGGCTGACAAAAAGGGTAACAAATCGAATGACACTAGGTAGATAGGTGCATGGGCGTGCCATCAACGTTAGAAAAGCTAGAAAGAGGATAATCGAAGAGAGGATACAAGAGCAGCATGGGTCCAGGTGCCTTGACATAGACTTTCACCAATCACCACCATGACACCATTGTTTGAGGAAGACGGATTGGGATACATTGTAGCCCTGGGCTACAGTGAGAGAAATCAAAATTAACGCTACTCCTGAGATAGAATCTTGTTAGAAAGTAAAGTGCATGATAAAGAAAAGCTAAGATAATATAGAATTCATTGATATGTTGGATGTCAAAAGATCTTTTACAAAGTACAATTCCACTTATTTATACTAAGAGATAGTAAGCGCGTACTCTGATGGTTGTTACCCATGTCTGGCCTCCATGCTTGGTAGTTCTGATAATTGACGCTAGCTGTCCTCTCACTATTCCATGTCCATCGGAACATCCTAATCTCGTGCCGTCTTTCAGACCAATCAACATACTTTATCGACCCTGACTTGTTGTTAACATCTACACAACATATCTTGTCATGGCTTGTGTTAGCCATCTCTTTTTAGTCGGCATATAGCACGGTCTTTTATACTTGAAGGTATCTTTAAAACCGATTCGATCAGCTCTCCTTATGCAATACTCACTCACCTTGGTCTATTCCTTTTATCGGCCATCTAGGTGACACTTTAAGCCTTAGCTCAAAATCTAAGAGCCCCATCAGGTTCCACTTTAGAGCTGCCACATGTACTGTGATCCTCAAGAGTTAGGATGTGATGCAAACAATTACCACCTCATTCATCAATCATATAAAATCTAAGAGCACTTCTGTACATTTGAACAAATCTCCTCCTATATAAGATGTCATAATCTATCTCTCTTCTTTTGTGACATAATCCAAGATATAAATCCAATCACACTATGCCTCTTGGTCATCAAATTTGACTAGAGCCTTAACTCCATTTCCATTTTCAATTTTGACTTTAGTGATTTTGGGAACTTACCCTCCAAGATTCCAAGTACATCTTCTTCCTGAAGGGCCAAACTCCTCTCGCCCTCCCCCCCAAATAACATAATTCAACCAGTTTAAACATTGAAGAAAAAATAATTTTACTTCATCTTAAAATCTAACATGACTTGTATATACAATTCTTCAAACCTAGACAGAAAAGCAAGGCCAATTTTTCATTAGCAAGCAGTAAGGTTTGGAGTAATTAATGTTCCCCATTGTAACACTAGATCTATTTCCTTTTACAAAGTATTTCAGACAAACCAATCATTATGCTCCACTACACTTACCAATTAATACTATCTGACCTTCTAAGCTCTCTTCTCACTATAGAAAGCCTACTTTGTGAACCCATTAGTTCAACTCCTAAGGCCTAAATTTGATTATTACCTTACTCTAGTTGACACTAGAAATATTTGAAAACTATGTCCTAGTAAATGCATGCACAAAATGCATATCTTACTGATGCACTGTAGAAAATGCATATGGGTAATGTTTCAGCCCCATGCAAGAAGAAATAGAATAAAAGGGCTAGTTTTGAGACCAGAGCAGAAAGAACAAAACTAAGTCCCAACCATTTGATACCAAATGCAACATTTAGAGAGCTTTTTCGTTCCTTTAATGATTACAAAGTATCAACTCTGATTAAAACTATGTATTTGCATAAGCAAACTTGGCCTCAGAGCATAGGCTATAACACAAAAGAACATATAAATGAAATGTTACTCCAAGATATCCAGTACGGAACTGATTTCATTATGGAATCTTTCATTGGATCTAGCAGGACAAAAGGCATACCTTATCATGAATGGCATCGTGCAAGCTATGTTTCTCAACAAAGTCAAATATCTCAGGCTTCATCAGCTGGAAAAAATTGGAAAGCTATAAACAGTTATGTCAAGCTAGATAACACATGATCATGAAAGAACGCAGCATGAACTTTCAGATTCTTCCTCTATTGCACACCCTTAAAAGTGCAATTATCATATCCATGGACTGAATTACCATACTGTACAGGTAAGGTACCAGTACCAGCATGCTCTCAGCAGCCTACCATGCCGATACATGGTACTATATCTCATATTTGTTGTACCACCATACAATACTGGTAACGTACTGGTATAGAGACTTTATATATTGGTTATATCAATTTCAATACACAAAAGTATAGAATGAAACACTTACATCAGCATATAATGAAAAAGCCTTCTCATACTGAGTATCAATTATGTATAGTTCACCTAATGCCTGTTACAAGAATAAAGGCAGAGTCACTTAGAAGTAGCCAATATAAGAACGAGATATCTACTTTAATTTAAAAATAATAAAGAAAATAACCTCTTTTAGTGAATCAGTCATGGAGGAGGTATTAAGCTGAGGTTCAATAGCTGAGATAACAGTTGATGCTGAATATAATGTAGTTGGCCATGATTTAACAGTTGACAAGAGAAGCCGGTGAAACGATGGACTAGTAGCCAAAGCAACAAGGGCAACCTGCATGACACATGTAATGTAATTAAGATCAGATTTACCTAAATTGATAGTGCATAGCAATTATGGAATCATGAAATTAAGTCCCATATCCATGCGACCTGATCTACAGACCTCATAAAGTGTATCACGCAGCCATGGATTTTCTGTAGGCATGTAAGGAACCAAAACAGGCAGCTGGCGGAGATGAGCAAAGTGGAAAACCCATCTATCAAAAAAAAAGATCTGATTACGATACAGAATTTTAAATGTATAGCATTCAAATGTAGGACTTTTTCAAACCTCTCCCAGGCTGAAGCAGATCCACGTAGTAACTTAGGACACAATGAAGCAGCTTCTGCATATTTTCTTTCAACAATTAAATGATCAAGGTATCTAGATCCCACCTGACATGTAAAGCATTATCAATAAACCTGTCACTAAATGGAGAGTGCACATGGGGTCTAATATATGAACAATGGAACTATGTTACATAAGACGGCAAGAAAGTATAAAACTTCACACTTGAACATTTGAAAGATGCCTCGAGGTGATAAAAGAGGGGGAACTACTAAATAAAGAGGGACTTGAATGAAAATTGGATGTGAAAAAATCAAGTATACACATAGCTTCTCAAAGGAGGCATTCAAAGTCAAAGGAAAAGGTTTCATAAAAAAGGATGACTGCCACAGAAAAATATCATGTTACTACAACTTGCAAGAGAACAATTTAGTTTTAGCACTTTCTTCTGAAGAACAAGTATTATGAGATGTTTACATTTTGCAATGTGATACATAGTGATTTATAGTTGAAGGTAAATATGTGCATGACATGTATGCCAACCATTGACATATACATTGATTAAAAAGGTTCTTTCAAAAATCTAGCTATTGAGTCATATCCATTACATTAGTCTAGTTGTAGGTTTAGGCATTAAAAGGAATGATAATTCACAGTCCTTTATTTATATACATGCTTGGCTACAATTTCCAAAGATATTGATGCCATATAACAACTAATAACTTCTCTTTCATAGCAGCAAAATAGATTTGAAAAGCTAAAATAATTCGTACAACGGAATAACATTAAGTGCCTACAATTCATGCTACAATCAAATTCAAAACCGATTCACATAAAAGGTGATAAAATTTACCTAAACATAATGTGAATGCAGTTCCTTCAAATAGAAAGGAGGTATTTTCAAGCATTGGATAAATTCATTCCGGTCTTTTAGCATACGAATACATAGAAATGTCATATGATTTTGTTTGCATTTAGCTAGTCGCAACAGAATCAGAGGAAATATAAAATGATAACAAAATTGTTAATGGAGTGTACCTCATCAAGAAGCTCAGTCCGTCCTTGTCCTGCTTCAACTGCAGCTAATGCTTTTTCATGCCAACCATGTTGAAGAAGCCAAGATATATGATCTTCAGCATCTCTAATAATAATTGCACAAAATCTTTATTAACACCAAGTTTGCAGCCATGATATGCTGTACCGGTCGGTACTGGGCGTACCGTACCAATATCGGTGGGTACCGGTACCCATATGCTAGTGTCGGTACGCCTGACATATCACATACCGTACCGTACTGACACTCGGTACGCCTATGCTAGTATAGCACCGGTACGGCGAACCTTGTTTGCAGCTTTATAAATTCATAAACAAAGCATGAACTTGTCATGATAGACAATAATTTTAAAGCAGGATAACCGGTAAAAATTATGAACACCCTAAACTCGAATATTTTGAAGTTAAAAATATGTAGCTAGAAATAACAGGTTTCTCGGTTATAATAGATAAAAACTCTCAATTGGATGACCCTGATACAATAGTTAAACTACATAACAGCTAGCAATTGAGTTTGCCATCCCTCTATTTTTCTTTTTACTTTCAGAAAATAATTCTAGATTGTGATGTAGTTTCAAGGTAAATTAAGATTTGTATGGTAACTAGATTTTTAACAATGAGGCTACTACAGAGAATCTGCGAAGAGTGATTATTGTCACTGCATTGTCAAGACAACTACTCGTAGATGCCCTTATCACTAGATAAACAAGAAGATTCATATATATTAGGGCATAGGAGGTCAACATGCAAGCCCCTCATACACTTCTACACCCTCTAGAAAATGTAAAATGCCCCTACCTAGCTGTCCATAAGCTCAAACATGTTGTCATAACCGGTTTTAGTATTTCTGTCCCATCAACATGAGATTTATGAAAAGAAATCTTGACTCCACTCTTTTTGCATGATACTCCTCCAACAGCAACACAATCCTACTAAATGGCGAAACATCACATCAAACAAGTCGTATGTTTCTGAAAGTAGTTTGGGAGGAGATCGTGTTTGATGATGGGCAAGTAGAGTCATGCATACATGAGATATGATGTGGGCTGGCTTCCTATATTTTCTTGAATAACAGAAATTGTGTTCAATGAATCACGACTCTTCGTATGACCACAAGTGGCTGCAACTATATGAAGATACCTCATAATTTGTTTATCAAAAGAGTGGATCCATGCCCCAACCAAGAAACCCATCCACAAGAAACTTCCCATGAATTTTTCCTGCTTCTCTTTGCTAGCAAAGTAACCTTTATGGGACAAGGATAATTGGACTCTTGGCATATAAAGAAAACAAATTGAAAACATAATCAAGGACAGCAATCCTACCCGCTCCCCCACCTCCTCCTACACTTTTGCCGTTGTCTGACAACAACATAACCTAATAAATGGTGCTTCCAACATGTTAGGTCGTAGGTTGTCTCATCTATTTGACCAGCTTCTGCATGTGATACACATAGTAAGAAAGACCTTTAGTGCTCCTTTCTCTATGTGATACATATTCCCCAAACATATGGACCATAATTTTATCTTCTCTTCTGCCTCTTTGCTGGAGCTCTTTGAGTGATGTTAACAGAAATCGACAATTCCACCAAATGGTGTTCTGCTATTAGCTTCTTCATTTTCCCTCCCTTACCCTTCCTCCTATAAAAAAGTAAAAAAATAAGATATTGAGAAGAATTTCATCTTCAATGTCAAGTATATTCTGATAACTCATACTACAACAAGCAGTCATCTTTATATTTTCTCTGACGTGGACTTCACCTTAACGCATTATGATAAAATACTTCAACATCAATTGCTACATCAGCTGACACTTCATAATTCACTGAACTGCTTAAATGAATCCAATCTGCCAGAAACCTGCATTCCTTTTCACAAGATATTGATACAAACTGATAGGCCAACTTCCGTTTTAACAATCATAAGATCAAGGGAGTTTTGAAGTTTTTGATGTACATGTTATTTGCAATTTTTATTTACATGGGCTATATAGTCGAGTTTTATATATGTATGTCGCATTGGGATCTCAGCCTATTGGCCTGCTATTCCCCAACTGCTGAATCATTGCAGAACTGCAAATGAAGCAACATTCTTCCAAAGTTTCACTTTTGAATTCCATTTTTAGTTACAATTTTCTCATTCTGTACTTCATGACAGCCTATCTCAGCACCCATTTCATCAAAAAAGTAAAATCATATTCGATGATAATATATTATCCATTATCATTTAGATGAAAGAGGTAGAAAATATTATTCAACAAAGCTAGTAATTTAATCTAATCATAGGTATGATATATGTAAGGACATGCATATATCATGTGTAGTGATACATTTTAGTGTCAAATCTGTTTTCCAACTATATAATCTAGTAAAGATTTGGATTTTTTCCCTAAAGAAAGAAACAAAGAGTTCAAGGCACTAAACTCTCAAATTCAGGAACATTTTATACAGCATAAAAGCCAAATGTCCCTGAAGTATAGGTAGTGTGTGTGTGTGTGTGTCTTACTAAATAATCACAAACCTAGGCTTTGCAACCACAACATCCTTGGGAGATACAATGTAATACAAAGGCTCATCGCCAGCAGCCCACTGGCCACCTGCATAGCTGCTTCCTACATTCAAATGCACAAGTAAATTTAAGTTAGTGCTGCTGGCAAGAACAATTAACTTTTGATGATTGAAGGCCTCATCTGTACTGAGCAATATGAGATGTTGAAAACCTGTAAAAGGGGCATGTGCAAGGGCATAATCCTTCGCCTTGTAATGCTCATAGCCATGCACAGGTAAAGCATCTGTTGTAAGTTCATCATTTTTCCATGTGACAATATGTACTTCTGGTCTCTGTCCAGTTCCCTGCATTAAAATTTTGTGCATGTTAAGGATGACAAATCTAATTGTTCTCTGCATGAGTCTTTTATAATGACTAAATACGTCTTCAATAGAAGCATAAAAAGTTAAATAAAATAAACCTTTTAGGAAGGGGTTCCTACCTCTCCAAATTCAATTTCTGAACAGTAGAGCAATAAGGAAATTTATAACTGATATGAATAAGATTTGCATGCATATATGGAAAAAGGTCTGAGGTAAGCAATGTATATATCTATGAAAGGATCTAGAGTCTATTGCTAGTGTATTTACTTGTTCTAAATTTTTATTGTGGCATCATCATAGAAATGGTCATGGGAGGTCAGATTAATTTTTTTTCATAGTTCTCTTGTAAATAATGGCTAATATTTATTTTTTTCCCTCAGTAATTGGTATCTTGACTAGAATTGTGGGAGTTAGGTTCACAAGCACATATTGGAGCTGTATAAAAGATGAGGTAGCAAGCATCTACAACATTGTCCATACAAAATAATATATTATGAAAAATATGCAATGTACTGGGTGGTTATCTGAAACATACACATTGTCCATTGCCGCATGTGACTGAGATTGTAGCAAATAACATGAGAGGCAGAATTAGATTGTTACTACCACCCTAAAGAATGTTGACATCATATAGGACAAAGATGATGCAAGTGTTCAGTCAATTCAAAGTGTGACTAAGCAGGGCCTCATGAAATTTGGCATAGGGATTGAGGATATGTAAGAGACCAATGGAGAATGCAGGGCTCCCTAAAGAGCCCCACTATTTCTGGTCACCAGTCACAATAATGCCACTGATGACAATGGTGATCAATAGTGATAAGTTTCAGAGGCTGATGACAAATTCATGCCAACGGCAAGGACGTGGCAATGTCGTACATGGTAAAATTTCTTTGGAAAGGTATCCAACTACCCGAAAGGATCCTTTGGATGTTCTGAATGACATGTTCACAGATGATAAGGAAATTAATACTATCCATCACAGAGCAGGATGCCCTGTTCTAGTGATGACTAAGGTTATAATGATGATGGGACTATTAGAGATAGTGGTGGTATTATACAGTCTCAACAAGGCCTGAAAATGTCCCCAAGGAGGTTAGTTTTGGCCCTTGTATCTATCAAGGTATTCATGGTTCTTGGACCAGTTCCAGCAGTTCCAAACCTTTTTACCAAAAGCTAGAGATACATTATCAGAGATTTGGAAAAGGTAAAACAGAAAGTCCTATAACGATTTAGGAGATCCATTTGATCCAAATATGAAGACTGTTCATTGATATGGTTAGGTCCATTTGACATTTAATATTTTAAATACATTTTTTAGTTCGCATATATCCATGATTTGCCGTATCGGTCGGTACGGGCCGGTACCGGCCGGTACATACCGGTACCAGACCCTACCGGTACGGTACAACTACATATTTCGGTACCGAACCGTACCGGCCCGTACCGAACCGGTACCGTACCGGCTCCAAATTTTTTTGGTTTTTAGCCCCATTAGTACAGTGCTGGTTCGGCTCCGTTTGGTTCGGTACCGTACCGGTACCGATGCCTACCGGTACGTCGGTACAGTCGGTACTGATAAGTGCTGAATAATTTATAATTTAGTTATCTTTTCATAGCACTTATCAATGTTCTTAAACAGATAAATACTTATTTTACCATGAAATTGAATAATCATTGAAATAAATTTAATACATGTTAAGAAATAAATAATTCCTTCCTTAAGCTAAGTGCAAGTAATTCTAGAAACTCAATAACATTGGGTTTGAGCTCAATGCCCAACTGCCATGCATGCACCCAAGCACTGTCCACCGTCCGTGGCTCTCCAAGTGATCCAACGGTTTAGAAATTTCCATCTCCGCATCACGATTCCTCCCAACCGTCCGCGATGAAGTATCCAATCGTTCCAGGATCCGTGCCATTCTTCAGCTCGAGCTCAAGTCAATCACATGATGGAGCTCAACCCAATAGACCAAGCCAAAACAGGGGAAATCAGCCCAACGCAAAGTGTGCAAGCTCAACCATCTCGCAGCTTGTTGAGTTGGTTTCCGCATCAGCCTTCCATCCCAGCGTCGAAGCAGGGGAAGCATCCAACCCTCCGTGATCCACGCGGTGCACCAGCGACCAGCTCCTTCCCAGCCGCATCCAACGAGTGCCCACCGCGTCCAGCTCCTCTGCCATCAGCCCGTCCCAGCCGGCTCCAATCACAGCGCTGAAACAGGGAGACTCTTTGATGCCGATGATTCGAATCCTCCCCCACCAAAGCAACCCGATCCTCCATCCTCGCTTCAAAACAACGGGACCTCGTATCAGCCGCGTGCCAGATCCACCTACGCGGCATCGTCTTCATCTCCGGCCCTTCTTCCGCCCGTGACGCAGCCCATTCCACCTCCCAGCAGCCGAGATCCCGCGACCCGATCAGCTCCTTCCAGCCAGCCGAGCGTCTTCCGCATCCAAGAGTCCGGATTCCTAGCTCCAAGCCGTGATCCGCTCCTTCCAGCTCGTGACCCCGCCTCCGCTGCTCTTCTCCCTTCCGCATTCACTAGCATCTGCAATCAAGCCCGAGATCCAGCCATTGACGCCCTTCATCATCTTCGTCCGCGATCTTCCCCCCAGCATCACGCCCCGTAATCATCAGCCCATGATCCATTCCCCTTTACCGAATGAGCACCCCGGACGATCCTCTTCACGGATCCATCGCTGGCTGATCCATAAAAGGAGGAAGAGGAGAGGAGGAAGGCAGCTCTCGGGGAGGGGGGCTCGGTTGAACAAAAAACAGGGGAGGCCCTGTTTCAATGAAGGGCCGAACCAGAGGAAAAAAAAAAAAAAAAGGAGAAGGAAAAGAAATAGAAAAAAAAGGAGAAGGAAAAAGAAATAGAAAAATAAAAAGAGAAAGGATATTTTGGAAAATTATGAGGAAGGTGGCGTAGACCCTCTCAGCGAGCCGATCAAAGTCGCCGAGCATCATGAGCAGCCAAACCTCGGTTTAGGGGTTGACGAAGCCATAGAGGAGTATCCGTTTTGTTCTTATTGATTTGAGTTTGTATCGTAAGATTGTTGCATGATGAAGAATTTATTAATTGATCTTATGATTTATTCAATTTATGTGAATTGTTTATCTTGCAGAAAATACTTTACATAGATTGATCTATTTCATCGAATCCAACACCTGAGGTTTGGAGGAGATATTCATGTGACATCAATTTTATTTTTTTTTAATGATTTAATGATCAGATGCATCATGCTAGGTTAGACAGGCCATGCTTATCGTTAGAATAGATGGTTTGTGCTAGACTTAGATGATTCATGCTGCGAATTAATCATAATTTTTAATGATTGCTTTGGCTTGTAGTCGGAAGCAATCAAGCCTTACATACAACTCAATCATTGAAAGCGTCACGGATATAAATCTATCGGTGGAATCTAGCCCTAAACACCTCTCTCCATAGATAATTCATACTACTACACCCATATTAATTCTTAGTTTTTATCTTTTACTCTAGCTTATCCCCTTTGAAGTAATTATTTAATTAGAAAAAATAACTTGTCTCCAATCCCTGTGGACCGACACCCGTAATCACTATCCTACAGGATACGTGCTATTGCGTGGTTTATTTTTGAAATTGAAATAACCGATCAATTTTTGGCGCCGTTGCCGGGGATTGCTAGCATAGTTATTTTTCCTATCATTAAAAAAAATTAATTAATTAAAAAAAAATTTCAAAAAATATATATATATATCTAAAATAAAATAAAAAATTATTTTCTATTATTGTTACTTTTCTTATCTCCTTTTTCTCTTCTACTAATTTTTTTAATTTTTCTTTTG
The DNA here is from genome assembly GCF_051530095.1 of Phoenix dactylifera. Lineage (NCBI taxonomy): Eukaryota > Viridiplantae > Streptophyta > Magnoliopsida > Arecales > Arecaceae > Phoenix > Phoenix dactylifera. The sequence goes on from NC_143199.1 coordinate 29,399,028, forward strand.
GTCTTATTTGATCAGGAATCGAAGGAAAAATCTGGGATGATCAAAAGGAGAATAGCTGGAAAAGGAATGCTGTAGAGGTTTGCCTAAAAAAAAATTTAAATTGCTGGGAAAATTCCCTTTGGTAACCTCTAAACCTTTCTTATTTAAATTAATTATTAGCTTGAAATTTTGTGGTGATTGTTTGATTTTAATTTCAGCAAAAGTGTGAATGCATGCTTGATACACATACACAAATTAATCCGCACATAGTAAGGGCAATCACCCCAATAAGATAAGAGCCGGATTTCATCACCGGACTCTTGCCCAACTTAGGTGAACTCAATCTCACATAGTGTCACTTTAATTAAAATCAATTAGACGTTGGCTCCTAGGGACATTCGAGCTCAATAGGACGAAGATCACTGAAAGTTGCACCAATTTCGCTCTGTGGCTTAGTTGATGTCTAGGCAAGCTTTGTCCCTATAAGGGAGACAGTTCATCTGTTCGAGGCAAGTGGGTTTTAAGTGGGACCTTTGCGAATGCATCGTGACCCCTCCACTTACCTGGGAGCTTACTTGGTCAACTCGGTTCATTAGACCGGATTGGAGGCTTAGGTGCCCTCTTCAAACCAGTTAGGAGCTATCTAGTGATTTTAGGACAAATACAAGGATTGATGTGTTCATCTTTTATTGCATGCTTGACTGATCAAGTACTAGTGTATGCAAGGAAGTCGTTCTAGACCTATTACCTTTTGACCCTGAAATAGAACGGACCCTTAGGAATATTCGAGCTGAGATCAGAACATTAGAATCATCCCCACCTCCTGAGATGGCTGAAGAACAACCCAAACTCCTGAAGGAGTACTTTACTCCCACCATTTACAGTTCCCCATCTTGCATTCAGCAGCTGGTCCTAACCGAAAACTCCAACTAAGTGAACTTGAAGAGTTGCGCAATGAGGCCTATGAAAGTGCTAAAATTTATAAAGCAAGGACTAAGGCTTTTCATGATAAAACCATTAACCGTAAGTCCTTTGAACCTGGTCAAAAGGTTTGGCTATTCAATTCCAAGTTGCGACTCTTCCCGGGTAAACTTCGCTCTAGGTGGGATGGACCATTCATAGTGAAAAAAGGTTTCTCCTTATGGTGCAGTAGAGATCCAACACCTCAATGGTGGACATGTTTTAAAAGTCAATGGCCAAAGGTTAAAACCTTATATGGACTGTGTTGCCGACGGGCAATTGATCGAATCCCTTAATTTGACGAACCCTGTTTACCAAAATAATTAAGGATGCACTGTGTCTGGCTGAAGACAATAAACTTAGCGCTTGTTGGGAGGCAACCCAATTCTCTTAGATTTCTTTAACATTGAGGACAATGTTAGGTTTAGGTTTGGGGGTATTCATCTTGATTTTCATCCAAAAAAAAAGAAAAAAGAAAAAATGTGAGTTCATTTTCATTTTTTATAACATAATAATAAATAATAATTATAATAAAAAAAAAGTTTTTATTTTTAAAAAAACCTAATTTCTATACATTTATGCGAGAATGATAAATACACAAGGTATATAAAATCTAAAAAGCCCAATGACTAGTCGGAAGTAATACAAATTTAAGTTCTTTTTATTAAGTCTCTCTTAGGGAGTTGTAAGCTTATTAATACTTTGAAATTCCACTACATACTGGCCGACCCTTCTAAGGTCTAGGCTCGACATTATGTTGATAGTATAGTAGCAACCTTGGACCTTGATGAATCATACTTATCTAATCCAAAAAAAAAAAAAAAAATCATCAATAAAAATGGATTTAGTCAGGAACATCGAAAAGGGCTACCTATTGTCAAAGGTCAAGTGGGCTTGTGATGAGGACTTCGAGCATAAGTCCGTAGGGGAGTCTTGATGCCCGACACCTTATGCCAACTGGTGTGAGAGTTGTCGACTGATTGCTCGTTACACGGAGAAATCACCACAAGAGTAAAAGTGCACAATTTATATATCTTTCTTGAAAAAAATTCTTATCTTCAATGAAAAAAAAAAATTAAGAAAAAAAAATGCTGTATTGACCTTGAAAAAGACAATAGTGTGAAAGCCGTCGTTGTAAAAATTCGAGTAAACTGGAATATTACAGATAAAGCCCGTGAGGTACTAAAGTAAACATCCACAACTCTCGGAATCCTGCAGATAAGATGATTTTGAATCAGTGAGTAGGTCTTTTCGACCAATCCTTAGAAACTACTAGTATTAACAATATTTTGGAGATCCGAACCCTTAGCTTGTGTACGGTCCAGATTTCACTGAGCACTCCAGTATAAATAAGTCTTACAACTCCCTAACGGAGACTTAATGACCTCAACTTGAATTGCATTTTGACCTAGAATTTGGGCTGACTTAGTAAATAAAACCGTGTGTTTTGAAATTCTTATTATTTATGTATCTTAAATTAGATTTTAATAATAAAAAAAGAAAGTTTTTGAAATTCTTTACTAGTATGCATTTGGAATTTGATTTTCACTTCATAGATCAATCGATCTAAAAAAAAAAAGAAAAAAAAGAAAAAGAAATTAATAATAACAATAATAATAAATGATTTATTGAAGTTTGTGGGTATCTTCACTGAAAACCCTCACGAGACTATAACTCGTCCACTAGGGTAACCTAGGGGTTTAAAGCCTTGTTACATATGGTAAATGTAACCGCGATGCCTGCGAAAGTGAGTTAGAATTCTTCTTTTCTAGTTTTATTTTGCTCGAGGACTAGCAAAACATAGGTTTGGGGGTGTGATAAGTGCTGAATAATTTATAATTTAGTTATCTTTTCATAGCACTTATCAATGTTCTTAAACAGATAAATACTTATTTTACCATGAAATTGAATAATCATTGAAATAAATTTAATACATGTTAAGAAATAAATAATTCCTTCCTTAAGCTAAGTGCAAGTAATTCTAGAAACTCAATAACATTGGGTTTGAGCTCAATGCCCAACTGCCATGCATGCACCCAAGCATTGTCCACCGTCCGTGGCTCTCCAAGTGATCCAACGGTTTAGAAATTTCCATCTCCGCATCACGATTCCTCCCAACCGTCCGCGATGAAGTATCCAATCGTTCCAGGATCCGTGCCATTCTTTAGCTCGAGCTCAAGTCAATCACATGATGGAGCTCAACCCAATAGACCAAGCCAAAACAGGGGAAATCAGCCCAACGCAAAGTGTGCAAGCTCAGCCATCTCGCAGCTTGTTGAGTTGGTTTCCGCATCAGCCTTCCATCCCAGCATCGAAGCAGGGGAAGCATCCAACCCTCCGTGATCCACGCGGTGCACCAGCGACCAGCTCCTTCCCAGCCGCATCCAACGAGTGCCCACCGCGTCCAGCTCCTCTGCCATCAGCCCGTCCCAGCCGGCTCCAATCACAGCGCTGAAACAGGGAGACTCTTTGATGCCGATGATTCGAATCCTCCCCCACCAAAGCAACCCGATCCTCCATCCTCGCTTCAAAACAACGGGACCTCGTATCAGCCGCGTGCCAGATCCACCTACGCGGCATCGTCTTCATCTCCGGCCCTTCTTCCGCCCGTGACGCAGCCCATTCCACCTCCCAGCAGCCGAGATCCCGCGACCCGATCAGCTCCTTCCAGCCAGCCGAGCGTCTTCCGCATCCAAGAGTCCGGATTTCCAGCTCCAAGCCGTGATCCGCTCCTTCCAGCTCGTGACCCCGCCTCCGCTGCTCTTCTCCCTTCCGCATTCACTAGCATCTGCAATCAAGCCCGAGATCCAGCCATTGACGCCCTTCATCATCTTCGTCCGCGATCTTCCCCCCAGCATCACGCCCCGTAATCATCAGCCCATGATCCATTCCCCTTTACCGAATGAGCACCCCGGACGATCCTCTTCACGGATCCATCGCTGGCTGATCCATAAAAGGAGGAAGAGGAGAGGAGGAAGGCAGCTCTCGGGGAGGGGGGCTCGGTTGAACAAAAAACAGGGGAGGCCCTGTTTCAATGAAGGGCCGAACCAGAGAAAAAAAAAAAAAAAGGAGAAGGAAAAGAAATAGAAAAAAAAAGGAGAAGGAAAAAGAAATAGAAAAATAAAAAGAGAAAGGATATTTTGGAAAATTATGAGGAAGGTGGCGTAGACCCTCTCAGCGAGCCGATCAAAGTCGCCGAGCATCATGAGCAGCCAAACCTCGGTTTAGGGGTTGACGAAGCCATAGAGGAGTATCCGTTTTGTTCTTATTGATTTGAGTTTGTATCGTAAGATTGTTGCATGATGAAGAATTTATTAATTGATCTTATGATTTATTCAATTTATGTGAATTGTTTATCTTGCAGAAAATACTTTACATAGATTGATCTATTTCATCGAATCCAACACCTGAGGTTTGGAGGAGATATTCATGTGACATCAATTTTATTTTTTTTTAATGATTTAATGATCAGATGCATCATGCTAGGTTAGACAGGCCATGCTTATCGTTAGAATAGATGGTTTGTGCTAGACTTAGATGATTCATGCTGCGAATTAATCATAATTTTTAATGATTGCTTTGGCTTGTAGTCGGAAGCAATCAAGCCTTACATACAACTCAATCATTGAAAGCGTCACGGATATAAATCTATCGGTGGAATCTAGCCCTAAACACCTCTCTCCATAGATAATTCATACTACTACACCCATATTAATTCTTAGTTTTTATCTTTTACTCTAGCTTATCCCCTTTGAAGTAATTATTTAATTAGGAAAAATAACTTGTCTCCAATCCCTGTGGACCGACACCCGTAATCACTATCCTACAGGATACGTGCTATTGCGTGGTTTATTTTTGAAATTGAAATAACCGATCAGGTACCGCGTACCTTGCATATATCTAATACTTCTTCTAGCTATATTTTGTCAAAGCAATATACATAAAGAGCATACCATGCAACCTACTGAACTAATCACATCTCCTTTCATCATTCAAGTTCAATGCTTGCAGTTCACCTAGGACATTTCAAAGCTTGGATTTGAGAAGATTTCAGAAAGTACAAGAACTGTCCAGATCAAGATCAGAATGTATTTGTTTGCTACAGTTCTCAGTTTATAGCTGTTGTGCCATTTTAGTTGACAATACGGTACTCATACTCCATAGAGATCATATATGCAATTTATCATGATAAGAATGAAATCAGCTACAATTTGCAATGATGAGTCCACCAGAATCAATTGTTCTCGAATATACGAGGCTGCTGTTAGTATCTAGCTGTAATTTTGATGCAACTAGCATAACGCAAATAACAAGATTGGACCTCAGCAGGGATGCACTTTACCCAAATGAAAAAGATGCTCTCAAAACAGAGAAAGCAAGAGATCAAACATGAGGGCATAACAGAATGATAAGAATATAATAAATGTAACTCATGCCATGAAAACACTTACAATATCACATCATACATGAATCTCAATGTGCCGTCAATATAACATCATAAAGCCACAATCCGTGAAAAATAGTGCAGTATCTAGTTTAAAAACATTGAGGAAATTATAATAGTATTGTTGATAGACTTGTACTCTAGGTCTCAGGATCATTCTTTCAAGTTTGAAGGAACTCACCTGGCGTGACGAAATGGTGCTACTAAATTCTTTCTCTCCATTCTCCTCCTCATGAATGTATGCTAGAATGACTAAAGCATCACCATAGGGTGCAATACCAGATAGATAGTAGCTAGTCTGAAATGATGCCACAATATCCACATACTTTGTGGTTGATATGGTCATATTCTTTTGTATTCCATTGGCTCCACGAGGCGGATTGGTTCTAATAGCTGCAATCTTTACGCATGTTCCCCAGCCAATTACCAAGAGAGTGTCATCCTAAATAAGTTAAAGCAGTTGTCACCACAAAATACAGCAATTCTACAGATATAATTGATAGAATAGATAATAGAAAGGAGGAAAAAAACTGTTGCAAACCTTCTCAGAAATAAGCTATTCCTAACATAAGTAATTGCTCTTACAAGCAAAGAACATAGACATCATGCAATAACATAGCAGACAAGGATTAAGAGAAGAATAGCATGTATTCTTATTGCTGCAAGCAACCATAATTTATTAAACACCCAAAAAACCCACAATTGCTGAAGTAAAGTCCTCTTTTGGAATTTGCAGTGTGAGTTCATTAATTAGAACTCCAAAAGTAATAGAAATCGGACTTTACCGAATATATTGTTTCTCAAACTTTTCTGCATGGTACTCTAACTCCCAGATACTTTAGGGGTCCTACAAGAAATACAGAACTAATTTATACCAACCTTCACATATTAGCTGAGTATTTAACATAAAGTTAGCTCTGACCCAAATTATCAATAATCAACAATTCATACCCGATGGACTATATTTCCAAAACATGATATCTAGTATGGGTTTTATTACAGGAGGAACTTATGATTACTCAAAATTCCATGTTGATTTTACCCTGTCACCTTTCAATATATATATATATATATATATATCAGAACTGGTGACCAGAATTTTGCTCAGCAAATATATTATCTTGAAACTTGTAGCACCTCAATATGTTTAAAAGGGTAAAATGTTGAGCCTAATAAAACGGACAGCATCCCTCACTTTTTCATATGAAGTACTTGAATCAGACTACATCTAATGCAGAACTGAGTTGGTTCATATGACAACTTCCAACTGACCTGCCAAACTAAGTGAGGAAGTAAAAGCTCAGGTCGTGGGCTTCCTCGTGGCCTCTCAATAAATGCGATGCGTTGATTATTTGCCATGTCATAAACCTTCACCCCTGCATCATTAGCCCAAGCAATAAGACTTGTCCTCCACTTCACAGCATGTATTGGACCTTCACCGTCATGTAGAACCTAAGAAAGGAAAAAGTAAATTGCACAATAAACAAAACAGTATTGGACATTAAATTCCTAAAATTACCATATTTCTTGTATAGGAACTTTAGAAAACCAGACAAACCTGTTTGCTGAAGCCTAGCCAGTTCTTTGTATTTAAAAAAAGTTGGCCAGCTAAACCACCAGCAACAAATCTTCTAGATGATTTTCTTGAATAATCAGGGTCTAGAGCTATGGTTTTCATTGGACGATAATACTCAAATTTTAATCTTTCATCCGTAAAGAGACCATATATGACCACGGTACCATCATCTGAGCAGCTGCCAATATATTCGCCTTCCACATCAAAGCAAAGGTCATTGACAGTAGCTGCATGAGCAGCAAATTCTTTAACCTGAACAGAGAAACCAAGTAGTGGATTCAAATAAATAGCACATTACCTATTAAATGTTACAAGAAATGATAGGAAGTGCTCTAGAAGGAAGTAAGGCTACGAACAATCTGAAACCATATGCTGTGCGCTTTATTTTCAAAACTTTTCCAAAACATTTAACTCCAATTGATGTTGCTTCCATTTGTCAGGAACAAACCATTTTTATGTTTGTCGCACACCTAAATCAGTTCCAAAGCTGGAGAAAAAATCCATTACAGTATGTTTCATCTTAACACATTCACTAACTCAACCTTTTACAAATTTCTAGAGGATCTTAAAAGCTCATCATGCAACATTATTTTGATGGATTTAGCAAAAGCCCAAAAAAAAACCAATTGTTGCAGCTCCACAAAGGACAAATAAATGCTAAAAAAAAGAACAAAAATAAGGATAAAAAATGAACTTGATTATTGCTCTTGAGGCTTCAAAAGCTTATGAATTTCTCTTCCTAAAGACTAAGGGCCTCTTTGGACATCCAAAAGAACCTATCGGTCAACAATATCTTCCTCGAATGTCTCTTTGAAAATATGGCGAAAGGGGAACTCTTATTCCTATTTGCGAGCATAGTTAATCCCTTCTAAAAGACAACATATGTAATCCTAAAAAGCATGAATTAGTTCTGTTCTCAGTTGCCTCTATCTCTCTAAACCCCTTTATTTTCACTCCTCTTTCACCATATATTCAAAGCAAAATCTTTCCGTGGAGATCTCATCAAACCAATAGGATCTTCCACCATCCAAACAAGCCCTAATGCTGCAGTAACAAGCCTACCTGTATTAACAAGCCTAGGATAGGATTAGGCAGCCTAAGTTTTTGAGTCCCAAGAGGAGTCTCCTTAACTCACAAAAGGAGTAGTTGCTTTTAGCTAGCAACGTCTATAGCTGAGTTTGCTCAGAGCACATAAAATTTCGAACATGCACAACCACGTAACCCAGCCCAAAACAATACGAAGCTAGGCCCAGAGGGTCATCTTGTTCATATCCCTATTTTTAGGTTACAATTTGTTAGGTAGATTGGTGGTGTTTGTGAAAGCAAGAGCAAAGGCAAGTAATAGAGCAAATAACAAACATTGATCTAAGTGCAAGGATGTCATCATGTCAAGCTCTTGAACCAAAATGGGGGAGGGGGTGGTAAAGGAAGCACCTAACAAGCCTTTCTATAAAACAACGACTACCATATTTATTTTTTTAACTGAGACAAGTCTTGATAAAAGTAGTGGTATAAGGGGGAAACCTTCATTCAAAAAGCAGTATAAAAGTCGAAACAAGGTTCTGAAACTGGTGAGCTAGCTACCAAAAGACTCATCAAAGTCCAATGGAATCTCACATAGGAAGACACCTATGCCAATACAGAATGCAATTCTTATTAGTATTCCCTAAAACCAACCTATGGCTAAAACTAGAATTCTATAATCCAACCCAATAGCATCATAAAGCAATCGTTAAACACTTTCTATGATCAATGTTCTTTACCGCATCTCTAAATAACCAATCCTAACCCTGTGGCTAGAAAGCCAAACAAATAAAGTACATCTACTTTCACTGGAACACTTATTCATAACTACAATATAAAGACAAAAGAAGATACATAAGAACCCCAATAAGAAAATTAAAAAAAAAAAATCCTGGAACAAAATTGGGAAAGAAGATATTTGCAGCAAGAGACATGTAGACTGGAGGCAAAAATGGGCTTTTACTATGAAGGTCTTTTTAATAGATCTTTAAGAGCTAGTGGCATTACATATAAGCATATTTTCTACAGGAAGGTTGCAACCAACTCAACTTTGCAATTCATGTGTTTGTGTAACTAGTTTGTTTCTATGTTTAATAAGCCATCTATACTAGGGAACATCTAAAGCTTAGTGGACAAGTCTAAAATGCACAATGAGCCCTCCATCGTGGTGCCGCGATGTGTTCTAGATGTAAAATAATTATAGGCGAATCACCTTCAATGAAGATGCAAATCACCCCCACATCCTGTACCTTAATAATGCTTTGTTGGTTTGTAAAAAGCTTCATGATAACTTTGATGATACTTGTGCAATGTTCAACCTGATCCTGCTACCCTTGGTGGCCTCCATCTGATCCAAAAATCATCCCAACGCATAGAAAAAAACTGTTGCAGATACCTATTTTGTAGCCATGAAGAAAACATTCACAATTGGATATTCATCCGTATTCATCTTACTCTTACAAAAGAATTGTCAGCAGCAGAACTTTAGAAGACGTAACACCTAAGTACTAAATTGAGGTCTGGATAGGCAGCCAACAAGTTGCAAAACCTAATGTTCAAGGAAACCTCCAGCTTCATTAAAGATTTGAATTCATGCATTAATCCGCAAAGATTTCAACCATCTAAACAAATTCTGTTAGCATCAATAAATAGACGAGCATGTCCTTCTAGAAAAGAAAAGAAAAAGGTTTTTTTTTGCCACTAAAAAATCCTCACCGCGACTCGAACAGCTTCATGATCGAGCGCTTCATAAAATTCTACGTTTCTTGAAAAAAGATCTCGTGGTTATGAAACAAGATTCTAAGCGGATCCAGATGATCAGAATTCGAATTTTGATCACTAACAAACTTCTTTAGCTAATTTCTCAGGCTTGGGTTTGTAACCAAGAATTCTTCCAATTCTTCCAATCAAAATCATCAACAACACCCCAAGAAAAGGGGAATTTTAAAAGGAGAGAGAGAGAGAGAGAGAGAGAGAGAGAGAGAGAGAGAGAGAGAGAGACCTGATTGCCCTGGAAATCAAGGATGTGGACGGTGCCATCATGGGTTCCAAGCGCGATCATCCGCTCCGCGATGGCGATGGAGGACGCTGCATCGGTCGAGAGGAGAGACGGCACGCTGCCTCCTAATCTCTGGTACTTGAGCCTCGGCTCCTCCTCCTCCTCCTCCTCTTCTTCTTCCCCGTCCTCCTCTTCTTCCTCCTCCTCCTCGTCTTCCTCTCTCTCGTCGTCGCCATCGACGCCGTTCTCCAAGGGCTGGTCGGAGGCCATGATCGCCGGCGAGATCTGGCGGGCGCCGATTCGAATGGCGGCCCAGTCCTCCTTTCCCCCTCTTTTGGATTTTAGCTCTTCAATTCTCATAAAGGGGCGAACACGGCTCGTTCGTCGTTTCAAACGTACGCTGATTCTTTTCGCACGGGCAGTCGCCGAGCTGATGGACTCTGCCTCTTTAAATAACACGACAAGTAGAGGGGATCGAAGCCAGAAAAGCCCTTCTCGCCCCGTCTCTGTTCTCTCTGGATGTCCGTTTCCTTCAGTTAAGATGATGATTCGGATTCTGGTGCTCTCGCGGAATTTTCTTACTAAGCCGGTGGAAAGGCAGAGTTTCTGATCAGACTCAACTAGGCCCACTGGATTTTATTTTAAAATTATATTTAAAACAAAAGGAAAAACTCGCTAGCTCGGGTGAGGTCCTATCGACCAAGGGACCAGATTTATTTTAAAATATATAAAAATATATATTTAAAAATATATTTAAAAAATATATAAGTATTAACAATTTGTCTAATTAAATATTATATTTATAGGTCATATGGATTTATATCTTACACTACTTTTTACGTACAGCACAAATATAAATGATGATGAATCATCTTTTTTATAATAAAATACAAAAAATTATATATGATCTAGAAAATATATAGAACTAACTAATATCCTTTAATTTTGTTAAATAATAATATTTTGAAAAAAATCTAAAAAGAACAAAATGAAGTACATTTCTTTGTTTATTTTCTATCAGAGCATTCAAAATTGTTTGAATTAACTTCACATATCGTGTATAAGCATAACGTATCATCAATATATACCAGCTACAAAGCATGCCTCTGAGTAGGCCTGTTAACGAGCGGAGCTGTTCGGGCTCGACCTGGTAAAAGCTCGGCTCGAGCTTGACTCATTAGTCAAACGAGCCCGAACCCGAACCCCAACTGAAGCCCGTTTAAATCCAAGCTCGAACCCAAGCCGCTCACGAGCCCTTATATCTGCGCTAAAAATGATGGCGGTTGATTATAATAAAGAAAATAGCTATGTATCAATTACACTATTTTTTATTAAAAATATATTTTTCAAAACTTCTACAAAATATAGCACATAAAAATACTATTTAACTAATTGGATAATAGTTTTTATTATTTTATTCTAAAATATAATTGTAACACTAATTGTAATTATTATTATTTTAATGTTAAATAACTTGAAGTTATAGAATAGAATAAATGATGGATGTTACAGCGATCAATTGTAGTTTCAAAAGGATCCAGATAAAGGTCTTGATCTCCTCACTCTGGTTTTTACTAGCACCCTTGACTCTCTGACTTCCAAGTATGTGTATAACTTCAAGGGAATGCCGGAAGTAATTTGGGCAGGAAATTATTATAAACACGAATGCCCATACGTGGCAACAGGTGATAACTACAGTGACAGCAAAGCATAATAAAAGACACTACAGATGTATCATCAACCTGGTTCCGTGGCCAACTTTTATAGGTTTGCCGACACTGCTACTAGCTCCATTGGTTATATTGCCATGAAATATGTCAAACTAACAAACTTCCGCACGAGAAGGTAATTAACACCTCGGTTGCGTGAGACTATCAGCAACTCACGCCATGACGTATTCATTCCTTTAAGGACGTTGAGAAGAGAAGATAAGAAAAAAATGAACAAAGAAAACCAACATGGCAAATAGAAATCAACTTGAAACAGCTTCAGGTTTATATTGGAAAGCTCTGTTAGAATTTATGCTATTGAAAAGAAGAAACAAAAGATAAAAGCAGCATCCATGCGACCATCAGATAGAGAGGATCACTTCATAATATGAAAACCCGGAACGATATATGAGGTGACCCGCAGGGAGAAATTTCAATAATGATAACCGTCCGTTATAAAACTGATGGGTACCATCTCCCTGCTGCTGCTTTTCACTTCTGATGCACCTAGTGAAGCAATAGATCTAATAATTTGGTCCCTCTTGTCTTTGCCATCATCAAGTCTGAGTGCTCTCCAAGACAGTATAATAATGTAACCCTCCCCATGACATGTAATCATCAGCATTAAAACCTACAACTGCAGGATGAATCACTTCACACCAACAGATGACATCAGATCCTCATACTCGGCATCCGGCTCTGTGCTTCTCATCTTTGTAGGATCGCCTCCCTGCGTAGTAGGTGCAGATGAAATTGATGTTGGCGAGAAGGGATCATAGAATTGATTCCCTCCAGGACTTGAAGAGATTTTACCAGCCACGAAATGAGGATGGCTACCGCCCAACTGTTGGTTTGGCATCATAAGACTGCTGGGTCTGTTTGCTGGAGGCAACGGATTCTGATGCGGTTGCACAAAATGAATTGGGCTGGCAGACATATTACCGGACATATTAGATGCTTGGGGTGTCATAGAAAAGCTTGGTGGACCCATTTGAGTTGCTGGAGCCAATGACAGGACAGGATTTGGGTTTGGAAATCCTGGAAGCCTTGCCATTGGTTGGATAACACCTGGATTCATGGAAAAGGGCGCAACAGATGACGGTGGTGGTGGAAATCCTTGAGTGCTCACTCGGGGTGTTGGGTTTTGCATAGATGGCCGGAAAGATGGTGCTCGAGGTGGACCAAGTGGAATGGAAGCCTGGGATACAGACCAACTATTGGGCCCTGGAGTGGTTGGAGAGGCTGGAACCTGAGCTCTGACAGGTTGAAAGGTAAAATCACCAGACACTGGACGTGGGGGCCTCGGAGCTGCAATGGGTGGTGAAGCATTGACCGTACATGTTGCTGGTGTTACAGGGGTGAAACTAAGCATGCTCCCAGAAATGGCAACAGGTGGCGCAGGTCGTGGCTGTGGCGATGGCATGGGTGGCTGAGCTGGTCTCGGTGCCTGTCCAGCAGCTACCGATGGAAGGGAAACAGGTGCCCGTGCCGTTACCGGTGGCAGAGATTGAGAAGGAGCTGATGCTTGAGCCAAAACAGGGGTGGATGTGCTAACTAATGCAGCAGTTTGCGGAGCAGAAGGTGGACCTGGCATGGGAGATGGTGCAAGCACCAGCATGCCTGATGGTCTGGGTGCAGATGATTGAATTGGTGGAGGTATTGGAGCTGATGGAGGCATAGGTGCCTGTAATGGTGCTCCTGAAGTGGATGGAACCATTACTGATGTTGAAACAGTTCCTCTTGGGGGAGTTGTTGAAGAAAAAGCAGGTGGAGAAGAAGAAGGCCGAGAAGGAAACACAGCTGGAGGGGCAAAACTTGCTGGTGGAGGTCTATTGGGAACATTAGCCAGCTTATTTGGTAGGGAAGGTGCAGAAGCAATGACTGCCGGAGGCCAACTCGCCATGTTAGAAGGTATATTTGGTGCAGAAGGTGCCGAAGCAACGGGCGTTGCAGAAACAGCTGGCTGTGGCCTCATAGGTAGTGTCATTGAGGGAGGAGCCATCTGGGATGGCCTTTGAGTTGGTGGAACAAATCGGGGTGCAGTGGGCCATCCAGAGCTTCCAGGGGGGGCAGGAGATGTTAATGGCCTGTTGGAAAGTTGGACTGTGGGAGACATGGATGCTGGTTGTGGATTCACAGGCCGAGGTGGTCCTGGTGCTGGCATTGCTCCAAAAGGCATTGATTGAGAAGCGGAGAATGGAGGTGCAGTGGAAGCAGGCTGGGATTGCATAAGAGTATATGCTGGTGGGGGCTGCTGAGCTGGCATAGGAAGGCTTTGAGGTGTAGTAGCCTGGTTCAGAGGCTGTGGCATAGATTGCATAGCTAAATGAGGTCTAGAGGTAATAGCTGATGAGGACCTTGGAGTTGAGCCAAAGGGAGCAGTGTATCCAATTAATGGACCGACACTGTAAGGATTGGCAGGAGATTGAAGAAAGCGAATAGGATTGCCGGGCAAAGGTGGAGGCATTAATCCAAAGGGTGGATGTGAGGGAGCATTAAATGACATAACTTGGTACCAAGGTGCAGGATTTGGTTGATACTGTGGAAGAGCAGGCTGAGCAGTCACCAGCACTGGTTGTGGAATACAATGAGTGACACCAGCCACAGGTGACATTATATAAGTAGAAGATGTCTCCTTCTGGTCTCCAGCAACAGAGGTAGAATTTGTTGAAACAACTGCGGAGCTACCCTGAGAAGAATACGAATGGTTTATGCAGATATAGTACTTGGAAAATCCTTTCAATATAAGAATCTTCAAAACAGTGAAACTCACAGATACTGGAGTTAGTAGCAGCTCAATCAGTGAAACAGCAGCATCAACTTTCTCATATGTGTCAGCTGAGACATTGACGTACAGCTCCTCATAAGCACCCTGGACTTCAGGTATATCTGACTGCATAATTTCATGCTGAGGAAGGACAAATCAACTGTAAGGACAGTGATTTTATTAGTGTATACACATGGAAGAAAGCACATCAGAGTAGAACGGAGACGGAAACAGTTCTTTCGATGCACACATTCTAATTGAAAGTTCTGCACCGAAGTAAACTGAAGTTTCCTAAGAGATATCTGTTATATGTTTTAGATTGCTTACTGTCCCATGTTTAAAAAACAATTTTTTGCATGGCAGGAAAGAAAAACAAATATCTATATTAAGATTTGCCATATCGATCGGTACCGGAGCGTACCGACTGCACCATATCATATCAGTACTGAACTGGTGTACGGTATAGAGGGTGTACAAACACTCAGTACACCGAACCAGCCTCGTACCAAGCATACCGACGTGATAATAAGATAGTACCAGTACGGGTTCTGGTACCGAGATAGCGAATCTTGATCCAAATAATTATGAATGATTGAAGACTCGCTCGAAAAATTCTTACGTGATTCCTTTTGGAAATTGCATCTTCTAGGCATGTTAAATTCAGTCATACAACTACTGAAAACTTCAAAACATGATACATAATTTTCCAATTTTAAACATTGTTTCTGTAAGTGGCACAGAGCCACAAAGTTTAGAAGACCACCAGATGAGCAACAAAAAAGGAGCATATTCTTGTTCTACTCCTTGACCTTTCTTGTATATCTTGCTTTAGAATCTGGGAATAATCTTACTTATATATGCAAGTTACCTTCTCTCCTATATCCTTTTTTGTTCCATATACCCGTATCTTAGCTCCTGTTTCCTGGTTTATATCAAAGACTTAAGTGTTAGAACCAATAAGAAATACAGTAAGAGATAATTTATTGTGTCAATTTTTTAAATGACAAGAAATAGCACAAGTTCTGGAAAATAGTCCATACCTCTTCCAAACGCTTCTGGGTATTGCTTTCAGGCCCCAATAGTAGTACAGTAAAGTTGTATCCTGGATATGCTTTAATCTGCAAATGCAATAAGAAAATAAAAAATGAAAATATGGAATTGTATAACATAGAGATATATCCAGATTTGGTTCTTCACAAGTTGAGGTGAGGTAGTTACATTGCTTAGCTACGGACAAGACAAATACTTTTTATGATTTTGGTGATCCAATCGGAGAGAAGGAAGATTTTCTTCAACCCGTTCAACTAGAATCTCTTAGAAGATAACTAGAAGAAGATAGAATATTATGAAAATAGAATTTAAGTCCCCTTTTTTTTAATTAATCATTAAAAAATTGAGGTACATAGCCTCTATTTATAATGTGAGGTCCACCCTAACACAATTAAGGTCGGATTCCTCTTCATAATCCTAGTAGAACTCCTTTTTCCTAAAATAGACATCTCTAGTAGAAATCTTTTAGAAAAAGCTAAAAATCTCGAGGAGGTAGATTTCGACTTCTACATTAACTCTGCCTTCTGTCGCTCCATCGGATTCTTATCGGATAGAGAGCTACGTTCGATTAAAGTCTTACCCGAAATGGAAATTTTCGGTTTGATCGGCCTGTTTCGGAGTCTAAACGGTGAACTGTTTTGGAGTCTAAATAGTAAAATTTTATCCCAACTCAACCTCCAAGCTGTAGATCTCGAAAAGATACCAAATTTCACAGAAACAATTATCTCAATCGGGCATCGTATGACTAAGTTATGGCCTTTGAAAATTTGGCTTGCGACTTGACTTTCCGAAACGGCGGATCTCGCTCTTAGACTTTGTCCAGCCCCGCTCGTAGCGGTTAAAGTGACCCACATCAAGTCTAAGGATCCTCTTGGATCATTTGGATATAAAACTCTGTATCTCGACAAATAAAATGTTGGACAGGATACAAACTCTTATAATCATTAATTTAAATGGAACTAGATTCTTTAACTCTTGCATTACTATAGATGCAAATATTCAGAATCAATCGCCCCATCATCTTCTCTTTACTAGTAATGCAAATGCTGATATATTAAATTTAAATAATAAATATAAGCCAAACTTATTATAAATACAAAAACAAGCATTATCCCATCTTTTTAAGATTAATCTTATGGACTATCCTTTGCCACTGCTTAATCCTAGGTTAATTTCCCAAGTACAAAAAGTGTACTTATTATAAATACAAAAACAAGCATTATCCCATCTTTTTAAGATTAATCTTATGGATTATCAGCTCACCAACCTATGTTTTAGTCTTTTTGGGACTTTCCCTCATCTTTTAACCTTTCAGCCAATCTCCAGCTTCCATCACCAATGCACTGATCTTATGTAGACATTATGCATGCCCAGACTATTCTGAATACTAATATTCTTTAATGTGCTAATTTAATTTTTATCCTTGCTGCATTCTACCACATGACAATGTGAAATCTATGGTCACTATGATACCAGTTGCAATTTTACAATGTTACTAAATCAAATTTACTACTTAAGGTGATGCAAAAGCAAGTAGATGAACGAATGCTACATTTTCATTCAAATACTAATACTAGTACTAATACAAAACAAAGACATTCATTTGGGGGCAAAAATACTAATAGCATGGAAGTACAAAAAGAAATGCAGAACACAAATGTCCTTATGCTCAATGAAGACAAAACCAAAATGTTAAGTTTGTTAATTTACAAAACCTGAATGCTGGAACAACGGATGCACCATCAACTGGCAAATCAAACAAATGAATAAAACATCATTAGAACAAAGCTTAATGGCCGGCGAGAAAATCTTAGCAAGTCGACAAAGAAGTTCAAGAAACCAATGCAAAACAATACAGCAAGAACATATCCATTGTACAATGAAAGAGCATAACTATCAGCAGAAGGAAGCTTATCAAATATCTCCCCATGAATGCAATTCTCTAAAATACTTGCTTCTTTACATCCATTTAGTCTTTAGAGTCTCTTAAACCCAAGAGATCTTAGAAGGTTGCTCCCTAGTTGCATGAGCTTAAAATGCTACAATCATTACCGTAAGCATTTCTTCATGCTAATCGGTCCTCTTAAGTTTGATGCTGGAACATCTTGCCTAAAAAATATTTTTAAACAAATCTAATATGAAAATTAAGAGCTATAAAAAACACATGATTATGCAAAAGTTAGACGTTGACATGGCCCAATGTCAAAAAGCAAAGGATGAAAAGGAATACATGAATAGTGGATTTCTTTGTTTTGATTGGAGGGTCATGCAGCAAAGAGGCTTAACGTTTCCACATTGCCAACGGAGGTAAATTGTATCATCATGTAAAGAATTGAACTTATATACCCTTGAGTGCCCTTTCTGTGATCTTAACCCAGAAAAGAACAAAGGAACTGATAAATGCTTAGAGATGATTTGTGAATCAACTGAAAGTCTATGGGAGAACCTAGCAGCACATAAACTACGTGCAATGGTACATTTATCATCTAAATAGTAGTGATTGCAAGTACAATGACACTAGAAAACATTCTACTAAATGCATAAAATCTGTTACTGATCAAAATATTTTATTGCATGCAAAAATCTATAACTGATCGTAGTTGTGGTGTAACCTTACGACTAAAGAGCATAGCTTGGCAAACACATCATAGAATTGACTAAGAAAGTGCACAATATCAAGCAAGCCATAGTACACCATAATCATACTTACTGGAATAGGAACTTTAGCTTCTTTCAGCAATGGCTTATAATCTGCTGGAGCTTTATAGCTAGGATTTAGACGTAATATTTCACCTGAAAACAAACAATGTGCAATTAGAGAATACTAAAGAAAATATAAGAATTTCTTTTAAAATAAAATGGGGCACAAATAAAGTGGTCCTTAAAAAAATGGGCGGTCTAGTACACGAAGCTCCCACCACTGGAGATCTATGGAGGGTCAGATGTATGCAGCTTTGCACCCGCGTATGGAGAGGCCGATTCCATGTTTTGAACCCTTGACCTCCAGGTCAAGGCATGCACTAAGGCTTACCCTCACCAAGAATAAAATGGTCCTAAAGATACCTAAATCAATTAATTCTTAAAAAATGTTTACCAATAATTTCTCGTCTTTCCAATTCCAAGAGCTCATGCTTCTGGGACTGCAGAGTTCAGAGGTGAACGCTTAACCAATTGAGATCACAGTAGATATCAAATAGATGAGACTTCCTATTTATCGACAAATGAATCATCAGACGGTCCTCTACAGATGATTCAAAGAATGGTAAAGTTTTGACCAAGACAAGAAGTACAGGAAAAAAAAAAATACAGCTACAGTGGTACCTCATTGTCAACCTTGTGGCTAGCAGAATCATGGTTTGAAGTATGCTTTGGTGACTGAGAACCTTGATTATCTCCAATCTCCAGAGCTCCAGATTTGAGTTGTTGGGTGATTTGCTCCAGTCGAGCCTGCTCAGTCAGTAATATCAATTAATGCAACCTGGAATTGGAAGCTTCCTAATGTGAGAAATTCACAAGAAAAGTTCTTGCATTTTATTGCCTAGAGGGAATGGGAAGTCTCCCATTGACACAGGCGAAGTGTTTTCCTTCCCATGAACCAGAATGATGCTTGTTATTTGTTAGAATATTCAAGCCTCAACGAACAAACTACAGAATTTGCATGTCTATTTTCATTGTTAACTCTTAAGTCACAAAGTGCTATAAATTAGTTATATGAAACTTGACGATCATATGATGTATCGAATAGCTTAATATTGACAAACCAATATCAGTCGAAAAATAAAGAAAGCCAGTTATAGATATTTCGAGTCGAGCAAGGTCATCGTCTTTCTGCTGATCAGCTTTTCAGAAGATGAGCTTGATTTATGGAAACCCTCAATACAGAGGAAGCCTCTTAATCTAGGCCTTTCCATACTTTCTCCACAGAAGATGGAAATAGGGTATTTCTTAGTTTATTTTTAACGCACCTGATATGCTAAAGCTCTTCCTTTCCTGACAGCAGCATCTAGCATTACATCAGCACCCCATTTTGTTTTTCTCTGAACTTGTTTAGTGCTTTCATCTTTAACAGTGTTGCCACCTTCCGATTTTCCACCACCTCGGAAGATGGGAACCAATGAACCCGACAGCTTATTTTTTGGTATGACAAATCCAGATTTTGCCCCAAACATGGAAACCTTAGGATTACTTGCTGGAACGGTAGATGACGTAGACATTGAAGTAGTAGACTGCAGACGGCGAGATTCAACAGAAGAAGATGGATCAACTTTTGTAGCCATCTCTTATTGTACTTCCACTTTCCCTCGTGATAATTAACACAAAACACACTGCAATAGCAATAAAGCACATAGAAGATAAAATCAAAGGTGTCTCAGAGTTCACAATAAACCAAAATGCCACTACCAAATCATGCCAAGTATAATTTGTTTGCAAAAGTAAAGCACAAGTAGAAGATTTTTCTTACTACAAGAAAGAAATTAAGCACAAAAAAATAAAACCATCTCATTTCACCAATTCACTGGGCTCAGAAACAAGTTCCAGAACTATGATATATACTCGTAACATATAAAGCCATTTCAAGCCCTCATCAAGTTCAATTCCAAAACTACAATGATATACAAAAGGAGACCAGTTATTAACAGCATGGTTTCAAAACACAAGCTGTCTCAATGACATGTATTTGGTGATTGCATCTTGTTGTTTATATGCTTCCTGAAAATAGTGAAACATAAGATCAGCATTTTAAGTATCAAACCATACCGGGGGATGGGTAGCATATCTAAACCAATAGGGTCGGGGGTTTGGTGCACCCTTGTACAATACATGGTATGAAACTGTACCATCTCCAATATTTTACCATGTGTTAATACGGAGGCAGTGCTGTACAGGACCTAATACCAAGACATAAAACATTGTCCAAGATTGCATGACAACAAAATGGTTGCACATGTCAGTGTATTCATTTCTTTTCCAAGCAAATTACCACATATCAAAGTACAAGAAAAAGAGTTCATTAGAGAGCCTTAATTTGATTGCAAGGCTTAGGGCAGGGGAAAAACACCTTGTACATCGTAACTCATGACTGCTTTGAAATCTTAAGATCAAATAGAGACATCCAATTACAAGAGGTTTCCCCACTTATCTTTGAACTGCAACAGTCTAGATTATCATAATGGCAACCATGCAAGTATTGTCAAAACTAGTCTTCTCTTGGCGGTGCTTCTGATCATTTTTAACTGAGACACTGAATCAAAAAGAAAAAACAACACAAAATGGTCTATACAAAAGCATCAGCAGCCAACAACCTCAACAGCTTAATTTTATAAACTGAAGTTGGCATCAATGGAAAAACTTCCATCTCCATCATGCTAATATATTGAGCACCGGTAGGGCTGAAATCGGATCGGATACTAGTATATCCATATCCATATTTGTTTTATTTAACGAATACAGATATGGATATGTATATATATAGGTCAGTCGGATGTAAAAATTTATATCTATATTTGTTTTAAATGGATATAGATACAAATTAGATATTGAACGTATGCGGACCTGTGTTTAGTTCTACATCGGTTATTTGCTGGGTAGATCTTAGGTACTTATATAGGACTAAAAAACTCAAAATATATCTTTCGGCTAATCTTTTTGGATGAGATCCTAGGTTGTAACAAATGGTATTCGAGCGAACTCAACCCATAGCTTATGTAGACTATGGGATACTGCAACACGGGTTCATAGAGGCTGACCACGAGCTGATCGTGATAGTAATTAGATTTGAATGCTTAGCCTGACGAGGATGTTTTAACCTAACGAGGACGTCGGGGCTCGAATGGAGGAGTATGTAAAGATCCGTGTAGACGTGTGTTTAGTCCCACATCGGTTATTCGCCAAGAAAAACTTGAGTACTTATTCAAGACCAAGAAACGTAAAAATACCTTCCGGCTAACCTTTTGGGTGAGGTCATGGGTTGTAACAAATGGTACCATTTTATAACAACTTAAGACCTCACCCAAAATGGCTAGTCGAAAGATATTTTTTGGGTTACTTAGTCCTGTATAAGTATTGAAGATCTTCTCGACGATGTCGTACTAAACACACGCCCACACAGGTCCTCACATACTCCCCCCGTTCATATTCTAACGTCCTCATCAGGCTAAGGTTTCAAATTCATTCAAATCTAATCATAAACACCATGATCGGCCCGTGGTTAGCCTCTATGAATCTGTACTGCAATGTCTTCTAGTCCATATAGGCTATGGGCCGAGCTCGCTCTGATACCATTTGTAACAACCTAAGATCTCATCCAAAATGACTAGCTAGAAGGTATTTTTTGGATCCCTTAGTCATGTATAAGTACCCAAGATCTCCTCCACGAATAACCGATGTGGGACTAAACACACACCCACACAGGTCCTCATAGAACGTATAGATGTAAATACAAATATAAGTCGGATAATTAAACTTTATAACCACATAATCAAAGATATTACTAAGTGGATTATAAATTAAGTTAATAGCAAGTTAATGTGGGCATTTATTTTCTTTAAAAGTCCATGAGTGCTATATAAAATTAAATACAATTCCAATAGAATTGGATATCTGGATATGGATCGAATAGTTGTCTATCCATATCCATATCTATTTTTCTTTGACAGATATGGATAAGGATACGGATATTAGTTGGATGCTCAAATTTCTATCAATATCCGGATAACTTCGAATACAAAAACGAATATGGATGAATATTGTTCGATCCACTTCACCTCTAAGCATTGATGTTCTTACTTTTATATAATGGATTCTACATAAGGTGATGCATTTGATCAATTACTCTTTTGTTTGCTAGAATAATTAACACCTCGTTGCTAGTGTGGAACAGTCGGACTTTATGAAAAGATGATCTCTTGATCTCTTGAGAACTGAACATTAATGGACTTCCTTTTATTTGTTGGAGATGTTATCAATAAGGGAAGTGAGGATGGAAGGTCCTGAAGAGAATGATGTCAACTTGGGCTATGAAATCTATCTAATCCTTTCTGACCAATGATACAAATCATGTACCTCTTTGTTTGCTAGAAAGATTGAAATCTTTTTTAGAACACAAATAAATTGCAGACACCTATCAACAAAATTAGCTATATATGCTAAAGGCCATAAGGCAACTTATGAACTAATTAACAAGTGCATTTTAGGAAAAAAAAATGTTATCATGCCATAGAAATTTGGCTGCCGCTTGTGCTCGAGTCTTCTAGTTTCTTTTTTTATCTCTTAATTCCATTGCATGTTTTTAGTTACTCCTAGTTGCATGTCTGGTTCCAGATCTAATAAAGTTACTTGGCTAATAAAAAACAGTGATAATGTAGTGGACTGAAGAGGTGAATCCTTTATTTCCTTTACATTAACTACTAAATAAGTAAAAGGAATATTTTCTTTAAGGAAGTCAATAGTGATTACAGCAAGGCATATCAAGATGCAAAATAGATACTCAAAGTTTTATGATAAAAATAAGCTAGCACAAACATTTCTTAAAACAGATTGTGCAACTTGGTCTCAATGGCAGAAATAATAAAAAGTTCTTGAAGGCAAAGGCCGTGCCATTAAACACAACTAACTAGAATTGTATCTTTAAATATGACTACAATTAGAGAGAGGCTCTAGCCTCTCAAACAGCATTTACACGGTGGTGCATCTTGTTGGAATCTTCACCGCATGAGATGGTAATGAACAAGCACAGCAATATGTTTCAAGTGGTTTAATGGTTCTGCTTTTTCCTTCAAGCAAAAAATGCACATCATAAAAGGAACATTAATAAAATGACAGTCCAAGTTGATCTAATGAAAACTTTAAAAAAAAAATCCAAGGGAACATTAATAGAGCAGCAGACAAGAATGTGTGTTAAGTTCTTGACCCATTGGAACTACCCTAAAAGTCCACCTTGATCCTTCATGACAGTGACTTCTGAGCAGATATGGATAATTGCATCTTAAATTGATACCAAAGCAGAAAAAAAAAAGCATGTTCCTTTCTCAGAGCTAGTGGTGCATGATAAATGATAGATTCAAAAATTTTGGGACATCAAAAGCTTGCAGCCTTTTCATAAAGGTAACTTGATAGTTGATTAAAGTCTGCAGCCATTCATTATAATTATAAAAGTAATACCAAGCCCAACAAAACTTTCTTTTTAAGTTCTTCCTTGTTAGTTGCTATTGTCAACAGAATTAATTAAATCCATCGTAGCACTGTTTTGCTCATCAGAAGCCCTTATATAATAAAAACACAGATAAAAATTTTCTTGCTATCCACATAGATAGCCGGCATTCAAGTACAAATGGATAAATTCAAGTACCAATGGATACAACACCAAAACTTTAAACCAAGCACCATTTTTCTATTCAAAGCATAATATAGATCGCCGTGAAAAAAATCGTGAATTTCTGATCGAAAACCTAAATCAGATCAAATCCAGTCAACTGCCCATGAAAGGAATCCTCATTAAACCCTAAAACCCCAGCAAAATCACAAGACCAGACACCGTAGAACTCCTCGAAGGTAAAAATCGAACAAATATTAAATTTCTATATTTGGGATTATAGTTCGTCTTCTTCGTTGAGAACAAAGAACAAATCTAGGATCATATCAACCGAAACTATTCAAAGATCTTACCATCGCCAGCAGTGACGAAAGAACTAAAATTAGATCAACGGAACTAATTCGAATAATTTTTTTCCGCTTACCTCCGGTGCGCGACGCCGATCGGGGGCGCGAGTCGCTCGAAGCCCACGCGGTCGGGAGGAGCTCCCGAAGAAGAGAGCAAGGAATTAATTATCTAGGGCTGCAAGCGGGTCGGGTCTAACAAGCCCGACACGCCCTCCTTTTCATTCGGAAGAGGATCAGTTACTATTAGTACAACGACGTGTGAGCCTCGCGCTTCGTGTATGCGTTCACACGTGTGGAGTGAGCTGCACAGCCTCGTGCACCTGAACCCCACTTACGTGATAGTGAAATGAAAGTTAATCCGATATTATTAGAAAGGGTTAACTCATAAAATTATTAATTAATTTTTTTAAAATATGGTGATTATCTATCACTATTAAAGCTTAGAACTTAATAAACTGAAATCTTGAGATGTCGATCAATCTGTTTTATATAAACCGGTGCCTCATACTATACAAGCGTGAGTATACCTAAAACAATATGAAACAAGTATCTGACGCAAAGCGGGCGGGACGTAATCTAGTCGGCAGCTCTATTCGTCTTCCGAAAGATGTGCATTGCTTGGAAGGCATCAAGTTTCCTCCTGAAGGCTGAAGCAACGGGTGTAGCCCGTTAGTGCTGTGTCGTCTTTAGATCCAATTAACCATCGTGGTTGAGTCAGATATACCATTACTAATTAGAAAGTTACCAAGATAAATAGCACTTGTGTAACATAAAAAATTAAAAAAAAAAATCATCATTACTCTTCTCGGATGCAAGTCACATACAGAAGGGATTTTAAGCTTCGCATGATCGCAATGAATAAAAATTCTATTCTATAGGGGTTTCCCCGACGCCGGCGTCGCCACCCTATTGAGCGACCTGCTGAAGTGAGGTCGGCTTGGCGATCGATGGTAATGAATTCAGGTCCCTCCCACCAACCTTGCAGTTGGTGTCTACCTCTCTTTCCTCCATTTCCATGGCGGTAGTAGCTTCAGCATAACCCATCTTTCTTGGTTCATATACTACAACTTCAACTCCATGCATGCACCCCCCTCCCCCAACACACACCTGGAGCCCCGTCGATGTCATTGTCCTCTCCACCGTGCTCCCCTCGCTCTGAGGCACCACAGTCCCTCCCTATCAATGCCGTCTATGGCATCCTTTTCTGGCTTCGGCTAACCCGCCGCCGGAGGCAATAGAGCACCCGGTGGTGGACTTCTCATCATGAGATGGTGAAGGAGTTCAGGAAGCCGCTAGGAATGGCGGTGTTGGCGAGAGCCGATTAGGACGGTGTTAGTGAAGGTGGCGACGATGATGGCAGCGGTGGTAGATGCGACAGTAGAGATGGAAATGAGGGTGGCAGCAACGGCGAAAGCGGAGATGACTAGGGCGGTGGAGACGTGTTGATAGTGGTCGTAAAATCATGAGGTGTGCCCAGATACTAAGAAGACCATCGGCCACGTTATTCTGGAGTGCCCCACGGTAGTGCAAATTTGGGAGAGCTCTTCTGTACAGCTCCATCAGGCCTCGGTGTCAGTAGAGGATATGTTACACTACTTGAGAGAGTTCATGAGGCGACCCAGCACAGCTGAGGCAGAGGTCACGAGGACATACCTGGCCTATTACATTTGGTTGGACAGAAATGCTCGTATGTTTGAGGGCAGGGGATCACCGCCGAGTTCAATGATGGGCAGGGCTTTCCGCCATGCGTCGGAGATCATCATGATTACCACGTCGTTCACCTTTGGAATGATCAGGGACATCTGGGGTACCCACTCTGCTATTACAGCGCCCAAATTTGTCTTCTTCTCTTAGGTACCTCCACTTCTTGGTCATCTCAAAGTAAACTTTGATGGTAGCTGGTTAGCGGACGGAGCACACAAAAGAGTAGGTTTTGTGATTAGAGATCATCTGGAAAGACTGATTGCAGCTGGAGGGCAACACACCACCGGCCTGACCATCATTGAGGTGGAGCTACAGGTTGTGCTTGGGAAGGCTTGTCCTATGCGCGGAGGGTCCTTAGGATTGACAGGATGCTCTTAGAGGGGGGACTCCGTCATGGTAGTTGACTGGATACGGAGAGCAGATCCGATTGGAGGCGGGCACCCATTGTTTCGCGAGATTCGCAGTTTCGCTAGGACGACAAGTTTCTTCCAAGCAGCATATGTTTATCGAGAGGCGAACAGTGCGGTAGCCTGGATCGCCTTCTTTATTGCTCGGCATTCGGGTGGAGAAATTTGGACCAGGGTAGAAGATGTACCCGACCCTCTGTATCATTTTTTTTCTTTTGATTTGGCAGGCTGTACTCATGTGAAAACTATATGAATGCTGCTTTTAATCCCAAAAAAAATTATGAGTTTATTATTTTTAAAAAATATTAAAAGTAAGAATTTATTATTTTTATTTTTAGCTCAAATTAATGGATGTGATTTTAAAAAATAATAATAATAACAATGGTACCATACTTATTTTTTTAATCTTGAATTCTATAATTTTATTTTTAAAATAAAAAATAAAAAACAATAACGATGCCAAGCATCCCCTATATCTAACATGGTATAAGCCTACTTTTGCTCTAATTTGTTATAATAATGCCCCAAATCGCTCAACAATCCAAATAGCTTGAAATGTGCATCCAAATGCATCCTTGTAGAGTTAATGGATCGAGCCTCTGGATTGTGGAATCCATCAAAGAACTTCATGAAAATGCTGATAGAATGAAGGTCTTTTTCCATCATGGCAGAGCTGGTTTCATAAGATTCTCCACGGCTCAAATCTATAAGTTTATATGGAAGATTTGAAATTTATAAACTATTATATTCATATTTAATGTTCAGTTCGATGTATATTAACTGTTTATCGAGTTATTTCTTTTAGTTTGAAAGGTATTGACAAGTGACACTACATAAGTTACCGTTTTCTAACATTTAGACCGTCAATATATAGACCTCACCGTGATGATGGATCTGGTCAATAGAAGTGGATCCAAGTTCTTTATCCTACCTCTAAAGCAAGGACTTTAATTCGTTGAGTCATTAAAAGGATAAATTAAAAAAGAAAGATTCTAAGGAAGATGAAATGTGTTGCTCGTTGAATATTAATAATATAGCATAAAATATATCATATATCCTTCGTTGCATGAAGCTCATGTACAGGTAAGACTTGAGCTGCTCATTGGAAGATAGAAAGACTGTGGCCCCAGTGCCCACGTGGGGGCCACATGAGGGAGGAACACGAGGTTTGTCCGGTTCTGAGGCCCGCGCGCTCGCACACACGCCACTCAAACTCCTTTCTGACTTTGTTTTCCACCCAAAATGCGTCTGCAGAATTTGGAGATACCCGCCTCATATGCCCAGGCTCTGGAACGAGTCTAACCGATGTGGAATCTTTCATTCACCCACCCAGAGTCTTCTTCGCCTCTGATACCAAATGTCGCGCCTCCGCCTGCGCGGGGCACGTGAGGCACCCAGTACCCACGTGGGGACCATATGAGGGAGAACACTGAGCTCCCGTGCCAGATATTGTCCAGTTTTGAGGCCCGCATGCGCTCTGCTCAGACTCCTCCTCGATTTTGTTTTCTACCCAAAACGCATCTGTAGAATTTGGAGACACCCACCTCATATGCCCAGGCTCTGGAACGAGTCTAGTCGATGTGGGACCTTTCAAAGACATTCATTGTCAACCTCACAAGTCACTCAAACTCCATACATGAGCAAGTTGAGTCTCCACTTTGTGTAAAATTAGAGCCGCATCTATTGATGGTTGAAAAAATCTTGCAGCATCAAGAAAGATTTCAGTTTCTAAAATTCTAGGAGAGAGCCGTTGGACTCACCACTTTGTAAGATATATAATCAAAGGTAAAAAGCAGCGGGCAGCATTGTTGTTGTGGTATCGAGTGTGTTGGCGGTGGAGTAATTAAAGTCATCTTCATGCTTTTACTATGAAAAGAAATGGTAGTTGTTACTCAAAATAACTTCTCTCAAGGACTAGTTTGGTATGTAGAAAGACTTTTTCTTAAATATGATCCCTAAAAAAATAGTTTTAATACATTTGGTTGATCATAAAAAAGTAACACATTGCAAAATGATTTATATTTAGTCGAGCATCTGCTTTCATAAAAAAGTTGTATGAAATGCTTATTATACCCTTAACAAAAAAAAAAAAACTTTATTCATGAATTTTGATGGCTTATGGGTATTTTTTAAAGCAAAAAAAAAAAATCACAATTCTCAAATGATATGGAAAGTAGCTTTCTTCATAGGTTTTTCTTTTTCATAAGACGTCAGAAGCTTATTTTTATTGGAATAAGGGAATCTTATTTTCATCTCTTTTTTTTTGAAAACTTCAATCAAACAAGAGTCATTTTTTCATTTTTCTGTTAGCCATATATATTTTTTTTTATGAATCGAATGAGTTCTAAGTTGTTTTTTCCCATGAAAAACTATCATTTGGTAATTTGTTACAAATTTCATGCATAAGTTCATTAATACTTTGATTAAACTACGGTCAATTCATGATTATCAACTCACAGTTGGTCAACCGATTTAATTTTTGGTACAAACATTCTAACGGTCGACGAGGCCTTGTCACCTTTTTTTCTAATGATATGTCGCATACAACTGCATGGGACGGATAAAAATGTCGTGCGTAAGATCGCTATATCTGCAATCATGTTGCACTATAATTGCACCGAGACAAAAGCATGCATGTCCTTTTAACCATTTAAATGACATTAATGAAGCTCGTCATATTGCATACTTTCAAACGAGAATCGGACCAGCACACAGTCGACCAAAAAATAGGTGGATGTACCTCCGGATTTTCAACTACCATGAGCAAGATTGATGGGTTCTTACAGTGCATTGCTTTGCATGAGGCAAGAGAGGCATAAAGACCCTGTATTTTGTGGGTGATGGGTTCTTACAGTGCATTGCTTTGCATGAGACAAGAGAGGCATAAAGACCCTGTATTTTGTGGGTGAGGGTTGTATTCTTCACGGTGCCAACTATTTGATCGCATCTTGCATAAATTTCAAAGTATTCTAATTTTTTTTCTCTATCTATTTATGCAGATCTAAAATGGTTATTGCATGATCCAACAGTTGGTGTTGTGAAAAAAAAAAAGAAAAGAAAACCATTCTTTCCCACGAAAGACACAACATGAACCCATATTTTGTTCATCCTAACAGGAAACTCCATTCTTTTAGATCCAAGAACTGGAATCGACTTATTACACAGCTTAAGTCGGTTTAAGAGTTTGCTAAAAGCCTAAAACATCCTTGAGATGATTATTTTCTTGCATTTAGACACATCCATCTTCCCCTCATGCTCCCAAGGTTGCATCACCCCATGGTTTTGCTTCCACAGTATCCACATCATGACACAAATAGTCGAACTTGCATGCAAGATTAGTTCGAGGACGTACAATGGTGAGCTTCTGAGACCCATCTCTCCTATTTCTAAATTCCAATACTATATCTGTTGGCGCATGTTGCGTGTCCTAATAAGACCCTGTCCTTGGGGCATAATTCACCATCTCAAGACAAGGTTGGGGCCCTTTTCTACGTCAGGGGCCTGAGCAACTTGACACAATGGGCGATCGACCTCCAGGCGACCACTTGGATGCACCAGCTCTCAAAGTAGAGAATCTGAGATGGTTTCCTGACATCCATCCATCATAGGCTAGAGTCCAAACCAGGACTGCGACTTCAGGCCCCATTAGGTCGGCCAGATCATCCTCCCTTAGATTTTAAAAGAGTCTTGCTTCCCACCCTGCTCATAATCCTAGTAAGCTATCTCCGCTGATGTGGTAGGAGGAGATTGGTGCAGTGTAGGAGTTAGAGTTGAGGCATCATAGGCTCTTTTTTTTTTCTTCTTCTTCTTCTTTTTTCTATTTTGGACAGAATTAGAGGATTTACATGAAGAAGTTCATCCATGTCAATTGGACCCATCATGCTCTGAATCATAGATCTGGAGAGTACTTAACAAGGCCAAGACCTGGTCTGTTTTTCGCATGGGATGACCTAACGATCGCAAATTTTTAAAGCTTCCTTTAGATCTCCAATTTTACTGGTTCTCTCTAGAGGCGAAGTGATTTGGTAATTTCGGTCGATCAAGATACATGCTACAAGCCAAAGAATCAATTAGCTAAGGTCGCGGACAATCTAAGCCTAGTCATGCTTTGCATCGTCCAGGCTGTCATAAGTGTTTAAACTTGGCTTGTTTCCACATTTGATCATGCTCAAGCAAATATATCAGCGCAGCCAAGAGTTACAACTTGTTCATTCATCAAAGCCAAGCTTCAAGATCAAACTCAATTTGAAATTTACAGGCCTTAGCTGATGCGAGCATAGTTTTATCCGGGATAGTGAAACAAGTAGAACAATTTTGAGGCAAAAATGAAGGGATAAATTGGAATAAATCTATTTGATTAATCATTTCAGTCAAATAGTTTTACTCTAGTTAAGAGGAATAACCGAGAACAAATTCAGCCTCCTTTATGGAGAATGACTGTTGGGTGGTATAATAAATTGTGCCAAGAGGATTTCATTCAGTTTTTATTCCACATTATTCATGAAGAAGGCTGAAACTCCAAACCATTTGCAGGCATGGTTCAACAAGCGAGGGCAGATCCTTTGTGATGCACGAGCAGCACCATAGAGTACTGTGCAGCCATGAATGGCCGTCATCAATAAATGGATAGCTCTCAAACAAGACAATTCATGAGCGCATGTCATGTCATGCACGGTATGTATTGTTTGATAGCTGTCCATCTTCTTATGGCGGCCATCCAAAGATGTACACCGTACTGCACAGGATCAAGTTGCCTACTTTCTGTACTTTTTAGGTGTTTGAATCCTAGCAAAAACAAGCAAGTAGCTCCGTATAACTGTTCAGCTTTCCTCGCGCTCTCAGGCAACTTAAGGTAATAATTAGAGCCATGCAACTTGTAGTCTGATCTCTGGCCCATCGGCCACGGCAGGGAGCAAACTCAGGCCCCCCTGGTGTCCTGAACCTGCGTCTTGTAGCTGCATTGCTCTGTATACAAGCTTGTCTCCAGTTGCGACCTCGAAGATATTATGAGACCCTGAGTCAGTCCTCTGCTTAATGGATGCTCTACCCACACCTGGCCTGACCTCTGACAACAAAACAAGGCTTTGAACCCTTACTGTTCTATTTTGTTGGATATTCTTGGATCTTCTACTCCGTTGGAACTGAAAAATATCCAATCACTTGAGCATTGGCAGTTGCGACTTGAATCCCTGTTCAGAAAAGCAGCATGGTGAAGGCCGCCATCTCGATCCAATTCAACAATTTATAAATACACTAACAACTTCCTACTAATATAATTTTTTTCATTTCGTTTTAGAGAGCGAAGAAAGCCAGGTTAGTTTGGATGTGTTAAGGGGAGAATAACTATAAAATGCTCTCAGAGAATGGGGTACGTAGTGAGACTTTTTTTTTGCATCAAGATTTCATTAACATAATGAAACGTCGAGTCTAGTTTACATATTATTACTGTTTGGGACATGCCATGCATATGCTTTTGTTCAAAAAAAAAAAAAAAAAAAAAAAAATGAAGCATCACTGATGGAGTCTAGTTTATTTAAATGCAAAGGCTTAAGATTCTAGCACAATGTTGGATGTAGGCCTTGGTACCATCATGCTAGATTTTACTTAAGCAATATTGATGTAACTTAGGAATCTCATAGTGAGAATGTGGCACTCTATGCACCGGCCTTGTACCCGATACCAGCCAAATGAGCAATGCTAATGTGCCAGACAAATTGGGCGAGCTTTCCTGAATTATCCATTCATTTTTTTTTATTTCAAATAAATTTTGACTCGCACTTGATCTAGGGTTTTAATGATAAAGAACGGTTCGTTCTAGATGAGCAAGTGCTTTTAATTGTGTTGGATTGAACTAGATTGGATAATAAAAGGCTTGGTTTTATTTTTTTTTCTTTTAGAAACAAATTGATTCAGTGCATTATTTGAAAGATAGGACTGGATTTCATCAAATTTAGCTAGGAACCTTTGCTCTAAAAAAAAGCTAGGAAACAGCTCTCTGTGATCTTATTTTGCATACCACATAAACATAAAAACTTACAAGTAGCTAGCACCTATCATGCACCCATGGTTTATGGGGATGCTTATGATCCCATCCTACTCAAGAATATATATATATATATATATATATATATATATATAATGATAAATATGCTCTCATTTTTTAGTTGATACTAAATCTAAAGTTCCCTACTACATGACATACTAAAATTAAAGAAAATAAAAGATAGTCATATAAATTGCAAGACAAAATGCATGTGAAGCAATTATGTAGACTTTGACTCCATTTCAGCCCCACGTAGAAAGATAAAAGATTGACCAGTGCTTGATGTACAAGAGGAAGAGGACTACGGTTTGCTGTTTGCTTCTCCGCAGCCAAAATGTTTTCTCCCGTCTCAATCTCAAAAGCTGTAAGTGTTCTCCTGCGTCAGCCATGGGGCTGTTTGGGAAAAAAAAAATTCTTAAATAAAAGTTCTTGGATGCGATATGCTCCCCAGAGAGTTCTCAATGGCACCGGGAGCCAATGAAGTCCTCTGTGATGCTCATATCAAATCAAAGTTCTTAAACGCCCGTGAACCCCAAGGTGCTAAAAATGGGCCCATCAACTGAGAAATGAAAGAAATTTCCCCTCGACCCCCTCCATTTGAATTATCCTGAGGCCAAACTTCTTCTCCTCCTTCTTCTTTTCTTTTCTTTTTTTTTTTTGGCCATCAGATGGGTGAATCATAGAGAGTTGCTTGTTTGCATTCAAAGTTTTGCCACCAAAAATATCCTTCCATCACCAACTAAAAGAACAAAATCCTATTAGCTAGCATTACAATACTAAAATAATAAATAAATCTTTATTAGCATAATCCTGTATCGGTAGTATTATTTTTTTAGTTAGCGTGATCTTGTATCGGTCAATATTATTTTTCTTTGTCAACATGATCATGTTAGAGTGATTTTAGAGATCACATAACAACTATATTAGTGAGTATTATTTTTTTTATTAGCATGATCCTATATCACCTTATATTATTTTTCTTGTATGGTGTCTGTACGTGAATATATATAACTCCTGAGATGTATCGAATGTGACAGAACAAAAAAATAAAATTATTTTTTTCTCTTATTCTGCAGATATTTTAACAGAAATAGTGTTAATCTGCATGAAATTTCTACATGCTTCGGCAATTTTCTATAGAATTTTGTTCGAAAATTTATTGCTCCTATATTATTATTACTCATCATTCTAATAGTATGACTACCATCAGTTACCTAATTTATTTACAGACTAATATTCTGAGAATAAAAAAATGGCTGGTCGCATAATTGCCAAGGTAGGCAAAATAGCGGTATATCTAAGTATTGTTAATCTTACCGGTCAACAGTTATTATATTAGAATGTTGTCTAAATAAGAAACATCATTCGAATACCTGTCACCTATTTATTAAAACAGCCATTACAATGATTATTTTATTATGCTTTTATTTAATTTTTTGATTTCAACACTATCTAGATGCAAAATAGGTATCCAAGGAGGAGCTGAACTAGTCTCGTGAACATGCTTAGATTTTCTTGACAGAATAATTTGATTCTGACAGAAACCAACCAACCTGAATAACACTATTAGATTTCACTCGACTTGAAGAGAAGCAGTAAAAAATAGTCTTTTACTCCATAAAATTCAAAATCCAAACTCATTCAACCCAAATCTTGATTAAAATTTGCTACTTAATTCCATCTGAAGGGGCTCCCGGTCCGAGACCCAGATGTACAGTTTGTGTCATGACCTTCGGTTTCTCTCCCTATATATATATATATACGTACTTGGTGGTGGCAATAGGAGAAACAGATGTTCATTGCATTGCCCAAAGAGGGAGAGAAACCGAAGGCATATTTGTCATTAGGAAATTAATATCCAACCCTTCTACGTACTGCATTATAGGGTGTTAGCAGGGCTATCCTTTAGCTATTATATCCAACCCTCCCACACGGGGCTCAAAAGGTGGCCACTTCCTACTTAATCCCACCCTTCCTTTCTCTTACATAGTCACAAGTCTTGCCCTAGTCTTCCATCTTTGGGAAGGAGTCAAGAAGCTCCCAACTCACCTCCAATGAAAGAAAAGATGCTCCTGTCTTGTTTTGCCCATTGGTTTCTTCCTCACCAGGATGGCTGCTTTTATTGAATTCCACAAAGGTGGTCCCTCTCCCTCCTGATGGGCCCTTAGATTTACCCTTCTTCATGCATCAAAGCCTTCTCCTTCCACATGGCCTTTGGTGTAAGCTCATATAGAAAAACTATGAATGGTCTACACCTAAAGGTGATAAAGCCATTCAAAAATAGTAAACCAAAAGGATGCTTGACTTCTATCGCCTGCCACCAGCTTTCAGACAAAATCCAAAAGTTTTCATTGCAAATAAGAAGGGCAGTAATAGAGGGAGCCCTCTCTCACATAGGAGAAGTAACCCATAGTGTTTTGTAGAAATTATAAAGCACAAAGAGACAACTACTGTTTCTGCATGCATGCGCTTATCCATCTACTCACATGACTATTAACACAACTGTGATATGTGAAGCCACCAAATCTTCTTCCTTGCAAACATATTACAAACCGCAGCTCTCTTTCCAATCCCGTATTCTTTTCCCTTGTATCTCCACTTGCTTAATATCTCTCTCATCTCTTTCTCCACCTTTCTTGATATCACTCAACTCCACGCAGCCATGAAGGATCTCTGCGATCTCAAAGTTCACATCAACGGACAGCACACCTTCCTCGTCCATCAGGTAATCTTGAAACCCAAAACCCGAACCAAATCTTTGTCTCATCTTCTTCACATATCTGTTGATTCTTTCAAGAAAATCTCTAAGGTTTCTTTGACTTTTCCTGCTCCTTTCTTCTTTCTTGCAGAAGGTTCTCTGCTCATTCTCAGGAAGACTGAAGAAGATGGTGAAGCAAGAGAGGAGGAGATGCCAAGAAAAGGGCTCTGGGCTGAAGATGATGGAGTTTCCTGGAGGCCCGGAGGGGTTTGAGCTGGTATCAAGGTTCTGCTACAACAGTGGGAGAATTACCATGAGCCCAGCCAATGTCAGCCTACTCCACTGCGGCGCCATCTTCCTCGAGATGACCGAAGAGTTCTCCACCTGCAATCTTCTGAGGCAGACGGAGACCTTCTTGGATGGCCTCTTCTACTGGACTTGGGGTGACATCTTGGCAGCCTTGAAGATTTGCGAGCTTTTCTTTTCCATCGCAGATTCATCTGGCCTAATCCTAAAGCTCATCGCCTCTCTCGTCGCAAAGATCTCAGCCAATTCGGAGGTTCCGCTAACCCTAGCCGCCCCACTGCCTTCCTCCTCCTCCTCCTGCTCATCCCCTAATACATCCCGGTTCAGGCGCTTCTCTTCCACCAAGACCCTTGAAACCATGAAGACTTGCTTCGCTAAGGAGTGGTGGTTTGATGACCTGACTCTTCTTGGCCCAAACATCGTAGAAAAGTTCATGAGGATCCTTGGATCCTATGGCAACGATAACAGGAACCTCATACTGACCAGGTTCCTATTGTACTACCTCAAAGAAGCAGTCAAAGAACCAACCTTAGACAAGTTACAGTATGGTGGCCTTGCAGACACTGCAGTCTTTGGGGTGGTGCTAATGGGGAGGTCGGCCTTTTCTTGCAGGGGGCTGTTCTGCGTTCTGAGGTTGGTCTCTGGCTTGGGCTTGAGCAAAGAATGTAGGCATAAGTTGGAGAGGCTGATGGGTCTGATGCTCGACCAGGCCACTTTGGATGACCTCTTAGTATCAGGGTGTGATGGGGTTGCCTATGATGTGAATCTGGTGCTCAGATTGGTTAGAGTCTTTGTGAGTGAAGGAGAGGGAGGAATGTCCTTGCAAAGGATGAAGAAGGTTGGGAGGTTGGTAGACAAGTACTTGGTGTTAGAATAATTTCAAAATATGGGCTTACACTGATTGCGTATTTTTGTTTTATAAAATGGGTTAGACGTATGGCTCAGAATGGTACTATGATTAAGCCCAATATGATGTGTGATCATTTTGTTTTATGGGCTTTGGTGCACCTTGGATGTATAGGATTGAGTCCTATTTATTGTGGTACTTTTGGTATGTAGGCCAGGAAACCCAATTAGGGTTTTGGAGCCTTTAATGGGAAGGCTCCTCTATGTTTCCTATATATAGGCTAGGTCCCCCTCTCCTCTCCATATGGTTGATAGCTTGCCCCATTGACGGCTATCTTTTGTGAGGAGCAAGGAAGGGAAGATCCAGCCGCTATTATTCCAGGTGATTGAAGAACGTATTCAATATGTCTTCCGCAGGTATATCCCTTAAACTTGAATACGGTATTATTTTGTGATTCTAAACCTTAGCATGTTATTATTTATGACTAACAATTGGTATCAGAGCCTCCATGCTAAGATTAGAGTCCTTCATACACAATTATGATTTCATCTAGACTTACGGATTAATTTTATGCATCGGTGAATGGATCTTCTACATAAATCTGCATACACAGATTTTTCATTGATAATCAAATATCAGGTTTGATTTTAATTTAAATCTGCCATTGTATATTATTTTCGGATTAAAAAAAAAAAAAAACTCTGTTTTCCTTCTCCCGCATACATCCTTCATCTTCTTCCCGTTCTACAACTCCTCTCTTCATGGGCTAAAAGAAGAAGAAGATGAAGGATGGCAAGGGGCCTTCCTCGCCGCTGGCCGGCGCCTCTGTGCCGTGCGACGGCCGGCGGAAGGAGGCCGAGGCGGCTCGCCCGCCACCACCGCGGGCGGACGGCCGCCCCACGGTGCCACAGCAGGCGGACGCCGCCGCCGCTGCGGGCCGCGGGCGCGTCCCAAGCCACCCCACGGCCGGCCGCAGGCCGTGGGGGCCTCTCGGCGTCGGGGGCTTTCTTTCGGCCACCCCACGGCCGGCCGCAGGCCGTGGGGCCTCGCGGCTTCGGGGGCCTTCTCCCGGCTACCCCACAGCCGGCCGCGCAGCGGCCCGGGGAGCCTCGCCGGCCGCTCGCAGTGGCCGGCGTGGGTGGCAGCCATGGGTGGCAGCCGCGGGCTGCCACCATGGGGCAGCCATGGGTAGCAGCCACGGGCTGCTTCCCAAACAAGGGAACAGCGGCGGCCAGGAAGAAGATAGGCCAAAAAAAAAAAAAAAAAAAAAAAAAAAAATTTTAGGGTTTTGCCCTTTGATTGGGCTTGGGCCTACTAAGCCCAACCTGAATGGGTCCATGGTTGCAGGTTGGGCTCTTTTATATAACCAACCCAATTTTATTTAATGGACCATAATGGGTTTTTAGAGCTGGGGCTAAGAGTTAGTAACCTATTTAATTATTATTTAAATATTGAATAAGCTGAATCAAGGCCCTCATGCATATTAATTATTGAGGTGTTAAATTAATAAATTATTAAATTTTGGACATCTCTTGCTGCCATATATGTCTTTTGTAATTAACATTTTTTGTTTAATCAATCACATATGTTGTTTTTGATTATTTTTGTAGCATGTTTAATGGTTATGATTTTGTCACATAACTATCATTTTGTGATTGAAATTGTTGGGCATAAAGACTATCCTTATTTTCCTATTTGAGAATATTTTGAAATTGAAGTGGGTGGTAGCCGCCAAAGTGGCACACTCACTGATATTTATCTGATTTTCTCAAAAAAAAAAAAAAAAAAAAAAAAAAAAGGTAGCATTGCATTTTGCCAGATCATTGAATGCAATATCTTGCCCGAAGGTGTTATTGTGTATAATGATTTGGAAAAATGACATGAAGTGATTAATGGGATTACATTAGCCTAGAATCATTCTTCTGCCCAAAGGTGATGGTGTTTTTGACAGCTGATGTGATTTTGTTAATTGGCTTCATGATATGTCTTAAGAGGACCTTATAGCGTGTTGTATTGTTAGCCCAAAGGTGACTTTACAATGATGCACCAAGGCTCTTACCGTAATTAGACTTATATGTTTTTCAAGTTTGATTACGGACTATCTAATTAATAGCCCAAGTTGATTAGATAGATATGTTATCATCCATTGATTGCATGCATCACTTTTGGATGATATTAAATAAAATATGTTGTTTCCGCTTTTTTTTTTGAATGCCTGTTCCCTATCAAGCCAAATGTCTGTCGTTGAAACCTTGACTGGAAATAATATGTGAGATGGAAACGAGGCATAGAAATAGCACTGAGTTTTCTTGGGTTTAGATTTTGCTTTAGAGGAGCAGCACCGAGCTACGACCTCTCTAATGCACTAGTAATTTCAGCACCTCTTCACTAATCTGCAGATCCTCTCAAGTCATGAGCTAGGCTTCGGTTCAATTTTGATAGTCAAGTAATGGTTTAAGTTTTATGTAGGCAAACAGATAGATCCCAAGCTCATCTACTAGGTTTTATTGGGGAATTAAGAATGTGTCGATAAGCATTAGGCTTTTCTAGGCAGAAGTTAATGAGGGTTTTCAAGATAAAAAAAAAAAATAAATAAATAAATAAATAAATAAATAAATAAATGATGATGGGTTTCTGGAATCAAACAACAGTTGAACTGATATGGAAAACAAATCGCCCGCTGATCACAGATCCATACTTAGCAGCAATGGATGGAGTGATGTGAGCAACAGACCAACTTGCTAATCAAAAATCTGCACTTAGTAGTAGACTGGTCACGGTTAGTAGACAATTAAGAGCTGAGTATTGAGACAGCATGTTTGTAGACAATTAAGAGATTGATTTGAGCATCGGAAAGGGACTATAAGGGGCTGCTTTAAGAGCAGACCGAGCTAGTATAATCAAATCTGAGCTAAGTCGGACCAGAAACCCTTATTCAAGCTGGTGGCTACTTCTGATAGTTGAGGTTATATGCATGTAGAACTTGAAGCAGATTTAGGCTGGTTGGGTGCAGAAAAGGGAAAAGAATAGAAAATATTCTGAAGAAAGAAGACTTGCTCCAGACTCCCCATCTTGGTCAAGCCTTTTACTGAAACAATAAAGCCCCTAAGTTGGTTCAAACTTGAAATTAATTTTTAAGGAATCGAAACATTAGAGAAAGTAATATGTGACCTTTTCATAACCAATACAAAGGTCAACTCATCTCAACATTTTTGTCGAGATTCATCCAACATCTTTAATATGTCCTGAAATCATGGCAGACTCCATGAGGACTACTACAGCTAATTGATATGTCCTAAATATGTGGTAGACTCCACAAGTCCTACTACAGTTTATTGGCATGCCCTATCTCCTTTGGCAACCATGACATTCAATATGAACCTGCTAGCATGGTCGTTTTATGGTCCAATTTCATGATATAGTCACCTGCAATAAGGCATGTACTATACCTACTATTAAAGGCAAAATGCAATTTCCCCAATTGCTTGGAACAAAAGATTTGGTCATCGAGCCTCTGTTGGTTTTGATGCAACTGATATATTTTAAGCCATCAATAAACATCCATTTTCTGTGTTGTGGCATAAGCATTTATGCCACATTTCAAAGGAGCGAATGGAAAGATTGATGAAAGCTGACATTCTGCCCTCTCTGAATTTTTCAGATATTTACACTTACGTAGATTGTATTAGGAAAAAGCTGACTAAAACTATAAGGAAGAGATCCACTAGGAGCGATGGTTCTTTTGGATCTTATTCACATCGATATTAGTGGACCGTTACTTTCTACTATATGTGGGAACAAATATTTCATAACCTTCATTGATGATTTCCCGCATTATAGTTATGTTTACTTGAGTAATGATAAATCTCTCGCTCTTGAGAAATTCAAGATATTTAAAATGGAAGTTGAAAAACAATGTGGGAAAAGTATCAAAGTTGTGAGATCTGAC
Source organism: Phoenix dactylifera (assembly GCF_051530095.1). Taxonomy (NCBI): domain Eukaryota; kingdom Viridiplantae; phylum Streptophyta; class Magnoliopsida; order Arecales; family Arecaceae; genus Phoenix; species Phoenix dactylifera. Next base: position 29,439,147 of record NC_143199.1, read on the forward strand.
CGTGGTGGTGAATACTATGGTAAGTATGACGAGTCTGGTCAGAACATGGGTGATTTTGCAAGATTTTTACAGCAAAGTGGGATAGTCCCTCAATACACAATGCCAGGAACACCTGAGCAAAATGGTGTTTCTGAAAGGCATGATCGGACTCTGAAGGATAAGGTTAGCAGTATGATTAGTAAAACAAATTTGTCAGAATTCTTATGGGGTGAAGCATTGAAATCTATCGTATACATTCTGAAAAATGTTCCTAGTAAAGATGTTGAGAAAACTTCTTTTGAATTGTAGACATGACGTGAACCCAATTTAGCCCATTTTAGAGTTTGGGGCTGCCCAGTTGAGGTTAAGATTTATAATCCTACTGAAAAGAAATTAGACCCCAAATCTACACCAGAATTTATAGATCAAAGGGCTATAAGTTCTATAGTCCTAATCATGGCACCAAAATTATTGAGTTCATTATGGAGAAATTTCTTTCTTGTACTTGGTACTAGTGGGAGTTCTGTATTAAAGAAAACTTTTACAGAACCGAGTCAAGTTGTGGTTTCAATTTTCGTTGTACAAGAAAGAGTTATTTTTCAGCTGATTGCCACAGTTCATGAAGAACGTAAGCATCAAGAAGAGCCTCACGTTCCTCCTCAAACAGTGGTTGAGTTAGTTTTTTGAACCACAGGTTAGGAGACCACAAAAAAAAAAAAAAAGAAAGAATGTCTGCCCTGCCTAATGACTATATTTTCTATTTACTAGCGAGTGATTTTAATATTGGGCGTAACATTAATTCCGTCCCTTTTAAAGAAGCATTAACAAGACCTGACTCAAATAAATAGCTGAATGCCATAGAAGATGAAATATTTTCTATGAAGAGAAATAGAGTTTGGAAACTTGTTGGGCTTCTACCACATGTTAACACCATAGGTTGCAAATAGGTTTACAAATTCAAGTTAGACTTAAAAGGAAAATTTGGTGTGTAAGTTGAACAAATCTATATATGGGCTCAAGCAAACATTCCGACAATGATATTTGAAATTTGATGAAGTTGTGACTTCTCTTGGTTTTATTGAAAATACAGTGGACCAATGCATTTATCTCAAGATCAGTGGGAGAAAATTCATTTTTCTCGTTTTGTATGTGGATGATATTTTACTTGCTAGTAGTGACTTAGGGTTACTTCATGAGATAAGGAAAATATCATTGCTAATTTTGAAAAGAAAGATCTTGGGGAAGCTTCTTTTGTACTATAAATTGAGATACATCGTGATAGAGATCATGGCTTGTTGGGACTTTCGCAAAAGATATACATACGACGCATCCTAGAGAGGTTCAATATGCAAAACTGTGCACCTGGTGATGTACCTATAGTAAAAGGGGATAAGTTCAGCAAAGCCCAGTGTCCAAGAAATAAACTTGAAAGAGAATCTTTGAAGAACATACTCTATGCAAGAGCTGTATGGAGCCTGATGTATGCTCAAGTTTGCACTAGAGCAGACATAGCCTATGCAGTGAGTGTCTTTTGTAGATTTTAATCGAATCTAGGACAAGAGCATTAGAAAGCAACTAAGAAAGTTTTGAGATTATTGAAAACGACTGAAGGTTATATGCTTACCTTTCAGCGTACAGATCATCTTGAGGTGGTAGGCTACTCAGATTTTGATTTTGTAGGATGTCAAGATAATCTGAAGTCAACTTCAGGTTATATTTTTATAATGACTGGTGGTGCTATTTTTGGGAAAGGTATTAAGCAAACTCTAGTGGCTTCTTCTAACATGCAGGCTGATTTTGTGGCATGTTATGGAGCTACAGTCCAAGCCATTTGGTTGAGAAATTTTATTTCAGGACGAAAAGTTGTTGATTCCATCTCGAGACCAATTACCATCTATTGTGATAATAGTGTAGCGGTATTCTTTTCAAAGAATAACAAGAGTTCTGGTGGCTCTAAGCATATAGACATCAAGTACTTGGTGGTCAAAGATAAAGTTAAAGAAGGGCAGACAAAAATAGAGCATATAAATACAAAAGCAATGATTGCAGATCCATTAACTAAGGGACTCGCAACGAAAGTCTTTAAGACACATATTGCTAATATGGGCATTGTGGAAACCTTTGATGTTTTTGGTTAGTGGGAGTTATTTATGTAAGAGAACTATATTTTGGCTTGATCCTTTTTACAGGGTATGTAGGCAACCCATATGCTTCGGGTACAGCCTCTTCCAATTAAAAAAAAAAAAAAAAAATTTTATCTTCCTATTTATAATTCTGTATTTTGTGCACAGAAATTATAATTATGTTTGAGCATGCATTGCACATATGTCTTTTATTATGATATCATTTTGATCTCGAGATATAATGCATAAAGACATGATGTGAGTCTCTTTTGAGACATGTGGCTTCTTTTGAAGCATTTATGAGGACCAATATGAATTAGCACACCTTTGATCACATTTTGGTGCTAAGTTCATACTACATACTACCACATTGGTTGGAGGATGGGGATCCATGTCGATAAGGATGTTAGCATTTGTAGCTGTGGAGTGGTCTTACATCGATTAAATGGTGTAACGACTTCCATGTTCAATGTTGATGTTCTTGTTGGACCGGATCATGTATCCAAGGTGATTATCATTTGAGCTATATGTGTGGCCACTTTTGTAGTCTAACCCGAGAGTCGTTTTCAAAACAAAGTTTTTAAATTAATATGACAATCCGTGTTCGCCCAAGTGGGAGAATGTTAGAATAATTTCAAAATATGGGCTTACACTGATTGCGTATTTTTGTTTTATAAAATGGGTTAGACGTATGGCTCAGAATGGTACTATGATTAAGCCCAATATGATGTGTGATCATTTTGTTTTATGGGCTTTGGTGCACCTTGGATGTATAGGATTGAGTCCTATTTATTGTGGTACTTTTGGTATGTAGGCCAGGAAACCCAATTAGGGTTTTGGAGCCTTTAATGGGAAGGCTCCTCTATATTTCCTATATATAGGCTAGGTCCCCCTCTCCTCTCCATATGGTTGATAGCTTGCCCCATTGACGGCTATCTTTTGTGAGGAGCAAGGAAGGGAAGATCCAGCCGCTATTATTCCAGGTGATTGAAGAACGTATTCAATATGTCTTCCGCAGGTATATCCCTTAAACTTGAATACGGTATTATTTTGTGATTCTAAACCTTAGCATGTTATTATTTATGACTAACACTTGGGTGAGATCTCCCCTGACCAGAGCTTGAAGATGTCCAAGTTTCTTGGGGTGGCTGAGAGCCTGCCAGATTCTGCCAGGGACTGCTTTGATGGGGTCTACAGGGCTTTAGACATCTATCTTGAGGTAAGGCCACATTACCATCATCTTTTCATTTCTTTTTTCCCTTCTTTACAATATAATGGATGGGTGGATACATGGGCAGGAGTATAATTAATTGCCTCTATTTCTAAATCTTTTAGAGTTTATGCTTTGTGGTTTGCTTCCCAAAGATTGCTACCTGGCTTGGTACTTCAGATACTATTATAAATAACTTTTTATTCATGTAATTTTACGTTGGTTTTTCTGATTTTGAATTAAAATTAATTGTTGGCATCTGTTTTTCCTCATTTCAGTTTATTAACTTTCAAGCATCGACGGATTTAGCGATTCTGCTCAAGCGTAGTTAGTAGGTTTTATTTGCTTCTTGGACTGCTTCCTTAATATGTCTGATTAATTTCATGTGCATATAATAGGTGGCTGGTTGAAAACTTCATAGATTTTCTTGTTTTCTGTACCAAGCAAAATAGTGTCCTGTGATCATCTCTCTTTTCTTCTGTTGGTCTTCTAGCTTCTCACTCCCTTTTTGGCAAATGGAGGGAATATACTTGACATAAAGTAAACAAGATTGCATCCCTCCTTCCCCACTTTTTTTTTGGAAGGAGCATTCTTCCTTTCCCTATAATGTAACAGTGGAAGCACAGACGCCCTTACTTGCCAAGAAATCATTCAAGGCTTTTGTATACGATGTCTCACTTTAGAGTACAAGGGGAGGGGAGCGCATGTCTCATGACTGGCAGTAGGCAACCCGACCCTGCCGTACTTATATTTCATTTCAGCTGCACAACTTGGATAACACTCCAAAACTACCCTCTTTTAATGATTTTTGAGAGTACTTTTGGACTTTATTTTGAAAATTTATGTAATTCCTATTATTTATTTACTTCATATAAAATTCGTCATCTTGATACCAAATTTCATATCGGTGCCATACTAATATAATATCAGTATGGTATAATGCAAAATTTTTTTGGCATACCAAGAAACGGTAGGCCAGATACCGAATCGGTACAGTACAGTACGCCCCGAACCGCTTGGTTCGGACCGGTACAGTATACCGTGACTTCATATGATTTATAGTAGGCAAATACAACTAGATATTCTATTATAGACATAGTTTTGCAATGATAACAGATACATCTCACAACAACCCTTGTACCTCTGTGCCCTGCACATTGGATTTAAAATATCCGAAAAGCAGTGAGTGAGTTCATTTATAAGAGTTGTATCTAATTGGTGGCATAAACTTAGGACTCCTCACATGATGCTTCCTACAATTAGGAGGAGGGGGAGGGCCACTTGGGTGGGTAACTACATGAATTTGGAGCTCCTCTCTATAATTAGTTAATTACCAATTCTTTTAATAAAGTCTTGGGTGCCTTTTGCCTCCCTTAATATCAAAAAAGATAAAAATGATGCTTCCTACAGTTGTACCCCAAACAATACATTTCACAAATACTTTTGTGCCTACGTAAAACTTGAGATCTCTCCCAAGTATCGATCTAGTATCTACATTGGCTTATTTTGCATTGTTGTTCATTTTTTTTTTCTTTTCAGTCACACCCAAAGCTGAACATTGAGGAGCGCTTGAGACTATCTCAATGCCTAAACTATGAGAAGCTGACGCTCGAGGCCTGCAAAGACCTTGCCAAGAACAGGAGGATCCCGCCAGGAGTTGCTGTCCAAGCATTGGCTGCTCAGCAATCCAAGCTTCGGATCAAGACGACCATGACGGATAGGCTCGACACTGCCGCAACCCAGAGGCCAGTCTTGCGCACTGCAGGGGATGAGGCCAGGAGGGCTTCTGTAGAGTTATTGGATGAGAACGATGGGCTGAGGCTCAACCTACAGAGAATGCAGAACAGGGTTGTGAAGTTGGAGAAGGTGTGCAGCGAGATGAAAGGCCAGATGTCTAAGATGGTCAAGACCAAGGCCATTGACAGCACCTGCCACCACAGTAGTAGGGGAATGCCTAGGCTCTGTTGACTTTTCTCATTCCTCTCCCTCTCTCGTAGTCTCTTATCTTTAAAAGATCAACACATGCATTTGTTCTCGTTCTTGTTCTTCTTCTTGTTGTTGTTGAGCTCTAGGGAGGGAAGCAGCAGGGGTACTGTGAATTTCTAGGTGATGCATCCTTATGTTAATTATTTTCTTCTTCCAATCTTAGTTGTGACTTGAATTTTTAGTTGAGTTGCATTGTAGCACTTGTGAGATCATTGTGATAGAAGAGTGTTTGAGGAGTCTGTAAAGCTTTCCACCTATGTGAGTAGATGAAAAGTTGTTTGATTTTCGACTGGTCTTCCAACAGGTGCATTTTGCTGACAAGGGAAAAGATGTTTAGTTATGGCTTTAGGATGCAACGAACTCCCAGAAAATTCCTCAAATCCCTACTCTGAAATCCCTTCACGGTTTGGATCTTGGTCTGGAGGCTAAATGCTTAAGCTTAGATTGGGATTCCACCATTTTCCCTAAAAAGCCCAGCCTGTACTCAGAATTTGCCTCCCCCTCCCCGGATTCTCGACAGTACCTCTAAATCATGGTCAACGTTGGCAAGCCATTTCTGGAAAGCCTTCTGCGAAAGACAAAGTTTTCAACAATGTTGGCTCAAGTACTGCATCACAATTAACTTGATATATAAAACATGGATATCTAGAGACATTTACTGTAATTTTTACTTTCAGTGACCAATCAAGGAAGAGAGAGACTTCAAGACAAAATTAGATGGCTTAGGACATGTCTGTGGACATCTCAGATGGATCTCATATGACACATCCCAAAATATAGAAGAAAAAATAAAGAAAGAAAGAAAAAGAAGGATTACTGATTTTTTTGAGGTGAAAGCATCCAAAAGAACGGCAAAGGTGCAATAAAAGATGTCTGTTTTCATGGGACCACGGACTTAGAGATGAAGCCAAGCCTAAAATGTAGAGTCCTACTAACCAACTGGCTAACTCATTTTTCATTCAGAAAAATCTGATATCTCCCAAAAAACAATGTGTCAGCCACTGATTAGGCAAATTCCGACTCTGGACGATGCTATAATCCATGTCATAACATAAGAAAACGCATAAATAAGCCTTCGACAGAGCTCCATCAGTGTATATAGGTCAGTGGCTAATGGACACAAACCAAGCGAATTATTTCTTTGCAGTCACCTCACAGCAAGCATGTTATGGCATGGAGCCTTTAGATGCCAACCTACTGCTTTTTTTCTTTTTTTTTTTACTAGGACGGATGTATGATACAGTGCGGGTATGAATACATCCAAAAAAATTAAAAAATAACAAGTCACGGAGTGCACTAGATAACTTTCTCTTTTCTATCTGGAACGCACTGACTCAGAGGCCCGGGCCAGGGTGATACTGTGTATGTTCTTCGTTGAAAACATAGATTTCTGTTGCTGGGGGGAGTGTGTCCGTTGAAATGCGGACATAGATTCCTCTCCACGACAACTTGTGACGTGGTATCGCCATGTTATGTTCCATGTGTCAGGCAACACGGAAGCCAAGATGGATTGGTTGCAACGGCGGCAAGCCCCTAGTTTCCTCTATTTCCATAGGAACGAAATGGCTGGTACGAGCATGGCTTCCAAGGAAGAAGCTATGATAAGAACAACTCCTTCAAGCCTATCGTCAAAACAAGAGCACCAGTTGTGGCTAGCAACTTGGCCTCCTATTGCAGGGCAACGCCCCGCTAAGCGGCACCACATTGAACGTACGCTGAAGACACAAGTCTAAACGTTACGGCACCTCCAAAAGCACATATTGATACAAATTCTGAACCATGCAGCAACTAGAGAAACCCTTCTCCAAACCGAAAGAAACTGTAATTTGTCTCACCTTCTTCCTTGCAATAGAGTACCCCATCAGAAATGGAACGCCATCAGAATGCAGCTAACAAGATCATAAAATAAAAGACTACATCAGGATGGTTCGCCTAGATGAAACCTTCAAAGTGGTAGGCTGCATAGAAGGTAACCTAGTCTGCAGCATCGTTTGACTCTCTATATACGTGCATGGCTTGCTGGGAGTCACACTCCCTCAGCAATCTGCGGACGTCGTGGAATAGTGGCTTCTCCTCCACACTACATCTCCGACCCCGAATTCACTCAATCACCATGGCCGAGGCCTCTTCGAGGAGGATGCGATCCGCGCCTAACACCAGCCTTAGCATATGTAATGCCCTCTCATGCTGTTTTAAGCTCGGCGCAAGTAGCAGACGTGTCGAATATCCGCTCTGAACTCATCCTCTTCATCAATCAAAAATAAAGTTCCAACTTGCAGCAAATCCAGAATTTGGAGAGCCCCAGACCAAAAAAAAAGAAAAAAAAATGACTAAATGCCAGGTCAACATCAAGTACCACTTCGGCTTGCTACATTGTAGATGTGATCAGCCTACCTTTTTCTAATCACGCACTTCATAAACCCTACAGAACACTAGAAGGCAATTTAACCGAGATTTTGAATATCTTCAGGAAACACAGTCAGAATGAAGATATTAGATGGTTGCCCATCAACATAAAGACATAATTAACCAACATAAGGCCCATATGAAGAATTTTTCTTAATTCTTAAGCAAAGCTCTCATCGCTCAATGTTTTAGATGTTACTAAATGTCACATTAAATGATAAAAATTGCTTACGAACTAAGGAACATTCATCCTCCAGAAACAGCACATTAAAAGCTTCCTTGTTACTATTTGCAGAATGTCAGTTGTGACATACATAAGTTTTTGGTTCATGGATCGATATCAAAACATTTTCTTTATGATAAAAGCAGTGAAAATTAACTTTAAATAGATGGAGCACTAAATCCCACGTTGGCACAAGAGATTGGTAGTGCAGAGATTGTAGAGTAGGGTTAGAACTAGGCCCCAGCCCAGCTCGAGGCCCATCGGGTAGGCTGGGCTTCAAGTCAGGCCTTAGGCCTGGCCAAAAGGGTCTATGCTCGGGCTCTAGAGCTCAACCGAAAACCGGGCCGGCGTGAAGCCCAACTCAAAGCCCGACCAGCCCGGCCCACCCCTAACCCTAATCCTAGAGTTATTATTCTTAAGTATATCCTTGTGCAACAAATCTTCTCTTTCGAAATAAAATAGGTTATAGATTTTAGAAGATATTCTAGGTAATAGTTATTTAACAAAAATATACTTCTTCCCATAAACTCAGTCGAGTATATCCTTTAGAAATCAATGCTAATGCCTCAATTAATTAAAGAATAAATCAAACCCCTAAATAAAAGTCATATATCTTCAACACCAGAAGGCCAAGATTTCCAAGCAAGCTATGCAAGAGTACAATTTCACTATAGCAAGATGAAGAAAATGCACAATTGCCATTGCTCGAACAATTACAAAGCTATTGAAATCATGATCTTCATTTTTCGCTTGATAGACATCATCTATGGATCATTTGCTAGCTACATCCAAAAACTTTTGCCCCAAAGAGCATACCTTATTAAAGGACAGGGGTACAATATTAGATTTGATGACTTTTAAGTTGTAGACTATCATTTTGTTAGAACAACAAAGCAATTTGGTTAAGAGTCCATTTCAATTCTTCAAGTTCTAATGTCGAGAGACCACCATGTAAGTTCACAAAACTTAATAAAGATCATTAATCACACCATGCCCACCAATCGATAATGTTATTATTAAATGATGACAGCATTAGGTAAAAGACACAAGAGAGCTGACTAACCCTAGCATACGACAATATGGCGTATTGGTTTGCGATTCATCACTTTATTATCAAGAACCTTAATTCCATGCTCACCCTAGACATCATATGTTTGCCCGAATTAACTTTGGGGGTGGATGCAATTTAAAAGCTGAACTTAGGGAGAATGTTCATAAAAAAAATTGACATGCCTATTTGTGCTCGTAAACAATCAAAATATTGGTCAAAGGACGAGAACAAAAGAACCTTTTGATGAACTATGGCCGCGCATTTCACCATGAACCTGCTAAAAGATTACCCACAGCCATGAATATGTTTGTGAGAAAAGATGATCATGTTTCAAAGCTTTCTAGCATCTTCATTTATAGATGGAACGGGCATTAATAAGAATAGAGGATTAACATGACTAAGACACAAGATATACATAAGCACCATTTTTCCCCAACTAAATTTGAGATGGATAAGCCTATGGTAGATGAGTGGAATTTGCATACTTTCATAAGTATTCAGCATATCCACCTCATGTAGATCACCTCTTTGTTCACTATATAAACAATGCACCATAACATTCACAGGTTATAAGCAACTAATAGCAATCACAGACCCTTTTACAAGAGCACATTGAGTATGCAATACAGTTGCCATAACATATTCTATAATTTAACGCTTTCAAACGCAATATCAAACAAACAAGAGTAAGTATTAAATGTTCATCACATTTTTGACCCCCTTGGCCCCTTCATTAGAGGAAAGATGCCCTCCCATTCATTAATCCACCAAGCCATGCAAATAGTTTATCAAATCCCAAAGATTTTTAGAAGAAGAAAACCTGAAACCACTAAGGTTTTATCCCCTTTCCCTTCCAAAATTGAGAGAGACCTCTTCTATCAAATTTAAGTCGATTCTTGACCAATAGTCATGGTTTCCTTGCCTGTATCTTCCAATTGCAAGCAGACTGTCCTACATCACCTAAAGTTAATCCTCATGCCATCATCAAGAATGGATGGACAAGTAAAAACTCAAAGGGAAGCCAAAAAATGTGGTTACTTTATATGATGCTTAATTACAAAAAAAAAAAAAAACTACTTTTAATTTTCCTGTCATCTTCAACTTGATTTCTTTTAACATGTAAAGTTACAACGCAATTCAATTTCCATCTACCAAAACAGAGTAGGGAAAAAAAATCTTATAGCTCCATCTCCCTTGTGGATATAAAGTGCTCTGCACTATCATTTGAACAATCCAATAACAATCCTTGATCTAACCAAAGAGGCAAAACCAGGTAGTACAATTCTGCTATCCATTCTTTGCTTAACTTTTGGCAGAATAAGAAGGCGCTTGGCAGCAAATACATAAACATATGATTCCGAAAAAAAGGCGAACATAAGTCAAAGAATTCTTGCTATTCATTATCCTAAATAAGCTCAGACCCATTAATGGTTACGAAGACAATATGGTGAAACCAAAATACACCATGGCTGCTTAAGAATATACTACATACAATAATAGCTATTCAAAGAAAATGTTGTTATCATGGAAATTCACTAGAGTTATGTTATATGATAAGCATAATATAGCACAAATAGCAGAAACGCTAGTGATTTAGTGCAATACAATCAATATTTATCATGATAAATGTGTTAGAGTTTTAATTAAAAAAGAATAATTTTTTTATTCTCTAAACTTTAATTGATTTAAATGTTTTAAAATATTTTTTTATGAGAAAGGTTATGTATTTTCTGAGCTATCGCATCTTTTCGATCTTTCGGATAGAATTTATAAATGGACTATTTTCGGAGTTTTTTCTACAGACAAAATTTTTCAACTTTCTGCTTTCTATTTTTTCTTCTTTTTTGAGCATCTAAACCTCAAATCTACATGTAGGGAGTGAATCACGTTCTTAGGGCAGTGTATATCACACGTCTTGATCCAGACAAGCTCTTTTCAATCTTCTGATTTTATTTTAGAAAATTATTTTTTTATAATACTTTTATAAAATAAAAATATAGCAGTCCCTAACAAAATACTTTTTCAACAAAATGCACCTTATAAAATAAGCCTCATCCAGGCAGGCCATATGTTATTGCCAGCAAAGTGCAAGGGATACAATTTCATTCAGTAATGCAGCATTCAAGCCTCTCAGAAAAAGAAACTGGGCTTGTAATCAGACAATCTCACCTCTTTGCATATGGAGGACAACAATTCATATGCAATCTGGGCATCGATTTGCTCCAAAATGATTGATTTAACAAAAGAAACCCCAATCCTCACATATGCCATCCAAATTCCTTTGGAAAAACTCCAAACTTAGGCAGCTTCTGCTTGCTCAGATCCTTCTCCATCCACATCCACACCAACTACCTTCTCAAGCTTCTTCCAGTCCCCTGTGAAATCTTCCGGGAATTTCTTCTTCAGCCCACTAACCACCCTCTTTGCAGCTCTAACCTTCGATTTCTTCATCAATCCCTCCACCAGAAGCTTTACCGACCATAAATCCGGCACCTTGTGCAGCTTCACACTATCCATGAACACCTCCAAACCCCCATCAAAATCCTCAATTTTACATAAAGAAGCCAAGAAATTCTTGAAAGTCGCAGTATTTGGAGCGCATCCCTTCTCCTCCAAACCCTTGTACACATTCTTTGCCTCCTCGAAGCGGCCATGGCTACAATAGCAGCTCATGAGATAGTTGTAAGTAATAGTGTCGGGCTTCAATCCTGCTGCCTCGATCTCTTTGATCAAATCGAGCACGTCTTGCGGCTTCCCGTCGAGGGCTCGGTGCATCACCCGGACATTATAAGCCGGCAAATCGGGCTTGCAGCCCTTCTTCTGCATCTCCTTCCACAATCCCTCGGCCTCCTCGGGCCTGCCCTCTTTGTAGAAGGAATCCAGAAGGGTGGTGTAGGTGACGGTGGTGACCTCGATTTTTTTCTCCTGCATCTCCTTGAGGACGGCGAGGGCTTTCTTGGTGTCGCCCGCGAGGCAGTAGGACTTGACGAGGATGCCGTAGGAGACCTTGTTCGGGGCGATGGGGAGGCGGCGGGTGAGGTCGGCGAAGAGGTCGGGGACGCGGCTGCGGGAGGCAACAAGGGGGGAGTGGTTGAGGGCGGAGAGGAGGGCGTTGAGGGAGAGGGCAGTGCGGGGGGCTCCGAGGGAGGGTATCTCGTCGAGGGTGCGGAGGGCGCGGTCGAGCATGCCGGCGGCGGCATAGGAAGTGATGACGGCAGCGAGGAAGGGCTCGTCGGAGGCACGGGGGTCCTTCTTGAGCGGCTCGAGGAGGGCCTCGATGTCGGAGAAGCGGCGAGCGCGGGCCAGACGGCGGATAGCGGGGTCGAAGGCGTGGCGGCCTGAGAAGAGCGGGGCGGCGGAGGGAGCGGTCGGAGGTGGAGATGGGGAGGAGGAGAGGAGGCGAAGATGGTGGCGGAGGAGGAGGAGGAGGGAGCGGTGGCTGCGGGAGGAAGCGACAAGCGCCATTGCCGTGTCTTTTTTTCCCAAACGGCTCCGAGAATTGCAATGCCAGATGGCTCTAGGGTTTAAGTTCTGGGCCCTGGGTGGCTGGGCCTGGATCCAACCCAACGTTGCGCGGACATGAGGAATGGGCTCCATATGGAAACTTCGTGGGTTGGACCTGGCCAAAATTACGAGTGCACGAGACCAAATGTTTGTTCCGTGGTTGAGTTCTTTCGCATTTCTCGTATCATTTTTCGTGGATTAGCATCTCGAGGTCCTTTGATGGGCATAAAGAAATCGTCTTGGTAGCAACCACCAAACCAATAGAACAAAAGTTAGCTCTGCAGCTGGCAACTCCGCTCTAGCCCAAAAGGAGATCTTCTGGAAAGAACGATCGTCAGTCTCTTGGCGGAGATCGCAATACGAAGTTTTTTCAACCTAATCCGGCATCAGACAAATTCGATAAATGGAAAATGACGTCAATCCATTGAGATATGGTATGCTACAAGTGAATATTTGAGACAATAAATGAATCCTCATTTTCGGATGACTGATCCTTCTAATCCAGTCCATCTGATGTCCTTTATTTATTTTTATTTTGATTTCGATATTTTTTTTTATTGTCTATATTAATACGTAAGAAGGCCAGAGAAATTTTTTTTTTTTTCCTAATTCTAATTCTTCGGAGGGAAAAATTCACTTTTTTATCCTGTTGATAGAAGGTTTGTGATTACTAATCATAAATAGAGGTAGGATAAAAAAATAGATCTGGAGGAAAAAATCAAAAGTTATTACCCGAAACTTCTAACTCTTATTACAAGGTAGCTGCTGGGACAAAAGAATTGAGAAATTTTTTGTTTCTTACTTCTGTCTATGCCTCAATATTCTTTCTTACCATTTCCGGCTGAGGAGAGTTAACTGGGGATAGCTGTTATGATCACAACAGATGAACTGTAAGCCCATAAGCGATCTGATCTGCTTTTCCCGTTAGAAGCATACGCGCAGAGGCTTATTTTGAGAGTTCAGTAGAGCTGTAGTAGCGGGACTAGTAGCTAGCTCCAGTCTTGTAGAGAGCTGTCCTTTCAATAGAAACAGCACAATGTTCAAAGTCTACTAAAATAATTTTAAACTATCATGTCATCACCATGTGAAACAAATTCTTAACAGCCACTTGATGGAGACACACGGAAGGGTCGTATTACATCGAGATGCAACTTTAAGGAAATAATTGAAACTTTTTGAAGTGCCTGTGAAATAATTGAAACTTTTTGAAGTGCCTGTGAAACACGAGCGAAATCGCGGAGGTCAAAAAGTGAATTTTTTTTTTAATTGTACTTTTTAACAAATGTCCAAAAACACAAGTATCATTGGGTCCATAATTTAATACCTTGACAACTAATCGTTTGTTTTCTGATGTTTTGACAACAAATTTTACAAGTTGCACCTAATGTCATATAGCAAACAAATTGTCCATATACACATAACAGGAGCCTCGTAATATTACTCAATGTGTTGAGTTGGGATTGAACAATAATATGTTGCCTATGATGGCTAATGTCCTAGAGTTATCTACATGAAAAGAAAATGTGATCAAAATTGAGCCAACTATGATAAATATTGAAAAGACTTGAGGTTTCTTATGAGAACCTTTTTATGTTTAGATGGATCCTAGGTCCATTATTCTCATATTTTTCATATTAAATCACGATTTGCTTGCTATGTGGAAAAAGTTGGCGATATTTGTAATGTTTTCTGTTAATATGTTTGATAAAATAAGTGCATTTACATGAACTCTCCCTTATCCGTCCATAAGGATGTAGACTATCCATGGTTTTCTAGCGATATTCATTCTGATTTTGAAATAATTTTGAGACAAGTTTGTCATTGCAATAACAAGAAAAACCAATTCCATTTTCATTTTTTGTAAAAACTATTTTTTTCCAATATAAATCATTTTAGGTTATAATATTTTTGCTATCCGCGCTCCTTATGAGTAATTTTTACATGTGCAGTGGTCAATGAAGTTAAATGTGCATTCATTTGAGGATAAGGACATATGACCAAATCCAAAAGTGCTACTTTTATGGAGGAGATAAAAAAAATACAATTATTTGTTTATTGCAAATGAAAATAAAGTGGATCTTGGTGAGTGTGAATGATGTTGAAAATTGTTGTCTATGCATCTTAAACAAATTTGTAGGATTCAAAAGAATAACATCTCCAAATCTCTGTAATATCAGCATATTTTAGATATCGCTAGTTACATCCGCACATTTGGCAAACACTGCTCATTTAATATCTAAATGAGAATTATCGGATCCTACAAACAACCATTTAAAATTGGCAATTACATCTTCCTAGTTTCCAAACCTTTCTTGCACAGTTATAATTCAGATTTTGATTGAAAGTGTATGCGGTGATACTTACTAAGGTTCAATGTACATATTACGTGTGGTGACAATTAATAATGGTTAAAAATGTTAAACTATTGTCTTTGGAAAAGATCCTAACAGGTTGTATGTATCTTAAGCATTGTACATTTATGTCAACATTGACTTATGGCATTGAAGTATGAATCTTGGAAAAAAAAATCTTGCTTGCACAAACCCTGATCCCATATGGGACAATAATATTCTTTCCAATGAGAAATGTGACAATAATATTGAGAATAAGATTCATGCACTCTTTTGTTGTACCTTTAACCTTTTGACTCGAACCTTACCGGTCTCTTGGAAAAATGGTAGCGCAAGAGGTGCCATTTCACTTGCTCTCCAGCAATGAAATGTACAAGACTTGGGTGGTGTTTGAAGCAAGACATGAAAACTTTGGATAAATGACATGGATATCAATCAAACTTTTAACAATGGGCACAAATATAATCAAAATAACATTTTTTTTCTTTTTTTAGTAAATTATGAATTTCTCACCTCCATTAAAACTACATCTCTATTTCTATCATCCATGTTTTGCATAATTCAATCACTCAACGTCCCATGCCAGAAAAATAGATTCTACACTTTTCATATATTATCTTTTTTTTCCTTCTTATGGGACTCAGATCGATCAACTCCAAAGCTAATTCTAAGTATTTATGAATACAGGCCAATCCTAATATGTAATTCTATAATTTTGCTGATTGTATTAGTCTAACCAAATAGACGTGGCCAAAATATTTAATCAATTATTACTTATTATTCTATCCTGTGATGCAATTTTAATTGCTATCAAAGATGGTGTATCTACTATTCCAACTTCCAAGTCCTTCACGGAACTTATTTTCCTTGAACTTGGTTACTGATTATTCTATCCCGTGATGCAATTTTAATTGCTATCAAAGATGGTGTATCTGCTATTCCAACTTCCAAGTCCTTCATGGAACTCATTTTTCTTGAACTTCTTGGGCCAACGTCCCAGAATAGCTGGACCACCACCTTTCTGCACGAGCCGTGATGCCAGAACCCAACCCCACCTGGACCGCGCCCGCTCACCGACCGCGCCCGTTACGTTCGCGCGCGTCCCGGGCTATCGTCCACGCGTCCCCCACCCAAAAGGCGGCAGTGTTTTCCCACCGATTGGGCGAGCGCTCGCCTCCGTCTTTCCATATATCTTTTTCTCCTCCCGGGATGCCGGTTATTTTATCCTCCCCCTCGCAAGTAAACGGAGTCCCGCCCTCGCGCCCGCCTCCGTCCTCCTCTCCGTCGAAACCCCACCGACCAAACCCTTGTCGTGGTCCGATCTTTCCGGATTTATTCTACGATCGTCGTCTCGATTTCTTCGAGGTTTCCCCCTTCCAGTGGTGTTCTTGGTCCGGCGTCCATGGAGGTTTCCGCGTCCATCGATCGGAACACCGGAACCCCTAATCGCAGGCTCTCGAGATTGCGGGCTCTATAGAGGTAGATCCGCTCGAGTTCGAGCGTCTCGAGCCGTGGGCGTTCCGGCTTGGAATCTATGTTTTCGGCTGTTGTTGATGTGAATTGCGCCGCCCAACGTTGGATTGGGGCTGGCGTTTCTTGCGCCTGGAATGCTGGTGCCGCGGGACTCTTTTGGGTTAGCTCTCTCTCAGGTTCGTTGGCGTTCGCCTCTTGTTTTCCCGGACAAATTAGGAGGTGGAGGCATCGGGTATAGAAGAAGGAGACGAAAAGGATTGAGTTTTGGATTAGGTTTGGGTGAGATCCGGAGGTGTGGATCGCAATGCGAGGCGTGCATGCCTCCGGCTGAGAATAAAAATTCAAATTTAGACATTGAGTTCTTGAAATCTACCAGGAAAAGTGTGAGAGCTCAGAAGCATATTGTCGCGAAACAGTTCTCCAACGAACTGGATTACGAGGAATCTGAGCCGATGCAGTTGGCCTCCAGCTTCACAAACTGCCAAGAAGATCCATTGGTGGATAAATTGCGGACTCAGCTCGGAGTGATCCATCCCATCCCATCTCCTCCCATCAACAGGAGCATTGTTGGCTTCTTTGTACTCTTCTTCTTTGTTGGAGTTATCTTTGACAAGATTTGGACGTTTAGGAAGAGGAATAAATCAAGCCAGGATGTACGGAATGGTACCTGGCCTCAGGTGCCGACTAGCTTCTCTTTGTTTCTGGAGAAAGATCTTCAGAGGAAAGAGTCAGTTGAATGGGTCAACATGGTCTTGGGGAAGTTATGGAAGGTGTACAGGTCTGGACTCGAAAATTGGATCGTTGGATCAGTCCAGCCAGTAATAGACGACCTCAGGAAGCCTGATTATGTGCAGAGGGTCGAACTTAAGCAGTTCTCGCTGGGGGATGAACCGTTGTCAGTTAGGAACGTCGAACGGAGGACTTCTCGCCGTGTTAATGACTTGCAGTAAGTTTTTCTTTGTTGCGTGAAACATAAGTTCTGCTAGCAGTTTGGCATGCCAGTTTAATGTAACCTGTTACTGAATTTCTGTTGTCTTTCTAAATATGGAATCATGTCTCATGTTATCTAGCTAAATTTGATATCTGGTACCCACATCTAGAGTCTCAAATGTTAATAAAATTCTTGGCTAATTTTCCAACTACATGCTTCCATTGAAATTTTATACCATTATTTATTCGAGAAAACAACCCCATCAAGGGGAAAAATTGTTGCACACTGATCTGATTTTCTATATATACTTTTCTCCTGCATCAGGTATCAGATTGGCCTTCGTTATACGGGAGGTGCTCGCATGTTATTGTCCCTATCCTTAAAATTTGGTATTGTCCCCATAGCTGTACCTGTTGGAGTTCGTGATTTTGATATTGATGGGGAGCTTTGGGTTAAGTTACGATTAATACCAACAGAGCCTTGGGTGGGTGCTGTATCATGGGCTTTCGTCTCCCTTCCAAAGATTAAATTTGTGCTGTCACCATTCCGTTTGTTCAACCTTATGGGTATGTTTTAATTTTCTTATGACTACATTTTATTTTCGTATATTTATTACTTTTAGTATAAATTTTATTTTTTCATTAAACAGTTAAGACTTTGAAATTTTGTTGTTCAATATGCCAGATAGTAAGCTAATAACTAGAAGGTATTTGCATATGTTCGCTCATTGTAATGCATGGGCATTGATAGAAACATTTTCAGTCATCATCTTGTACATAATTTGCTTATGTGCTCATTATTGTCTGCTTCAATTAATCATATGGTGGGGCATTATTTGTTAATGGCAAGTAACACCCAGAAAGTTGACATTTCACATGGAACCTGGGTGTTTCATTCTGATGTCAATTGGTCAGTTTGAACTTGTGACAGGAGATAGTTTTCAGGCTAACAACTATCAAAAGGCAAGCCAATATAAAGTAAGTAAGAGAGAGAGAGAGAGAGAGAATGGAAGAAGAACATACAATTGTCGAATGGAGCAGGGAATGAAGAAGAAGAATGGAATTAATCTAAATTGAGGTGGCATGAATGGTTGTAATCCATAATAATTATGTATAACACCTTTTAGTAGTGAAATTGGGAATAGCAAAGGCAGCTTGTATAGATTAACCATTAACCCACAATGTTTTGCATAGCAAGTTCATGAGATTTATTGGAACTAGCTGATGCAGCACCAGTGCGGGGAAAGAGGAGAAGAAGGAGGAACAAGAGAAAGAGAAGGAAGAAGAGGTTGTAGAGACGCAGGAAGAATAGAGGAGGAGAGGAGAAAAAAAGAAGAAAGAACGTAGGGGGAAAGAAATTCCAAATCACTTCATTAAACCCTAATCATGAAAATAGTTCCCTATATATAGGGCCCAAATACACAACTTGCATAAACCCCCCTTACACAGAAATAAATCCTAATGAACCCACAAATAACACAAATAAGCCCTAAAATGCAAATAAGCCCAGAAATAAAATAAACCACAAATAAACCCTAGAATGCAAATAAGCCCAAAAATAAAATAATAAAATAAATATGCAAATAAACGAGTCTGGCTCAATCCGGGGGCTCAGGATCATCTGGATGAAGGGCTCTGATGTCCCCATCAACTCCTCCCGGGTGAGAAAAACTCGACCCCGTCGAGTACAGGTCTGGCCGGCTGTCGTACTGCTCCAGAAGATCGGGGTCAATGCGCTGCAACTGTGCTTTGGAAATCCACGTCACATCAGACTTTGGTCGACCTTTCCACCGAACAAGGTAACGTTGGTAACCACCGTTCCTGCTTGAAATAACCTGCTCATCCAATATATGTTCTATTTGTTCTCTGCGTGCATGAAATTTGGGAGGTGGTGGCTCAACAGCAGGTAATAGGGCAGGGTATCCAACATAGGCAGGTATATCAATAAAGGGGTCAGAAGGCAGGAATATTATCTTTTTGTATGGGACTAAATCTTCAATATTAAATGTCGCACTAATCCCATAGTCATCAGGAAGATCCACAACATATGCATTCGAACTGGTTTTCTTTAAGATTTTGAACTGTTCTGCACTACAAATTTGCAATTTCTTAAACGTTTCCGAAGAAAGTCGTTCAAACCTAATTCTTATCATGATGTAATCTCTTTCACTTAACTCATTATAACGTCTGTGTAAATCAGCAAAGGGTTTATATTTTAAGTTATTAAAGTGACTACAGTTGCTGATTTCTCGATGCAATGAATGTGGATGTGATACAATTGATTGTGCAGACTCAAAGACTCTATACTGATGAGACATGAAAAACAGGTCTATGGGTTGCCTAAGTTTGTAATCATGCACTACTTCGAATGGACTCATACCTATGGACTTGTTAACCGAACTATTACATGCAAACTCAACTGTCGGTAACATTAAATTCCAGGTCCTAGCATATGCATTCGGTCTGAGCCTATGATGTAGAAGGTTGGGCAGAGATGCTCCGGGAACTAGATCGATTGCGCGTTGGATATCATGCATTGGAGAAAGTGCATCCGGAAGATCATCAGGGAGTGCATCAGGAAACTCCTCTAGAAGGAAAACTACTACCGGGGAATGTTCAAGGTTGGACTCCGCATGGGTAACTTTAGCTACAAGTGCCAATTCAGATGATTGGCTCTCAATATCTGTCACTACCTCTTCCACAGTTGTGATGTGAAGTGGCTTGGTTGTACTTAGATCACTAGTCTCCCTTTGGGAATCATTTTGGACAAAGTCTAATTCTGTAGGTTCGTCTTCAAAGTCTTCTTCATAGTCTTCTATATTTGGTTCATAGACTTCTTCGACATATTCGGCCTCTTGGTTCCTAACTTCTGGTTCAGTAATCGGGTAGGTCTTAGTGGAACATTGGGGCGCTATATAGCCGAATTGTTGACACCTAGAGTATTGGGTTTGGTGCCTAGGAGAGTAGGGAAGGACTACAGGTGGTGCGACCAAACCGATTTTAGGTTGGGCTGTAACAGGGGTTGGCGATTTAGGGGTCCTAGAATGTTGCACGAGCTCACGGATCTCTTGTCTGAATTCTTTGTATCCAGCCCGTATGGCAACGATCTGTTCTAAGACAGACCTCAAAATGTCGGAATCCATGGTAGCTACAGGGGTTTTATGTTGACTGAGATAGTACTCCATATCACTACAGGTTGGCATGCAATGATGACACTGGGTGATGATGTGAAATGCAGTGTCACTAATGAAACCTTAATAACTATAATGTAGGACCAAATTTGATGCAGGACAACCTACTAATGCAATCTATTATGATTTCAGAAATCAGCAAGTCTTCACAATAATAACTTAAAATTTAAATGTTGCTGATTTTTACTTCGGTTATTCAGAATTAAGGATTAAGATTATTCAATTTAAGAAGTTAGATTGCAATCAAGTAGTACAGTTGTTCTGATCCTAAATCAATATGATCGAAGAATGTTGAGAAGCATCCAGTTGTTAGGGTGTGCTAATTTAATATTTAGATTTTAACAAGGCAAATAGGATGGGTTTGAAAGTAGGGGTTCTATGTTCTGAATTTTGACAACAATATAAATTTTCAAGTATATGGCTATCATGCAAGAGAACTAGAACATAATTAAATGAACAAGTCCAAGAAAAAGTGGAAACCTATCACCTGTCGTGAAGTAGTCGACCAGAATCGTGTGCTCGTGGACTGGGGCGACGATCGGTGTGCGGCGAGTCGGCTCGTCAGATGGCACGAATCTAGTCGAATCACAGCAACTTGGTGGACCTGATATCAGCAACTTGGGGGCCTAATCAAAGAACTTCGATGGGTCTGATGATGGGCCTCAGGGGCATGGCTTGGGCCTGATGAGTTAGCTGGGCCGCAGGTGGGTTGAGGTTTGATGGGGCTCGGGTGAGTGCAAATACGGGAGTGGGCGGGTGAAATGGGTTGGGGTCCTGGGCGTGTCGTGTGACAGAGGGGAGGGTTTTCGATGGTAGTGGCCTGTGGAGTGAAGGAAGGGTGTCTCGGGTGAGTTACGGCTGAGAGGAGGGGGGAAAATAATGGGGAGATTGGGACCGGCGGCCGACGGAGAAAGAGGAGGCGGTGCGGTAGAGCAGCAGCAGCGGCGGTGATGGAGGCCGCGAGAGCGGCGGCGATGGCTCGAACTCCGGCAGGGAGGTGCGGCAGCTTCGACGATGAGGAGACTGAGCGGCACGGAGGTGGCGACGGCGAAGTGGCGGCGGCGTAGGCGGTGGCGGAGAAGCGACGGTGGAGAAGAGGGGCGGATCGTGGCGGCGGAAAGGGAGAAGATGAACAGGTGCTTCTCTCTCTCTTCTTTTTTTTTTTCTTTTTTTTTTTCTCTTTTTTTTTTTAACTCGGATCCGTTAGGATCCGGATTATCGGGTTTGACCCGACCCTATACCCGTTACGGGTTTGTCACGTGAAATCACGTGCGTTTTTTTTTTTTTTTTTTTTTGGGGCTACCGGATTCGGCTTAACGGGTTTAGGCCTTACCCGTTAAACCTTTCTTCAACCTCCCGATGGGTTCGGGAGGATACGCCGATCTCGGCGGCGGCGATCGCGAGGCGGGGCGGCAATCACGGGCGGCGGCCGGTCACGAGCTCCGGCTGGTGGCGGCTGCGGACTTTTGGCGACAGACGGCGGCCACGGGCGGCGTCAACAGGCACGGGAACCCGGGCGGCGACGTTTTCGTGGGGATATGGCTCCTCCGACGGCGGGCTCGGACCTTCACTGGGCAGCGGCGGCGGCGAGAACGTCCGAAGGTGGCTCGGCTCTGCTAGCGGCGACTGGTGGCGGCGGTGGGCGCGGATGAGGTGGTGGAGGCGGTGGCGACGACTGCTGGCGGGAGGATTGTTGGAAATTATGTCCTAAATCCAATCAATTGTTGATTGTAAATGTATTTGAATCAATTATAAATAACATGGTATTTATTCATCACCAGAACATCTTCACAAACTCCGATGTGATGAAGTCCTTAGGACTGCTTTGTGTAATGAAATATGATTTTGTCACACAGGTCCTTAAATGTTCATGACCGTATGATATACTATTAATAGGACGATAGTATTATCGGGCGTAGGTCATTGTGTATCATATTTGTTGGTTGTCTTCCAAACCAAAGAGTATAGAGATACTAGTATGGTATACAGGTGAATGGTAGTGTACGTTCACTGAACGTGACCAATTGACGGACTCTCTCTTGTCAAGAGTTGTTCCGAGTGGATATGGGTATATGTATCCTTTAGACCTGAGATTGCAACCGGTGGCTTGCAAGCAACTCACTGTACTTTGGTGCCGGACTACCTGAATTTCTAATCCAGCGACGAAAGGTTTCTGGGTCCAGTCAAGTACTTGTGGTAGTCAGTTGCAGATCAAGATGGGATTGACCTCCCTTAGAAATAAGGGTGAATGCCTTGTGTTTTCAATTAAGTAGTATCCTGGCCAGGGAAAGTCAAATCACTATCACTTGACTTATTGAATTGAAACATATTTCCGGATGGATCGTTTCAGGGTAGACAGACTCTAAACCCATCCTGGGCATTTTCTGGTCAAGAGGATGAATTATGCAGTAACCATAGTCCATAGGTTCTAGAATGTTGCTTTGCATCTATTCGGCCTATCCGGTCGTCGGGTCCCATTGCTAGATGGTTACTTCGATTAGTGCAGGAAGTGTTCTTGTACTACCGGCTTAGGTTCGAACCTGTGAGGTCACACGCTTAGAAGTTTCTGGATTGATCAAATGGCTGATTGACGATTGAGAATCGTCTAGAGGTAAAATAGTCAATGTGATTGACTGATTGCCCTAAGCAATTGTTGCTTGGAGAAGTTAATTGGTGATTAGATCACTGATTAGACTCAATTTGATTGAGTAATAGAGATTGGGCTTGACCAAATTCAAATATGATTTGAAGTTGGTAAAACCGTAATTGACACCAAAATTGGTTTGGTGAAAATGTCTAATTTGCCCCAACCAAATCAGATTTGGCTTGAGTCAAATTGGATTAAAATCAATTATGATCCTAGTATGACTAGGACTTCCTTCCCTATGTGGGATCCACATACTGTATGTGGGACCCACGTCCTGCCTAGGTGGGACCCACATACTGTATGTGGGACCCATGTCCTGCTTAGGTGGGACCCACATATTGTATGTGGGACCCACATCCCGGCCACCTCACCCCTTTGCATGCGTGACACGTGGCGGAGCAGGACACCTCTTTTGCTTGCATGCGTGACACGTGGTGGAGCAGGACACCTCTTTTGCTTGCATGTGTGACATGTGGCGGGCCTGGACACCTCACACTCCTCCTGATGTCATCCATGACCTCATCTGCCTCATGAGGTCATCCATGACATCGCCCTCCAGGCCACCTCACCCCTTTGCATGTGTGACACGTGGCGGAGCAGGACATCTCTCTTCCTTGCATGTGTGACATGTGTCCTGGCAGGACACCTCACAGGACACCTCATAGGGACACCTCACCTTCTTCTTGGCCTATAAATAGGCCACCCCTCTTCCTTCTTCCCAACACATGGAGAGCACCAGAGAAAGAGAGTGAGAGGAGAGAGTAGTTCTGAAGGTGAAAGCCCAAGAAGGAGTTCTTGAGCTGTGAAGGTCCATCTTCTTCCTTCTCCCTTTCAGCCAACCTTCTGCCTCCCTGCGAGCTAGCACTCCCCGGGAAGCTGATCATTCCGGAGCTTCGCGTGGACGAGTCATCGAGGCCGGACGCTTGTGCGGCTGCGAAGCATCCTTGAAGGAACCCCCTTCTAAAGGTAAGAGATCTGATCTCTTTTATGGTTGAGATATGATCTCAATCTTCAAATCACAAGAAATTGTGATTTATGCATATTGATTTGAATTACACAATCCTCGGGATCTGAGGGCTTTGTGATATATGGTGTCAAAGCAAAGGATTAGTGGAGACTATCCGATTCTCGGAAACTCTCACGCGTGATCGTGTGACGAAGCGTGGCTCTCCACCCGGGGGCTCATATGATGAGTGCTTTGATAGGCACGCGCGGGTGTCACCCTATGTATTAGGACTGAGCCTGCGCCACATGTGATGTGCAGTTGAAGACTGTCTTCGACTGGTACCAGAGTTAAAATATCTAAAATATCAAGCATGTTTTTGGTTAAAATGTTTAACCCGTTCTTTCCGCATAAAAATTTTCTGAAATTCATGCTTAGCCCTCTGCACGCACACCATCAAGGATCCGGCGCAGGGCTTCTGTGTGGGAACCGTGAAAGAAGAAAGGGAAAAACAGAAGGTTTTTTTTTTTTTTTTTGCTGTTGGTGGGAACCGAGGGAAAGGAAGATTGTAGTTGGATCGTGGCTTTGGCAATAGAAGCAAAACCAACCCGCTCTGATACCAAGTTGATGCAGCACCAGTGCGGGGAAAGAGGAGAAGAAGGAGGAACAAGAGAAAGAGAAGGAAGAAGAGGTTGTAGAGACGCCGGAAGAATAGAGGAGGAGAGGAGAAAAAGAGAAGAAAGAACGTAGGGGGAAAGAAATTCCAAATCACTTCATTAAACCCTAATCATGAAAATAGTTCCCTATATATAGGGCCCAAATACACAACTTGCATAAACCCCCCTTACACAGAAATAAATCCTAATGAACCCACAAATAACACAAATAAGCCCTAAAATGCAAATAAGCCCAGAAATAAAATAAACCACAAATAAACCCTAGAATGCAAATAAGCCCAAAAATAAAATAATAAAATAAATATGCAAATAAACGAGTCTGGCTCAATCCGGGGGCTCAGGATCATCTGGATGAAGGGCTCTGATGTCCCCATCACTAGCATTGTCTAATGTTGTGCTTTCCAAGATATGTAGCACCCATGTGAGAGTGTATAGTGGGCTGCACTTTGAGAGGTCTTTAGCTGCTTGAGAAAATTACCATTATAAAAGCATGACTATCTTTCAGCATGTTCAATGCACATGCCTTGGGGAGGGGAGTGGAAAAGAAAAAAAAAATAGGGTAGATTTCCTTGTAAGACTTTTCCCTTAGGAGGGATTTCTTTACTCGACTTCCCTTACCTTTACTGCTCTAAAGATCGGTCGTTCTTTTCAAGCACTCCCTTGTTCCCCTGAGGGCTATTCTTGAATATGAAAAAATGTTCTATTTCTTTTATCGTGCAATCTAAGGTGTTCTCAAACGGTGACGCCTTGTGTTCGGAAGCCACAAGTTGCTCTTGGGAAGGAGAAAGAGACAGCCACTCTTGGAAAAGTTAAAAACAGAAAGGAGGGCAGAGTCCAACTTGGTGGATCAAGATGCACCACCCAGAGTTTGCATTTTACATTCAGAAGACAATTATATCAAGAAGTAGAAGATTTTCTTGCAGATTGATTCACCCTTACAATGAAGATAACAGCGTAGGATGTAGATAGAGATTGTGATTTGATATGGCTTATTTTTCTTTGGAATAATCTACATTTAGTATGATTAATTAATAAGATAACTGATTGGTCTAACACAAATTTGAAATCATTGCACAAGAGATAACCATTATGGGTCATCCCAATAAGGTTGCCATCACCATACAGCAAAAGGTTTATTTTGAATGGTAATCCTTCGAAGACTCTAGCAAATCCAGCATTTTGGGAAGGTGGCAGGCATAGTTCACTGATTGTGAAGCTGAGGTGGCATACTTAGAGTCTGTTGTTCTGTATTTCTATTTATAATTGTTTTTCACCAATGAAGCAATAAGAGAGCTATATCATTGTCTCTAAAAGAACTTATGAAGTTCCCCTCAAAAGAGTGCATACCCAATAATGTAATGGGAGTTGATTTTGATGTTTTCCTAGCCTTCACAATTTTGCTGATTATTTTTGTGCATCAGACTGCTAACCGAAGAGGATACATAGAGAAACTGAGATGCTTTTCAGTATTTTTCAGTATTTCTTCAGCATCACAATTTTTTGGGCTAGTTATGTGATGCTAGGCATCACAATTTCTGGTCTTGTTATAAACCACTATATGCAATTTATTCTGATACATTTTAGTCAAAGTGCTTGAAATGTCCATGTGGATATTTATATTGCACAATTACTTTGATGTGTTACTAATGGTAACTTAAATGTTCTTTGCATGGAATCGGCAATTCTTCACCAGCAATTCCTGTTATATCAATGTGAGTAAAGTCATCCATGTTCTTTCTATCTCCTCTCTCTCTCTCTCTCTCTAACTCATTTGCAAATTCGTTGTTCCTCTACTCTTAGATCTCATTTCTTACTGCATGGCAATGTTGCTATGATTATTATTTTTATTTTTATAAACATTATGCAGAAATCCACATGGCCAGGCCCTTTTCTCAATAAACTTGCGTAACTAGAAGTGGCTAAAACAATTTTATTTTTATAATACCATTTACAGCAAACGGGGATTCATGGTAAAATAAAAAAATGGGGGTTATCGATAGATATAGAAATAACTTCTATTCTCTAAAATGGTAAAAGAAACTTGATTTCAATTTTGTCAGCATGTTGAGTATGTCACTATCCTGTGTCCGTGTGATATTTCTTTCTCTCATGGTAATGCCAACTTGTGTTTTTTAAGTTATATCAAGTTTGAACAGGGCTCCGGAAACCTATCATAACTTTAAAAGTGTGCCAAGGGTTTTTATTGTCATCTTGGACAATTTTAGATGCTCTGTTGTTGCAGGTTTTTGCAGGCTAATACTAGTGCATTTAGAAAAATTTGGACACTGCTTTACCTGAGTGGGTCGGAATTACCAGCAACCTAGAATCACTCAACCTCGGTTTAGAGGTATCACCTGACCCTGCTCAAACTGAGGGTGGAGATAATCAGATCTCTAGAACCAAAAGATGCCTCATTCATTTCACTTACACATATATGGGCATAACACATGGTAATCCCAATATTAGCGTATCTACTTCTTGTGTCTGCCATCTTATCTGTATCCTTCGTTATCTGGATTTACCATATCAACATATATGAAACATGTTATATCTAAATTTGTGTTTGTGGCCATGCTTCTTACATGGTTGCTGTTTCTTAAGACACTTTAAGAAATGATTTCTATATGAAATGTTTGGGTTTCAATATCTAAATTTGTGTTTGTGGCCATGCTTCTTACATGGTTGTTGTCTCTTAATACACGTTAAGAAACAATTTCTATATGAAGTGTTTGGGTTTCCAATGGGACTCAAAAAGGCACAGTTTTAACTTTCAACCCAACTAAAGATTTTCAGCCTGTAGCCCTACATGAGAAATCTCTTGAATTGTTTTATATCCTAAATACTTCTTTTAAGACATAACATACTCTGTGACTCGCACACCATATTTTGTTGGTGAGGATGGTGAATATATTATGATAGGTGAACGTAGAGACCAGAAATGGCATCTTATATAAGTAGCGAAGTAGATATATCTTCAATATGGATTTATATGAGTTCTTCAAAAGGTGGTGCGTAAGGTGCTACATTAGTGGACGTGATGTAGCTCCTAAAAACACATGTTTAAATTTTTTTAGTATGTTCTGTGAATATCTGGGCATATCCTTGTTAATTAATTGTTACTAGGGTCCAATCCTTTTATCCCTTTCCTATTTTATTTGCATGCTATGGTGTTTCTTCTTTTGACTCATCTAACCCCTCATTGTCTTTGAGTGGATTTTCATATTTTTGTTTTTGACTGAAAAAGTATCTTATGTTTCATCAAGTGCTATGCTTTACATTTTCCCGTTTGTGCTTTCACCCATTATGCAAACATGATAAGTCTCCTCTCTTTATGAAGATTGCAGCCAAAACTGATGTTTGTCGATTATTCATGCTATCATATGATGATATATTACTTTGGTTTGTTATGCTACATTCTGAGCTAAAAGCTTTACTTTTCTTCTTTCTAGGTTCCTGACGAAGCTTCTAACTGAAGATTTGCCTCGACTTTTTGTGCGTCCAAAAAAAATTGTCCTTGACTTTCAGAAAGGAAAAGCACTTGGCCCTGTTTCAGATGATTCTAAAACTGATGCAATTCAGGAAGGAAATAAAGATTTTGTTGGAGAGTTATCAGTGACTCTAGTTGATGCTCAGAAACTTGCTTATGTCATATTTGGTACCTGTTCTTACCTTAAGAGAAAAGTTTCTTTGCCATTGATCTTCTATTGCATGTAAAAAGAGGCCCGACTCTTCTGTTTTTATAAGTCCTTCCTTTTACATGTCAATTAAAAAATACAGTATTTAACTATTTATGGCAATTTTTGATATTTAGCCTTTGTTTTGGTTGACCTGCTGAATGTGATTCTGATTCTGGGCATCTCTACAGGAAGTCAGTGCATACCTATAGTTCTTTTATTTTGTTAGTTTCAGAAGCATGCATTGTCAAGTGGAATCATGTTTTCAGATGTAAATTTGTTTTAAAATGGTTTATATTTTTTGTTTTGTAATCATTTTTTTTATTTTATATTTTAGCAAAATTTGATTTACCCATGCATGCATGAGCAGGGAAGACAGATCCTTATGTTGTTTTAAGTTTGGGTGATCAGGTAATTCGAAGCAAGAAAAATAGCCAAACAACGGTCATCGGGCCACCTGGAGAGCCCATCTGGAATCAGGTAAGCCATCTTTATTGTAAGCATTTTTCAGTCAAGTGCTGAACTTTTAAGGTGATGTATATTTTGGCATGTGAACAGGATTTTCATATGCTTGTTGTGAATCCTAGGAAGCAGAAATTATATATCCAAGTAAAGGACTCCTTTGGATTCATGGATTTCACTATTGGCACAGGCGAGGTAAAGTATTGCTATGTTGAATGGTTGATCCATCAGAAGTGGTTAATTAATAAATTTGACCATGTATCATTCACATTGTTGTCCATGCTTAATACATCTGTAACAACACCCTCAACAAATGTCATATAAAACCGTTTTTAGATCTTGAATAGAAGTTGTATGAGACGTGTTGTCCTGTAACATAAGATTAAGATTCTCAAGTGAAGGTGCTTCCATTAGTAGCTGGCTTCAGAAGTTCTAATATAATATTTTTCTTTGAGAATGCTTACCGTGTATTTGAGTAACTCATTTTAAACTTTGCATTTGAATCTTACCTTAACTACCCCACTCTGGTTTATCTGAGATTATCATGTCGAACACTGATAATTTATTGTCATCGATAAGATACTCTTTTAAAATAATAATAGGGATGATTTATGTTTTGGTTGTCTACATATGATCTTCATTGGCTTGGAGAAAGCTTATGTTATTTTACCAAGAAAGGCAAGTTGGTGGCTTTAAGAAGGAAAAATGTGCAAATAAATGATACTTTGAAATCATTAAGGACGTGTGATGGGAAAGTGACAAGCATTTGGAGTAGCTGTAAACTTGAATAGATAAGGCAGGGCCCTGAATCTATGGTTTAGGCTTTATGTTTATATTTTTTTTTCTTCAGTTTCATATTAGGTATCTTTCTGTTGTTTGTAATTCATATTCATTATGACTTTCATTGTTTACTAGGTTGAGCTAGGATCTCTTCAAGATACAGTACCAACGGACAGAATTGTAGCTTTACAAGGAGGTTGGGGATTGTTTAGGAACCGATCTTCTGGGGAAATATTACTGCACCTCACATACAAGGCATATGTTGAGGACGAAGAAGATGATAGCGTAAAAACAGAATATGCAGATGGTGATGCATCTGATGACGAGATGCTAGACTATGAACATGCAAATGGCACATCTGGACAAAGTAAAAGTGACCCTGATGAAAAAGAAAGAGAATCATTTATGGATGTCCTAGCAGCTCTGCTTGTAAGTGAGGAATTTCAGGGCATAGTGGCATCTGAAACAGGAATTCCAAAAATTCCTGAGGAGTCCAATTATTCAGAATCAACAATATCAAGAGCCCGTGGTCGTAATGCTGAGACCTCACGTCTTGAACCTGATAGTGTTTCAAGTGGTGTCAGAGGTAATGCCAATTTTTTTCCTATTTCTGTTGATATATGCATTAAACAGCAAACTTCATAAATTTTTTATATTGTGATTTAACTTTTGTTTTATTTTTGCAGAGTCAACATTAGTTTGGCTTGCTGTGATAACAACTATAGCTGTGCTGATCTCTATTAATGTTGGCGGTTCAAGTTTCTTCAATCCGTAATATCATTCAAAATACCTGTGAGCAGCTGAAACATCCTTTTTGATTAAATCAAGAAATTCTTAAAAACTCATCATCTTGAACCTTCTTGCACTTTAAAATCCTGAGGAAGCTATCTTTGCCTACCTGCTCTTTATACATTGTAAAAGCAATATCACCAGTTTGAAGGCTACATTTTATTTTTGTGATGACCCGTGCATTTTTGACCTTAGGAAATCAAGTTTAACAACTACTCGCAGGAGTATCCAGCCAGTCTTTTTGGATCTATATATGCTGGAAACTGTGTTGCTACTGGCTACTTTTCTGAGGGTGAACCCCTACATATTTTCATGGTTGAAACTTGTCAATAAACTTGTTGATTTCATTTTTTGTTTTTATTGGCAGACTCCCTTTTCAGTCCTTTCTGCACATTGGGCTTGAAAGTTATGTGACAATCTCGAGGTATTTTAAATAGCGATGGAGTAAATGACAATTTATTCATTTTCAGTGATGTTCATGCCCTCATTTTATCAAGAAATGTTTTCTTTGCTCTTAGCCTCTTACTATTATGCAGATGTATAAACTGGACCCTAATGCCTATCCACACAGTTCAATCTTAAATATTAATATTCCCATTTTGGATGTTTCTTAAAGAAGTTCCTTCTAATTTTTCTTTATCTTATTCGAATAATTATACTGCAGGGTCGTGTGCTTAATTCGATGATCTGCTATAATTAATCATTTAACTGTACATACAGGACATTGCACACAGTCTATTCTTAATGAATGTCATAAGATAAGTGCACAAAAAAGATCTGAAATTTGGGTGGAGGAAAATCCCTATACCTGCTTTGCTTGTATAAATCTTGTAAAATATGTGCGAGCAAAATAAAGTATTAGCTATTACTTGAGGATGAGTTTAACAGTACCCAGCACCTGATCTATTAGCTTTTTGAGTGGTGATTATGACGAATGGGATCTTTTTATTATTCTTTTGTTCACAACTGATGGATGAATTACTTTAATCTACTTTTAGAAGCTTGTACTTATAGATATAATCGGCCAGATCTAATCTTTATTTTTTCAATTCTGTATTTTGTTTGAATTTGCTGGCCCTTCTTTTATGGCAATAAATTTAAATTATTCCTGAGAATGACTAGATGTTTACTGAAAAGTCGTTCTGTTCGCAGGCGCGGCAAAGAACATTTCAAGGTAGAGTGATAATCAAGTAATACAATGTTTTCTTGTGACTGCATTCTGTCTTCCTTTCTGGTGTAATTCAACATACTAGCAGAGGAACAGGCTTGTGGTGGCACACCACCCCCCCCCCCCCCCCCCCCCCCCCCTCATTATTTTCCACTGATGCTTGTAATTTTGTTATCCATACCTCATGTCCATATGCCATAACACTTGTATTTCTGATCTTGACTCTGTCAATGTGTAACTGAAAAAGCATTAGTTTTTGGTTGGTTTTGTTTGTGCAGAAACCTGGGGAATAAATTCTGTCTATAATTTATGTTCTTTGACTTCTCTTTCTAAGATACCATTCTGAATTGTAAGCATGCATGCATATTCTTTTTGCTTGCGAAGCATCTCTAGTCCGGCTAAAAATTATGCACTCAGTAGACTGATCTTTTTCTATTGATGATGTATCAAATGGTTGAAATCTCTTTTCATGGATGGTTTCTTCCCTTGTATGTTGCCTATTTTGAAGTCCTGTAAAAATTGAGATTGGAAGCACATCTGATATTTTTATTTTAAGATCGTTTTGGTCACATGGATGACTCATATTTCTAGTGTGAATACATCCAAAAAAGTCAAAAGATAACAACTTTTGAAGCGTTCTAGGCAGCTTCCTCTCATCTACCCAGAGGGCTCCCTCGAAGTGGTTATTGATATACGAGACCACCCAATCCGTAGCTCCGTTAGTCTTTCTATAAACATGCTTAGTCTGGAAGGCAACATCTCCACCTACTATGGTCCGAATATTCTTGAGCAATGGGTGGCAGCTACTTATGTCGCCGGTGCATCTCTGGAACCAGCCAATCACCATAGCCGAGTTGCCCTCAAGCAAGACTATGCTAACCTGCAGCACACGCCAGGCTTGACACAGCGCTGCCCAAGCAGTCTTCAACTCTGCCCCATTCGCCGTTAGAAAGTCTCGAAACTTTCTTCTCTCCACCTTGTCGGTGTAGACCCTGTCACTTCTCTTCGCATTAGGCTCCTGGGTTGCATTTGAAGTTTCCAGTAACCAAAGTCGAGATCCCTTGAGACACAAGATTGGTGATCTCACCCTAGAGAGCCCTCCTCACCTTGTAATTAGTACTAGTATATACTCTAGATATAATCCAAGGAGTTTCATTAGGTTCCGAAATTATGATTATAACTTGCTGGGGGCAGTGGAACACATCCACAATAGCGACACCCTACTTCCATAAGACCATGATGCCCTCCGACAGGCCTCGAGACTCCACAGCAAAGGACTCCCAAGTAGTCGAAAGGCGACACTGAGCACGACAGAGGCTGTCTTCAGAAAGCCGCGTCTTACACAAGAAACAGATGTCCTGGCCATTTACCTGGACCAGTCTTCTAAACGAGGTGTTGAAGGAGGGCTTGATAGCTCCCCTGCAATTCTACACAAGGATCTTCATTTCGCACAATACTGCAATTTCGGCCCTTGTGCCTCGCCGCATAGGGCCCCATCACCCAACATCTCTAACTGGGCCGACCCATCACCAATCCCCTCACCATCAATCCTTTCCGAGTCGCCCCCCAGCACCGTCATCCTAGCCCTTCTCACCGCTAATTGGTGGTCTAGAGGGGCGGTAGTGGAGCCCGAATTCAGCCCGCCACCCGCCAGCCCACCGCCATTAGCCTCCTTTCCTGCCACCTCCCCCCGGCCTGGAGCCCGAAATCCTCACATTCAACTTGGCCTGGGCCTCACCTCCGGACGTCACAAGGCTTGGAGCAGCCCCGGGAGACCTCACATCCACCGGCCCCAGCGGAGTCGGAGAAGAGTCAAGGGTTGCCAGGTTTGTAGTCCGGGCTCATTGGGAAAGATGCTGGCGTATGGGCGAATGGGGGGAAGCCCCGTGCTCTGCACACCCGAGCCCCAGTCAGGCCCAGCCTTTTGCTTGGGCACCACGGGTGCACCCCGCTCGTCCGCACGAGTGGTCCGGCCCGCACTCCCAAGGCGACCCACATTTGAATAGTCCGGGCCTACCCCGACCGAACTGGTCACTGGGCTCCTGGGCCTTTTGTTTGATAGACCCAGGCCTGCGTCCATCATCAGCACCTATGGGCCGGCCTGCACCCTGGCCAGCCCAATACTACCTGCGTCATCCGCTGAGTCGACTAAGTTAGTCGGCGGGTCAAAACTCGACCCGACTCGGCGATTACCTTGAGTCATTCCCAACCCTGAGCCCGAGTCACCCCCCTCATCGGCCGGCCAATCCTTCGGGGGTGGAACGTCGCCGCGCCATTTTCCCCGGCTTTCGCCAACCGTCCAAGTCCGATGGCAAGCCGGGAGAACTTAGGCGGTTGGGCGGGGACTACAGCTTGGAGGAGGATGACTTAGGGGTTGACTCAGTCATTTTTTTCGGCTGCCGCGACCTCTTTGTGCAGCTCGCGGGGGCCGAATCCTCATGGCCGCCAACTAATGGCCAAAGATCGGATGCCGAGACTCCTTGCCAGAGATCGAGTCTTGCTCCCCGTGGCCTCCATCGGTTTCCATCACCACGAGGCTAGGGGACCACGTCTGCTCCTGCCCCTCCTTCTCCATCATCGGCGTCGGAAACCTACAGGCCGCTTCGGCATGCTCGATTTGCCCGCAACCGTAGCAGAAGTCGGGCATGTTCTCGGAGACGAAGGGATGCCATAGCACCCTTACCTTCTTCTTGATCTGAATGCAGGGCAACAACGGTGCAGTGGCATCGATGGCCACCTTAACTCTAGCAAAACTCATCACCTTCTGCTGCTCTGTTGTCCCGTCGACGGCCAGCAATTGGCCAGCCACCATAGCTATCCGAAGGATTGTCTCACTCGACCAATACTCCACCGGCATCCTTGGTAGCAGGATGTAGACCATTGCCGTCTTCACTGCATCCAGGCCGGGCACAACATCGGGAGCCCACAGCTCCATGGCCAGCAACTGGTCTGCCAGCACCCACGGGCTGCTGGTGAGGGTGAGATCCCGGTCAGCAATGGTCTTGAAACGGAGAGCGAGGTAGTCGTCGGCGAGCAGCATCGCTTCCACCTCTTGCTCTGTCTTCCCCCGAAGAGCGACGTCCCGGGCTATCTACTCGGCCGGCACCCGACGACCAAGGCTTCAGACAACCACCGCCCGATCCTCTCACTCATTTCGAGATGCCTCGATCGACTCCTCCGGCAGCTCGAGGATTGCCGTGAAGTGCCGCCATAAGTTCTTCGCCTCCTCCTCTGAGATCGGGTGTGTTGCCCAGCCCTCTAGCTTCGCCCGACCACACTTATCCTCCCCCCGCGTCAACGATCCTCGGCTCCCACCTGCAGCAGCGTTGCCCATCACCTTGCTCACCTTCTCTGCCATTACCAGTCGCACAAAAATCAAAGCAATCCCCTGAGAGCGAACTAGCCGTTACATGTTAACTCTTTAAAAAGGGAGTAAGCTACCCAAACTCAAGATTCAAACAACTGAACATACAATGTGAAAATATTTAGAAATCAAAATTTATATGGTTTAGTGGTCCCTAATTAAATCACTAAGGCCCTGTTTGGGGGAGCTGTTGGCAGTAGAGCTGTTAGAAGTAGAGCTGTTGGAAGTAGAGCTGTCTGAAGTAGAGCTGTTATAAAAAGCTGTTTGCTGTTTGGTAACTACATTCGTAAAGTGCTGTGGTACTTTATTTTGTGTTTGGTAAACAAACTGAGAAAGTACTTTTATATGACAAAATTACCATAAAGGACATTGCATAGTATTATACAACAGAACATAATAAAACATAACATAAATTAATACATAAATATATGATATAGTATAATATTATTGTAATATAAAATAATATTATGTTGATATAGCATAATAGTAATATAATTATTAGAGTAAATTAATATTTGGTAATATAACATAATATTAAATTATTTAACATAACATATTAATGTATGCTGATATAATATAATATATATTATATTTATAGTATAATACAATAATAAAAGTATAAAATATTATAATTATTAGTATAAATTAATTTCTCATAATATAACATAATATTAAATTATTTAAAATAACATATTAATGTATTATAATGTAATGTAATATAATACAATATTTATAGTATAATACAATAATAAAGGTATAAAATATTATAATTATTATTATAAATTAATTTTTCATAATATAACATAATATTAAATTATTTAAAATAACATATTAATGTATTATGATATAATATAATATGATATTATATTTATAGTATAATACAAAAATAAAGGTATAAAATATTATAATTATTAGTATAAATTAATTTTGCATAATATAACATAATATTAAATTATTTAACATAACATATTAATGTATTATGATATAATATAATATGATATTATATTTATAGTATAACACAAAAATAAAGGTATAAAATATTATAATTATTAGTATAAAATAATTTTTCATAATTTCTCATAAAATAATTTTCCGCGGTCCAGGGGCTCTTCTTCGTGGTCCACGCTCGAGGAGGACCTCAGCGTGGGCCGCGAGGTTGATGATAAAAAAAAAACAATAGATTGATTTTGGAAGGTATGGAAAAGGATTAAAAATTTTTTCTTCTAAAATGTGGTTCAAGAGATGCATACAAAATTGAAAAGAAAAATACCTTTTCTTATGGAAGGGAGTCTGACGGCTAGGGTTCTTGGCTCCAGCAGATTTTTAGGTTTATAAAGGGACAAACTATGTAATTATGTTATTTTAATATGGGCATTTTTGTCAAAAATACAGCTTTCCGAAAAAGCTGAAACAGCTTCCTCCCAAAAGCTCCAAATTGGAGCTTCCTCCCAAAAGCTGTTTTCAGCTTCCCGCAAAAGCTGAAACAGCTTTTTGAAAAATTTACCAAACACAGTTTTTCATCTAAAAGTACTTTTGGAGGGCCAGAAAGTGCTTTCTGGCCCTCCAAAAGCTCCCCCAAACAGGGCCTAAGTATCAAATGGATGGTTTTAATATGATGAAAAGCTAATAAATTTAGATTCACAAATGTTTTAAAATGTGAACATTGTGATCCATAAAATGAATTTTTAATTTTCTTATCCTATTATGTATTTTATCCTATTTCTCATCTACTGGTCTCAATGAAATAACATTAGCATACTAAGAGTTTGATGGATGAATATGTCTTCCTTCATCAATGAGAGACTTGGGGTCGAGCTTTAAAAAGTCTCTCGTCAATCCACTACTTTTTTTTTTTGTAGCCTGGTGATATCGAGCCTCAAAGTTACTGCCAAACTCTCAATCTTTCACTTTCTTTTTTTTTTTCTTCAATCTAGTGGTTTGGTTCTATAATATGGGTTTCAAATAATCCATGTTACGGAACCAAAAGACGACTAGGCATAGGGCCTCCAACTTGACATCACTTGCTATGAATATAGACGGAACTGAGACCTTAACTTCTTCTTAATATGCTAATTCTGTTGTTCACTTTTCTAGTTAGAGTATACCATTATTTAGAACCATTTTTAGAAACAACATAGTAGGAGACGAGGAATGATTAAAAATGATAAATTTGAGATCGTGTCGAGCGCCCTCCCACCTTCTCTTTGTGAACTATTTTTATATTATTATATAATGGCCATAAATAAAATTTTAAAAAACTGAAAATAGACTTTTTTTTATACCCTATCTTATAATCATACCCATACACGCACACACACATCGTGTATGTGTATCGGACTACACATTTTACATCAACCTTATATTAATTTTAAGAAGCGAGCTAACGAATTTAAAACCAATAGCAGACCGTTTAAATCAAAAATTCAAACGGTCATGTATGATTGACACTATAAAAAATATCTAAAAATCAGAATTTATATAATTTGATGATTCTAACCCATGAATCAAATTTGTACAACAACAGGCCGGTTTAGCGAACGTACCTACCACGTTGAGAGAGATCATAGCTGGTATGCTAATAAATAAAGAAAGAATAAATAAATAAATGAATTAATAAATGCATAAGTACTTAATAATAGAAACAGTCACTGTTTCTCCGAATTCCGAGACAACGGCGCAGAACTCAAATCTTTTCACCACCGTCCGATCCCATTTTAACGAACTCGATTTTGACGAAACATTGAGAGTACGCCCGAAGTCAGCAAATACGACAAACTATATCTCATTTTAATCCAACTCCTATTTATGTATCACCAGCCAAGAGCCTTGCATAGAGCTTCACCGCAAAAAAAAAAGGAGAAAAACCTTACGTAGGGAAGTAGATCGTGAAAATAGAAGTGAGAGAAGAGGGAAGGGGGGGAGAGAGAGAGAGAGCAAGAAAGCTCTCTGGCGTGTGATTCCTGTTGAGGTGCGAATCGGAACGTTAGTTTGATTCTTTAATGGCGGATTGTGAACTCTGGAACTGATTTTTCTCTGAAAATCCTTAGGATTTTTGTTGATTTTTTTTTTTAATATTTTGTTTGGGTGGAGGGAGTAAAAGAATTATTCTTTGTTTCCGATATCTCAAACGGTCGAGATTTCCGATCCTTGATGGCTTCTTTCTTTCTTGTTTCTTTTTTATCGAATCACGTGGTTATCTGAGGTTTGGTCGGATTCTTGGGAATCTTTACGCTCTGGGTCGCTCTTAGATCTCGACTTTTGCTGTGTCTCAACATTAATATATAGCTGGGAAGTAGCTTTTAGCTCTGATCCACCTTTCTTCTCCCTGCCGTTTCCACAAGGCAGTGCCGGAGCCCTTTCCGGCTCGGTTCTGAGTTAGATTTTCTAGAGGTAATCGTTATCCGCTCCCCTTAACCCCCCTATTTTATAGATTCTTCTGGTTCTGGTTCTTTCCGTTCGGTGATCTCAGTAGTTTGATCCGTGGTCTTAGAGTTCTGTGTTCGTTTTCTGGATCTTGCAGGTTAAAGTTGTTCTTTTTGGACTGATCTGCTACTCGTCTATAGTATTAGTTTTGAGACATTCTTTGGCGTGAACGCTATATCTCTTCTTTGAGTGTAGGACCTGCAGCGGATCTGGAACGGTTAATGCTTCTTGTTTTGCTTTTCTGGCCATACTTGGGGTTTTCTCTGATTTTCTTTAACTTATTCTTTTAGCTCATCTTGAAGTTTTCTTTTGCTTTTTTTTTTTTTTTTTTTTTTTTTTTTTGAGATTGAGAACAGTACTGTTGTTTATTTCTGGTCTCCTCTGTTTAATATAATGCCCTGTTTGCTTTTGGTATTGTATGTTTTCCCTTTTTTTTTTCCTTGATAGTACCCATAGAATTGTGTCTAATTATTTCTACCAGAATTCAGAGTCATGGGCTTAGTAATCCCCATAGTTTGATCCATGTATCCGTACCAGCTTGATACGGAGCATACCATACCATATCGGTACTTGATACAGATGGCGTACTTAGTGTTGGTATGCTAAAAAAAACTCTGTACCTAGTATGGCACCGGTATAGGTCCAGTACTGAGACGGAGAATTTTAGTTTGATCTTTAATTTCTCCTGAGATATTTGTCGCTAGTTGCTGGTTTCTTATTTTAGGTACAGATTCCTTTCTTTCTTTATGATGATTGGATGTGCGTCCTTAATGTGTATGAGTGGCCCTTCTATATAGATTTTTATTTTATTATGCGTGGCATTTAAAGTAAGTAGGATCTCTGGGTTTTCTATTTCACGTGGTTGCTGGATCGGAGTTGTTCTTGAACATTTTATGCGGTGACTATGTTCATGTTCCGGGGAAGAATCCGTACATCCAATCATGCTGTTTTCTTTTGCTCTTTTGGTTCATCAATCTGTCCTCTTTTTCTGAACTGTTTGTTATTTGGTATTTGTATCAATGTTGTTTTCTAAAAATCATCAGTCCTAAGGAATCATATTGATCCTGGTTTCAGGTTTCATGCTGTCATTTCCTGCTTATTTTTAGTCAGAACTGTATTAAATGGGCTAACTCCTGCTTCCTTTTATCACACCTTTAGTTGAAAATCATATCTTTTTACGGTGAGCAAGGACTGGCTAACAAATATTTTACCAAGGAAGCAGCCTTGCTGCAGCTTTCATATCTCTGTGCTGTAATCTGTGTATTTACTACAAAACGTAGTCGATCCACTGTTTTCTGGTTAGTGGCATATAAATAGATCCTTCTGGATTAGTCTTGCAACTTAGATTGGTTTAGTGAAGTTGACCTCAATTGTCAAACAGGTTATCACTTCTCGATTAGAGTTGATGTTCTTGGATTAGCTCATGTAACATGTCCTTGATGTGGATTTGTTTTAGTAAATGTAACATGAAGTTCACATGGACATGGACAATGCTGTGGGTTCATTGGAGAGTTTGTGGTCCTGTCTTTGCGTTAGATTGGTGCTGAGTAGGCCTGCATATTCTTTTTTCCTCAACAGTGTTGATGTATACACGTAGTGGGTGAGTGCATCAACCTTTCTATTGGAAATTGCAATGTTCTTTATGTGTGCATAGTATGTGGATGTTCGATCAGTCGCTTGGCTTGCCATTGTAAAACCATCTTTTCTGCTTGTTGTATTACCACAACCAATTAAAGCGATGCTGGATGTGGCACCATGCATTGGCATGGGGTAAAGATGACGGCAGATCAGGCAGTTGCATTAAAATTTTCACGAGTCTGCTT
Source organism: Phoenix dactylifera (assembly GCF_051530095.1). NCBI lineage: Eukaryota > Viridiplantae > Streptophyta > Magnoliopsida > Arecales > Arecaceae > Phoenix > Phoenix dactylifera. The sequence goes on from NC_143199.1 coordinate 29,479,324, forward strand.
AGAGTATAGCTCTGTTCCTTTCTAGTTGGGAATTTTTGCGGTAGTTCATATCATAATATTCCCTTTTCATTGCTTTTGAGCTGATGTTTTCTTGTGACCAGTTGAGAACAAAACAATAACGAGGTTACTCTTCCACTTGCTGGGAAAGCTTTCGTTGATCATTCTTGATGATTCTCTGTATATAGTAATTTGAGTACACTTTCTATTCTTATTTTATGAAAATTTATTTCTTTGGAATTTGTTTATTTTCTGTCGTAGCATCATCTGATATGTAGTGTAGTATTCCAAGCATTACAGGCGAAATCTAAACGATCTTGCTAGTTAATATTGATTACGAGCAACTCCTGAACAATCTTAGGCTCAATAGAAGCTTCAGATGGTTCATATTCATGAGCTCACAGCTACCAAATGTGTAGTATGTAACTTCTCTACTTTGGATGACCAGTTTAGATGGTAATGATGAGGGCCAGTTTGGTTAAGTTAGTAATATCTTGCATAAATGTTCAATTTTTAGGTACCATGGTCTTTCCAGGTTGGATACTTGATCCAACCATCCTTGCTATTGCTCAAGGTTTATCAGCTTGGAACTATAAAAGATTTTGTTTGAATTCCAAAATGCTCAGTGCCTTTATGCTATGATTTCTGCAGTCACTTCCTTGGTTAAGTTTCATAAGTTCAGCAAATTTGGCTCCTTTAAATCTGCAGTTTTTCATCTGCCTATATTCGATCTAGTACGCTTAAAGGTGAGTGTAGTTGACATCATTTCACCACCAGCACTGTATCATGGTTTGCAGCTTCATAAATTTTCACCTCCCCTTGCCAATCAATCTCAACATGGACCCTGCAGCTGTCTTCCTAGAGAGCTAAACAAAAATCAAGAGACATATCTGGGTTTTTAGCTTGCAACTGGACTGAAGTTTTCCTTTATGTTGTTTCTCTTTATCACTAGGTTCTTGTCACGTTGAGCTTTACTGTCCTCCAAATCATTATGTTCTTTTATTTCCTATTCTTGGAATATTAATTTGAAGTTTTTCTAGCTTCCTGTTGCATTTGGTTGTTACTATCATTTCTGGTTATCCTTGTCCATGTTTTGAAGTTGGAGATGCTAGATCGGACACTGATTTCCTTGAAATGAATCATTGCATTGATCCACCTAAGGCTTTTCTCACGCACCATATCCCCTGGACCCTACCTCCGATATTTGTAAACAAAGATCTCATTTGAGATATCATGGTTTAGATGGTGCATCAAAACCCTTGCCTTTTCCCCCCTCACTTTTGCATAAATTCAATTTAGTCTGATCTTGCATTAGATGGCCATGTTGCATGAGAGACTATGTTAACCATCAAATGTGTCACCTGATCAGAATAAACTTTCCAGAAATATCACAGTATCGAAGCATTACTGCTATTTTTTTGTTGTATGTCAGTGCAGTCCCCTGTACTTCATCACTGTTTCTTTTGAAATATATGGTGTTTTGATAATTTGGGTCGATCTTTGCACTTGCCCTACATGAGATAAATCTATCATTTGTTCCTCCCATACAGTTCTACTATACTGTTGTGAGTCCAGCATCATCTAAGAATATTTTATGAAATACTGATGAAACAATTGGTATCTTCTCTACCATCTTGATTGCTAATGCGTCTAGTATTCTGTAGATAGGACCTTTCTTGTAGGTACTTTCTTCTGCTAAGTGTGTATAGTTGTGGAAATCTTTACAGAGTATCTTCTTGCTTGTGGTCAGTTCTTGAATTTTTGGAACTTTCATGGAGTCTTGGTCAGGATTTTTTTCCTAGAATATGCCTTTTGCTCCTATGCTTCTGAAGTGAAAACGAGCATCAAGAGCAATCCTGGCTATTAATGGTAGAGTATGTTGGGCTCTTTTAAAAATTAGATTGGATTTTTAACTTGTTCGATTACTCCAAGGTTTATAAGGCAACATTCTCTCTTGGAACTTATCAAGTCTTCTTGTCTCTATAGTTCTTAGAAATTTGTTCACAAGTCAATGATCTAGAATATCTGCATCGAGGAAACTACAGTTGTCACATCAAGCTTGCACATTTTGAACTGTGAAACAAATAAATAGTTTGATGTTTTTCTTTTTGTGATTATAATTCTTTATGTTTCTTTTCAGCCTTCTGCTTTCAACCATGTCAGACCTACAAACTCCTCTGCGTCCAAAAAGGAAGAAGGATTGGGTAGACTACTTTGTCCACTTCCGGTGGATAGTTGTTATCTTTGTTGTCCTTCCAATCTCTTTCACAATCTACTTCCTTATATATCTAGGAGATGTAAAATCTGCAATGAAATCAGAAAAGCGTCGTCAGGAGGAACATGAAGAGAATGTCAAAAAGGTTGTTAATCGCCTCAAGCAGAGGAATCCAAAGAAAGATGGTCTTGTGTGCACGGCAAGGAAGCCATACATTGCTGTTGGCATGCGTAATGTTGATTACAAACGTGCAAGACATTTTGAGGTGGATCTTTCAGCATTTAGAAACATCCTTGAGATTGACAAAGAGAGAATGATTGCGAAAGTGGAGCCTCTTGTAAATATGGGTCAGATTACAAGAGCTACCGTTCCTATGAATCTCGCCCTTGCTGTTGTTGCAGAGCTTGATGATCTCACTGTTGGAGGATTAATTAATGGCTATGGAATTGAGGGAAGCTCACACATCTATGGCCTTTTCTCTGATACAGTAGTTGCCTTGGAAGTTGTGCTTGCAAATGGACGAGTCGTTAGGGCTACTAAGGATAATGAGTACTCAGACCTTTTCTATGGGATTCCCTGGTCTCAAGGAACACTTGGACTATTGGTTTCTGCAGAGATTAAACTTATACCTGTAAAAGAGTATATGAGGCTAACGTACACTCCAGTGAGGGGCAATTTGAAGGAACTTGCACAGGCTTATGCTGATTCTTTTGCACCTAGAGATGGGGACCAATCAAAAGTTCCAGATTTTGTTGAGGGAATGATTTACACGCCAGCTGAAGGTGTCATGATGACTGGGAGATATGCTTCCAAGGAAGAGGCAAAGAAGAAGGGCAATGTCATCAACAGTGTTGGGTGGTGGTTTAAGCCATGGTTTTACCAGCACGCTCACAAAGCGCTCAAGAAAGGTGAATTTGTGGAATACATTCCCACCAGAGATTATTACCACAGGCACACCAGGTGCTTGTATTGGGAAGGAAAGCTGATCCTACCATTTGGGGACCAGTGGTGGTTCAGGTGGTTTTTTGGGTGGTTGATGCCTCCAAAGGTTTCTCTGCTTAAGGCCACCCAAGGTGAAGCTATCAGGAATTATTACCATGACAAACATGTGATCCAGGATTTGTTGGTTCCTCTCTACAAAGTTGGGGATGCCCTTGAGTATGTGCACCAAGAAATGGAGGTATCTCTCTGTCTTTTGTATGACTGGTTATGGTAGCCTCTTATGCTGCCCAACGTTTCTCTCCATGGAAACTTACGGTTTGCAGGTTTTGATTATTAACATCACATCAACTTGTTAGAATGGAAATGTTGTTTATCGAGTTCATTATCTGATAATTATTGTCACCATATATGCTTTGTTTGATTCGCTTCTGGATTTGATTAGCCCGTGAATTTTTGTCCTAGCACTTCTCAATTACCATGCCTTTTCTCTATTATATGTCTTGATTATTTTCAAAAGGAGTTTTAGACTCATGAAAGGAAAAAGTTACGGAATGCTGGCTCATTCATAACTTGGTTGCCAGGTCTTATATTCACACATGCAAAAAGGGGAAACCTAATAGTTCTCTTTTCCACATATACTAAATCAGAAGAAGCGAGGCATTTTTTGCTTAAGTGATGGTAGGGATTCTTCTGTTATCTTTCAGGTGTATCCAATCTGGCTCTGCCCCCATCGTCTCTTCAAGCTCCCTGTGAAGACTATGGTATACCCTGAACCGGGCTTTGAGCTACACTACAGGCAGGGAGACACAAGCTATGCTCAAATGTTCACAGACATTGGTGTGTATTATGCTCCTGCAGCTGTCCTTAGGGGTGAGGAATTCGATGGTGCCAATGCTGTCCGCCAGCTTGAGGAATGGCTGATCCAAAATCACGGATTCCAGCCACAGTATGCAGTTTCTGAGCTCACGGAGAAGAACTTCTGGAGGATGTTTGATGGGGCTCAATATGAGCACTGCCGCCAAAAGTATGGAGCCATTGGGACCTTTATGAGTGTCTACTACAAGTCCAAGAAAGGGAAGAAGACAGAGAAAGAGGTGCAGGAAGCTGAGGCGGCCATTCTTGAACCAGCCTATGCTGAAGAAGCTTGATCTGAGCAACTGTTTCATATTTGGATTTGGTAGGAATTTTCCAATCTAACTAGTTGTCTGAAGCAGAACTCCCTTGCCTTTGAGGTTGTTATTTGTAGTATTTCCTGCTTGTTTGTTTATCCTAGTCTTCTTTCTACTAGTTGAACCTGGCTGGAATTTAACTGTTTGGATGCTGATGCCAATGTTAATTAGTGTTTGATTTGCTCTTACCAGTCCTCAGATTGTTCTCCATGGCTGAAATATGAGGAAGTTCTTAAATGCTGATTTATTAATCAAGTAGCTGGCGAAGGCAAGATGATTTTAATATATTGGTTGAATCTCGAGGCAAGGCATAGCTTTGGACGTGGGATCAAAATGGACGTTGACTGAAATTTCTCTCTTTTGCTGTGTATGTCTATCTTGCAGTTCGCGCGGCAGTGGATGAAACATGAATTCCAGTTACTGGTGTCATCTCAAAAGAAAAAAAAAAAAAGCAAAAAGAAAACAAGAGTGGTTGTTAAAAAAGGGGCAAGGACGAGATTCTTGGATCCTGTCTCCATGGGTGTCAGATACGATTTCAGTTTTCACAAAGTCTCAGGTGCTCCATCTCTTGCCCTGATGCCATTCCTTCACTTATTTTCATCCATGGCCATTACAAGCTGCTCGCTGGCAGCAATCGAGCTGGTCGTAAATTTAAGATAGGTTATATGGTAGCATTAGTGTTCAGAGTTCTCATCCACAGGAACAGGCATGGAGTAAATAATCACAGTGAAGTTACTGAAGTACCATAATGGTCGAAGGTAGCCAGGGCAGTTGAGGCCATTAAAGAAGGCCATTAAGCTATCTTGAGTGAAATGGATTCTGGGTACGTCTTTACATGCCCAAACAAAGGGTTTTGGGTGGTTCCTCTTTCAACTGCAAAGCTGGCAATAAGCGCAGCCCATGGTTGGATCACGGGAGTAACATGGATCTACTGACAAATTTGATTCTTTGAAGATCTTGTGGACCATGGAGATGCTGCATGTTTGATATAGATGGATGCTGGCATGTGCATTATGAAGACACTGGCAATCAGGGCTGCAGGTTACAAGAAATAAAGAGCCCTCTTCTTGTCCTTCATGATCACCATAGTGTTAAAAAAGAAAAGAAAAGAAAGACCATGCCTCACTGGTGTGCAAGGAGATGGCCATTACAACATAATATGGGAGAAACCATTCTATAAAAAAAATAATTATCTTGAATAATTTTACACCATAAATACTGTAATTTGTCTTGGAGCAGAAAATGATAGATGGTGATAACAAAATAAATTAAGTTATTTGATGGAAGAACACAAAATACTCTCATAGTGTCTTTATTCTAAAATATTGGTGAAAACAAATATATATTTATATTTACAATGATAAGCTAAAGTAATAGCACTTACTTACGACCTTGTAATGCAAAATAGGTGTTCCAAGAAATTTGCAATACCAACTGAATGGACTTGAATCCATGTCAGTAGTAGCAAACTTTCAGTAGCTTTACCAACTGAACTGCATGATACTAGAGAATTAAAAGAACCATTGTTCAAAACCATGGCTCATAGCTGTATTTGGTCAACCAAGCGCAAACATGAATAATATAACTTGAAATGGCCATTTGAGGGATGAAAATTCATGGGGTTTAGGTCCCAGGTGTCATGACCATTTTGCAGTCTAAGTTGTTGGATTTCACAACCTTTTATTTTCCTTATCATCTAATTTAAAGGTGATTATAGTTCTACAACGTTTATGTTATGCAAACATGCACTTGCCAAATTATCCTCCCATGCTCTGCCTCTACTCAGAAGTCAAGAGTTTAGCCATAAGTTCTGGAATGAAGCTTAACGCAACCAATTAATATCTTGACCCAGCCCACCTAAATGCGGACCAGGCTGAACTCCTTTATGGGCCGGCCCAACTTATTGACAAGGACCTCCGGTGGGCGTGGGGTGCAATTCACGGGGCGCCATTTATACGTAAATTTCCCGCGCTCTCCCTCGGCTCCATTTCCAGCGAGTTCTAGGGATAGGGTTTTCCATCGCAATTCCGACGAGAAAAATGTTCTCCAGCCAGCCCGACGGCGGACTGTCTCTTTTTCTGGCGGCGGCGTCATGCGATCTCTGGCCACCCAAATTCCCGGCCAATTCCTCTTTCTCGATCTCGTTCCCTTTTCCTGAACTTCATCTCTTTCTCAGAATCGGGGTGCGCCGAGGGTGTTTTCGGTGACCGTGAAGCAGATCAGTGTGCCTATCACACGAGCGATGACAAGTCCAGCTTCGTAGTTGATGGGTTCGATGCCACCAGTGTAAAAAGGCATTGCCGTCATACGTTGATTCTTCTTAAAGTTCTAGCCGGAGCCCTAATTTGTTTCTGGGGAACGGGATCGGTGTTCTTATTTTGGGTGGTGGCAGTTTAGGCTCCTGGAGAGGTGTCGAACAAGGCACAGAGAAGGCAACAGATATCACCTGGATCGATGTCATCAGATGGTAACTCTTATTTTTTTTTTTGATCGCGGTATACTTGATCTGATTCTTTAAAAAAGGTCTCATATTTGAAAAATCTATTTCACACTATTTGTAGGGTGAATGAAGCTTCGGATGCAAATGAAACAGCTATTCTTCAGTCAATGTCTAAAAGCTCTCTATTGATTTTTCTTTTCTTTGATTTCCTCTAACTCACCAATCAATGCCTTATTCCCTTTTATTTTCTGATGAAGGAATGGTATGTATGTCAATGTCAGCGGTAGCCTTAAAGGATTTCAAGACGAGAAGTGTGCTATTGCCTTCTCCATTTGGTAAGCTATATAATGGCTCTTATGTTCCTACAAATAATCTCTAAGCCTTGTTCTGTCAATGATTGTTGATCAATGATACTTTAGCTTCCTGACTGGTTGGGTGGAGTTGGATTTCTTATCTCTGTTACATCCATTGAGTGGTTCCTTGTTCTGGTGGCTGGAAAAAATTTTCATGGGTACACCATCTATTGTCATGAAACCAGGATGCGCCAAATCTTATTATATTGCCCAAAACTTATCCACTTTTCTGTGTCTGGTTGTTGGGTTTTGGTGATTCTTTGGCAAAATCTGCCATGAATGTATTACTCTGTGGAGGTTTATGCATTTCATGGTGCAAATTGCTTGCATGGCATGGTATGCAAGGGAGACTCATGCAGCATGAATTTGAAGGGAAGGACTTTATGGAACAATCGATATGGTTGAAATATCTAGAATCACATCATGGCCATCTTATGAGATTGTTTAGCTTGTTGAATAGCTCAACATGTCTACTTACAGACCACTATCTTTTGTAAAAAAAATTTATTGCTCTTTTGTGTTTTTCTTTCTTGCAAATCCTTTATAAATAGTTTTTGTAAACTCTTCCTTTTTCTAATAAAGGCCGGGGAGCTTTGCCTCCCTCTTCATCAAAAAAAAAAACAGTTTGGTATCTATTTCAAGAATAATAAAGAGTCTAGTGTCTATCAAGATAGTGATATACTAAAAGGGAACAAAGTTGGAGAAAAACTGAAGGATTAAGGGCATCTGTACCTGCTGTTAAACTAGTTGATTGTCAGCTGTTACAGCAGAAAAGAGGTGTAATGGTAATATGACAACATCATCACATGAAAATGCCATTGTTAACGTAACAAAACTTTTATTTTTGAACATGCGTGAAGATTCAAATTGAAAATGTCATTTTAAATTTTTAATCGGATCACCAATGAAAGTATCGAAAAAAAATTATTGAAAAAAATTTAAATATCATAGCAAGGTTTTGCTAACCTTGCTCTATCCCAAACCTTGTGCGATATAATTTTTTCTTTCAGCTTCTCCTTATTGATCAATTAAGCTTGTGATGGAAGAAATGAGACTTTGCATCTTCCACTTGTAGGTGAGCAAAAATGATAGGAGGTCACAACCTAGTGTTTTTCAGGGATTGCATTTTAGAAATGGATACAGCTATGGTCTTCAGGTGATTATGTTATCGAAAATCTCCAACTAGACAGTCATCTGGATGTTGAAGCTTGTTATGGAGACTATTGAACCTGTTATGTCTTGCTAGGAGATGGATGGGGAGCAATCATTGGATGTGATTTAACCCAACACTCCTCCCCTCCGAGTTGGCTGTCAGTTTGATGTCCACTCTATGTGGAGAACTTAGTGTAGTATTTGAATGATATTGGAGGTTTATGTGTGCCCTGAAAAAATTTGCATTTCTGTTCTATGATAGCATCCATGCATGCACTTGACTACGAGTATGCTACTAGATGCATGTCTGTGTACATCAACACTTGATCTTACTTTAGATCACCATGTGTTTAACAGCTTGGAGTTCCTGCCTAAATTCAGGCAAGTCCTGTCATGGGGAACCTCTCTTCTGACGGGGCCCAAAGAACCTCAAAATCCTCCTCCCAATCAAGCTCAATTAACATTTCTGATTTCCTCCCCAAGCTTCTTAGTGTGGTACAACTGAAAACAAGAAGACAGACTCATACAATATTCTCTCTCTCTTCTAGATATCGGAGCCCAAAATCATGAATGGATTTTAGGAGGACATCTACAAATTGGTCATGAATGTTTTCCAAGAGCCTGCAAGCCAGTAAGTTTCCTGCGGTATCTTTTTGTATTTCACAATTATTTTTTAGCACAAGTTTTTTTTTTACTGAAACGGATGATTCATTCAGATCTAGCATGGATATATCTAAAAAAGCCAAAATACAGCATATCTCGAAGCACACTAGGCAGCTCACTCTCTCTATCCTATAGAGAGTCTCTGGAGTGGTTGTCCATGTACAAGGCCATCTAGTTCGTAGCCTCATTGGCTTCTTTATAGACATGCACAGTCTGAAAGGCCATTCCATTGCAGACAGTGGCTCGGATGTCTCGGACCAGGAGGTAACACTTTTTCGCACCGCCAGCAGTCCGTTGAATCCATCCAATGACCGTAGCTGAATCTCTCTTGCAGTCCGCACAAGTTTAACTTATATCATGATAAAAGGCAAAGACTTAAATTCTTTCTTTTAATTTATTAAATATAAAAAGAATATATTTTTTAGATTCAGCATAAAATCTGGTTAGCTTTATTAACCATGATAATTTTACGTTGGGACACATCCATCCCTTATGTCTGGATCTATATGGTTATGGAAGCAAGATTGCTTGTGTCTAAACTGAAAATATAATTCATTAAAGAAGGCACTGTTGCCTTGTAATCTATATTGATTATTGAATAATCATGCCTAGGTTTAGAATGTCTTATTTTTAACTCAAAAATGAAATCCCTAGTGAGCACCTGCTCAAGGCCCGCCACTTCCAATCTTCTTAGTGGAGGATCCATTCAAGGGGAAGTTAATCCCTACGGAAAGCACTCGAATCCAGGCCAGATTCCACTCTCGAGATTGCTGGAAAGCACGTGTACCCCATTCAGGAGGACACCAAGTGGGCCCGGAACATCTCCCACGAAGGATAACTGGTATGCGGTACCGTTTAAATCGCACAAAACAATCCTTCGCACCATTCATCTCCCTTGAATCTTACCGACGCTGTGAATCGCGTCGGTGCTTTTCTGCCACGTAGATAAGAAAAGTTCTGGTGAAGTTTTCTGGGACCTCTAGCATTCCTCAGCTAATCTGGTGGTCCCTCCCTTCCCTATCAGGCTCCACTTCGCCTGCCACGCGTCAGTCTCTTGTTGGCCTTTACGTGCGCGTTCCCACCATGGGCGTGCCACGCTGGTGCACACGTGATCGCCGAGCCGAACACGCGCCCGCCACACCACGTGGCTCACCGACTCCCCGTTCTGGATCCCGTGGACCACAACAAATCCCGACCGTTAGATCGCCGCGCGTCACGCCGGTCGCAATCTTCACCGTGGGTTTTAGCACAAGGGAAGGGTAGGTCGGCCTGACCTCCGGTTGGTCCCAACCCACGCCACCGTCCCTCTAAAATAAATAAATGAGGGAGGTAAAGCCGGCCCGTGAGGAGCTGGAGGCCTTGGAGAAGGTTTCCTCCTCGAGGCGACGGGTTTCTTGGTGGCTCTGTGCCGATACCTTTCGCGATCTCTTCTCGACAAAGATTTCACTGTTTGTCGGTCAGGGCGGCTCGGGTCGGCCGCCTCTCCGCTCGTGAATTCCAGGGCTCCAGTCGTTGGAATCATTTCACGTGAGCAGATTTAAACTTCTCGCCTACCGATTTGCTGGAAATTTGTTCTTTTGGGAATTTCTTTTATCGGATTTTAACGAACATTTCATGTGTAGGACGCCATGGCGGCGAAGAGCGGGGCGCTTCTTTTGACTGATGATGCCATCTTTCCCGTCCAAGCGGGGCTGTCCGCGATAAAGAATCTTGGAAGTGAAATGGTTGTAGAAGATGATAACGTTGTTGTTATTACTCAATGCGGTACCCTGGGTAATCATCGCTTCCTCTCTCTTTTTCGTCAGCTGCAATCGTTAAAGTTCCGCCTTTTCTAAGTTACAATGGTGAATTTGATTGACATTATGAATAATTTTTATGTTTGGACCTGGGATGTTGCCGAACTAGTTATCTGAAGCTTATTTTTCAGTTAGATTCAAGAAACATGCCGATAAAATTTTTTGAGAACTTTAGGAAGCAAGTTAGGGATCATCATTCTCGCTTCCATAATAAGGGTTGTTGGCTTTGTGTTATTTTTTATCTTTTCGTTTTTCTAAGTAATTTTTTGTAATTACTTACAGTGTTTCTGGTTGATTGGAAATGTGGATTCTAATCTTATGGTTGATAAAAGACATTGGTTCTTCTATTATGTATCTGAGGTTTACTTAATTTAGCTGTATAATTGCGCTAAACTGGATGGTTTGGCAACAGGAGGGAAGTTGCAGATCGAGCCGGGGTGTTTGGATGTTGTTGTTTCGGTCTGGAAGAAAGCACCAGAACTTGATTTAGAGCAGTGGCTCGCAGAGATCGGTAGGGTGTTGAAACCTGGTGGGTGGATCTTGGTACAGACACCTCTTCTTTCTACTGAACAGGATAAGGTATTATTTCCATGTTTCGTGGTTGATGAGTTCATTCTGTTTCATGTTGATGAATGTTTGATGCCCGTGTTAAGATGATAAGAAATTTTTTTCTCGCAGCTGAACTCCACGCTTGAGCGCAAACTACTCATATCGGGATTCTTGGAAGTGCAAGCTTTAGAGTTGAAATCTTTCTTATCGCTTGATGATGTTCAATCCATTACTGTGAGCGAAGACTCCAAACCGAGAGAGATTTATACCTCTTTTCTAGTTATACTTGTCATAATCTATGTTTTACCTTCAATTCTTCCATCTTCTTGCAGATTAAGGGAAAGAAGGCATCTTGGAGGGTGGGATCATCTTTCCCCATTAAGAAGGCAGTAAAGACTGTGCCCAAGATTCAAATCAATGATGAATCAGATCTCATTGATGAAGATAGCCTCTTGACTGAGGAGGATTTGAAGAAACCACAGCTACCACCTGGTTCAATTCAAGATCGAACTGATTTTGGTTATGTTTCTTCTGATGTTTCTTGTGGTAAAAAAGATTTTAACACTTCATTGATCTTGTGCAGTAGGAGATTGTGAAGTTGGAAGTACAAGGAAAGCTTGCAAGAACTGCACTTGTGGTCGGGCTGAGACAGAGGAGAAAGTGCAGAAGCTGGGGCTGACTGCCGAGCAGATCGACAATCCCCAATCTGCATGTGGCAACGTAAGCAGCGATAGCAAATCCGACCTATAAATGTTGTTAATGCTTCCACTTGGTGTTTAACCAACGCTATCTTGCTTTTTAATCCTGCAGTGTGGGCTTGGGGATGCATTCCGGTGCGGTAGCTGCCCTTACCGAGGTCTTCCTCCATTCAAGTTGGGTGAAAAGGTAGCCACTAACTAGGGTTTGTTGCATGTCACCCATTTTTTTTATTTTTACTTGGTTATGCATGTATAGAGATGCGAAATACATTTGTTGTTATGTTCTGCTGATATATGATTCTCAATTTTAGGTTTCCTTGTCCGGTAACTTCCTTGCGGCTGATATATGATGGTCGAGAAGAGCCAGCATCAGAGTAGAATGATGTATTTGGCCATGATTTATTTTGGTTCTCACTGTTGGATCCTTAGTTGTTTGTTCTTGCCCTGAAAGAATCGGACCGATAAAGAAGAATGATTCGGACAGACATTGTTCTCAATGAACTAAGATAATCGAAACTTTGTTCATCAGTTTACAATGCATCATGTTGGTCACTGTGTGAGTATTTTTCCGGGACTTTTTCATGCACATTAATTCTCTTAACTTGTTTAGATAAAGAGCACCAGGAGCCCTTGAAGACCAACTAATATTTCGTTTAAGAAAGTTAATCAATTCAAACTAGACCACTGGGGCTACATCCACCCCACCAAGAGGGAGGTATCAGCTTCCTTGTTACTCTGAGAAGCGGTTCTGTAGGGTGCATACAGGAAGTTCCCCACTGGGAGCTTTGGATACCAAGACATGACTACCCGGAGGATGAATAAATGGCCAAAGGCTGCAAGAAAAAGACCTGTGATGCCAAGTGCTAGCTTTTCTGTAGCTGGGTCCAGATCTGCTACTACCAGAGCCTGAGATCAGTCAGAGATGTCTGTTTGTAAGCTCTGAGGTATAAGCAGTTCAGGTGCTTGCAGGCATCCAAATAAATCTGGACCGGCCAAAGCATTAAGAGATGTTGATTGTACCAAGCAGGCAGCTGGCGCTGGTTTTACTTCTTCTCAAGCCTACGCTGAATTCTTAGCAATTTATCAGTATAAGTTCCTAAAATAAATCTTAGCAATTAGCAAAATAAATTCCTACAGTGAGAAGGACCATTGATGTGCTGCAAATCATATGCAAATAAGGCAAACAAATTATGGAGTAAGCAGTTTCATAAACATTTCTAAGCTTAAATCTACTGCTGATCTTGACTTACCCTGATAATAATGGTCCATCTGCTTGGATTCAACATGCTTTTGGGTTCTGAAAAAGTCTTGACGGCTGACCATGTTTTAGATCCTCAAAAGGAGGTTAGCTTGCCAAAGACTCGTCACTGCCTTCCAAATCTAGGGTGATTCATTGCAACTGTATGTTTCGCTGGTGGAAGGAGTTCGACTTCAATACACAGACCTGCTGTCTTGAGTTAGATACATCAGTATAGTCACTTGTATCATCATGAATCAGCTTTGAAAGAATGGGAACAGTGAGGAAAATTTTACGATGCAAAACTTTCATAGTTTTATTTTAAGGCATGAAACATTGAAGATTATCCTTTCTATACGCCTAAAATTGGTCGATCTGTTTCTTCTATATGGTGGGAGGGTTTGACTTCTCAGCATTCCACATCTGGCCATTCTGAGACTTGATACGAGAACATTAAATAAATCCGAGGTCTCAGACAATAGTGTGACTGCTTGACATGGAAAAATCAGCTTCGAAGAACTAAAGATTGGAAGCAAATGACGCTAGGTAGTGTTGTAGAAGCTACACAGATACCTTTCCACGTAGTTGGAAGTTCAGCAAGACTCCATTAATGAAACAGCCCCTGTCATTAGAACCTGGCTGTTATCATTACAAATAACATAACCAACAATCTTAGAATCCATTTTTACCAATCCTAAGGTGCCATGGTTAAGGGGACTTCCAAGAAATGAGTTTACCAGGAGAATTATGGGAGGTAGCTCTGACAAAAGTGGAGTTCAATCATCCCTAGACTGCATGGTAGTGCTCTGAAAGGGTCCTAATTTGCCAAAATATGTAGGCCAAGTCTTCACTCTATTCATTTTCCTCAAAAAAAGTCTTTCACTCTACTCATATTATGAGCAGCATGGGCTGTGGGCTGAAAGAGTTCTCTAGAAGTAGTCGGGGAGGTAATTCGTTGCAGCCCATCAAGACCAATTGTGGGCCGTAAGAAAAGTTGGGTTTGGATTTAAGGCAATGCCAGACCCGCTCCAGACCCGGGCCGTTTGGAGGAGACACCGTAGGGAGAGAAAGGGACAACCAGAAAGCGCGTGCGAAGTTTATTTAAATGAAATCTTCCGAGTTTAGCCCTTTTAAAGACTTAAGGGTACCGACAAATCTTGCGGGAAGCTTCAGAGTCTGTCTCCTTTCCCCTTCTCTCCTCTGTTGTAGTTGGCGTAGAAGGAATTCCAGCTACTAGAGAAACGGCGAGAGGATCTCTTCCTCAAAATAACCGATGGATGATGAAAGAAAGGTCAGGGTATCATCTTTTTTTTTCCTTCTTCTTTCCCCTTTCAGTTCTCTGCGGTTCTGTTTATGGAGTTCATTCTTGGTCTTCTTTTCAGGGTTGTATCTGTATAGGGTTTTTCTGGGTTGTGCAGATTTGGGTTTGAGGGTTTAATTAGCTGAGCCGTGGCTTTTGATTGGGGATATTTTTCTCTTGATGCTTTCCTTGCCTTTGTATATTTATGGGTAGTGATGGAAAACCACTGGAAATTGGACTTTGCTTGTTGTTTTGATAAACTTTTGATCCATTATTTTCACATTCATGGTGTCCCAAAAGGTCGGCTGTGCGGATCAAAATTTTGTGCAATTTTTGCCCAGCCTGCAATTCTTTTTTTTTTTTTTAAATTTATAAAAAACAAGGATTGCTGAGCCGATAAGGGTCTCTCCTGGACTTCCGATATAATCTTTTGTTTTTTTCTATAAATTACATTGAACTATTCTTCTACTAATTTTATTTCTTTTATCTTGTTTCATGATTATGAAAGACATGCCCAGAACTCTAATAGATGTGTGTGTGTGTGTGTGTGTGTGTGTGTGTGTGTGTGTGTGTGTGTGAGAGAGAGAGAGAGAGAGAGAGAGAGAGAGAGAGAGAGACTACCTCTCTCTTCCCCTTTCTTTTTCTAAAAATACCCTACAAGAATAATAATTGGCAAGCCCTTCAGTGATTTATAGTTTCTTCTAAAGCCTTTAACATGTGCAGCGCAGTTTATAATTAATAAGAACTAGTATCTTGGGTTATGAAGAATGGAAAAATTGATGGAGATATTCAATGTAATTCGAGTGTGATGAATGGAGTGGAGCTGCGCCTCTTGAGAGTTGACATGAGTAAGGCGGCCGGTGTTGTATTGAGTTTCAAAATGCTAGGGACAAAAGAAAAGTGAGACACATTGGATGAGCATTGCATAGAATATAATGCTCAAATAAGTGTATTGTACATCTAAGAAAGTTTTGACTAGAAAGCTTTTACAAGTGATTTACAGTTAAAAAGGATGATATCATACACAATAAAGACCAGGAGCACGTTGCCAACCCTTGATACTTTAATTGGTTAGGCGCCCTGCCTTCATGCGAGGTGATCTCATGTTGAATTTCCATTAATGTTGCATTTGGCCTTCAAAAATGGGATTATCTTGTGTGGTCTTGTTTAGTATTAGGTGCTAGGGTTGCAGATTGGTATGGGCTTCCGGAACTCTTTTTTGGGCATGGATGTACTACATTTCAAGGGATCTCTAGAATTATGTTCGGGCTAAAAGCTCTTTCAGTCTAGGATGGTTTACTAGTCTTCTCCATCAGTCTATTGATGTGACTGTGGGTTTTCACTCATTACCTTGCAAAACAAACTGCTTGGCTGGATCAGCTAACAGGAGGCTTGATGCTGATTCTTGATTGAATTGTTTCTTTTAATGTTCTTTGATGAAGAAATACCTTCCAAACCTCAAGATGTTAGTTGTTTCATGTATGAGAAAAATACATTCATACCACATCACTTAATTCCAAACCTTTATTGTATGTAGGAAGAGCAATGTGTTGCATCCATCTTAGAGAATCATGAGACAACTTGTTGGGGCTGCGGGTTACACCTTCTTCTTGAAACCTATTCATCTATATTCAAGTGTGGATGGTGTGGAGCAATAACTCACCGAAACAAAGCTCTGAGAAAACCAGACAGTGCATGCTTTTCTCATTGGAGGCTTGTGCGAGATCGGTTCTTTGTCACTATTCTTCTCTTCTTCATATTGTTTGTGATATGTAAGTTGCAAAGCCTTTCCTTTCTGCACTTACTTTACGTGTTTGATTGGTAAATTCTGTTTGCATTTTTTAACATCAGTATGTGGATATTAAGTTTTCTGATGCTGCATTCACTTTTTGGATTAAACCATCTCATATATCTTTTATCTTGCATTTTTTCTGATGACAGGTGCTGGTGTTTGGGCGGTATACCCAATTGTTTTCTCAGTCAGCTATTTCTGTGGGATTTTTCACTGCACATTAACTGCCATTTTGTCTATCAGTACCATATCTAGCTTCTGCATGGCAGCCTTTAGATCTGCTGGGGCACCAACAAACATTCTCTGGGGTAGTTATCCAAGTGTGGCAAAAGGCGACCTAGAAAACTACACTTTTTGCACGTACTGTGCAAAGCCAAAGCCTCCAAGAGCACATCATTGCCGTTCCTGTAGAATGTGTGTGTTGGACATGGATCATCATTGCCCATTTGTAAGTGAAATGATTACTTAATACCCCTTCTTCCACTGTTAAGATTTATTGGACTGGATTTTTCTGAATCGTAACAGAAGATGATGGATTGACCTAACCATGACCAACAAGCATTTTTCCATTTCGTTCGCCTTATGATTATAAACTTATATAAGCTTAGAGCTTGGACGGCTGCTCATATAGATTATGTGGATCTTTTGGGAGGCTATTAGGTTAGATACTAATCAGTGCATGCAAGACATACTCAAACTATACTACTTGAAGTAGAGAAAGCTTTTAAAAGGATGCAAAAGGTTATGCCTCGTTGTGGGACGGACAGAAGAAAAATAATCATTACATGTGATGCAGCACATGGGCCTGAAGCGAATAACAAAATTAAAGAAAAGGAACTTTTGAAGTGGGTGTGTGATTACTATGCCATTTCATGGGGTACATGAATGGGATAAGTCTGACAACTTTCTTTGAAAATCAGACTTGCAAATCTAATGCTGTTCCAACATATATTAGACTGTGAAACATTTGTGTTATATTTACTACTAGTTTCTTTAAGGGTTTGAGGTATTCGAAGACTCAACTAATTAGTTAGATGTCTTATTGTCGTCCCAAGGTTTGGTAGTTTATTGCATTAAGCAATTCCAGGTTGGGAATGTTTTAAATTCAGTGAACGAGATCCATAAGGATCGGTGCTATCATGTATGAGGAGAGAATTTGTTTATTCTGTATGGTTTTTGTCAGAAATCATTATATGCGCTTTATACCTAAGATGGATAGAGTCAGTATTTGTACAAGAAAGGACATTTAGGAGTTGTAACAAGTGGTAAAACTTAATTGGTATACCATGTGAAGAGAGACAAAGAGATGTGTAAGATTCCATTTCTCGTAGGGCTGAAATGGATTAGCTATCAGTATTTCCATATACATATATGTTTTTATTTGACGAATACCATATGGATATTGATATTAATCGGATTCTAAACTTTATAGCCATATTTATGTTGAACAGATATAGATACAAATTGGATACAGACAACATGGGCATAAACACATATACAAATTGGGTAATTAAATTTTATGAGTCATCAAATAAAAAATATCACTGAATGGAAGATGATGTCGCCTAAATTTGATCCACCCATCATAGGTCAACATCTGGCGAGCATTTTGAAAAGATTTGAATTTTTTTTAAAAAATAAATTCTTGGTAGGGTCCAAACAAGGAAGGAGACTATAACAAATTTAAATCTGGATAAGGCATGAAGAAAATTACGGCAAGCCCTTGATTTTTGCCTCCAAATCACGGATCCACGCTCCCTCTTCTATATAAACAAGGCGAAGGGACTCCAAAAAGAGAAGGTAGGAATAGCTGGAGGCTCCCAAGCACAGACCGTGAGAAGCTCCCAAGGAAAGGCTGTTAAGCTTTCATAGCAACAAGCTCTCATGGCGAGAAGCTCCTACGGAGAGGCTTTCAAGCTCTTATAGCTAGCTCTGTGCCCAACTCCTCTTCCACGACCATCCTCGTATGCTATCTCCTCTCCAGATGGGTCGCGCATCCTTGGAGACTAGGATGCACATCCTTGGAGGCCGTCCTTTCATGCCATCAGAGATTCGAGCGCCCTGCATATGGATCCACATGCTTGGAGACCAAAATGCGAGTCTCTGGAGGCTGCCCTTTCATGCCACCCAAGATCCGAGCGGCGTACATACAGGACTCGCATTCCTAAAGACCAAGATGCGAGTCCCTAGAGGTTGTCCTTGCATGCCACCTGAGATTTGAGTGCCGTGTGTACGGGACCCATGTCCTTGGAGATTGAGATGCGCATTCTTGGACGCTGTCTTTTTGTGCTGCTGGGGATCCAAGCACCTTGTGTATAGAATTTGTGTCCTTGGAGACTAGGATGCGAGTCTCTGGAGGCCGCCCTTTCGTGCCACCTGAGATTTGAATATCGTGCACACGGGACGCGCGTTGTTGACCAGAGCCATGTTGAGCTTCTAAGCCAAGTTTTCAGTCTGCGCATCCTTGGAGACCAGGACGCGAGTTTCTGGAGATCAAGAACGGATCTCTGGAGACCAGGATGTATATTCGCTGGCTAGAGTCATGCCAAGCTCCCAGGCCGCATCCCATACTAGGCACTCAAAGCTGAGCTCCCAGTCCGTGCATCCTCAAAGATCAGGATGCGTCCCTGGAGACTAGGATGCACGTCCGCCGATCAGAGGCATGCCGAGCTTCCAGTCTGCACATCCTTAAAGATCAGGATGCGAGTCCCTAGAGATCGAGATGCACGTCCGTTGACCAAAGCTATGTTAAGCTCTCAGTCCGCGCATCCTCGGAGACCAGGATGCAAGTCCCTAGAGATTGGGATGCACATCTACTAACTAGAGCTATGTCGAGCTTCCAATTTGCGCATCTTTAGAGACCCGAAGGCGAGTCCTTAGAGATCGGGATGCGTGTCTGCTGGCTAGAGCCATGCTGAGCACTCAGTCTGCGCTACCAGGCCACGCTCTCATGTTGAGCATCTAGGCCGAACTTTCAGTCTGTGCATCCTCAGAGATCAGGACACGAGTTCCTAGAGACTGGGATGCGTGTTTACCAGCCAGAGCTATGCCAAGCTCCCAGTCTATGCATTCTCGGAGACTAAGATGCGAGTCCTTGGAGACCGGGATGTGTCTGCTAACCAGAGCCAAGCCGAGCTTCGAGTCTGTGCTCCCAGTCCATGCATCCTCGGAGACTAGAATGCGAGTCTCTAGAGATCGGGACACACGACCTCTAGCTAAAGCCATACCGAGCTCCCAGTCTATGCATCTTTGGAGACCAACACGCAAGTTCTTGGAGACTAGGATATGTGGCCACTGGCTAGAGCCATGTCGAGTTTCCAATCCACGCTCCCAGGCCGAGTACTCCAGGCCGAGTATTTCGGGCAAGGCACTTAAGGCCTAACGATTCAAGAAGATCATTCTACTTTGATACTTTTTATTCTCTTGTTATCTTATGTTGTTATTCCAAAGCATTGCCTGACTTAAGCATTGGAGGAGGCCCGGTTGGAGCTACCTCAGCGGGTCTTTCTCGTCTCTTTATGTCCAGATCCGCGACTCTGCACGATAGTTGGCGCTCCATCTTCCACCACTATGGACTGAGTGGGTTGATCTGCGCCCTCTACGCCTCCAGATCATCAAAACATGGTCGGACATGATTTGGGCATCAACAGAAGATAAATCAAGGAGATGCCAATTTTGTTGCTCATTTTTCTTTGAAGTTTATAAGAGCTATGTGAGATTAAATAGGATTGCAAACAGAATTGGATTTTTGGATATGGATTAGGTAGTTATACATATCCACTTTTTTTTTCATGGATACAGATACGGATATGGATATTAGTTATCATATTGGATAGATTTAGAAATGGAAATAAATGCATGTGGATATTACCCAATCTATTTTCACCCCTAATTTCTAGGGTAGATTTGCTAATCGAGATAAATATTTTAAGAGGAGATTCAAAAAGGTATCCCTTGATAGAGAATATAACCTTTGGTTGGAACTTATTTTGAAGAATGACGTATAAGATTTTTTGTTTCCTGAATAGATGGATAGAGCTTTTTGATTATCGTTTAAGCTAGCATTTATTATTTAAATTTGCTTAATAAAATGTTTGTAAGATTACTTAGTCATGTATAAATTAAAATGAATGTTAGAATGCAGTGAAAACTAACTGAACTAATGAACATGTGTAAACTTGTAATAATGATAAGAACATTTGTTGGGAGTTCATATGGATCCGTTTGTATGTTTTTTCTTTGCAGATAGGCAATTGTGTTGGAGCAGCAAACCACCGGTTTTTCGTTGCATTCCTTATCTCTGTAATCATTAGTTGTATTTATGTCGTCCTGATGATGTTATATGCTGGGTTTCATACATGGCCTCCTTTGGAGTTAAGAACTCTTGGCTCAACCGGCTTCCACACTGTGAGTGGTACAAGGTTGGCAAAGGAGATTGTCGCAGCCCTAGCTAGCTCAGCATTGCTCTTGTCAGCAAGAGGCCTTGTTCTTATTTATTTGGCATTTGCATGCCTGACTGTTGGGATTGGTTTAAGTGTGTTATTGTGTCAGCAGCTCTATTATATCTTTGAAGGTAACACCTACATCAACCACATAAATTCACAGAATGGTTGGCGTGGAGAAAAGGGGTTCCAAAACCTTTTGCGTTTCTTTGGTTGCCCTTACTTAGTTTTCAAGGTATTACCGGGTCTTGCTAATGCTGGAAAGTCGCAGGACACATCAGGATCCAAGCTCTTGTAGAGGTAACCTAAGGTTCTTTATTTTCTTATTCTAGGCAAAAGTTTTATCATTCCTTTTGAATTGCCTTTGGCATAATATTACAATGTAGATCAGAGAAGTGATGATAAATTGACTAACAATTTTAGGGTCATGATAATTTATATCTGTTTGACCTAGAATTATGATTACATGTTAGTGTATTAGTTAGATGCCCCAACCATGCTTAGCAGTGTATATGTTATGCTTTAATTTTTTCCTCTACCAATGCCAGGCAGCTTTCTTTTTTCCCATGAGGGACTTAAATGCTGAACTTTGCCCTTAAAGAATTTGTCATTGTACATTTTTATTATATTATGGAGGCTGATTTGCAGATATGATACTTAGATGTACTTGCCTCAAATAATATGGATTTTCATAATCTTCATTGTGAGATACTCTGCTTACCAAGATGTCAAATGCTAGGAGCAGCCTCTTATGGTGTTCAGTAGGCTAATGAGGTAGCAGATACTTCAGCTGAACTTGAGGACATTCTGGTATAGACGAAAACTAAATGGATTGGCAGCTAGCTGGATTTTTTTTTTTCATTTTTCTTTGTGTTTATATGTCATCTTGCAATCCACCAGGCTTAATTATTACTGTACTAGCCGGTTTCATCGGTGCAAGGTCCTCTGTTGTTAAATTAAATACTTTAAAAGCAAAAACTTCATTTTCTGCTTTTATTATATTCTTGTTGTACGAGGAAGAGCCCGACATTGTTTACATGTAGGGCTGTTCTATGGTTGACTATCATAGACCTGTGAATTAATTTGTTAGAGATAACTGCATGATTCATATATATGAAGTTTTGGATGCTTTCATGGTGAAAGGAACATTCTGTGTGATCAAATAGTAAGCAGATCATCTGCAATGGAAAGTTGAAAACGTGGTTGGAGTTCGAGAGAAACAAGGAGGCTGTTTCCAGATCCTTCATTTTCAATAATTCAGTATCATTTCATCTCTAAGCTGCAGAAATGTGTAGTATGTGTACGAGAGTTCGTTTTATACTGCATCCGTTAATTTAATTGTGTGCAGCCATCTGAAATGGCCGTTGTTTATAAGGTGATAAACATCATTCAGGTCATACACTGCTATCGGGAGCTCACTATATGGATATTAAGTGGTGTGCAGAAACCCAACATTTTTTTAATTTGTTGTCTCTCATAAAAATTAATAATCACTATAAAGTTCGTCGAACTTTTTTTTTTGTGTGTGTTTGTGTGTGTGCTTAATCTTGCATTGTTTTAATAAGATCTCCATAGTAATAATGGTTTTCTTGCATCTGCGCATGAAATTGAGTGGAGCATATGTGGTGCTATTATCTTTAAAATTTGTTTCAGTTCAGATGTGAAAAATTATAATTGTTTTCTATCTTTGTTGTTGTTAGCTGCAAATTGCAGTGCCAAGCATGAAGAACATTATTCCTGGTGTGGCTGCTTAATGAATTTTACTTTCTGACAGATAAATGGAGATCAGATGACAAAATATTGGCCTACTGCTGAAAGGTTAGCAGTTTTTCTTTAATGTTTGTGTGTTTTATTAGATGTAACTTTTCTAATGTTTGGCTAAATGAAACATCTGGTGTCATCGCTCGGTTTCTTTGACTAAACTATATTTCAACCTTGTGTTAACCATATATGTATTACTTACCAAACCTCTTTGACTTAACCTTGTACATTAAAAAAGAAAGAGAAAAAGAAAAAGAAATGAGTGATCTCACAGCCTTGATATAAATGTATTCAAAATCGATGAAGAGTATCAAAGTGCAGATCTAGTTTTCTCTGTGTCTGCCATCCGGTAATTATGCTCAGAATCAGCTAGGATGTTCGACCATCTCCATCATCACCAACCTGGTCAACATAAGCCGCATCCGGTCCACCAATTGACTGCATCTCCTCAGCTCTGGCATCCTGATCCATTTTGTTACCCTCCAGTTTCCCACTGCAGAGTTCGGCCTACCCACCTGAGGGCTGTAAGAAGTCTCAGAGCATCTTTTCTTGGGACTTCTCTGATGCACCATCTCGCTTGCTCCGAGCTGCATTATCGCCAATCTTGGCCAACCACCTGCAGCTTGGAAACCCTCTGCCTCATCTTCCATGTAACTGCTGCATCTCTCTCTCTCTCTCTCTCTCTCTCTCTCTCTCTCTCTCTCTCTCTCTGTGTGTGTGTCTGTGAGCATGCACCACTTGCACCACTATAAAACACATGCGACCATGCATTCAATGTTGGATTCTTCCATGTTACTAGAAGGAAGATGAGGTGGAAGTCACCTAGGCAACTCCATGTAGAGGTTGCCTCATCGGGAAGACAGGACCTCTACATGGAGCTGCGTCACCGTACAGCCTGGAGCTGGTGTTTAGATGGATGAGGGAGGAGCTCTAGGTTGTTTTGATTGTTTTAATTTATTAGGTTGCCAATGTGCTAGCTTATATTATTCTTTTGAAGCAAACACTTACGTTGCAAATAACAAAATTTTAAGGATTATTGCATGCTTCTATTTTTCTTTAATACTATAATGCTGTTTTGCTGCTCCATCCGAATGATTCCTGTGGAACCCATTGGCAATGTGTTGGTCAAGGTGTAAGGATTGGATTGAATAGAGGATAGGATAGGATTGGATGTTAATCACCAGAAAAGGTACAATGATTGGATAGACCCATGATTGCCTACAATTCTCACAGAATTCTCCTCAAGGAAAAAGGAACAACCTTTTTGGCGATGAAAAGAAAAAGAGAACAAATTTCATGGACTCCTGATTAAATGGGAATTGGGACCTAAGTAATCACGTTAGTTAGTGAATGGCGGCGCACTTAGGTTTTGAGCTGTTCTACTGGAGTGTTATTGCCTTGTTGCTTCGTTAGCATTGCTCTGATATGTTGAGTACTTGAAAGATGTAACTTAAAAATATGATTGCATTTGGTAATTAATTGAAGCATAGCCTCATATACCCGCCAATGTAACAAGCTAACTTGCACATACTTTACATGTTTTTTATTTTTTTGTACTTTAATTAAGCTAATTAAATGACATAGCTGTAATCCTACAGGCTTTAGATGTTATGTTCTCTCTCCTTTTCGTCCAATGATAGGTGAGCCTTCTTCCTATTGGTCTCATTAAAAGAGCAACAAAAGTTCCCAAAAAGCCAACCATTAGCGTTTCAGGTTTCAACATTAATTCTGCAGTTGACAAAAGCTACAGAATGCAACCATCCAAAAAACAAAGGATAAAAGCTACATTGTTCATGAGTAGCCAACGCCTGTTTTGATTAACACATCTGTGAATAGCTGTGTCTCATTTGGAGAGCATTCTGTGAGAGGCTCTCCCTTCTAATTATACATTTTCAGCGGTTAGCCATGACACTCGGCTCCCTCTAGACCTCGTCATGCAGGTTTGATTACTTACCGATAGATTGTGCCAGACTTGGGAGCCCAAGAGTTGATGGAGGCATCCCTCCCTGCATTGCAAATGGTGGAGATGGGAACAAGACATAGCCCTCTACTTCTCAAGTCCTCTTTACCTTCCATTTCTTTTTTAATTTCATAGCTCTGGAAAGCATGAGCAGAAATATTCGAGCATGAGTCTGAAAATTCTCAATTGTTATCAAGGCTTGCAACGGATGAAGAGAGAAATTCAATAAGATTTTTGTTTTTTTAGAAATTTGAAAACCTTTTGATCTGAAACACAATGGTCATGAGTCGGTGATTGCAGTTTGGTTAGTTTTAGTTTCATCTCATGATTGTTGCATTTCGGGTAGTATTTAGGGGATATTGGTTAGAAATCGAAGTGAACTACAAGAACAAATAACATCAAAATTCACTGTTTGTTTAATGGTTAATGTATAAAAGGATACCAACCATTTTCACATATGGAGCGCATAGCACCTGAAATTAGCATCAGAAAATATAAGATTCAGCATTTAATTACGAGCAACTTATGATAATCCATAACAAAAAAGTGGTTTCCAAAAGTTTAGTGGAGTAGAACATTACAGTCAACTGCTCATGATGACACTTGATGTATTCAATTGCATCCAACAATACGGAGGCTGTGTCAGTCTGAAAAGATGCATACAGAGAATGAATTAGGATTTTCCGATAGGATCTGGTACATTAGTGCCCGTATGATTGCATCCGAACGAATTAGGGTTTTAAGCGATTGTAATATTCAGCTTATCATTTATTTTGAGACACAAACTAGTGAGTTCTAAATATTTGCACCTTCCCAAATGGTGAAACCAGCTGCTGCAGCATGGTGATTCTGTCACCAAGTTTCTCTTTTCGGACCTGGAAGACCGATACAGCATGGTAGTTACGAGTATTTCTGGCTTTGTACATGCAAGATTGTTTGAGGACTTACCTTAAGTGGTGCAACATGGGAGATGATGGGTATTTCCGGGCACTTTCGTCCAGAATAAATGCAGCAACTATCAGGAGATGTCTTCCTTCTTCGACTATTATCATATGATACCATATGGCTGCTCTGATTCAGCACTGGAAAAGGTGGGCATCTTCCCCCTCCAGTGTTCTTGAGCAGTGATGATGGAACTTCAGAAAAGCTTTCAAGAGGTTCCTCCGAATCCTGCTGATGGCCTTCTTCTTTGATGGGGTGGAGAGGTGCTGCTTCTGCAAACCAATTGCTAGTCTGAGAGCTGCTTGGGCCACTACATATTGGAGGAAAAGAGAACCAACTTAGAGTTCATGTTTGCTTGCTTTCCAGCTTAACAGTAGAGTACAATAACTAATAGCTATCGGTGGAATTCTCCCTCCCTTATTCCTTAGAAAAAAGTATAATAACTACACAAAGAAATCACATGATTAAAGGCAAAGAAAAGGTTGTAGAACCTAAGCTCAACCTTAGACTCCTCTTCTCCACTAGGAGACCAAACTTACATTGGCTAATATGTTGGAAGGAAAATAAGTAGGAACATTAACACTAACAAATTCTGATTGCTCCAAGCTCTCAAAGGGTCATTGAATTCGAGAGACGTGGGTGAGTATGTGGAGATCATGGGAACATTTTCAGGCAAGTTGAACCATTGTTGCATCTCCGTCATCCATCCGCCTCCATGCGTGTCTTCACCCATTCACTGTCATCTATTTGCTTCCCCTCCTACAGTCTAGTCTCAAGCAATTCAGGAGTGTGATCTCTGAACTCACTGTACTGTTTGAACTACAATTAGTTCAAAGATTTTTCTTTCTTCTAGATCTCTCTTTCGACTCTGGCTTCTATTTTGTCTGCCTCCAAACATCACTTGTGTCCAAGAAAAATTTAGTGGGCTGGGGAACATTGGCATGGGAAAGTCGGAGGAGGAGGAAAATTCTCCTCCATCATTAGTCAAGTTGATAGAATCTTCAAGAAGAAGCAACAACACATTTGCTATAAAAAAAAGAAAGAAAATTCTTGGAATATTTCCTTATATCTTTTGTGATGTCAATGGAAGGGCCATCGTTTTCTTCTTTTTTTTACTTGGAGGTGTGGGCTGTTAAAGTAAAAGAAGCTTTGGAAAGACCCTGCCATGGTGCAAGGGCCATCTCTAATGAAGAATTGCTTTATGAATGCTACAAGAAGAGCAACCTAAACTAATTAAAGAAGAAAACCAATGGAGGGAGGGAGGGAGGGAGGACCTTCAGTGTGGACATAAGTGATTACACTACAAGACCACATTTCTCCTTTGTTTTATTAGTTTATGAATTCGTTCATTATTTTGATAACTTCATTTGTGAAAGCCGTACATTTTTAAGGTTTCAGGCATGCGATTAAAGATTAATTACTATGACGATCTCCTTAAGATTTTATTACATCAATGATAATTTGGCTATGTAAATAGTATTATCATTGTAATATAAATTACCCAATCTTACATGGGTGTAGCGTTTTTTTTAGACCAAATATTTGAGTCCCAGACAGGTCATTAGTTAGCCCTGCTGAAAATTCTGGATATTATAGTTTCAAATTAACCTCACTTATTTGTTGCTATGATGAAGTTTGGCTCTCCTTCCACACTTTAGTACAATATTTTGGCTTATTTTCATGCACATTTTTAGAATACGCAGCTCAAATACTAATTTTTCTTTTATCAAAAACATATCAATCTTCCTTAAATTATGAAAGTTTTAAGTCCTTAAGTTTTAGGTGATGATCAAGAAAAGGTGAAACTGAAAGCTAGAGTCTACTATCCTTTTTGTTAATAGCAACGCATGGTATACTTCCAAAATTATGTCACCATATATAGACTACCAATCTTTGTTGCTGGCTTGCACTTGATGAACAGCCTTGACAGGAGGGCCTGTGAATTTGTAGTTTAAAGAGCATTTTCCTTATATCAATTCTGAAATTTCATCTTGATTCGTTGCCTTTCTCGGTGGAAATATCCTAATCAATGATTGATGGTGGAGATTATAATTCTAGGTGACAAAACAAAAATGTTTGAAAACTTAATACTAAACCTTAATAGAAAAGGATTCAGAAGAAACACTAGCTTTGCCTGATTATGAAGAAAAAAAAGAGAGCAGATTTTGAACTACATAGGTACAATTTTTTCACCTTTTCTCTCGGATCTAGTTGTTGATTTGCGGACCAACTTGATTGAATAAATAATTTTTGGAGGTGAATTGGCAATGTAGTAAAATATACGACGAGAAAAAGCAAATAATGACAGCTCACCCACAATGAGATTAAAGTTGGTCTTATGCATAAACAAAAACTAGGTTGTTGAAAATATGTCACTGATGTGATTAATGATGTGAGTTTGATGGATATTTGGATTCCTTGAGATCATGGCTTCTATCTGAAAGATAATAAAATATTATCAATCCTAGAAGCAAGATGGAGATGTAACATGGCCAATTGTGCCAATTTATTCTTCCTTTATCTCATTTGTTCTCTAGGAGTTACTGGAGAAGTGATTGAGAATGCTTTTTTAATTATGGCAATTAAACTGCACAATACACTGCATAATATACTAATCTTTTTATAAAAAAGTTGCTCATAATCAGAAAATAGAGAATATGACCCTCTTCTTCATCTACTAGCTTGTTCATGAAAAGTATATCCAGATTCGAAAATTTGCGATTTATCGCATTTGAAGGCCCTTATTTGCTGAATATCAGCTATTTTAATGTAGAATAATAACAATCAAATAACAAGGAACCCTCAGAAATTATCATAATCCATTTTATTGCCTTCAAACTAAGAACCAATAAATATCTAAGCTTTTAGTGGCTTGTTACTGTGGTGTCTCCAACACAAAGTGCTTCTCAGGAATCATGATGGATAACTCGGAGGCTATCTTCAATGTAGCATCACATCGAAATGCTAAATCTAAGACCCATTAGCCTATTTTATGTAGAAATAGGCAGATCCAGATGTATTTTAACCAAGTTTTCCAATAGGCCTTGTCAAATGACAAGTTGGCTCACAAGTCTTCCCATTGATGGTCTCAACTACACTATGACCAGTTCTTCTTACATTTAAGAGGCACCACTAAAAATCCAGGCATGTAGATGGATATATAACCACCATAAAAGTTTTTAACCTATCTGATATGCCATCATTAATTTTTAACAATTACAAACAAAAAATTATATATTTTTTATATATAGTAGTTCATAATTGTCATAATTTCGCTCTATTTCAAAGATCGGGATTTTTTTCCGCTGGTCTGAGATCATATGCATATCAGCAGATCAACATATTGTTCGAAAAACAAAAAAAACCCACAATTAATTTGGCTTCCACTGCTTCCCTTCGTGCAGATAATTTTTCAGAAAATAATGACATCCAATACATATCCCCAGATATGGACATAGGACTTGCCTTACGTCAAAAGAAGAAATTTAGCAGAACAATGCAGTTTTCTTCCTGTAGCCACGTCAGGATCCATATCTGATGAGATGGATAATGTTGTAAATACTAAGCAACATGATGCTGCTATTTATATCAGAAATTTTTGTTTACATAGTTTTTAAAAAAAATAAAACTATATTCGTTTTGTTCTTATTCATGTAAGGCAAAGACGCAAAGTTTGGGTAAGATTTAATATTTCGTTTATGTCAAGTCAAGATCTAATACATCCAAAGAAGTAGGTTTGATATAACTTAATATGTTATTATTTTTTCCCATCCACTGCCCAATACTCTCTTGTGGCTGCTAATAAGAAGTTTAACAAAGACATTTAGGATTATGACTCATGGGGGAAATTCACAAATGATGTGCAATCTTATCTTAAATGTTGTCTGTCTCGACTTTGCTATGTAGATATTCTCTACATGTACATGTCACACTGGGGACCCATCTAACTGCTCCTGCTTCTATGAACTCCCATGCAATCGTCACATCCAATGGTGCATGGCATGACATATTGGGATTGACTTTCTAAGAAGAAAATAAAGAACATCAGCTAGAGACAAGAATTACCTTACTAGTTAGAAAGAGACACCTACCAAGTGTGCAAAATTA
Source organism: Phoenix dactylifera (assembly GCF_051530095.1). NCBI lineage: Eukaryota > Viridiplantae > Streptophyta > Magnoliopsida > Arecales > Arecaceae > Phoenix > Phoenix dactylifera. The sequence continues at coordinate 29,508,839 of NC_143199.1, forward strand.
TGAAATGGAGCCACAACATGTCGAAGCTATCGTTGCAATGCGCAAGCTAAGATTTATTGCAATTATTTACAAAAATGTGAGAAAGGTAGATGGACTTGTCTATGAGATAGAAATTTGATATAGTGTTTATCTTATTATAATGTAAACAAACTCTAGACGTGCGTAGTGTGGCAGGAGCAGCCTACATTCCATCCTCTAGATTTCCTATACCTTATGCACATTTGATTTTTTGACAATATTATAACAGAAAGTCACCTTCTTAAATAAATTTTTAAAAAAAATGGCATCAACTCTGCCTCCCATTCTAGTAGAAATAAACATTGTCCTATGCTCGGTAGGTAGGGAAGCCACACCCAAGGGTAGGATGCTTGAGTATGTAATATTTGAAAATGTGGTTTTTGCATATTTTGTTGATTATGGAAAAGTGACATATTTTAAAGTCGTTTATGTTTGGTTGAGCGTCTATTTTTTTGAAAAAATTGTATAAAATATGCATTACGCTCTTAATTCTATTTCTCTATAGATTTTTTTTTCATAAAATGTAGGAATCTTATGTCCGTAGAAAAGCTATTTTTTTCATTTTTTTTTATTGAAAATTCCAACCAAATATAAGATATTTTTTCGTTGATTACACTTGCCTTCTCAAACCAAACGAGTCCAAAAGATAATAAGAAACACAACCATATTCCATTATGAGGAAATGGACCATTTCAATCGGGCATTTCATGAGTTGATTACTAAAATATTTATATATTTAATAGTATTTTTATTTTTGATAGTGCGGATAGTATGCATGCTAGCTCTAACAATGAGGCTTAATTTCTGGACTTTTATGCAGGATGCGAAATGGGAAAGGAAATGGTCGTTGGTTGCCTAGACCAGGTCTTGCTTTAGTTGTCCTTAATTAATTTTCCATCTTAATTGTCCTTGATCTATGGTGTGGTCCATGATGGATACATAGCGGTAGTAAGCTAATGATCACCAATCTCAAAGGTTCATGGTGGTAGTAAGGGATGATCACCACTGTCACAGTCTTATTGTTGCAGGGGAAAACTAACCCATGCGAAAACTAGCATCTCAAAGCCTAACCAAGCTGATTCTTTCACCCGAAAAAAACGATTCAAAGCAGAACTTTGATATCTCAAAGCACTTCAAACTCCATCATTTATCCATTGACATAGATTTCAAAACGAACATCTAATGATCAAATGGCGGCTTTGCGCTACAATTATTGTCAAACTGAAAGAACGATAACTTACATAACTCTCAAAACCAGCATCCTTCTGTGCCACCTCCATTTCTTGAGGTAAAAAAAGGTGTATATAACACCCTAGGAAAAATTGAAACATGTTATGATTCACAATTAAATTTTTTTACCATTTTTTAGTGTGATTTAGGAAAAAAATATCTATAACAACACCAATAATCCTCTCATCCCACGTAAAACTAGAATATGGAAAACTCCCCCCATTTGTCCCTACCCTTCTAGATTAATTGAATCCTTTTCCAACCATTTATACTAATACTAACCCATTTTAGATGTGTTTATAAGCGTTTTTAGGTAGGATTTTTTACATGGATACCCTTCTAAAAATATCGAATTATGTATAAATATCCTTCCAAAATTGATATTTACATGTATACCCTCGTAAAACTTTATTATTGTACAAATGCCCGTAATATAACACTTGTTCTAATGATTTTAAAAATATATATTTATATTAATTAAAATAAAATAAAATTTTAAAATTATGCTATTGCTCCATCTTCTTTTCGATCTATTTGTATGTCTATCTATTAAGAGTATTTTAGTTATTTTAATTTGAAACTATTAATTTTTTAACGTCGTTAGATAACATCAATGGATACGACAAAACAAGTATTTGACGAAGGTATATATGTAAATTGAAGGATATTCATGTAAAATTTGATATTTAAAAAAATATTTATGTAAAAAACTCTTTTAGGTATGTGAAGCGCCAGTCTTCCTAAATTAGGGGAGCGGCTAGTTACACCCTGCTTCCGTTGGAAGAGGAAGAACATTGCTACGTGACCGGGTCCCATCAAACAAAGGCATCCGGCGGTAACCACCGGGCCCCATCGCCAGTCTGCCCCTTCCTTTCCGTGGCTCCTACCGCAGTCCCCCACTTATTCTGGAAGAATCCGGTGCACCAGAAGACGCTTTTACCAAAGTATCAACGAGGAAACACAAAGACACCGAAGCAATTGACTTGCAAGACTAAAGACTCAAGCAGGGCCCACCAAAGTAAGACGTGGGTTCCGTTTTAATTCGGTCTTTTTAAAGCCTCACGTTCGAAGATTCTTTTTGTGGCAACCGTTCGGCGGTTAATCCGGCGGGCGGGGCGGTGGACGTGGAGGCGAGCCCGGAAAGGGCGGGACGGCCGTCCAATCCGCGATGGACGACCCACAGGAGCCAGGTAGCGGTTCGCTGAACCCGGCCGCCCTGGACCATCCAGCTTCGGGAACCACCGCGCACGACATGGAAAGGGCACGCGTCGGAACAATATTCGCAGAAGGCACGTGTAAAGGGCATCTGGACCGGTTGCGGTACTCGGAGATGGAGTCGCCGGTTTTTCCGACTCCCCTTTTTGGTTGCTTCCTTTCTCAAGTAAAACCCGGGTAGGACGGTTTTTCCACTCACGAAAGTCTGCTCTTCTTTTTTTCTTCCCTTCGGCCTTCCTTCTTCGCCTCTGTTTTCCTTCCTCCTTTGCTCATTTCGCCTTTTATTTTCCATTAATTTTTAAATTTCCTATACCTGCCCTTCAAATCTCTCTTCCAATTCTTCACTAATTCGATAACATAATTCTATATATTAAATTTTTCTTCTCGTTTGGCAACGGATTTACTCCTCGGTTTCTTATAATTATTTAAATACCTGTTCAGCATTCAAATTTCCTTTTTGAATTCATTTCGTTCTGTGCGATTAATTACCTTTTATTGTACCATGCCCACACCTTATCTTCTTTATCTTTTTAGCTTAATTTTTCTTAGATTTTAGTCTCCTTTTCCTACCCATTTGCTCAATTTTTCTTTGTTGAACAAGGACATAATGAGATTATCGATATGTTTTCCCCAGAGCTTTCTTGAACTATGCGCTTGTTTGGATTTCTTCTTTATGCGCTTGTTTTGCAAGGAAAGTTTCAAGAAAAAGGAAGAAAGGGGCAGATCAGTTAGTACAAGGCATGGGAAAACATAACAGGTCTTCGAATTCCACTCCTCATATAATTGGTAATTGCCTACACCTCCTTTCCAAATTCTTGCAGCTGTATTCTAGATTTCCTGGTGCAAAGGCAATTTATAGGGAATTGGTTTGTATTTTGGTCAGTTATTCTCCACATTTCATTTATCCTGGAAGGCTTTTTAATTTCAAGAAAATTTTCGTTTATTTAATTTTAATGTTTCCGAAATTTGCAGAGAAATGGTATTAATTGTTTTATGCTTGACTAAAGCAGAGTTTATCTGATTAGGGTTCTGAAAACTTTGAATAGTTTGAGCCTCCATTTGTCCCATTAAAGAACAAAATAGAGGGGGGGAAGAAGGTAGTGACCTGGTGGTATTAATCTTAACCCACCAATCGACAGAATTTTCAGGAATTGTCACTAAAGTTACCAAAGGCTGAGCTTATTATCTGGCCACAATCTCCTTGTAATCAAACAATGAGTGTTGTACACAGTAAAGATCCTTCAAATTGCAACCCACTATTTTCTCACAAAGAAAAAAGAAAAGAAAAGGAAAAGATTCATTCAATTATATTGTGGAAAGCAGTGAGTTTTTGATACATTATAGTCTTGCACCATTATCTGCTCAGATGATGCAACAAGCAAGTGCTTAATGATCATCTTCTCCTTTATATCGGAGTAGTATTCATCTGGCTAGCATTTTTTTTTTCCAGTTTATCAGTATCCACAATAGATGTTATGATATGCTTCTATTTACAGAGATATTTCTTTTCAAAATCTTTATGGAAATATTGGTGACGGTATACTTTTCTGTGCATGAATGGGCCTGGAAATACGTATTTCAGTGCATGGAACTGGTCACGAAAATTGGAAATTGATGGTTATAGGATTTTCTTCAAAAAAAAATTTTCTTTCATTTCCAAAATAAAATAAGAAGTGAATGGCTATTGGCGGATTATATGAATTATTCTTTAGCAGTAATGAGGAAGTGCTCAGCTTTTGGAAGAGCAGCACTGGGCAGGCAGAGGAAATATCAGAAAGAGAAAGGTACAAAGGAAGAATATGGGGAAAGGAAAGAAGAAACTCATGGGAATCCTATGTAGGAGGGGACTTTACAGACTCACAAGCACACAAGGCATGAAAGGGAGGTGGACGTATGTGGCTTTTAGAAAAGGAGAGAAAAAAGTGCTTAAAAAATACTCACAACCGACGTCTGTCCCATGAACAAAGATCCCAGTGATTTGCATGCAGAGACCTTCAGATGTATTACATATAGAGACATCTTTTGGAAGAAGGTCCATTGGAAGTAGGATTCAATCTCAGAAGTTTTTAATAAATATAGTAGAGCTTGAATGGGAAAGTTAGGGATAGAAATAATTGCGACTTTTTTTGGAGTCACTTCATGAGGGATTTTAGTGATTACCAAATCTTAAAAGGTGTTCACTTTCTTGAATTATAGGGCTGTTATTTTGAATGATAGCATGCAAAAACTAGACCTGCTCACATTCTTTGGTAGAAAGGGCATGCAAATTTGCCAGTTTTAGCATGTGCTAGTGCCTCCTTCCATATGGAGTTATTTGACATATATGTTTTTCTCACTACTTTCTTAACCTATCTTACTTCTACATACATGTATGTATGTATGTATGTATGTATATATGTATGCATGTATGTATGTATGTGTGTCTGTCTGTCTGTATGTATGTATGTGTGTGTGTGTGTGTATGTATGTATGTATGTCTGTGTGTCTGTATGTGTGTGTGTACATATATCTATCTATCTATCTATCTATCTATCTATCTATCTATCTATATCTATATCTATATCTATCTATCTATATACACACACACACAAAAATATATGCACATACAAACATACATACATACATACATACATACATCCATACATACATACATCTCTCTCTCTCTCTCTCTCTCTCTCTCTCTCTCTCTATATATATATATATATATATATATATATATATATATATATATATATATATATATATATATATGTTCGCACCATTGTTTTTTTTTAACTGATCTTAACCATCATTTATTCATTTTTGTAACTGTTCTTACTTGACATATATGTTTACATCATCATTGACTCATTATTATAATTGGTCTTGTTAGGTGAGAGAGTGACAAATGTACATGATTGTAGTCTTCAAACATGTTGTTTCACCTGTGCATATCAGTAAGCTTTGGACTAGCATTAATGATACATAACCATGAGATGACACTGCATGACCAATGCAAATGTATCATGATTTCTTGACTCAAAACATTTTGCTAACGAAAGCTGGATGGGGATGACTCTTATCCCAATTGTCACTCAAATATTGGGGATACCATTTCAATCTAAGCTCGTGAGTAGAGTTTATGATGGTGGTTTTTATTACCATGGCTAGCAAATAAAAACTGCTGATAGAGAGTTATGGCCTCCTACATGGACCTTAGGGATGTTTTAGGGCAATCTTTCCGATATGGACATGATTGGTTCGAAAATATGAGTTACGAATGGCGTATGTAGGGATTGAGTTTCGAGATGTTTTAATCCTGACACTGATCTCTTTCTTCCTTCACGGGCTCTTCCAAGCACCCTAGTTTATAATGGAGGCAGTAGAAGATTGCTAATTTCATTAGGAAATGTTGTTTCGAAATTTTTTTTGAAGTTACAATTTATTTCTTTTGAATATTTATGAATGCAGAAATAATTAGTGCAAAACTTTTTCTTAAGGAATCACTTGGAGTTGTGACTGCATGGTGTCAATGAGATTGAAAAGTCTCTACAGCTAGGTTGGATGGTTAAATGAAAAGAGAATCTAACAAAGACTTTCATGGCCTACCAAAATCCTCTACACTACTTGTAGGATTTTTCCTTCAACTAGGGCTGCAAATGATCCATTGCCGGTTAATATATGGAACAATGGGGAGTGATTACATCTGTTTGAGGGTATTTTTCCGTGAACTCTCTAAGCTATGTTAGTAATATGCTTGGTGAAAATGAATAAACATGTAATGAAAAACTACAACATTTGTTGAGTGATTTTATTGAGTGTATATATCTAAGATACACTATCAGCCTTTGTCCTACAGATGGATGAAGCAATGCAAAACCACCATATTTGTTTACTGTAGTTTGGAAAGTATCTAGATATGCTAGCGACTTTTATAGTGCTACTAAAAAAGAATAACTAGAATTGAATTGCCACATCTAGTTAGGGTTTGTTTCACTTGCATAAATTCATTAGGAATAAAACTTTAACTTGCATATGTTCCTCATCTCTTTACTCCTCTTTGACGAAGTAAAACTATTCAATGATTTGACACCTCCATCTAAGTAGTTAACTTTATATAAACATAGTTAAGTACCACCAACTAACTTTTCCGCTAACCTAACAAAATTGCCCTTGTTTGCAATGTTATTCAAGTACGAAAAAAAATTCTAATCCAAATAATCAAACTTTATCCAAATTATTCAAATTTCTTTGTGACTAAATAGGGTTTTTTAGTGAAATGTCTAAGATATGATAATAGCATTCCATATGGTGTAAATAAATGAAGTAAAAGGAAATTGTCACATTCATTGAATAGTTTTATTGAGTTCATATATCTAAAATATACTAGCAACCTCTTAGGATGAAAGGATATTGGGAACCACCATATTTGCTGATTATTTTTTTCTGAGTGGAAAATATTAAAGATATCCTAGCCATCTGTACATTGCTAATGAATGAATAAGCAATGGTGAATTGCCACATCTACTTAGTATTTGTTTATTTCTAGCATAACTTTATTCAACGATTCAACCATTTCCTAAGAAAGAATTTTAACTCAATGAAGAATAAGTATCGGTAGGTGCTTCCTAAGCTAACTTGAAACTCCAAAATTGTTCTTCTTTATTGCTTTGTTATTTGAGCAACGAGAAAATTATATTACTAATCTAAATTCGTAAAGTTTATTTAGATTTGTTTGTGAAATAAACATAGTTTTTTAGTAAAATGTCCGAGAATGTTAACAATTTGTATGGTGCAAATGAATAAAGAAGAAACGAAATAATGGCAAATTTGCTTTGTGGTTATATTGAGTGTGTATGCCTAAATATTGATAAATGAGTATACAAGCTGCCTTAACCTTACTCAGATGCTCACCCTTGCTCCTCGACATTCATCACTTTTCTGGTTATTTATGGGCAACCACTAGTGATTTCCCGTAGGAACTTAGAGATGGACTGTTTTTTGGCATTGCCGGATGTATTTACACTCTTATATATGTGTTGTAAGTCCATCTACCTCTCCAATATGAGGAAACCACCATATACATCCACTAATTTCTAAGTGAAAGATATCTAGGATATTCTAGAGATATGTACATTGCAAATAAAGGATGAAGCACTAGATAATTGCCACATCTATTTTAGGATATACTTTACTCCTGCATAACTTTAATAGAAATAAAATTTTAATTGACATAAATTCTTTTTTATTTTCCTCTTTTGCAGGATAAATATTATTCAGTAATTTGACTTCATAGAGTTTTCACTTGTTTAAAAACAAATATAAGTACCAACAACTAATCTAAAATTTCAAAATTACTCTTCTAAATTGATGCAATATATATCCAAGCATGAAAAAATTATTTTGAGAAGCTAAATAAGTTAACTGCACTCAGGTTAATGATATTTTTGGAGTATACTGCTAACTTTAATTTAATTGACACTCTAAACCCATGGCCTACCGCAGGATATGATGCATGCATGTATACTGGCTAAAATGATAGACGTGAAATAGACTGCGGCGTCCCGCCATAGAAATCAACGAAATCTTGACCCCTTGGCGTACCCGCAAGTGGATGGAGCGGGGCACGCACGCGCGCAGTCACTCGAGAGCGCGTGCGAATGCGAGCAACCCGGCGAACAGATACGGAGGACGCGGACAGAACGCGAGAGCCTCTCGTTTCCTCTCACTCTCATCCTCGGGAATCGTCGCGTACGGCGGATGGAAGAGGACGCGCGTCGCATGGGCATTGACCACACGCACGTGTGGTGGAGGGAATTGGGAACGTTTCTCGCACGGACGAATCTCTTTCGGTTACGGCACCGGACGTCGCCGGTTCCCGCGGTTCCTGCGTCCGGTTTTTGTTAGTTTTCTACATATATTTAAAGTCCTGGGTGGGCCTCGCTCTTATCGTACTTCTCTTTATATCTCTCCTTCCTCTCCCCCGCTCTCCTTTTCTCTCTGTGGTGACTGTTTTCTTTTTTTTCTTTCTTTTTTTTGATGATAAAGCTGTGGTGGCTGTTTTCTTCGCTTGCTTTTGGTTTTGGTTTTATTGCAGTCTCCCTAGATTTTTTTTTTGTCTCTGTAGATCTACTGTTGTATTGTTTTTTTCACTAGTTCTATATATGGTTATCATTTGATTACAGCAAACGAGGTTAGATCCAGGTTTCTTTTTTCAGTTGTTTTCGATCTATTACCTTTCATTTTCTTGTCTTATGTTGCTGTTGTTTCTTCTCGCATATGTTTTCTTTTGCTTAATTTTGATGATGATTAGTGTGTGGATTTCGATATTATGGGCTTCTGTCTTTGTGATCTTATGATTTTTTGGTGAGTTTTTTTTTTTTTTTGGATTTAGTTATCTGTCTGTGTTAGCCACCTTATTTCAACAATTCTTGTTTGCATGTGAGGTATTATGAAGGAGTGATCACAAGATTCTCAGCATGTTTTCCACGCTTTTTCGAACGGTGAACTCATTTAGGTTTCAGCTCTTATTCCGTCTTTCCCGGAAAAGAAAAAAAAAGCATGGGAAAGAAGATTAGGGATGAAACATACTTACCGTTGACTGTTCAACAAAGCCGCTGGAAAAGATGACAAATCTTTTCGAGAATTCCACATTAGCTTCTACTTCAGGAAGTAGTGAGTTCTTGGTCCCCCCCCCCCCCCCCCCCCCCCCCCCCCCCTCTCTCTCTCCAAACAATTATTTAGAGAATCATTGGAGGTCATACCAATATTAAGGGCATGTCTTCGGCTTTTGTGAGAATTTCAATCTAGCTTCGAGATCAAGTATTAGTGATATCTCCATTCCTCTCCCTGCAATTCAACAATTTTTGGCTTTGTGTGAAGAATGATGGAGGAGATGATGACAAGTGGCTTTCCTGAATTTCTTGAACTGTGAAGAACTTGGTTTCAGGAAGTCGTTGGAAGGAATTGCAGATTGTTTCATGTATTTCAACCTACCATCCATCTTCGGTATTGCTGATATTTGAATTACTTTCCCTTTCTCTCTCTCTCTCTCTCTCTTTCTTTTTTTTTCTTGATGAAGAGAGAGGCAAAGCCACCCAGCTTTTATTAGAAAAATGAAATTTACAAAAGCTATTTATAAAAAATTTACAAGAAAGAAAAATATAAAAAAGCAATAAAAAACTTTTACAAAAGGTAGTGGTCTGTTAAACTATTCAACAAGCTTTACAATCTTATAGGTACTTTCCAAAAAAATTACTTTCCCTCTCTCTAGTAAGAATTTTCGCTTATATGTGAAGAATGATGGAGGAGATAATAACAAGATTATGGATATGTCTTCCACAGATATTATTGAACCGTGAACTTGTTTGGATTTGTGATGAAAGAACAACACTGTTGATAGCTCAATAAAGTCGTTGGAAGACATGCATGACAGATCTTTATTAGAACTGCAATCTAGCTTCCATATCAGGTATTATTGATGCCTGAATTACTTTTTCTAGTTCACAACTTTCACGTACGTGAAGAATAATGGAGGAGATGATAACAAGATTATGGATATGTCCTCCACAGGCTTTCTTGAACTGTGAACTCTTTTGGGTTTATTAAGAGAGAACCACACTGTTGATAGTTCAAGAAAGTCTCTGGAAGACATGACAGATCTTTATGATGACAATTTCAATCTATAAGGTATGGTCATCTCTCTCTCTCTCTCTCTCTCTCTCCCTTGGGCCCCGCGCCACCCCCCCCCCCCCCCCCCCCCCCCGGGGCAACACACATATTAGAGTTCATGGAATTTAGGAATTTATGTTTTATTTTATTATCTGTCGAGTCTGAAAGATTACGGTTTTACATTGCCTGCTGTGGAGTGATATTATGTCATTTGTTTACTCTGATCTGAATTGTGTCCCCAAAGCAAGACTCAACATGCTGGTTTGAAATAGATTGATTTTAATTTTGATTGCCTGCTCGGAAGTGATCTTCCATCTTCTTCTTTTGTTTACTTCAATCTAAATTTTATGTTCTCAGATCAAGATCTGACAAGTTCTTTTAAATAAATATACACTGATTGATTTTAGTTGCAAATTACCTACTCTTGAGTGTTTTTCTAGCTGCTTTTGTTTTCCTCAAATCTGAATTATGTGTTCCAGATCAGGATTTGACATGCTTTCGTGAAATTTATCAAGTATGAAGGATTTTAACTGTAAATTACCTAGTTTGAAGCGGTCTTCTACCTTTCTAATTCGTTTCCTATGATATATTACCTTTGTATGGATCTGGAATTTACATACACTTGATCCTCTCTGTCTTTTTTTCTTTCTTTCTTCTTTTTTGAGAACCTTCTATATATTTCCTTTTGGTTTTGTTCAGTCTAAATTAGCTGTATCCAGACCAGGAATTAGTATGCTCTTTTAAACAATTCCAGATTTAGCGATCAGTGTTTATCATTCTTTTCTACTTTCTTTTTGCTGTGAACCTTCTATATTTCTTTTTTGTTTTGTTCAATCTAAATTAGCTGTGTCCGGACCAGGTATTAGTGTTCTCACTAAAATAATTCCAGATTTACCGATCAGTATCATTTCTTTCGAGTTTTAGACAAGACAAATGGAAATGGAATATAAAAATTGATTTTTTTTTGGTGAAAATAATTGAATTGTTCAAGCATCAAGTGGTTTTTGGTTTTGTGAAGGCTGAGAATTCACAGGACTTCTCCCTCACAATTGATATGTACTGCTTCTTGTTGGTGGATTGCTGTTGTTTCTGCTGTTTTTTATTGTTCCTGCCGCATTAGTAAATCATTAATCTTACAATTTTATATTTAAACTATGGAATTTTTCCAACTTTTTTACTTTCTGCATTTCTTTTGCCCTGCAGGTCTTCAGCTCTAACCAACTTGCTCTCGCGACACTGAAATTTCCTTATTTTTGAGGAATTTCCATATTCATTGGTATGTTTGGTTTAAATGGAGGTTTCATTTTGTAGCATTGTTGTTAGCTGCTTAACTATTCGTTGGAGATCGAATGAGTAGAATTGAGGTGCTTTTGAGCCTAGGAATAAGCTTTTCTGTGCAAGGAAGTGGGTTTATGGAATACGTTTACATTGTTATAGTTTCCTTCTCTTTTTTCCCCCTCTCCTTTGACTACGGAAACAGGCTTAGTGATAAATATTTTGTGGGAAGTGCTCAACTTTTGGTTCTCTGATAGCCGCTGCAGGTACAGCCAGAGAACAAAAAGGCGAGAGAAAGGGGAAGAGTGTGAGATAAAGAGGAGAAGTACACATGAGAATCATCTCTAAAGAGGGAGGCTTTCAGGGCTCAGAAGCACAGACATGCAGATTGGATGGTTTATGACATGAGAGAGAACTCAACCCGGCCGGTGAAGCCTCTCACTCTAAATTTTGATGTGTTACAAAAATTTGGCAATCCTTTGGCCATACTTTTTTTTTTTTCGTTTTTTTTTTCCTTGCATTATTTGATCAAACAAGGGTGTCCTTTATGTTCATTTGGGGAACTCTTCTTAGAACTGTGCTCCATTGTAAACATCATATTGCTGGCAGAAGTAAACCCTAGTAAAGTAGTGCTCTCTCAATGGTTATTTGAAAGTTTACCAGTCTTACAGGCCAACATGGATGGATCTCCAACCTCAAATCCTTGATGAGACCCCTACAGAACAAACTAGATCCTGGAGGGATTGGAAGCAGACTTGGATCCAGTTTAGACTTGATGGAAGGGATATCCATCAACACTTCACTGATGAAATGTAATGTATCATAAGAAACAGCCAGTGAAAGGGGGATTTAGGACTCCTTAAGCACACCAAAAGCAGAACCAAAAGAGAAAGCAAGTTAAAAAATAATGACATCACTTCTATTAGGAGTTTCTGCACCAAAATCTGATTCCAATGGAATTGCTGAGTGCAGTCTTAAGATCTTATTTGTGAAACTATACTCCATCCTCTGAAAGGAAAGGAGCTTGTTTATGGTAGTGCTGAAAATCTATTAGGAGATTAAGGGGACACATACCAGTATTTATTTTTGTAAAGTTATTTGGTTGATTTGATATCATAATCTGAGAGCTATATGAAATTTAAATTTATTCTGAAATTGTTCTCCCTAATCCACCGTATCTCCCATGAAAGGTGTGCAGTAATACTTAAAGGCTGCCCACAAAGCTTAGCTGGTATACAGATGGAGTAAATACTAGTATAACTCTGCTTCGTTGTTTTACCCTCTACTTCATTTACTGTCAAATCTACAAAATCTGATCATATTTCTCTGCTACTTTGCTGTCTTTCAACTATGGAAACTAAGATAACTTTTCAATGTAGGTTCGACCAATTCGTACTCCCGAACTCTTCGATGACGGGCACTGACCCTTGTCTATATAAATTTTTTTCGAGTGAACCCTCCAGGTAAGTACTCTCAAGCCCTCTTATACGTTTGCAGTACCACTCTGCCACTCTGACAACACCTTCATTGTTTCTTGAGAGTTCGTTTGAGTTAGGCATCGGATGGTTCCTCGCTAGACACTCTTCGGCAAGAGGACTTTCTTGTCTTTGTTGTTTCATGTCAATTCTAACTATGGAGTGAAGGTGCGAGGATAGTCTCCTCCTTCCAACACTATCTCAGGAGCAACCAACACTGTAGCTATTGTCATCCGAGCATGGCGGCCATCACATTTCGGAGATATATCGCAATCTTTAGCCGATCTTTATGGCTTAAGCAACTGATCATCCGAGCACTTCAGTAGCTCAGCTAGCTCGGCACCTTAATTAGGCCAATTCCCAATGGCAACGCTTATGTTGTGCTTTTAAATGATGCTTCTTTTTTTTTTTGACTTTAGCGTTTGAAACTAGTCATGGAAATTTAAGAAAGTGAGAAAATGAATGCTAATGGGCTTTTCTATATGGGTTTGCTTCCATCATTCGGTCATTATCAGGCGCCGAATGTTTATTCTTATAATCTACTTGTACGATGGATCCCAACTGCGCAGCAAAACGACCCGTAGAGAAAACCCGCCCGGTTCGTTTTCTTGGACCAAATATGTCTACATACAAGTTCCTCGGCCAATCTTAAATATATTTACATGCAAGTTCGAAAAGGTACACGGAAATGAAATTATATTGTATTACTTTTTGATGCTGCATGCAATGTTTTCTTTGATTTATTTACGACTGCACTATACCCCGACCATTTTTTTTTTTTTTTTGAGAGTGAAAATTTGTAGATACCCATGATTTTATGAATTATGACTATCCCGAACTGCTGTATATAGTGATTTTTTATTTCATATTTTTTCCAACCGAGTGTTAATGGTGAACTCATCCACTAAAAGAAACAACCTCGTAAACTTTTACCATGTTATAGCAGGGGAAGAGTTCTGGAGCATGGCTAAGATACAGTGACTAAACAGCCTCTTATTTAGCAGTGCAAGTCTTTTCTGAAAGGTGTCCGTTTAGACCCCTTTTGTTTTTTAATTTTAAATCTTCATTCCACGTAGAAAATAAAATTGGAAACAGAGAAGGGAGGAGTAGGCTGAGAGGGAAATCAAGTTCGGGCTTCCTTGAAACAAATTTTCGGACTTTCCTGTCTGAACGTGAATGGAAGCCTGGACTGATGAATGTATGATGCCCAGCGATCGTTTAGATTGGAAAGAAACAAGCGAAAAAGAAGCCTAGGTACGAAACAGAGCATGAGACGGGGAGAAAGGAGAGACCCTCCCGACCCACCCCATTCCCTGTCTCTGTGTTGTAAAAGAGGAGATCCAGTCAAGGAATGGGTTGAGGTACACAAAGTGCTATTCCATTAGAAAGATTACTTCCACACATCCTACCAAACAACGAGACAGGTTATCCCTGTTTGCATTGCTCTGGCTAAGCAGTGAGCTCTGTTCTTGCAGATCGGCTTGATCGGTCCTACGATGATTATTATCTGAGGAAACCTTGGGATGTGGCTAGCTTCGATTGAGTCTTTAGGTAAGCTTTGGTTGTGCTTGCTTTCAGTTGAGGCTTGTATATCCGATGAGGGTAAATGATTGTTTGATGGGCTTGTTTGGATTGTTGTGGTGGAGCAGTGTATTCTGTTCCTACAATTTGTGAGCTTGTGATAAGCCATGTAGGTCCGAAAGAGCACCAAAGCAGAATATCAAGTATGGGGGAGGAAGATTAGGCATAAGAACAGAGCAGGCGTGAACGTTGAACCCATGCATGCTTAGGCGTGAACGTTGAACCCATGCATGCTTGAACGTAGGAACCGAAGCAGCTAGGCAGTAATTCCAAATGGCTATGAGAGGCTTTACCGCATCAACTAGTCATGGAGAAGTTTTAGGCATCTGTTTTTCCATTCTGTTTTACAGTAGAGTTGATTTCTATTATTTTCTTAGTAGAACCTCTATTTTCGGCTGTATATCTGAATAGTTGGTTAAAGTTTATGTATTAATAAGTTCTGGACATGAATAAACGATATTTTACTTTTAACTTTTTTTGGATGTATTCATGGTCGAATAGTGTGAATCATCCATCTTAGCAAAAAAAATAAAAAATAAAATAAATAAAAGATGGGAGAGGGAAGGGAAGAGATTTTGTCGCTTCTACATGAGATGTTTCCATATCGATGCAAAAAGTTTAGAGCTACATTTTCACATAGAAGGTTCTACTATTTTCTCGAAATATAATTTTTGAAAAATTAATAAGTTATCAAAAAAAAGATATGGTAGACATGCAATGGGATTTCTTGATGCAAGCAAACAAAGCTGCTCCATCATCCCTTTTTATTTATTTATTTATTTTTGTGAAAACGGGAATTCATATAGCTCTAACATGAGTACATCCTACCAAATCAGAAGAAAGCAAAAAATATAAATAGGACGGAAGTTCTACTGTGGATGTCCAGTGGAACTCCCCGGAATGCCGTGCAATATAGGAGGCAACCCAGTCTGCTGCCCTGTTCGCCTTTCGAAAAACGTGTACTGCCTGAAGCTCATTCATCTTCATAGCCAATATGCGGGTCTGACGAATAAGTGGATGATCATCTCCATATCTGTCCGTACTCCGGATTCAATCTATAACTATAGAGGAATCCTCCTTGTCCATCACCTTTAGCTACATACGTGTTTACGCAGTATCTATCCAAGAAGAAAAGAGGTAAGATCATTTTGTCTCTATCCTATGATGTAACTCTAAAGAGAGAGAGGCTCTAACACTCCTCCTTTTATCATCTTTCTATCTAAGTTGATTAATAATAATAATAAAAAAAGACTACAGAAGTACATTTAACTAATCATCACTAATGGTCCATCTATATTTATGTCTCAAAGTCAATGCTACGCTGAAATGGTGTGAAGCATCCATCTTAGCAAAATAATAATAACAATAAAATAAATAAAAAATAGGAAAGAGGGAAGGAAAGAAATTTTGTTCGCTTCTATATGAGATATTTCGATATTGATGCAAAAAATTTAGAGCTGATTTTTTTCATAGGTTCTACTATTTTTTTTCAAAATATAATTTTAAAAAATCAACAAATTACCATAGAAAGATATGGTGGACATGCAATGAGATATGTCCACGCAAGAAAACAAAGCTGCTCCGCCATCCTCTGCCGTATACGTGTTTATGAAGTATCTATCTAAGAAAAAAAATGAAGAAAGGATTATTTTGTCACTATTCTACGATATAACTCCAATACTACATAGACAAAGAGGATAAGATACTCCTCTTTTAATCATTCTTTCTAATCTATGCTGATTAATAATTAAAAAAAAGACTACAGAAGTATATTTAACTAATCATCATTAATGGCCCCTCTATATTAACGTCTCAAAGTCTTAGCCTGAACTTCACCTTATAAATTGCGAGGAAAACCGGCTCTCTCTTCCACTCGCCGTTCCAGGCTTCCATCCTTCTCTCTTGGAGACAGAGGACATAGAAGGAAAGATCGAAGTACAGTAGGGACGACGCCATGGACCGGATGAAGCCCAACGCCGCGAACAGCAGCCCCCTCACCCCTCTGGGATTCCTCGAGCGCACCGCCAAAGTCTACGGCGATCAGCCCTCCGTCGTCTACCACGGCACTGTCTTCACCTGGTCCCAGACCCGCCGCCGCTGCCTCCGCCTCGCCTCCTCCCTCTCCTCCCTCGGCATCTCCCGCGGCGACATCGTATGAATCCAATCTCCTCCTCCAATTCCTATAAAAGATCCAATCCTTCCCCTCGTGTCCTTCCAACCTCTGCTAAAATTTCAGACTTTGTGCTAAAAATTCGATCTTTTTTCTTTTTCTTTTCTAGGTCTCGGTGCTGGCGCCCAACGTGCCGGCCATGTACGAGATGCACTTCGGCGTGCCGATGAGCGGCGCCGTCCTTAACACCATCAACCTGCGCCTCGACGCCCGTACCATCTCCGTCCTCCTCCGCCACAGCGGCTCCAAGCTCGTCTTCGTCGATCACCTCTCCCTCCCACTCCTCCGCGACGCCCTCCGTCTCCTCCCCGCATCCCACCGAATCCCCCAAATTATTCCCATCGAAGACCGTTATGATGAGGAAGCCAAAAGCTCCGACCATTCCGCCGCCGCCGGTGGCCTCACCTATGAGAAGTTGATCGAGATGGGCGACTCGGAGTTCGATTGGGTCCGTCCCAAGAGCGAGTGGGATCCCATGGTCCTCAACTACACCTCCGGCACCACCTCCGCCCCTAAGGGCGTCGTCCACTGCCACCGCGGCCTCTTCATCATGACCGTCGACTCCCTGATCGACTGGTCCGTCCCTAAATGCCCCGTCTATCTCTGGACCCTCCCCATGTTCCACGCCAACGGCTGGAGCTTCCCCTGGGGCATCGCCGCCGCCGGCGGCACCAACATCTGCCTCCGCCATTTCGACGCCGCCGCCATCTACGCCGCCCTCGCCGCCCACCACGTCACCCACATGTGCGGCGCCCCCGTCGTCCTCACCATGCTGGCCAACGCGCCGGACTCCGCCAGAAAGCCCCTGCCCGGTCCGGTCCAAATCCTCACAGCCGGCGCGCCGCCGCCGGCGGCGGTGCTCCACCGCGCGGAGGCGCTCGGCTTCTCGGTCAGCCACGGGTACGGGCTCACGGAGACGGCGGGGCTGGTGGTGTCGTGCGCGTGGAAGGGGCAGTGGGACCGGCTGCCGGCGGCGGAGCGTGCCAGGCTCAAGGCGCGACAAGGTGTTCGAACTCTGGGCATGGCCGAGATCGACGTTATCAATGGCGCCACCGGCGAGAGCGTCAAGCGAGACGGCGCCACGATGGGCGAGATAGTCCTCCGCGGCGGGTCCGTGATGCTCGGCTACTTGAAAGACGAGGAAGCGACGAGTCGGGCGGTGCGGCCGGACGGGTGGTTCTACACCGGCGACGTCGGCGTCATGCATGCAGACGGGTACCTGGAGATCAAGGACAGGTCGAAGGACGTGATCATAAGCGGCGGCGAGAATTTGAGCTCGGTGGAGGTGGAGTCGGTGTTGTACGGCCACCCGGCGGTGAACGAGGCGGCGGTGGTGGCGCGGCCGGATGAGTACTGGGGGGAGACGCCGTGCGCGTTTATCAGCATAAAGGAAGGGGTGGCTGCGCCGCCGACGGAGGCGGAGGTGATTGCTTGGTGCCGGGAGAGGATGCCTCGCTACATGGTGCCCAAGACGGTGGTGTTCAAGCCTGAATTGCCGAAGACGTCGACGGGGAAGATTCAGAAGTATGTGTTGAGGGAGGCGGCCAAGGCCATGGGTTCCCTTCGCCCAAGTCGGATGTAGGTGTTATATATTGTTTTTGTTTGTTGTGGGGTTGAATTCACCAGAAGCTTGGAGATTTGAATGATTCAAGAGGTAGAAGTTTTTCTAATGATGTTGATCAGGATGCTTCCAATATACTAGGAAGCTAAACTGATGGCAATATGCAACATTATTAGGTTTTTTAAACTATAATGCTGCGCATGAAGCTACCCCAACAAATTGATTGGTTTTGAGCAAGGGGCCATCTTGGTTGTTCAAGAGTTATTGCATTCCTTGCATATGATTCTTAAGCTAGATAAGCTTATCTGGGAGGCCCTTATGCAAGTTATTATCTGTTTGCATTGTTTTTACCAGGTAGATCAAGTGAACTTGGGCTGGTATCTCACATGGTTTTCATTCTATAATTATTAATGGACAGTATAGTAGATGGACTTGTTCTCATAATAATTGGGAGATCTTTTATCCCATTACCTGATTATTCTTTGTTCTCATATCTTTACTACCATTCTCAACTCTCATATGCATGATGGGATGATGGTCATCTGAAAGGCATTGAAATCGGTAAGGGCCGAAGGTTTTGTTATTATATGTTCTAGAGCTTCAATTACAGACTATAATGCTAGATCATGCATTGGAAACATATTAGAACATTAGAAACTGGCAACTAAGCGAAGGTAAATCTCGTGTTCCCCAATTGTTTTCAGGCGTCCAAATGGGCTGAGGCGGATCTAGCCCTAAGAAAGCCAGGCCAGTTCTACTCTCGTAGAATCAAGCCGGAGCCTGGCCTAAATCCTACCTCTGGTGGAGTGCGGCCGGGCTCGAAACAGGCCCATTCTTGTTTGTTTCCCCGAAAATGCGTGGGCCCCAGCCCAAACCACGGCCCTAAAACTTGAAGCTAGGCAGACTCAAAAGGATTCTTGGTTATAACTTAGCTTTTCCCTGTCTGATAAAGCTTGTAAATATTTTAATGTCACAGAAAAAGAGAGAGATAATCCATGTATTACACTGAAGAGAGTGCAGATGAATTACAACTAAAGCTTCGATAACAGAAAAATCATGAAGATAATCCATGCACAGATAATGTACACGAGAGAGAGAGAGAGAGAGAGAGAGCTTGCATTCCTTCAGGTTAGATTACTGTCTCAGGATAAAAATTGAAAACCTTCAAGTTAGCTCTACTCTCTTAACATTTGTTACAGAAAAGGACCACAGACCTGTGAAAGAACTAAGGTGAAGAAACCTTTTGCTCAAAAGAAATGAATGGCCCCCTACCGACTCTGTGATACAAAGAACTCATAATCCGGATGTCTATTCACAGATCTTCGGTTGCCCTTGGAAACTGAGGCCCTTGCCATTACAGTTGCAGTTTGCTTGAGTGACCTCAATCTCTCTTTCAAAATTTCCGAAGGATTGAAAAATCGAGCTTCTTCATTCCTGATGACCTTCGAATACGAGTTCTTCAGTTTAAACCAACACTCTCCCTGCATGAAAATCATATGTCATGATAGATACCACCCATGTGTGAATGCAATACTATACCTTGAGAACTACTTTAAGACAATAACACCAATAAGTGGGGAAAACATGAAAGTTACAAGTTACCTATGTCAAGAAACAAAGTGGAAGTAATCTGAAGAATATTGAATGCATGAACTTTCTGGCAGACAGCATTCTCTCTAAAGGAATGGATCTGTCCCACCAGTTGCAAACTGATGTTGGAATCCACTTGACAATGGATTGATACTGTCAAAGAACTTTCAGACACAAGCAAGAATCTGAGCACCATGTCAAAAAGTGCCTATAGCATTTAACTTATTAAAGTGTCGTCATAGGATATGCTTATGGATGAAATGCAAGGGCAGACAACGCTTTAGGCTTTTAGAAATCAGATAAAAAATCTGGAGAACAGAAAAGAATGAAGACAGAAGATTTTGCAACCCCTAAAATTCTGGTACGTTGCCAATCACCTCTAAAAATAATTGCTATGTTCCATACAATGGTGGGGCTGGAGATTTATATGTTCCAACCAATTCCAGCACAAAAGAGTTCTGTGTAATAACCGAATCATAAATCTAATGTTCCATCCATGCTATCCCTTGTATAGCATAACATGGCATCCAAATATACCACCAAAGCATGTAACCCGCACCCTGAGGACCCAATTGGACCCAGCTAACTCCAAAGCCTTGCTTTCTAGGACCCCCAAATTAGAATGCTAAGTGAAGGTCTATGGAACAGTACTATGTCTAGAACAAATTAGCAAGATTTATCATGTGGGATTATAGAAGTCCACAATGCTTATATGTTGATAATATAAAACAGGATAACTGAAACTATACATATTCATCCTTGAGATCAGTTAAGCCCTTTGTCAACAAATACAACTCAAACAGAGTACCAATTATCTCTTGGATTCTCGACCAAGGTCAACATTGACACTCAGAATCAGCTCATCACTTGGTATTTGAATAAGCAAATTGAGGACTGAGAAAGTTGAAAAGCTAAAATTCTGTGGGAGGAAAGAAAGTTAATAATGTTATTTTTTAAGAAAATAGAAAGTTAATAATGTTTGGAGAGCCAAAACACAAGTCTGCAATAAATAGTCGAAGCTCATGGGATGCAATAACAGGTCACTACCTTAAGTGATATCCCACTGTTCTTCTTTGCCCTTTTCTTTTCTATCTCCACTAGCCTTCCCTTCCTTTTTCTTGTGTTCATGACAATAATCATCCCCACTTAATCCATCATGTGCTAGATGAAGAGGTATGGTAGAGAGCCGTATATCTCATTCCTCTTGAAAAAAGAAAACATCTGTATCTCATTTTCTCGCATCATTCAATTCTTCAACTTCTGTATGCCCTTTTTAGACAACTAGCATTTCCAGTCCTTGTAATTTTTCCCATTCCACATCATATTTTTCTTTGTTGTTTTTACATAAATCTACCAGCCCTGAGCAAACAATTCACCATTCCAGTGGTATGCATTAACATCCTTGATCCCTCCACTCATCCACCCACAAATCTTTATCTCATGGTACTCAACATTTTCATCTCTCTCTCTCTCTCTCTCTACATTTCTCAGTTATGAATGACAAAAACAAATACACCTGAGGCTAATTTTGGATGCTATAATTGATTCTTTATAGTGCTATATGTCTGCTATTAACCTTCGCTTTTTTTTACTCAGTTTTATATATATATATATATATATATATATATTTCCTTTGGGGAGAAAAGCAACTTCCAGTAAGTTATTTTGTCTGCTATGGTTTCCTTGTTGAGTTGATTAATGCAGAACTCCTAAATTCAGTTCTTAGGTTTGAAATTTATGCATATACAACTCTAGGCTGCTATAGCATGGATAGAACAGCAGATATTGTATTCCAAAAATGAACTCCGGTTAAACCAGGAAAGCTTCGATGCAGCCTCAATTCTACCTGTACTGCATTTGTGACTCGTAATTATAATACAAACTGCAAACAACTTTTATTTATTCACTCATCTTGAACCAACAGAAGGATACTATTGATACTTCTTTCAGTAAATAACATAACTTCTTTAAACATAAACTTGAAAAAAAAAGGTACCTTATCATTGTAACTTAGCAAACCAACAACTGGAGAAGCTATGCAGCTAAGGCCGTCAGAGGGACTTGAGGAGAAACTTCGATGAACAAAATGGCCAAGAGAGTGATAAGTTAAAAATGCAGCATGAAAATTGCCATCGGGTATACGATATATTGGATACCATGCGACAGAATACCTGAAACTCAATGTTGGAATTATCAATTAAATTGTGATGGAGAAGAAGCTCCATAAGTGAAGAAAAGCTGAAACACCAATCTAAGAAAAACTTGCCACCAATAACAAAGCAAAAAATATTAGAATAGTATGAACCAACCATGAAGCAGGGTGAAGATCATGCAAGTTGATGTTTTCCAGCATCAGTGGATCTCCAAATGCCCGGCAATTAGATAATGTGTCACCACCAATCAGCTCCTTTATCCTAATTTGGATTATAGAAACATCTCAATAAGACAAGTTTTTCTCAAGGACATTTATAGAAAATGACACAAATTTACAGTCGGTGTAAGAGGACCCAAAAAATAATCCACCAAAAATCTGCTTGCATGAAAACCAATTGACCAACCAAAAAAAGAATATGGCAAATCTACAAGATTTCGTAGTTGATGTCACAATAGATTGTAAAAGGGAGTTCAACATTCCAATTCAATTTAACAGTCAAAGCAGGACAATATAAACTGCTCTGTCCAATCAAATGCTATTTCTTTTTTCTGAAGTTAATTTAGTGCATGAAGAATACATAGATTTAAGAAAATCGGAGGAATTAATCATGTCATCTGAAAATGCTTGCACCGATAGCATCATAAAAATGCTTTCAACAAAACACATGCAATATTCTACCTTATTTGCATTTAACAAGTTTGTAACCAAGTTTGTGTGCATGATGAGTTAAGTGTGCCGAATGGTTCGGTAATTACCTTTTCTCAGTTTCACCATCTATACAACTTGTTTCATCATTACAAATCCTAAACATTCTCCAATTCCATTTCCAAGTTGTTTGCACATTTTACAGGCATTAGAAAATAAAAAAAATACAATAGGAAAAATCTGCACACAAGAAAAGGAACCTTTCAATGTATGTGTAATAGAGAAAATGCACACGGTTAAACAGCATGGTTTCAGGTGCTGGTGCCAGTTGGTGTGCCAACCCCCAGCCTCCAGGCCGGCACACTTGCCATGCCTTTCAAAAGTAGTAAATTTAGAAAAAAAGTTAATGTCCTTTTGAACTAAATATGTTTTAAAAATAAGTTAACGGGTGCTGCACTGACCTGTGACAGGTGCTTGGAAAGGCCTGGAACATTACGTGTGGGCTGGCATTCGAAACATTGGTCTAGAGTAAAGATTTAGTATCGCAGTTGGTGGCATGCTGACCTAGCATTGGCATGGTACATATCTTGCCATGGCATTCTATGACTGCTTGGCACACACTAGCACAGCAGAATGCCATGTACTAGCGTACCATCTTTCGAGCTAGTGTCACATGCCAATAAGGCACTGGCATGATAAATATCATGCCGGCGCTTAAGCCAAAGGCATAGAGAGGATTTTTAAATTAGAACATCTTAAATAACAAATTCTGCAATATCCTATGATAAAAATTTAGTTTAAGCTTTACACTTAAAAAACATAGAAAAACATATCATCAGGAGATTCTAATAAACGACAACAAAATACATCTGCAAAATGAATCTCTCAGATCATAATATTTGTATGTCAAATGAAAGAAATGATGATATGCATCCACATAAACTACCCACAGGGCCAACAATGCAAGCTCAGTAAGCCATGTTAACCCCACTTCAGTGGAACACCGATGAATTCCATAAGAATGGCATTGGAGAAGGCACATGATGCTGGTGAAAAGTTGGTCAAATACTAGACTCTTTCAAGGAAAAAGGCAGAAGCATAAATCCTCATAGAGAAATTTTGCATAACATACAGACTTGAGCCAATTTTTAGTTCAGTATTTACCCGGAAAAAAAAAAGAAAACATCAAGAAACAAGAACTAACTTTTCAAATAATGGACGCCGCCATGGAGGTTGGTCAGATTCAAAATATTCAAAAATGAGCTCCTCATCACCCACACGTGTGCTCCTATAAAACTGATCGGAACATTCATATTTGGCAGAAGAAGAAGAATCCAATGAGCACTTATCTGTTCCGTTAAAAGGTTGTGGCAGTAGCATTGAGAAGATTGGGAGGGAGCGTAAATTAGATAATGGAGTTTCTAATGTCTTCTCTGCCTCACAACCTATTGCTGCTACTTCGTTGGCGCTGTCATGTCTGGTATTCCTGGATCTCCCAAATAATTGCACAGCAGAAAGATAAGGTACAAAATATGCACTGAATTCAGAATAACCATTACACAACCTTTTTGAGTTGTGATACTCTTGTGCCTTTACTTCCAAACCAAAGCACCCAGGTTCTTCATACCACTGCCAGAGTCTTTTCAAAGATATATTAGGAATATGATGCAAACACATTGAGTCACCAATTAGTTGTTCTTTGGAGCAAGTCCTGCAACTTCCAATGGAATGTGTTTGACCAATAACTGGAGAGGCAGAATAAAGAAATCTCTCAATATCAGCTAGCGGACTGCCAGAGGCTTGGTGAGCACCTGCTGCCATATGAAATTTGTAGGCATCATGAACAGCCAGTAGTATCTTATCCAGATCAGTCTCAAATCTAGAAAAGCCTTCATTTTGCACCTCATGAGTTTGACAGCTAGAAACAGGAATCACACCACCTGACTCTTCAGCCACATAAGGGTGGTTTCTTAATCTGCTATTTACTTGATCAGCTTCACCAGAAGAAAAATCTTTATCTTCAGCTCTGGGACTTGAGCATGGAAACTGACCCCTAGTTAAAGGAGTGAAGTACTGAGTATTTGAAGTTGAAACCTCTGCTTTAACATTCCTTGATTCCAATTTATCAGGAAACAAATCTTCCACAATAGAGACATTCATATTATCTAAATGGGTCATATTGGACATCGTTGATTCTTTCCTTCCCACAGGGACCCACTTCTGCAATACAGATCCAGTACTACTATCTAGCTTGCTACATTCCTTTTGTGAACTTTCCATTTCTAATTTCAAGCAATGATTTTCTTCAGAGTCTGTATGGCAAAACTCTTCCTTTGAGTACCTAGTACTATGGATATCAGAAGTCCCTTCAATGCACACTTGATCTAAAGAATCTGATGTTGATGCACCTCCATCATTATAAGCAGCTGGCAAACTCACACCACAGGCTGTTCTACAACGATTTCCTGATGATGTTGCTTTCTCTAAATAATTCTCTGCCTTCTGCTGTGACTCTCGGCGACAATGGTCAATTTTGTCAGCTGGTGCAACCAAAATTTGTTGGAACTCAATGCTACAAGGTGATCTTAATCCACCACTTATGTGTTTTTCATGAATCACCTGCGGCAAGATTGGCATTCCTTCATTTTGTGGAACATGATTTTTAGAAACCTTGTTCATATTAACTTTAGCTGCATAAGATCCCTTCCTAGAATAGTGATTTGCCTGTTTAAAGGCTGAACTCGCTTTCTTTTGGACATTATTCATTGAGTTTCCATCTATCAATTCGGATGCTACTTCACTTGTACTGACAATATTAGAGGTTACATTGCACAAATCTGTTTTAACCACTTCATCTGAACAAGCATTTTTGCAGGTTTTTCCACTCTGGTTTTGTTTCAGCCCCACACATGTACCAAATCTGATCCTTATGTTGGAATGTTTTGATGAAGTGTTATCCTGAGGAGATACAGCATTGACAGTCTCTGTTTCACAGATGCATGCCTCCATGTCAATCTTTTGGACCTTCTGCCAAACTGAATGGTTATTTTCTTTTCCTGTGACACCAGGAAATCTGTTTGGCACATTCTGATTTGCACCACCAGTCATTTTCCTAGCTCGCCTCCCTCTCTTTCCCGATATTACGGGATGGAAATCATTGCTGTTATAGGCCTGGCTACTGCATGGAGCTCTTTCAATACTGTTACAAGTATTGACAACATCCTTTGACCAACAAGAGTTACCAATGCAACCATCATTTAACATTTCAGTATTTATATCATATAAATTTACAGTTGTGGTCCGACATGAAGTGTCAGAATTCCTGGAGTCTGAAATCATTCCTCCTCCTGAAGAATTAAATCCACTTTCATCCTTGATGGATAATAGAGTTTCACCATCATCATTGCGGTTTTCACGGATATCACTGTTCCAACCATTTAGATATGAATCTTGCACTGAAGTATTATAGGGATCGAAGGAAATGCTGGGAGGATTGTCAGAAAAATTGCTATTTTGTTTTGGATTGGCATTTTTATTATCGTCATCAAAGGTGGAAAGAATTATTTCTGGTGTTTGTGTAGTGCTTAATGCATTATTCATAGAAGCAGTACTGTTGCAGTTAGATTCCTCACCAGCACGTACCTGAGACAAAGATGATACTTGGTCAGGCTCAACCATATCATTGCTGTAAGATGTACATGACACTAAAGTTCTTGAACAGTCTGCGTACTCATGATTGTTATCACTATCATCCTTTTCCACAGAAGTATCCTCAATAGACAAACTAGTGGAAGTTGCCTTCTCAGATACACTATTTTCTGACATGCCCTCACCCAAACAAACCACGTCACTGTTGGTTGTGGTATCAGAAACAGAAGGAACACATATGCTTTGTTCATGTTGAATTTCACATCCAGCGGATACTTTTTTGCTTGTGGCTTTTTTGTACTGTTTTCCCTTCTTTTTCCCCCTCTTTCTTGAACTTCTTTTCACAGTCTTGTCCCCTTTGGGAATAACTCCTCCAGAAGAGCTGCACATTGGAAGTGGCTTAGCAGAATCTGTATGTTCAAGCCAATTGATCTTCTTTTCTTTTGGCAGGTCAACCGGGACAATAATAGCTGGTGGTGGCGATAAAGACTCAAGACCATCCATGTCTGATGAAACTCCAGATCCCACATGGTTTTTCTGATCAGCCCCTCGCAAGGGTGGTAAAAAAGGTGCCAGTTTCCAGTATGCATCAGCTTCAAGGGCAAACAGTGCGAATATAATCCACCTGGTATATAAGAATAGGAAAACCTATGAGCAGAGAGCACTTAACTGGCAACAAAGAATAAAAGTTAGAAATCACATTGGACATTTAAAAGGAATAGGCTACATAATCATTTGCAGAGGACAAATGAACTTTTTGATCACTTGCAAAAAAATTGAACTTCAAATAGGAGGAAGAAAGATATAATCAAGAATCCTCTGTCCTTTCAGAGTGTGATTATTAACTGATTGCACATTGGGGTGTCATGCCCAGTGACAATGCATGCAGAAAGAAGGTATGTGAACCAAATAAAGACATACAAATGCCACCCAATGTCAAAAATTAAAAAAAAAAAAGGTGGATCAGCGATGGTCACAACAACAGAAAACATTCAAGATATTCAGCAGAATGAAAGTTTGTTTAGAGTCAAGGGCAAGGGACAACCTCCACTTAAACATATGTAAACCATGAAATTAGTATAAAGGTGGATCACCAATGCTCACAACAACAGATAACATTCAAAATATATAGCAGAATAAGATTTTGTTTTGCTGCTTAGCATCAAGGAAAGCAACAGCCTCTGCTTAAACCTACGTCAACCATGAACTTAGTATAAAGCATGCTGGTAGATGATGATACAAAATCAACAAAGAGTACCTCTGCTCAGAATTCCTTGACACAAGTCCAGGTACTTCACATTCCTGAATAAAGATATGACATGTATTATCAGCAACTACCAAATCTCAAGTCAGCATCCAAAAAGAGAGTAATTTAAAATTTTCATGTACAAAAAAAAAGAAAACGGTACACATTAAAAAATAGCTAACCTTTGGAGTAAACTGGTAGTTGTTATGATCTGGTGCTCTTTTGAATAAAGTGCGACTTCTTCGACCTGCAACCTTTGCGACATTGCTATTGGTCCTTGTGTGGCCACAAAACATCTTTAGTCTAGCCTGTCTATGCAGAAATGAGTAAGGAAATACATAAAAATCAAAAGGTAACAACCAACAACATAAAAGATGCTATTCCCAATTGGAAGTACCACCAAGTACCAACAATCTAGTGTTGAATAAATTAAAATGGAGTTCAATGTATTAAAGGGAGGAAAACATAATGTTGCATCTGCTTCTGCTTTTCTAAGTAAGTGGATGTATCTGCTAAAAGGGTATGTAGATCATTATGCAGAACCACAGTGACCATGCTAAACTGAAGATGGAAGTAGTAAAGTTTTGAACAGTAGTGATAAGGTATCATCCAGAAAATGTATATTTAGTCATATGCGATGCTCATCTAACAATGGAAAAACGGCACTACGGACCCAAGTCATACACTTTTGAATGCATGAACCCAAACAAGGGACAAACAAGAAAATACGTTATAAATTGGTGGATGGCATCATCTAAACCTTTATCATATTAACATCTCATAATGACAATTTGCTTAAAATTAGTCTTGAAGCAGAATGGGATGAGAGGTTTCATGAGAAAATCTGTAAGGTAAAGCATCAAAAGGATGAGGAACAATTTGTCTTAGGCAATAGTAATATCCACCTCAGGTTAACTCCATTTACTTGAACTCTGTTTGCAGAGATCAACATGCACTTTAAGTAAAGGCATGGTCTGTCATTTTAATACTTAGAGTGGAATAACTATAAACAGTTCAAATCTATATTGTTTGTCATTGAGGTAAAGTTAGAAAAATAGATGATAATAATAATAAGGATATAAGGAAGTAATTGACAAAATAAAGAACAAGAAAATAGATATTTAAAAAAAAAATGGAACTCAAACTAATCATTACAAAGCTAACCAGAAAAAATGATTGTAATGGTAGCTGGTAACGCAATAAGCTGATCAAGTCAGGATCCAAAAGACTGGATCTAAATTCTTGTTATATCATATTTGGATCCATGAGGTCCAAATATGGCACTTGGTAACCATAAAATAAATGTATATACTTTATATGGCATGTACAAGTAGTAGAAGTTTATACAAACATGTTTCTCATGTCATAATTCTAGTCTTGAATTTGCCTTTAAATCATATTATAATGCTCGTTTGACTCCCTCTACACCTACCTACATGTTAACCATAACTATAACACTCAAGCCTTTACTATTTGGGGTTTGAATCCTTTCTCGTGAATTATTCCTACTTAGGGCTGTCTTTGGTGGTGCAAAGTTTTTCAAATCCTCTTGCACATCTTTCATTCATGGTATCCTTGTCCTCCTCTTCTCTACATAAATCCTTTGACAAAGATTCAAGTACCTCTACTTGAATTAGCCCCCACAGGTTTTTGCTGTACATACACTTATTGTCTTACTCAACTCTCACCCAATTTTTGTAACTCCCAGTACTGTCCTTCCTAGTTTTACCGTGCATCCATCTCAATATCCTATTTATGTTGCATTCACCTTTTGTCGTTGGACTCTCTTTATTGCCAACATCAGGAGTCACATAACATCATGGCTCTCACTACCATTTCATAGGATTCTCCCTCAAGTCATGGCATTATACTTAGAAGCCCAAAATCATCTCGCTGCTTCAGAATCCAGATCTAGTTCTGTTTCATCTATATCCATCTCTCCGTCTTCCCTGAAACAAAATGCAAACATAAATTTTAATGAATGTCAGCATGTTCCTCCTTGATAAATTCCAATAGCTATTTGAACCAGCCTCCTAATATTTCTAAACTTAAAATCGCGGCATGGTTAGCAGATTACTGCATCATCTACCGACACTTTTTAACTCTCTGTAGCTAGTATTTGACAAGGTCAAATGTCAGAATTGATCAACCATAACTCAATCTTTGGAAAGATTATCACATAACCCCATAGGCATGTGCAAAGAAAATGACTTGCAGTATTTATGCATTTAATCTTCCTAACCTGCAATATCTTCACTAAGACTAGAATCTCTTAAAATTCCTAATCCTAACCACCAAGACATATCCTATCCAAATGGGTCTTCTTCATGGATCAAGGTATAATATTACAATTTATGACTCGCCTCATTACAGTGACACCCTTATCATAAGTAGCAGGGGGAGAGAGAAGATATTCTGCACCTCATTGAGGCTACCCAATCAGATTATACTGGACTCACTTAGTCTACAAATTTACTTTAGTAACATCTCCTATTAGTAATATCTACCATGTGCCAGCTCAACTTGAGACTCTTTATAGAGTTATAACCTTCCAATGAACTCCTGAACATGTCTCAGCTCCAGGTCCTCGATTTGACGTGCAGGAACCATGCAATGTGTCTTCATCACCATGTTTGCTCATAATGTGCTACCGTGCTATTATATAGCAATGCTAACCGACTACAGAAATCCCTTGCCAGTCACATGATTCATATGAAAAGAGGACTTGACAAGAGGATACTTCTTTTTAAGCAACAGTAATGTATTAACTATATTCAAAACAAAACAAAAAAAACAGACTGTAACCAGAAGGGCAGAGAACAAAATTGTAGAACCTGACAGCAGAAATAACCTTGACACATATGAAAAATGTAAGAGCTAACAAAAACAGAGGGGGAAAAAGTAACAGAAAATTTCTCAACAAGAGTACCTCAAGGCCATCGAAGTAAAGCATACGTTCCAAAACTGGCATCCCTACGAAATCAGAGCCATCTATCCCCATAATCCATCTATCCCATTCTCACAAATCGATAGATGCAGCTTCAAACCAGTTCGAAGAAAATGAGAGAGATCAAAAGAAAATGGATTCTTCAATCCATAACCAGGCACTCCGAACGCGGAAACATTTACTTATATACACTATACCTAATCGCTTCCTAAAATCGACCCCTATGTTCCTAAATGCAGAACATGAATGAAAATAAAAAGAACAGAAGGCCTAAACTCTTTGAGAACCTTTTCTCGCTCGATCTTTTATGCATGCGTTCTCTAAACGTCCTTTTTCTGAAGCAAAATCCCGTCTTTTGAAGAATTCCCCACTTGGGAACCGTAACAGATATGAAAGAGAAAAGAAGTACCACCGCCATATCAAACCAAAACCTCCAAAATCTAAAATAGAATGGCAATTCAATTCAAAAAACCTTTTCCACCAAAAATCTCCTGACATGTTAGCCTCCATTAAAACGAAAAAAAAAAAAAAAACACATCATGATCACTAAAAAAGATTTAAAAAAGAAAGGCATACACTTAGAGTTAAAACTTCACTACGAGAGGCAAAATCCTAAGCAATAAAGTACACTACTGAACCAAAATCAAGAAACACAAATTTTAATCTATTAAAAACGCTCCGATCAAGGTAGAAACAGGGGAAAATATTCCAACAACAAAATGGGGCTGGAAAATTTTACTAACAACAGTAACAATCGGAATAGAGAAGTCAATCCATGGACATCGAGAAGAAGAAATCCCTCGATCCTTTGGACTCGTACGGCAGCTTTGCTAAAAACAGAAGCCGCTCGAGGATCGCAGAATCCTCGGCCAAGCCCCCATATATTTCCGGAAAGAAAGAGAAAGAGAGGAGACCTTCGCGAGCGAGCCGAGCTGCGGCTCTCCTAAACCTTGCGCTCCCCGCTTCTACTTTTCTTCCGATTTTTCTCGCCCTCCCCACCCCTTTTTTTTTTCTGACTCCGATGGCTTTGCCTCCTGAATGCTTATTTCGGCGATCGGCCGAGCGTATCTCCGAGCAAGAGACGAAGAGATTTTATTTCATAAATAAACTCCCTGACTCCGAGGAAATCGGGAAAACGAAGACCTACGTAGGACAAGGTTGGTGGAGAGACTAAAAAGGGAGCAAGGATATACCAACGAACGAACAATAAATTTTTTTTTTCATAAATATCTTTCTAAAAATTTAAATTTATATAAATATTTTTTTTTAAAATTTACATCTACTACTATATTCTAACATCATTAATAAAAATTATATTTATTTTAATTAAAAATAAAATATTTTAAAGTTATTTTTTTATTTTTTATTGTGATTAAATATTTTATTTACACATCTATTTATTAAAAATATTTTAGTTATTTTATTTTAAAACCGTTATTTAACGGATTGATATATATATATATATAAATAAAAAAATAACAAAATTAGTGTTTTAAGAGAATATATACATTAATATTAATTTTAGAAAAATATTCATGTAAAATTTGGTATTTATGAAGATATTTATATAAAATAAAAAAATAAAAAAGAGTAAAAGGGGAAGAGTTTTGACGGCGGGGGGAGGGCTCCATTTGCGATGCGGGAACTTGGAGTACCTGTTGGCTTCAAGATTCGTGCGTCTAAGGGACGTGGAAATCATGGGTCTGAGCGACTTTTTAAAGTACACTTGTAAATCAATGGGAGGCAGCGGGGTGCTGTTCTCCGCTGTGTAGCGATGCTTTTGCGGGTACTTCGAAGCCAGTGCTCGGAAAGGAAAGCCAGGGCCGGAGACTTAGGTCTCGCATAAAGTTTTTCGTGCGGAAGCGCGACCTAATTTATTCGTCGGCGGATGATGGCTTTGTGACGGGAATCGACGGCGCGCGTGGAACGGAAGCGGGAGTACTGGAGTTGTGCGCGCATGGATCTGTTTATGCGGTCGTCGGCATTCGGAAAAATAATGCCTATGGCTGGGACCGTTACCAGAATACCAATTTATACATACACCTCTGGTACAGCGTTGAAACAACAATTAATCCTCCAAAAAGAAGATTTATGGAGTAGGGTTAGTCCTTCCTAGAACCAGAATCTTTCTTTTTCTTCTTCTTCTTGTATGAACAATGATTACTGCATGTACCAAATTCAAACTGAACTATTTATCAAATCCTCTTGTTACCCCCTTTTAGTGATTACCTAGGCACAAACTTTGTTTTTATACAAATTATATTTTGATAAATGTTTATTAATAGACCATTATTTTTCTTGTATAAAGTGCATTAACTAAAAAGTAAAATCTAGACAAGATTATTGATGTATTACAAAAAAATAATAAATATGTACCATCAAGGGGCAGAACGGGGTGGGACCGTGGGAGGATGCAATGTCTTCTCCACGCTTATTTGTTTTTACAAGTACATTTTTATATTTTATTTTTGTTGCTTCTAATTGGTGGATCTAGATACATGCATCTTCGGATAAGTTGTTTAACTATGTAATCTAGTCTCTATTCATACCCATTGTTATATATATAAAAATAATTTATTTTCTTAATTACTTAAGTAGGAAGGTTGATCTTGTTTTGTTATATAGTCAAACATTCTAAATCTTTTGTAGTAGTTAAAAAGAAAAAAACTATAATGGCAATCTCACGGCATAATGATGTCATCATTTTAATCTATGTAAGAATTTTTTAAAAAAAATATTAATTTGCCAGTTATGTAATTTATTAACTTTTAGTGATCACTAAATACCATGCCGTCATGGATTGCAAAGTCATAAAAGCATATTGCCACAAAAGAGAAGGA